>NC_141921.1:3613928-4216250 GCF_057802395.1 Ceratotherium simum simum
TCCACTAATTCCCCACTGATATGTTATGCCACTTTTAACATACATTACATCTGTCTCTACTCGGGCCGGGTTCCTGGACTTTCTATAGCTGTAATGCACAATTTTAAAATTATAGCTTTGTAGCAAACTTGCCTATTTTTCAGGTTTAGTCATCTCTTATTATTCTTTTTAAAATGTCTCTGGCTATTTTCATGGGTTTATTCTCTCAGATATCTTTTGAAATTAAGTTGTTAGTTTAAAGAATTAGAATTTTAATTAAGATTTCATTAAATGTACATATTAATTTGTGGAGAGTTGACATATTCATAACATTAAGTCTTTTCATCTTGGAACATAGCATGTCTTCCCAATAACTCATGTCTTTTATGGCCCAGAATGTAGTCATTTGTCCTCCTTAGGTTTAGTACATTTCCTATTAACTCAATTTTTTATGAAGTTTTTACTGGCATATAGAACAGCTGTTCATTTTTGTGTATTTTTATCATGAGCCAATGTACCGATTCTTATTATTAGAGCTTTGTTGTTGTTATTACTGTGTCTCTTTGGTTTTCCAGATAGACAGTTATCATCATGAAATAATCATAATTTTGTCACCCCCTCACTTACCTTGGATTCCCTAGAAGTCAGAGCTTGAGATGGTGGCTTATATATGAGTAATGGTAGGAAATTGGTAGTAAGATTCAATGGTTGAATATTGTTTCCTGGCCTCTACCATTCCAGCATCATCTCCCCGGTCTACCTTGGCCTACAATAGATAGTCACCACTGAATTTCTCAAAGACGCCAACCATCTTTTCACTAGTGTATATTGCCTTTGTAAAGTGAATGTCTTCTGGGTCCTCTTTGGGAACATAGGTGTTGGAATTTCTGTTCTCATCTAATGGAGCCATTTTAATATTCTCGCTTCTCTTACACTCAGACCATTTTCTCTACACTATGCCAAAGCAATTCTTGCATCTCCATCTAATTTGCTATAGTCCTTTGTCAAGTTCAAGCTAGAGAATTAGGACCAGTTCCAGATATTCTTGAAAAAATGTTGAATCTTGAGTCAATAAATTCTCACCTATGCAGTCTTATATCGTACCTCCTTAGATCCCATACCTCAAGATCCATTCTCACACATGATCCCTGGTTCCCAAGAACATTGGTAGCAAGAAGCTGTTTCCTCCTGGAGCAGGGACTGTAATTCCTTGCTTGCACTATACTGAGACTTGACTTTGGTTATCAGTCTGAAGTCAATGAGGGTTGGTGGGATGGATCTTGAGAATAAGCATTAAATTGAGAGGTACATGCCTCAGGTGATATCTTAGGTTGGATTCTTCCAGAAGCAGATCCTGAGCCAAGGATTCTGGTGCAAGCGATTAATTAAGTATCCCTGAATATACCAGTAAAGGAATGGGAGAAGCAGGATAGGGAAGGAGAAGAAGCCAAGCAAATGTGAAATTTCAGGTGAAGCCCCAGACTCATTCGTATACAAATGTTCATAGCAGTTTACTTAGAGTAATCAAAATCTGAAAACAATCTAAATGCCCATTAACTAGTGAATAGATAAAATGCAGTATACTCATATAATGGAATATTACTCATCAATAATTGGAAACAAATTACTGATACATGCAACAGCGTGGTTGAATCTAGAAAATATGCTGAGAAAAAGAAGCCAGAAACACAAGAGTTCCATACCATATTAATCCACTTATATGGAATTCTACAATAGGCAAAAGTAATCTATAATGACTGAGAGCAGATCACTTGTCACCCTGGGCTTGTATTAGTGATAGTGGTGGTAGTGACAGTCTAACTTCAAAGGGCACAAGCATAGTTTTGGGGTGATTATGGTGGTATACATATAGATTGTATACATTTTTCATAACGTACTGAACTGTACATTTAAAAATGAGTGCATTTAATTGTATGTAAATTCATTTGTTCTTTTTCCTAGTTTCTTAAATAGAAGTTTAGAACATTTTGAGACCTTTATTTTATAAGGTAAGTATTTAGCACTATAAATTTCCTGCTAAGAACTGCTTTATCTGTATGCCACAAATTTTGATGTGTTGTGTTTTCATTTTCATTCAGTTCAAAATAGTTTATAATTTCACTTCTGATTTATTCTTTCATTCATGAGTTATTTAGAAGTGTGTTGTTTAATTTTCAAATATTTGGAGATTTTTCTGATCTCTTCTTGACATTTGTTTCTAGTTTAAATTCTTTGTGGTCAAATAACATATGTATGATTAAATTTATTGAGATTTGATATATAGCACAGAATATGATCTATCTTGTTACAGAATTTGTGTTCTGCTGTTAGGGTGAAGTGTCCAATAAGTTTCATTTAGGTCAAGTGTGTTGAGAGTCTTGTTCAAGACTTTCATATCCTTGGTGATTTTCTATTTTTTCTATCAGTTGCTGAGAGTGGAGTTTTGAAACTCCCAACTGCAATTGTGAAGTTTTATGTTCCTACTTTTAATTCTATTTGTTTTTGCTTCATATATTTTAAAGCTCTCTTGTTCTGGGAATGCATTTTTTTTTTGATTGGTATATCTTCTTAATAAAGTAACCCCATTATCATTATAAACCCCCTTATCATAAAATGTTCCTCTTTAACCCTAGTAAGATTCCTTCTTCTGAAATCTGCTTGGCCTGATATTAATATAGTGACTCCAACATTCCTTTGGTTGGTGTAAACATGGCATATGTTTTCCATCCTTTAATTTTTAGAGTATCTATGTATTTACGTTAAAAGCGGGTTTCTTGGAGACAGTATAGAGTTGGGTCTTTTTTTTGTATTCAGTCTGAAAATCATCCCCTTTTAACTGGAGTATTTAGACATCTAAATTTAATGTGATTATCAATGGAGTGGGCTTAAATGGTCATCTTGCTATTTGTTTTCTATTTGTCCTTTCTGTTCTTTATTCTTTTCTGTCCCCTTTTCTGCCTTCCTTTGGACTGAATACTTTTAGTATTTTGTTCTTCTCCACTATTGGATTAATCTCTTTGTTTTACATTTTTCAGTGGTTGTTTTAGGGTTTACAATATACTTCTCTAACTTTATTACAGTCCAGCTTCAAATTATATTATGCCACCTAATGTATTGTGTAAGAAACTTACCACAGTATACCTCAATTTCCCCTCCTATATTCTGTGCTAGTATCGTCAGACATTTTACTTCTATCAATGCTCTTAACTCCACAATTTAATGTTATTATTTTTGTTTTATAAAGTTAATTGTTTAAAAGACATTAACAAGGAGAAAAAATGTTTTATATATTTACCATTTCTGGAGCTCATTCCTTTGTTTAGATTTGAATCTCCATCTGGTAACATTTTTCCCTCTGCCTAAAGAATTTTCTTTAATATATCTTATAGTGCAGATCTGCTAGAAATGAATTTCATACTAGAAATGAATTTTGTTTTGAAGGATATTTTCTTTGTTCTGTCCTGATACTCTGTTCATTTCTTTCTCTCTATGTGTTTCATTTTGGGCAATTCCAGTTATTAGATACTCAAGTTAATTTTTTTTCTTTGTGATATAATATGTATATTTTTTTATTTCAGATATTGTCCTTCTATTTTACTTATTTCTAGAAATTCTATTTGAGTCTTAGTTTTATATCTTGCATTTTTTCTTCTCATTCTGTTTATGTTTTTGCTGTCTTCTTCATTATATGGAACATATGTTTTAACATTCTTGCCTGCTAGTTTCATCATCTCTGTCATTTAAAGGTCTGTTTCTACTGATTAATTTTTCCCCTGATTATGGTCTATCTTATCATGTTCCTCTGAATACCTGTTAATTTCATATTGGATGCCAGACATTGTGACTTTACATTGTTAGGTGCTGAGTTTTGTTATATTCCTTTATATGCTGTTGGAGTTTATTCCGGCATGCAGTTAGCTTATTTGGAATCACTGGAATCCTTTTGATGTTTCCTTTTAGCTTTGTTAAAGTGTGTCCAGAGTAGCTTTATTCTAGAGCTAGTTTAGTCCCACTATTATGGTGATACTCTTCTGAGAACTTGACCTGATGGCCTAACTATTACAATGTCTTTCCACTCTGGTTGGTTGGCACACACACTATTTCAGCCCTCTGTATGGTTCTTTTCCGGCTTTGGGTAATTTCCTTTCATGCATGCATAGAATAGTACTCAGCCAAGAACTTGAAGAACCCCTCTGCAGATTTCTGGAGCTCTCTCTGTGTGTACCTCCCTCCACTCCGGTACTGTGTCCCTCAAATTCTAGCTGCCTTTGCCAGCCAAACTTTGATCTATTCGAGCTTTCCCTACCTGCTCTGCAACTCTAGGCAGTAAACTGGACAATCATAGAATTCACCTTGTTTGTTTCCCTTCTGTCAGTCCTGTGCTGCCTTATTGTCCAATGTCTGCAAACTACTTTTTTATATCTACTTTTTCCTGGATATCACATTGTTTAAGGGAGGAGAGTAAATATGTTCCTTGTTATTCTATTATGTTCTGGAAAAGGAGGCCACTTGCACATAAGTTATACTTCAAAAAAGTTTATTAAAAAAAAACAAAGTAATATTGCTTTAAATTAATTATATTCTGGGTGTTTGCTAGTGGCAGATACTTTTTGAGAATTCTTATTCCCTTTAATTATGGTTTAGATCTCTCCTTTGACTCCAGAACTTAAGTATGTTAGAAAAAACTTTGAGTAAACATTAGTGGTTTATTACATTTTTGTTTGACTAACTATCAAGAGGAGAAAGAGGTTTAAGGGTAAATCTGATGAGTTCAGTGTTGGACTCGTTTTTGAAGTTTTCTGTCTAATGTCAGGTGGAGATATTCAGAAGTCATTTGGATCTAGGACTTCTGGCACTGAAGAGAGTTCTGAACTGCAGATAGAGAGTTAAGAATTACCAACGGAGAGTTGGAGGCTGAAGCACCAGATACGGATAGCTTGTAAATAAGGATCAGAGGAGGAGGAGAGGGTACAGGCTGCCATCGTATTCAAGGACAATGACTAGCAGAAAGGCAGAAGAAGAACTTCCAAAGGAGGATAACCTGGAAAAGTGTTGTTAGAACTAAATTCAATGCCAGTTTTCTCAAAGAAACCAACATTTAGATGAATAAAGAGTACTGTAAACTCATATAATATTAGTAATACCCTGTGAGGTAGATTCCAGTAGATTCTACAGTAGATTCCGTTACCATTTATTGTCATTCTTTTCTCTCCTTCCACTCTTTGTCTTCCCTCAAGCAGGGTGTAAACATTCAGTCCTTGGAGACCAGGGACAAGATGCTGCACTGAGTGGATTTTGCCTGAGATCATGTCTAAGGGTCCTTCTGAATCTAATTGACTATGAAAAATTGATAAAACACAGATTTTACAATAAAATAGCAGTAAAAACTAATCAGAAAACTTTGTGAGGTGCTCCGCCACACACCCTGTTAAGGCCAAAATAGCTGTTCAATATTTTTTCCATGGCTGTTATAAGGAAATTCTTGGAAAATATTGCAAATTGGCTTTGGGCTCCTCACTTATATAACTCATATTTCTATTTCATTTCTTTCCATCTGAGGTTGAATAACTCTGAGGTTAGAATTGTGTTTCTCTTTATGTGGTAAAGTTTAGTTTTTGAAATTGTGCTTCTACTCAAGGCTTTGGCAGCCAGTGGGTTTTACTCTTTCTTAAATAATAAACCCACACAAAGGAATTAGATTGGTCCTTAATTGATCTTACTCTTCCCAATAGATGCCATTTTATATGAAGGTGTTAACCCCCACACAAACCGAAATTCAGTCTTGTTTGGAAGACTATAATTGAAAGATTTAGAATTTTATGGGCAGAATAAGTTCTTTCTTTAAAATGTTCTTTCTTGGCAGTAGAAGGAGATAGTCATTTGGGGAATAGAAGAGATGATGAGTTAACATTTGTTGATTTGCCTAGGTGTTTAAAATATGGTTTTCATTCCTTACCACCCAGTGAAGTAAGACATATGATTCTCATTTTCTACATGAGAATATGTCTCCAGGGAATTAATAACTTGCTCAAGGTCATCAGGCTAGTACACTGTGATTTGCCTGGTCTGGTTCTTAAGCCTTTTCTCTTCCTATATGTCACGGTGCCTCCATAGTGCAGGGAGATGACTCCTGCTGTGCTCTTTCTGAGAAGTCAGAGAGTTCATTTCATTCTGGAGGGTTTAGAAATGGGGAGAGTAATACAGAAAAGAACTTTTACCACCACATCTAATATGATATATTGTTTTTACTACTTAAGTATGTAAGTGTGTAGAACAAAGTAATCTAGTTCACTGTAGGAGCAAGAAGCAAGTACTTGGAAAATAGCATAGCATTTGATCTCGAGGCACCTGGGGTCCAATTCTGGATCTTCCATTTACTAAGCTGTGTGTCTTTGAACAGATATTTTACTATCCCAAGACTCAGTTTCCTCATTCTAAGAAATGGGGTAATTATGCCCACCTCACAGTGCTTTCGCAGAAATCTCAATGTGCATCTAGCTTTGGCAATGTCCCAGAAGGCTCAAGGAGGCACCTCTTCCTAGTAATTTCTGTTTGGAGTCCATAAGCAGTTCACGAAAGGTGTACCTTAAGGAAATGCTAGATCATAGCACATTCGAGTAGTCTGAAATTCTGTCACTGATCCAATGGGTCAAGGTAAAAAAATGGAGGCAGGGTGTGAAGGCAGATATGACAGATAAAAATGACAACTAGTGAAGAAGGAGATCCACAAAGGGCGATGGTGGGGGGTGGTAAAGCCCAGCATCATTTCTGTTCCGAAAAGAAAGTGGCCCAGAGCAGTTCCTGCACCTGCAGGAAGAGGTACGCTGGTGAATATATGGGAATCAGAATGGAGCAAAAAGGATTAAATGATATTTTAAATGTAAGAGTGTGTAGCATCATCCTAGCTTAAGTAGGCTCCAAAATAAATATTAGTACTTTTCTTTCCCATCTTTATTGGAAGTTAAAACCTAGAGAGATAAAGGGGTACAGACCCAAGGGAGCTATGGATGGCAACCTGAAGAGTTTCACCTTTACATTGTCGGCAGTCTGTAGCCCTGTTGAATGGTATTGAGGAGGGGGTCGTGACATTTGAGCAGTGTCTCGGAAAGATTGGCCTGCCGTGGGTGGAGGATAAAATCGAGGGACTGCAAGCTCAGGTGAAAGATGGTGTGACTCTGAGCTGGGAGGCCAGTAGTAGGATAGAGCCACAGGAGTGGATTTGAAAAACACTATGAAGCAAGACTAACATGCTGAGATAAAAATTTGATAGGGAGAGGGAAAAGGTGAAGGTGATTTTGAAATTTGTAATTAGAATGACTGGAAGGGTGGAGGGGAAATTAACTGAGATAGACCTCACTGTACAAGGGTTAGATTTTAGAGCTAAAATCGGGCTTGAGTGATTTTGAAAAGTGCTATAGTCCTAGAGGAGTTAGAAGTTTATCCGTGGAGCTCAGCAAATTAATAAGGAAGATGAGATGGGCCAAGATCATTTAATCAATAACATGTTGTTAGAATAGAATAAAAAGATGATGATTTTTGGTTTGAGTGCTAAATGTTGGACTAGATAATACATGAAACATCCAGGTATGATTTAAAGGAAGGGAGAGGTGCAGAAATAACAATAATAGTAATAATAATAGCTAATATTTTCTGTGCATTATGCATCAGACACCATTCTACACACTCTACATGGAATAATCTATTAAGTATGTGCTATTAGTATCCCTATTTTATAGAAGAGGAACTTGAGGCATGGAGATGGGAACAAGTTTCCCAAGGTCACATATCTAGTGAATCGAATTTGGGTTTCAAACCAGAAAGCCAAAGCCTTTGCTCTTCACTGTTACGCAACTGTGTTGCCTAGATTATTGTACATCCATGTACGACTGGAAGATGAGCACTAATAGAATTAATATATGTCTGAGAGTGCCTTATAAATGATAAGCATCATATATTTAAGTTATTATTCTTCTTATATTACAAATGAGGATGTTGAGGATCATAGAGAATAAATATATTTCCATAGCTTATGTGGTTAGTAAATGGTCAATTTAGGACTCTTGAAGTCGGCTCCAGACAGTCTGAAGGCCATTGTTCTTCTGCACTAACCAGCGCTGTTCTTCTGTATAGCCTATTTCAGTCTGTGGGTGTGATCTCGCTGAGAAAAGCATTCATTCAACAAACATTAAGGGGGTGCCCACTAGGCTCTGAATTAGATCCTGGGACTAATAGTGTCATTCTTTGGGCCAACAAGGAGCTCACAGGCTAGTGTGGGAGACAGATGCCAAAGAAAGAAAAACAAACAAACAAACAAGAATTCACATAACATGTTGAATCCTCTGAGGAGCACAGAGAAGGGAGGGCTTAGTGGTTTGTATTATATTCAATTCACTACATACCTATCAATCCCCGTTGTGTCCTGAGCACTATGCTAGGGCTGAGGAAGCAGACAAATAAGACAGAATCCATGCCCTCAAGCTTGTCTCAAAAAGGTGGCAGCATTGCAAAGATTCATTTGGTCATATTTACAGAAATACTTAGTCATTCCATCTGGAGATATCTAAATGCCATTTTGCTGCCTGGTCATTTTATACAGAAATTGGGAAATCTAATCTTTGCCTTTCTTGTGGATATTGCACCATGTCCTCTTTCTCCCTACATGTGCCTAGAGACCCAAGTGTCAGGTAAAGTCTTTTAATTTAAATAAGTAGTGATGGCCAAAAGTGATATACTGAGGAAATGGCTAAGTTGAATGTGGGTAAGAAAATGATACTTCAAAAGTGGTTTCATCTAATAAAAGAATTGAGCTTTGGCCAGTTTTCACACCTCAGCACCTTGACTGTATTGTATTTCTAGAAAGTAGAAAATATTAAACATTGTTAATGATTGATTGCATCTCACCCTTCAAGTGTTACATCAAACAGATCTTTAAAAGGAGGAATTTTATTCTCTTGAAGCACACTGACAGAACTTTTTGATTATTAAAAGCTAATGCCCTGGATTTACTACATTTAATCCAAATTTGATCTGAGAATAAAATTCCTTTTTGGCAGCATCATCAATAATTTATTGCATTGTGGGCTTTCCTTTCTGGGGCACAAAATATTGGCTAGGGGAGTTCTGGCTGACACATTGTAAAATAAAGCTGGTAAATGGACTGAATGGGACTCGGCCAATTCCATACCTATCTGAAGAATGCCAAGTGAACTAGCATGGCTTCCCTACACGGCTGCCCTCTGAGAACTGATGCACACCACTGAACACCCAGAATGACCTGGAACTGTGGAAATCTACACCTGGAATGGGTATTAGTAGTCATCTAGCTTGCACACTCGCCTAAATCAGGACTTATTTTATTTGAAAACACCCTTGATAGAGGTTCACTCAGGTTCAACTGAAGTTAGTATTTTTAAAGGTTACACCATTTTTGGTTAGCTGTGAATGCTAAACAGCTGAGGGATGCCTCTCGGACACTTCTACCCATTGGCTCTAGTTCTTTCCTCTGAGGCTGCAAGGCCTAGCTGCCCCCTCTTTAGCACACAGCCTTGCAGATATTTGAAGAGTTTCTTCTTATCCTTCCTAAGTCTTCTCATTTTCAGGAAAACATTACCAAGTCCTTCAACCAAACTGCTCTATTCTGGACTTTCTTTAACTTATTGAAATCCTTTATAAATGGTGAGGCCCAAACTAATACCCAGGTGTGCAATAAATTTCAACACACTGCTTAACAGTTGACTATCCAGTGACAGTGAATATGATTCATCTCTTGTGCTACCTTCAATTGATTCCTTACTAATGGCCACCTGAAATGCTACATTAAGGAAGATTCTAATGTTATGTCTGGCTGTAATGTTGTCTGGGCTCTAATGTTATCTCTGGGCTCTGCAATGTCTGCCATGGGTGCATGAGGTGGGAGTGGCAGTAGGTTTGCCATGTTTGATTCCTTGGATTTAAGGACCCACTGAATGAACATCTCTCTGAGTTTTCACATGGAGTTACTGAAAGCGAAGACTCAGAAGCCTGGTCACTTGTGTTTCCTTAAGTTCTTTTAATGCTAGAGTATTCTATTTACTCTCTGAAAACTTCTTCACTTTATTTAGTTCCATATATCCTTGATATGTAAATGTTGGTAGCCAGCAGTGACCAAGCTATGAAATATCCTGGCATGTAGAAAAATCATATCTTGGTCATAAAATGGCTTGTTCAAATATTCTTTTTAAATCAATGAGGGTCTCTGAAGATGCTACCAATAACAATGATAATGACGCTAACATAATAAAAATGAGGATGATAAAAATAAGTGGCATTTTATTGTTTTATAGTTTTCAGATCACTCTTAGATATATTCTTCTCTTTGATCCCTATGACATCTGTGGCATTATTTTTCCTATTTTAAAGCTGAGAAGACAATTTCAGAACATTTAAGTAACATGCCCAAGAATATTTGATCAATATGTCATACTGAAGCCAGGTTTTTTACTGCAAAATCTGAAACTTTCTCCATGTAGGATAGCCTTTGGGAACATTTGTTCTTGTCTATCTTTGTGGCTCTGCTGGTTTATTAGCAGCTGCCTTTCTCTATCTGTGGCTACAGCTCTGGCCAGGCACACCCTCTCCCGTGGCTACAGCTCTCACCATGTCCCGTAGCACCCCCTCCCTGCCCATTCAGAACTTACAGTGGTAATGAACTCTAGTTCTGAATGGGCAGGGAAGAGAGGGTGTGCCTGGCAGAAGCTGAAGCAAATTACTATTGCTAGCCCCCGAGTCTTTCACCATCCCGTTTTGGTTCCCTTAACCCCGACCTTAACTGTAAATAGACCTTTCATTAAACTCTCTTTAATTATCCCTTTGAGTGTGCCTTCCCTTTCCTGCCAGGGCCCTGACTGATACCACTGATCCCAGGGCAGAAATATCTCCGCTGCCTTTCCCTAATTCACAAGGCAAACTTGGGTCTGAATGACATTAAGACTGGATATTAAACAGAGGCTGCCCCATTCTTTAATAGGAGCAGTTAAGATGGTACAACCCAATTATTTTTGTTGGGATTAGCCTTTTAGGAAAGATAACTTTCCAAATTGAGGATCATATAGAAGTTTGGGGAGTTCTCTAAGTTTAGGATTATCAGGAGGAATTTGCTTTTTGGATACTCAGCGAAGTTTGATTTATCAATCTATTTATATTTGTGTTAAAATAGAGCCTCTTCCATACTTCATGTTCTTGGTAAAATAAGATAAAAGTTTCAATTATATAGTGACCATCTAGGTGTATGTATGTATATACGTGAGTATGTGTGTGTGTGTCTGTGTTTGCGTCTCCATGTATCTGTGTATTTCTCCAGAGATAAAGCTAGAAGTGTGAATATGGAAAAGTTTAGCTTTTAAATCATCCATCTAAACTGTTTAATGAATGCTAAAAGCGTAAATGAGAGGTAGCCCATTAATTTCTTAGCAATATTCATTTATAGCCAATAGACTCTACATAGAATTTAATTCTTTGTCTTTTTGAGGTATTCATAAATTTCAGCCTCTCTAAGCCTTCTGAACACATGGGCCATGATGGCTGGAATGCTCTTTTATGCTTTCTGTTTCTTTAATACACATGTAGTGGCTTTTCTCTCATAAATTATTAACACATAAGCTGTATAACGATATCACTCAGACTTTTGTGTAGGAAACATATCACTGAAGGATTTTTAAAGATCTTTCAACAGGAAATCTAGGGCTTTCTAAAGTGTTAAAGGGGCTGGAAGTGTGGGCAATAGCTGTATATCCACGTATGTCCCAGGACATCGCAAGAATGATCCCAGCCCCCTAGAGACGCTATTTCTACCACAGTCAATAAGTGAGGAATTTGGGGATAGCTACTGGAACTATTGAGTTCCAGCACATACCTCAGTGGCTTGCAGTCCAAGGATAAGGGAGCCAGAATAGGAAGCCCCCCTTGCTGTCATTACAACCGCTCCTCACCTCCATCAAGTTGGTGACTGGGCAAGGGAACATTGCCTCTGCTCAGCGCTGTAACTATCTGACATTTGAGCCTAGAGACAGTTGCTGCAATGACACTGCAGAAAAACATGCCCAAGTCTCAAGCACGATGACGACCTCTGTCTCACTCCCATCTTAAAATCTCATGTGGGCGCATCTAATTTGCAAATCCTAATTCGTATCCTGAACCCTAGCTGCAAAGGGGTCTAGAAAAAGTGTTTTTTTAACTTAGCATTTAGCAGCGTAGGAAAGCGTGGTACCCTGAAAGGAGGTGGGAATGGATGTAGAATACTAATCAACCCTAACTGCCCCAGCATCAGGCAAACTGAGCTTTGGAGGCAGAGAGACCTAATTTTACTGCTTATTAACTGTGTTCCCTTAATGAAATTACATATCCAGTCTTAGCCTTAGTTTCTTCTTCTCGTAAATAATAGTACAGTGGACTATACTTAACTCTGAATTATTGGGAAGACCAAATGTGATAAATATGTAAGTCGCCTATCACAAGCGTTCTCAAACTATATGTGAAGGTACCCTGGGGTACCAGAGCAGTCACAGGGGTATCTTGGGATATCTTAAATTTTCAAAGGAAACACAGTCATACTTGACATCTATTGGACTCCACGCAAAGTACTAGCTTGAGGTATTTCACAGTCTCAACATTCGATTGTGCTACATTTCTTTTGATGGTGCCATATCTTTTTGAAAACACATTTTCAGCAGTTGCTGTGGTGCTAAGCTTGTAATGTACATAAACTGATGTGAGGGTGGCAGTGTCCAATATGATTCCAAGGTTTGAGAAAGGGCACCATGTCCAATAAGCACACAAACCCCATTAGTAAGTATTACGGGCTGAATTGTGTCCCCCCAAATTCACATGTTGAAGCCCTAACCCTCAGTACCTCAGTATGTGACTGTATTTGGAAATAGAGTCTTTAAAGAGGCAATTAGATTAAAATGAGGCCAATAGGGTGGGTCCCAATTTAATCTGACTGGTGTCCTTATAAGAAGAGAAAATGCGGACACACAGAGAGACACCAGGGACAAACATGTGAGAACACAGCACAGTGGCCACCTGCAAGCCACGGAGAGAGGCCTCAGAAGAAACCAAGTCGGTTGATGTCTTGATCTCAGCCAGAAAATTTTCATCTTATCCTTTTCACAACCTAGAAGTGACCAATCGGGAAATGAGAGATGAAATGAAGGAGATAATAGTGAAGTTAAGAGAATTGAGAGGAGAATGGGAGGTACTAAAGAAATCAGTCAAATCTCAAGCAGGCACAGGAATACCCTCCTCGATGTTGCTACCCTGCATCAGGTGCAGAAAACTGCTGTTCTGCTGCTAGCTTTGTCATTCATCAGCTGGGTGTCCCAAAGCCAATCATCACTTTGAAAAAAATTTCTATCTCCTTACCTGTACCAGGAAATTGATAATTCTGCTTCTCTAGGAAATGAAGTTGCCTGATCCAGCTTGAGGTGCAATACCCAACTACAGTCTTTGCCACGGAGCCAGAATACCTGCTGGGTATGCCTCAGCTCCTTCAAGAAGAGAAACTGCAAAAGTACTGAGTGAAGAGGAAAAGATACTCCTTGTCTCTAACCATAGGAAGCAGGGTGAAAGGAGAAGGGAAAGGAAGGACCTTGGCAGTTTCATGTAACTGTTACAAGATGCTGTTACATAATGTCTGAATGAAACTTCTAAATATAATCTGTCCAAGTGTATGTTGCATGTATATTTATGTGCGTGTTTATATACATATGTGTACGTATATATATCAAACCAAATTAAGAATTTGATAAAATTCTTAATACGGACCACCAACAGAGAGGCTGGACACTTATGGTAAGCACTGAGCCTCAAGGCACGGTTAGCCTTTACTGATGGCTCACATTTATTGAGAGCTTATTATGTAACAGGTACTAGTCTAGATACTTTACACATATTAGCTCATTTAAAAATCACAATGAACTTAAGAGGTTGGCACTATTAGTATCATTGTTTTCAGATGAGAAAAACCACTGTGCAGAAGGGTTAGTAACTTCAAAGTCACACAGCTAGTAAGAGGTGAAGGCACCAGGATACAAATACAAGCAATCGGATTCCAGAACACCGTCCTGCCTCCATTATACTTTCTTGTATATATGTAGGAAAGCTCAGACTAGCCCCTTCACACTCTTCTCCTCACTTCCACAGGATCTGATGATTACAGCTTAAAAGGGCCCTGTATTAGTCAGCGTTCTCCAGAGAAATGTAACCAATAGAATATATAATATACATACTTATATATATATACACATACATATATGTATACACACATATATATATAAAAATATATACTATATATTATATATATTATAGTTGGAATATTAGAGGCGTGTCTATACAATATATAGCAATGTATAGACATATACTATATTAATATATAATATAATATACTATAATACTATATATAACACTATAATATTATATATACTATAATATTTACAGTACATATAGTTAATGTATATATGTAATTTACATATATTTGTATATATATTATAGTTGCAATATTAGAGGGATGTGTGTGTGTGTGTGTGTGTGTGTGTGTGTGTTGGGAGAAGGATGGAGAAGTTAAGAGAAGGAAGCTACATTAAGGAATTGGCACTTTATCTGAGAGCAGTGGGAAGCATTGGAGAGTTTAAAGAGGTATTAGACTTGTGCTTTTGGAAGATCACCTTAGCTGTCGCGTAGAGTTACACAGGGGGCTATGCCAAGGGCCGGGAGACAAATTAGGAGACCGTTACAACCATCCAGGCAAGAGACGAACTTAGGAATCGGCAGAAGGAATGTACCTAGTTTTCCTCAGAAAATTTAAGGCCTCAGAGATGACAAAACATCATTCTTCCTTAGAATCTTCCTCTGTCTATCTTAATATTCCTCATGGTGCCACCCATTCCAGACAGAGATTCCATGGATGTTTTAGAATTGGCTGGGAATATTCTCCTGGGGCCCTGATCCACTACTTAGCTTTCCCCAGGAACTCCCCGTTTTTCAATAGATTCTCATTTTCCTCTTTTGCAGCTCCTCTCACCTCACCAGTTATTACTTGACCTTTCATCTTCTGAGCCTGACTAGCATGCAGACAGCTTCCTTGGAATTTTTAGCTGACAGATGTGATCTAACATTCACTGCCGTTGCCTTAAAATAAAGGGATCAGAACACAAAATCTTCCCTGCTCTTTCAGGGAAGGATGATAAAATAAGTGTTGGGGGAGGTGGTAATGGGAAGACCATACCTACTCCTGGTTTCCATCTGTGCACACTCAAAGTGCCTCTCAATGAGAAATCCTAGAGGCTGTGGAATTTTGTATCTAAGTTTATGTTTTTAATTTGAAATTCCACGTAGACCAGGTTGCACGTGGCCAGAATTTCTGCATAAAAGAATTGAAACCTATTTTGCAATGTCGTTGCTTATAAAGGAAGGACAGTGATTATTTTAGAACTTTTGAAATAGTGGAAAGAGAACTGGACTTAGAAATCTGAGTTTGCAATTTTATTCCACCACTTAGTAGATATATGAGATAATAATCCACAAATAACAGGGTTTTTCATAAAATAAATCAGAAAACATGAAGCCACTTTGGCTTCCATGCATTGCACTTCATGGAAATTACCTTTGTCAAGGTTACCATTGACATCCACAATGTGAAATCCAATGGCACCTTTATGTTTTCCTCTTATTTAACCTTTCAGTAGTATTTAACACAGCTGATCATTCACCTTTCTAGAAACACTCCCCTTCTTAGCTTCTGCAGTTGACTGCTTTTCCTCTCTGACGTTTCAGTCTCCTTTGCCAGTTTCTCTTTCTTTATCTGATGAAAATGTTGGGGATCTTAGCTCCTAGTCTTAGCTGACCAACTCTTCTTTTTCGATACTCCCTTCAAAATGATCTCACTGGACATTTCCATTAGTATGTTTCACAGGCATCTCAAACTTAACATGCATGTGCCAGGTATTTATTGGTTGATTATTAACGCTGCATTTGCTCTGTTGTGTTCTCCTGGTCCTGGTAGGACTGCAAGCCTGCAAAGGACAACTTCCAGACTCCCAAACCCGAATTCACATCAGATTCTGCCAATAAAAGGTAACACATGGAGATAAAAAAGGGGAAGAAATTAAAAACCATTGAGCTCCTGGCAGCACCTCTGGCAATGGCAACCCTGATGTTTTCTGCTCCGTGGCAGCTGCCACGATTCCAGCAATTTCTGTGATGGAAGTTTAAGCAGAATCAGTAATAGAGGTTGCCACAGCATTAGAGAGAGCAATGAAGGCTTCCACACAGCAGCAGGAGCTGGTGGTTCTAGCACCGTCGGTGGTGAGGCATGGCTCATGAGCTCCAGGCACTGGTGGCAGCAGCTTCCTGATCTCTGTGTAATATGCCATTCCCCTTTTGCTTTCCAATCCTTTCAACACCTTTATCGGGGCTGACTTATCTGTTGTCACAGCAGGCACAGGCCCACAATAGTTTTAGGGCCCTAGAAATATTTTAATTCATTTTTAATAAGAATTTTAAAAAATGAATGGAGGAAGGGGCCCATAAAAGCACAAGTGCCAAAGGCCACAAAAGTTATAATGCAACTCTGACCTTTGTGACCATTTCCCAGCAACAAATTCCTCTTTGTGTGAAAGATCTGGTAGTTTCTGCTTTTCTTATCTGGACACTGGCTAAATCAGTGCCCCGGACAGAACTGTTGATTCCTGCCCCTAAAGCCCTTGTTCTTCCCCATTCTTCTCTAGCTCAGGGAATGGCGCCATCATCCATCATTTATTCAAGTCAGAGACCCTGCCATTATCCTTGAGTCCTGCCGCCCCTTCAGCCCCCACATGTAAAATGTCACCAAATTCTACCCATTCAATGGAAACAATATATATCAATTCTGCTCACTCGTTTCAGCTTCCACTGCTCCCAGCCAGCATCAGGGCTTCCTTCCTGTCCTTAAAATGAAATCAGACCCCCCGAGCAGGCCCCACCAAGCCCTGTGTTGTCTGGACCCTGCCTACTCCCCCAATCTCCTTTTGTGGCATTCCATCCCTTGTCACTACGCCCAGTGTGGTAGATGGATTGCATTAATGGCCCCACCTTTTCATTGCCTCCCTGTTCCCGCGTCCTTCGGTAATGGCTTCCCACACAGACTCTGAGCTCATGTCCTTCACTTCTTTACGCAGATGTTACCTTATGAGTAACTTGACCTAAAACTGCCCCACCCCTCCAACGTCTCCTATTACATTGCTGGAGACATTGCAGACTTGGTTTCAAACCTGGCTCCACTATTTTGTAGCTCTGTGACTTCCTAACCTCCGGGATCTATTTTCCTCATATGTAAAAGGGGAATAATAATTACCTTATAAGGGTGTTGTGAGAATTAGCGGAATAAAATACACACTGCTAATCCATGGTAGAGCCTCAGTAGTGATAATTTTCCCTTATCAAACTGTTACCAGCAGTATTTTAAAATTGACTTTTGTTTTTGATTTAGGAGCCTACCTACTTACGAAGCATAGGAAATAAGACAAAAACAACAACTTCGAGGAATAAAAACATCTTTGTAACTCACTTCGGCAAGTGTTTTATAATCACACTGAGCGCTGAGAAGCTTGGAGTGCACTGCCTCCGAGGGTGTTGGTGTGAAATAGAGGCCTGTGCCTGTGTATGCAGTGTACTGAGGACCCATGAGACAAATAACGTTGAATTCCTCACATGAGTGTGTTTTACGAGTGTTTTCCTGAGGATCATAGTAGAGGCATTTATAGCTGCAGAAAAAGTGACTTTTCAAGAGTCATTTCATGGGGCAAGAGACACCGAAATGGTTATAAAAAGAAAAGCACCTCTGGATCCTACATCTTTTGGAAAACAGTGCTGCTAGGAACTTGGCATCCCCACCCCTCCATCCCCAGGTCATCTTCATTTTCTTTTTTCCCTGAGGAGCTATGAGATATAAAAAACAGGTGGGTTTGATTGCAACTGCTTTTGCTACTGAAAGATTCCACTCTTTAAAACCAAGGAATTTAAAAGGGGATAAAAACAGCCTACAAAGGATTTTTTCCTCTGTACAGCCCTATCCTTTAGGACACGCAGGGCTCAGCCCTTGGCTGCCATTAGTGCTGAGAAAACTGTGGAACTCTTTTTCCTGTATTTTGTATTTCTAAATATTCCAGCTGCTTGGGTTGATGCATTTCAGCAGAAAGAGTGGACAAAGAAGTCCATGCTTTTGAAGGAACAGAATCACATTCTAAAGGAGAAATCAAAGCAAAGAGCAAATTTGGGTTCACGGACTCCCTCTCACATCCCACATGTGAGGTAACTACACATGAGGTGTAGTTACCTCAAAGACAGAAATGCCCAGTATATTCTCTTGCCAAGAAAACAGTTTTCTTTAACATCTCTGAGTTCTCTTCTTGCTACACAGCATACTTTCTTTTAGCAATTGGTAAGAGGAAAATTCTTTTTATGTTATAAAATTAGTGGGCTCCACTATCTACCAGCACTATCATTATCCATCTGTCACCTCCAAAACGAGGAGATAGCAAGCATTCAAGAAAGTCATGCAAAAACACCATTTTCCATTTATTTTCTGGAACATTAGATGCACAAGATATTAATAAGTATCCGGACAAAAAAGATTCTGTGGTCAAGTAAGATTGGGAAATGCTATTTTAGTTAAGGATAAACAAATTTCTTTTCACAGAACTTCTTAGAGCCTTTATCTACTAATTTGCATCATGAATCTCCAAGACTAAGATATCATATGTAAACATTTTGATAAGAATACTTATTCATATCTTATGGGAATAAAATGGAAAAATAGAGTAAAAAAATAAAGTCCCTATCTTCAAGTCAGTCATTGCCTAGTGGAGAGATAATCCCATAAACAGACTATTAAAATTAAGTGATTGAAGTCCAACAATTAGGGTAAACACAGAGAGGACTGGTAAGCCCAGTAGGAGGAAAGTAACCAGGTAGGGGAGTCGATGCTTCCCGGAGGAGGTGACCCTGGAGCGGAGCCTTCGCTCATGAGTGGCATCATTCCAATCGCACCTACTTCAGTCCACCATTTCTGGTCATCCACATGGAACAAACAATACCTTACCTTCAATAAAGCATATAGTGTTTCCACTTTGGTGTTTATGTACATTTGCCTTTTGTTGTCGTCTTTGGAAGCCAGGTAGATCTAGATCCAAACTTCAGCTCTGCCTCTTCCTGCTTCTGTGATCTTGAGCAACTACCTTAACCTCATATGTTTTTCAGAATTGTCATAAGAATTAGAGATCATATAAGTAAAGTACTAGCAAAGTACCTGAAACATAATAGGTTCAACCATTTAGACTATTATTATTTGTATTAGGTCTTAATATTGCAATAGATTTATAGACATCTAATCTGAGCATTCACTGGATATATACTAATCTCATTCTACAATATGTTTATATTACAGCTTCTGTTTGAAACTCTGCTTAAATTCAATTTTGTTTAATAAGCTCTCAGACTCTGAAAGACATAGTGCTACATCTGGGACATATACAAAATGAATTAACCACAGATCTTGTCCTGCATCAAAAGTTTCCAGTTTAATGCTAGGACTGGGGTAGAGCTGGAGAAAGTAAGAACATAACAATAAGCACAATAGATGTGGAAGTCAATAGGCACTAAATAAGAGATACAGATAAGACACCATGGGAAAGAACATCACTTCCCTTTGGCAGATGAGGGAAGGCTTCTTGAAAAAAGTGACATTTAACCAGGGCCTTGATATTTGAGTCATATATGGCCATAAGAGATTAGCAAGGGAAGAAATCCAGAAGAAGAAAACAGAAGCAGCAAAGCAATAATTTGCCAATTTGGCCAACTTAGGAAGATACAGTGGGTAATAAATGGAGTATGAAACCAGAAAGGTAAATTGGTAACAGATTATAAAAGGCCAGACAGTTCACTGTCCACTTTTGTAAATATGCCACAGTAGACAGCTCCATAAAACACAACAAACACCCTTTAAATGCATAGCTGAGTCAACAAGAAAGAAAAGTCCACAGGAACCAAAAAACAAAAACAAAAACTCTGCAGACTTCACCAGTAAGCCCATGAGCTGATCCTTACTGACAAAAGCCTTGACTTTTACGTACCTAAATGGACAATGAATAGGACTCTTGGCCTGGAGTGTTGGGGATAGATGGTTGTGTACCTGATATCTACCCAGAAAGTAAGAGCCTTCCAAGAGCTATGAAAATAAAGTATAGGGCTTAAAGAAATCTATCTGCTCTTATAGGAATTCACAAATAAAATCTGATTGTCAGCCTGGACGTAGAAACAAAATTGTCATCTCTGATGATTTGTTACCAAAGTCCTGTTGCACTTGAGTTTGGAGTTTGAATAAATACTACATGAGTGATCTGGAAAACTGCAAGCCGAGAAATGAACAGAAAAGAGATTCCAGACAGCTATTATTTTGGTAACTCCAGGAAGAAAAAGCACAAAACCATTCTGGCAGGACATATGATCAAACACGGTTACAAAATGTTTTTCAAGATAGAGCCCCACTGAGGAATAGCTCACAGAGAAAAATTACATAATTCGTGAATTAACAATCATTAGGGAGAGGTAGAAGACTAATAAACAACAGAAGCAGACCTCCAAGAACTTCATATAATATAAACTATATTAAAGACATAAAAAAAGGAAACCACATATATGAGAAAAGAGTAAGACATCTTAAAAAGATGTATCTGAGAAAGAATATATAAATGAAAAGTATGGTTATTGATATTAAAATCAATATATGTAATATATATAGTAACCTAGAATAAGCTAAATAAAAAATAGTGAACTGGAAAATAGACCTGAAGAAATTATCAAAAATGTAGTGTATATATATAGAGAGAGAGAAATATTTTTAAAATTTAAGAAAGATGGAAGGTGAAATTCAAAATGATAACATAAAAATGGCAGAGGAAGTAATATTTGAAAGATGATAGCTAAAATTGTTCCATTTTTCTTACTAACTTCACTCACCACTATGACTATAATCAACTCACCATCACGTTTCACCAGATTATTTCAGTAGCCTCCCACCTGACCTTCCCACTCCTGCCCTTGCCTCTAGAGTTTACTCTCAACATCTGAACCTTAAAAGTAAGAGTCAGGTCGTCACATCAGTCCTCTGCTTGAACCCTTCCAGTGGCTTCCTATCCCATTAATGGTGCAAATACCTACAATGACCTATACAGCCCTATATGTTGTGCCCTTTTAACTCTCTGAACACTTCCCCTGCTACACTCCATCTCGCTCACTCTGCTCCTGCCATACCTCCCTCCTTGCTGCTCCTCAAACACTCCAATCATGTTACCACCTCAGAGCCTTTGATCTTGCAGTGTCTTCTGGTTGGATACTTTCCCCCAGACAGCTGCCTGGGTTCTTCCTTCGCCTCCTTCAGGACTTTGCACAAATATCACTGTGCATGAGGCCTTGCATAATATTTCTATTAAAAATAGCAAAGCCCCCTCCCTACCCCAGCTCTCCTTATTCCCTTTCTCTATTCATTCTCCCAAAGCACTTATCATTTATAAAATAGATTTTACTTATTTATTCATTTATTCCTGTCTGTCATGTTCTACCACCCCACCCAAGAATATAAGTTTTGTGAATGATAATATCAAAACTAGTGGAAATTGGATAAAGCAGTAATTACAGAAAAATGTATAACTTTAAATTGCCATATTATAAAAGAAGCCTGAAAATTAGAATGCTAAGCTTAAACTCAAAAAATTAGAAAATTTTAAAAAAAGGGTAAACCCAAAGGAAGAAATGAAAAGTATAATAACAGAAGTTAAAAAAATAGAAAACAAAGCTATATTACAGAGAATCATTAAAATTAAAATTGTTGTTGATTTTTAATAGAATTTAATAGAAAAACCTCCAGAGAAGTTGGTTATGAAACAAAGGAAGTAGGCAAAGTTAATAACAGGTCCTAAGAGTTAAAAAGTGGACATAACTATAAAAATAATAAAGAATGAAAAAATATTAAAGCAATTCTGTAAACAACTTTATGTCAATAAATTTGAAAACTTAGAATAAATGGACCATTTCCTAGAAGAATATAACTTACCACAACTGACCCAAGAAGAAATTTTAAAAAAACAAAAAACCAGGACAAATTGATAAAAGGAGATAGGATGAATTATAATCTATACATGGATAAAGGATGGGAAGATTGCTTATCCATTTAGAAAGAAAAATAAAAATGTATCTCTCTCATACCACATGCAAACATGAATTTCAGTTGGACATGTAGAATACACCATTTATATACATTTTAAAACAGGAACCATCATGAATTGTCTTTGGATATATTTTATAGATAGTAGAAGTATAAAAGCATGTGTAGGGATGATGCATATCAAAATCCGGACATCGGTTACTTCTGGGAAGGGCAGTAGGAAATGAAATGAACAGGGTACCGCAGGGGCCTACAAAGCTAGTTCTAATTTTTAGTGTCATTTTTTAAAAAGATTTGATGCAATGGTAGGAAAATATTAAGATCTGACAAGGTGGAGTTGTGGATACATGGGCACTTATTATATTATTCATTGTATTTTTTAGTATTTTGAAATATGTCACTGTTTAGAAAAGAAGCCTAGGCCAAATAATCTGGCTTTTTTCTGTAAGCAGTGAGGAACTTTTGAAGGTCCTTAACAGGAAATCTGACCCTTTAGAGCTTCAACAGGCCCTCACAGAAAGCTGAGTGCTTGCTCATCCATTCATAGAATGGATGTCAACACTACTTGATTCAAATAAATATCCAGAATGGACAGGTATAGGCAAGATTGACCTTGCTAAGCCAGCCAGGGAACAAAGACGCTTTATTAAGAAACTTTCTACAGAGAATAATACTAAGCTTTTTATTTTGTTTATATGTCAAGACATCATAGACAACCACACAACATTGTGAAACCTTTGGAAAATAACCAATTTAAACTAGTGGTGTTTGGAGATGGGAGAGTCTCCATAAAAGGGTTTTGAGGCTACACAACACCTTTGTGATACGTTATAATCAAGCAGAGGCAGAAGAAAAACGTGTTTCTCCCAAGCAATTTATGATTGTGTAGAGAAAGGATCATTTAAAAACTATGTGTATTTAGATCTCTGCTTGCCATAGCTTATAAAAATTCTTCTGTAGAATTCCAATCCCACTATTGATGTTTTATGTTTTTCAAATTTTTTGTGTGATATGTAATTATTTCAGTCTTTGCCCCTTTGTGTGGTCTATTGGTGGGCTAGAATTCAGAAGATTTTCTTTCTGAGAACTTCGATAAACTGAAGATAGTGATCTTCCCCACTCAGCTCATCTTCTCTGATCTAAATAGTTCTATTTCTTGAATGTGCCCCAATGACTTGAATAGGACGAAGCATTCAAGACATAGTGTTCCCATGAAATATTTAATCTCAAAGAGAAGCAAGCTTTATTCCCTCAAGGAAAAAGAAACCTAATGCCAAATATGAATTGCTTTTCATTTCTCTGTTATTGTATTCTGTTGAGACTGTTTCTAGCTAGATAAAGGAACAAGATGGCCAGAGTAATTATCTGGAAAATTCAATTCTAGTACATTTTGTCAAAATTCGATGACCCAGACAAAAGTGTGGATTTTAAAACGTTGAGCCATTAGCTGGAGTGTTGGCACTAGAAGTATTCAGACAAGATTAGGAGTCTATATTTAAAGGATAGAAGTTAAAGGCAGAAGATAAAACTAGGGAAGGAGGAAAGGAATGGAAATTTTCTGAACTCTTGACTATATTCCAGGTACTCCACATAAATCATCCAAGTGAAATCTTGTACTATCTCGGAGTATTTATTGTGTTCCTCTTGTCTCAGAGGACAAACCGAGACTCTAACAGGTGCAATAATGATTCTAAGACCAAATGGTGGGTATGGAGGTGCATCGCTCAGATCTCCATTCAAGAAAACCTCCTGCGGGCAGTGTAATGCCAAGGCCACCCTTCACCTGGGCTGTTCCCAGGCAATGGCTGAGCACAGCAGTGGCACTACAGCCAGTCCTGTCCTGCCCAATGAGGAATTTTTCCAACTTTTGCTCTGAGACTCCACATTGCCCTGGCCAGGGCTTTCTCAGCACTGTACTAAGAACTGCAATTCTGAGTGATTCATCCTACCTGATGCTCCTTCCTTCCCACTCTCCTGTCACAGATGTCAGACCTGCATCACCTACCCTCTCCTGCTCCCTCCATCTTTATCCTTTATAACCATCCCCCCAGTAAGTCTCTTGCACATGCTGTCTTGTCATCTGCTTCTCAAAGGAAGGACCTTACCTGACACAGGCCACATAACTAATAGATGTCATAAGAGTCTGATACCAAAAGTATTGCTCTTTCAGTATTGACATTAATACTATTAATGTACTAACATTGATACTACTAATAATAATTAACATAGTATATATCATTTATTGAGTGTTTACTCTAGGTATTGTGCTTAGACCTCCATGCATTATCTTACTCAGTTTTCATAACAACTCTACAAGATAGATATTATTATCTCCATTTTACAGATGAGAAGACAAAGGCTTAGAGATGTCATTAACTTACCCAGGTCACATGATTATCCAGTAGCATAGCCAGGATTTGCACTTGGTTCTGTATGGCTCTAAAATCCACGTTTTTAACCCCTCTGTACATTTTGTATCCTATACTGCTTACCACAAACCACTCTGCCTCCTTTCAACTTTCATCACTTTGCATATTTTAGGACTATGAATTGATGGGTATTTTTCCACTCGAAGTGAGAATAAGCAGCAAAAATTTATGAAACGTCAACTCTGTGGCCAGGTTTTTGGATATATCCTGAGGATCAAACAGAAGAAAAGTCCCAGTCCCTGCCTCCAAGGAAATCATTATTAATCTGTGAGGTTATTAACAATGTATATAAAAGAAACTATTGACACTCCTGAAACAAAGAACCTTCCAAGAAGCTAGTCAATTATATGATTGTTATTAAGAAACTAACTACTCTTCTGAACGAAATAACACAAAAATGAGCAAACTCCAAAGGCTATGAAATTTCAAAATAGCAAGGAGAGCCTATTGGCTAGAAAAAAGGAACTAGGTCTTGAAAATTCTATAAGACTTGTAAAGGTAGAAAATGTGAGATACCAAAGTGAAGGTGAATAATTAAAGACAATTTGCTAGCTGGAGGAAACAAGTCAATCGTTAAAATAATGAGAGATTCAGTGAGAAATGAAATTAGTGATTTCTCACTTGGCATCACTTAAAACATTTCCTCCTAGAGAACATAATGGAAAGTACTATAATGGAAATAATATGCACTTGGCAGTCAGACAGAACTGCAACCCACAAGACTGTCAGCATGAACTGGTTAAACAATAAAATCGTGAACTAGGGCAACAAGGAGGATGTTTAATGATGCTGCACGGGAAATTTAATGTTGTCCAGGTATCTCTCCAACAGGGGAATTTGTTTTAATCTTGGACCTTATTCAGGAACTTACCATTCCTAACCTTAAGGAAGTCTTAAAATACTTCCTCCTGCAATACAAAAAAGAAATAAATTTTTTTTTTAAAAAAAGACAAGGATACATAAAACCAAGTACTAAACCCTCAAAAAAAAAAATGAGGCAGCTGGTCTAAGTACACAGACTGCCAAAAGGCTGTTGGATCCTATAGGCAGAATCAAGACTCGCTAATTAGTAACTTTCTACCTATCACCTGTTAGCGTCTTGGAAGCAAACAAAGCCTTCTTATCAAGTCTTTAAAGAAGTCTCAATGTTTGAAAAACAGCATGAGCAAAGGCTAAGAATTTTCTGTAAAGTAGTATGGAGAGCCCTGTTACAAATAATCAGTACCTCAAAATGAAGTATAGAATAATGGGGGAAAGACTCAGAAAGAGATTAGAAGAATTTGGACAATGAAGTAATGAGGAGTTGAGATCAGACCAAAACAGAAAGTGTTCTCTTAGGACGACCTGGTTCAGGCCTTCCTCCTTAATGAGAAAGAACTGAATGTTATTATCACAAACCTGCTGCACAACATTTGCTCCTCTGTTTAATTATGCTTTAGCCAATTGTAGCAGAAGGTGCACATTCCATAAAGTTTTCCAGGTTGGGCCATCACCAAGTGCCCACACTGATACGTTGAGTGACTTCAATGGAATGAACTTCTGAAGAGGCAACATGAGAACTTGGATGAGGAGGACACATAAAATCTTGCTTGTCAATCTTCATGGAAACTTGTTCCATTGTAAGTATTTTATGGTACCATAAATTATGATACATAATTTTAATAAGAAGCAGCAAACTGAGAGATGCACTGATACCCTGTCAGATGACAGATACCCTGAGAGAGGGTAGTTAAAAGGAGAAGGGTGATACAGTAAGTGTTGGAAAGGTATGGTTGGGAAGTTTGGAAGAGCCCAGATCACACAGGGCCTCATGGCTGTGTTAAGGAATTGAGTCCATGTGCTACAAAGAATGGAAAGACATGCAAAGGTTTTAAGAAGGGAGATGATATGTCGAATTTGCATTTCCAGAAGATCTCTCAGACTGCAGTGTTCAGAATAGATCTCGGTAAGATATTGGATATCACTGTATAAGTGGAAAGAAAAATAAGTCGATTGAAGATGAGAGGTGAAATTGACAGAACTTGGAGGATGGGCAGGATGTGAGGGTGAGGGAGAGGGAAGTGTCTGAGGTGACTC
Source organism: Ceratotherium simum simum (assembly GCF_057802395.1). Lineage (NCBI taxonomy): Eukaryota > Metazoa > Chordata > Mammalia > Perissodactyla > Rhinocerotidae > Ceratotherium > Ceratotherium simum. The sequence goes on from NC_141921.1 coordinate 3,640,644, forward strand.
TCAGGTTTCTGACCTGTTGAGTCCGACAGTAGTGCACTCACTGAGCGAGGGAGCAACGGCAGAGGATAAAGCTTGCAGGGAAGATCATGGATTTGCTTCTGAGTGTGTTGAGTTTAAAGTGTTTTGACACATAAGAAATGTGGAAGGTGGATATGTGTGTCTGCAGCGCAGAGGAGTGATCTGAGTGGCGATGTAATAAGTAACTTATATGGGCGTAGATGCCTTTACTGAGATGGAATGATAAAATGGAAAGTCAAGGAAAGAAAGAGCATTCCAAGCAAAGGAAACAGGATTTGTAAGTGACATGAAAATGGGGATATTCCAGGCGCTTATTTTTAAAGGTTAATTACCATCAAACCTTAAGAGAATGTTTAACACAGGGAAGAAAGAGAAACAAGAAATAATTAACGGTGACTACCGCTAGAGAGGAGCACAGAAGAATAGAGGATGAAAGAGATGTACACTTGTTTATCTTGTGTCTTTTCTTACGGTGAGTGTTTTCAGTAATTAAAAAAATAAAATTCTCAATAATTACTTTTTAAAGAGTTTAATAAAATCAGAGGGGCGCTTGAGGAAAGAGGGAATTTCTCCGCTTGATTTAATTCAGGGATACCTCAAACAGCTGTGTAGCTTGTACATTTCATAACATTAGGGGCTGCCATTCACACAGATTACAAGGTGTAGTGTGAAGCCTAAACATCTGTTCATGGTTGCCTTGATTACAATCATTTTAGACGCAAAATAATTCTAAGGTAGCCAAATAAATAATTAAAAGCCCACAAGGACTAGAAGAGTTTACCTAGAACAGGTAACACCTAAATTAAGACATCCAGGATGAGTGGGCAAAAGTCAGTGGAAGGGAGAGTGGGTGGAGGGAGGGGGGTGAGTGATAGCAGCTAAGGCAGAGGGGATGCAGGGTTTATAGATTTGTCATAACAATATTTTCTTACCCAAGTTTTCATTTAATGGGAAATGTCTAATTTTTAATATTCCATCCATTCTAAAAACAGTTGGCTTAAACTTATCGCTATAGATTTAACAAACAAAATTCCCTTTCAGGTGACTCTCAATTTAGCCCTTTTGAAAGATGTGCCATTTCTTAAGACCCAGATCCCAGCAAAGTAGATGCTCATAAGGAGTTCTCAGAATGAGAACTGTGGACACAGTTAATCCTCTCAAAATCACATCAGTTTTTTTCTCCTTGATCTTTTACTAAATCCTGTTTCAAGCTTTATTACAAGGTAATAGAATTGTTTTTTCTCTCTTTGTACCCCTCTAGACTGTAAGCTGGTTGAGGGTAAGTCTGTTTTACTTATTTAAATGTCCAGTGTCTAGCACTGTGTTTAGGCAGAGTGGTTGCAAATGAGTAACTGACAAGGCAGTGAATGATTGGAGAGTATAGCAATAGAATAAACAATGGATTGAGAATCAGGCAATCTGGTTTCTAGTCTTGAGTCTTTCCTCCGTGCAACCACTGGAAACTCACTTGATTATTTTATAGTTCAGTTTTCTTATTTTTTTAAGTTAATCTGTTTGATATGTCATACGGCATGTGCTGAATGAATGAATAAGGCATAGTCCTCCTGACTTCACATGGGAAAGGGGTCTAATGTCTGTTGAATACCTAACACTTGCTACCACCCTGATCGTGACAGGCGCAGACACACACACACACACACACACACACACACACACACACAATCTTAATGTTCATCCTCATAACCATGCTTCGAAGTAGAAGGGAAGAAATCGAGATTTAAATATATTAACTGGTGTTTCAGGTACACACAGAGTAAGTAACTAGGATGCAAACAGAGGCTGTCACAGACCCAAACCTTTCAATCTCACCGCGTTGCCACTTGTTGTAGAAAGTTTAAAACAGTACACACACACAAGGCATGGCCGTTGTTTCAGATATTAGCCCAAAGGCCCATGTCTGAGTGTTTGTTTCTGTATAAAGTAGCCAAACTGGTTCTCACAGCAACTCACACAGGATGTGAGGCAACAGATAGACTCAAATATTTATTAAGTGGGGGCTAAAAGGTCCAGATTTTCCTGAAGACTGTTTTGTTTTGCTTTTTCCTTGCGCCCAGGCAACTATTAGCAAGTGAAGAAAGTGAAATGTTGGCAGACAACTTGGCTCAAGTACCAGACTTCTCTGTCATCCAGTCAGACACTAGAGATGGAAAAAATCTGCCTGGTTATCTTTGTCTGGTCTCTCTGGGCTGAAAAATAGGGTAGTCTTTAGAGGTAAAAGGGATAGTCTGTTCCTTATGGTTAAAAAGGACCCTACACACAAAGGTTACACAATATTTACGAGGGAGAGAGAGAGAGAGAGAGAAAGGATATGGAAAGGATTATTTAGATTAAGAAATTGTCTTCTTACACATAATAGCCCGTTTTCAACCACACTGAACGTATGGGAATGCATGCATGTAGAGTAAATATGTTGATAAGTTACATACAAGTGTATGTATTTAGTTGTCATCATACATGGGTGTTCCTTCTTTTCTCAGACATCTTTTTTCTTTTCCCTTTTGCACAGAAAATTTTCTTTTTCTTTTTGATGTCAGGAATCTCATAACTCATGCCCATGCCTGATTATAAGTTTCCCTCGGCCTGGGGTTTCTACTGTAAATGATTTCTTTTAGATGGATCTTTTAGTAATAGACCTCCTTCTATGCCTTTTGTTGTAAGCTATGGCAAATCCTTGCTGGAGGTATGAAGTAGATTCTATTCATAGCTTTGATTCTTCACCCATCCCAGCATCCACATCCTTGCCATGGCCTCACCATGGGCAGAGTGTATTTCCCTGCCCCTTGACTAGAGACTTGGCTGTGTAACTTGCTTGGGACAATGTCAGATGGTGGAAATGACAGTGTATCAGTGCTGAGCCTAGGTTTTAAGAAGCCTAAGTGTTTCACTTGCCCTCTTACACATCTGCCATCACCATGAGAGGGACATGTTCAGGCAGCCCACTAGTCACACGAGGGGAGTGAGAAACGCATAGAGCAGAGTTGCCCTACCTGAGTCCAGCCCAGATCGGTTGTCAGCAGACCTCCAGTGGACATACAGACACATGTGCAATAATAAATGACTGTTGTTTTAAGCCATTGAGTTTTGAGGTAATTTTTTATGGAGCAAGTTAACTAGTATAAGGTATTTGGGAAATATTTATATTTTAAATATCCATCTATGTATTTATGGTCAGTAATAAAATTTTAGTGAATGTATGAACAATCTTTCAACTTTGAGGAATAGTATTTTATTTCATAATTCAATGCTTTTTAACATGTTGTCCTTTTTTACCTAGTCAGCTTAATGAAATTCTATTCATCCTTTAAAATCCTATCTCAGAATCCTCTGTGAAACTTCACCTGATATCTCTTGAAAACTAAATCACTTTCTACTCTAAATGTATACCTTGAACATATTTCTATTTTTACCACCTCTCACTAGACTTTTCTGACACCCAAGGTCAGAGACTATGTTTTATGTATTTTTGTAAGCTATTTCATAGACATATCAGACATTAAAAATATATATGTAACTGGAGATTCCCCATGATCAATTTCCAATCAATTCACTTGTTGAGAACATACTATCCAAGAAGATGGTCCTCTAAAGAATACTGAATATGTTGCTTTTGAAAAACACAAAGCATTGATGTCGCTAAGGAAACAAAGCACAGTGTAGCATACAAAGTCTAGTGCAGTGAAATGTGTCAACACAAATAATGCTCTCAAGCCCACACTTGCTCCCAGGCATTGAGATGACAGTTAATAGATCCGTCACAACAATCCTGACCTTCAGTGAGAAAGGAAGAGTCAATTAATTTATTCCCACTGAATCTCAGAAAGCCTCAGTTATTTCATTATTCCTAATGACATAAAATGAAATAATGTGATAAACAGAATAACGCAAATTATTTTCAACAGCATCAAGCAAAAGCCAGGGGAAAAATACATGCAGCTCAGTGAAGCGACAAGTGTGTGGAGGAAATTTTATTTGTTGGTCTAAATACCGTGTATGGATGGAAAATAATTATTTATGGTTTAATGTGAATATGTAACTTGGAGCACAGAACTAGGAAAAAACTTGTTGACCCTAATGGGCACAGTGCGCCAGTCATGAAATCTGTTACATTGTCTAGATAAATTACAGTAAAGTTTTGGTCGCAGCTCCCTGTCTTGAAATACATAAAGCTGGTGATAGGGGAGGACGTGGGTTACTCTGGAATTTACATCTTATTCTAAATAATTTGTAAGCGGTGAAATGACTGGGGTCTATAAGATCTGAACAGGACTCTCTGCACCCGTAGCAAAATAGTTTGACAAGCAAGAGAATGTGGTTTGATAGTTCTAGTAGCTAATATTTATTAAGCTAGGAGTGCTTTCAGCATTTAACATGGTTTATCTCATTTAAATCTCACAGCTTTTGTTGAAGTAGTACTGTTATCCCCATTTTACAGATAAGATTTTAGTTAATATTTAATCACAGTTTCCTTCCTCCCCCATTTCTGAGTGCCCAATCAGTTGAGAGATGAAATAAGGAATAAGAAAAGCAGAAAACAATATATCAGATTATTGTTAAATATTGATAAGAAAGAATATCTTGGTCTATGATAAGACTCAGACTTCCTATTATGTTCTTCCAAGGTTAAATGTACATACAAATAATAACGTAAATATATACTTTGAAGATTTTAAAAAATATTCATATCAGGGGCCGGCCCCGTGGCGTAGCAGTTAAGCGCGCGTGCTCTGCTGCTGGCGGCCCGGGTTCGGATCCCGGGCACGCACCGATGCACCGCTTGTCACGCCATGCTGTGGCGGCATGCCATATTAAAAAAAAAAAAAAGTAGAGGAAGATGGGCACAGATGTTAGCCCAGGGCCAGTCTTCATCAGCAAAAAGAGGAGGATTGGCATGGATGTTAGCTCAGGGCTGATCTTCCTCACAAAATATATATATATATATATATATATATATATATATATATATATATATATATATATTCATATCAATAACATTCTTTCTCCACTGATATGAAACACCATCTGTGTTACATATGTAGTTCCCTTCAAATATTGGATCTGCTTCTGAGTTTTCTAACTTGTTCAATTGCTATACTTGTCTATTCCTGGGCATATTCCACACTGTTTTAATGGCTTCAGCTTTAAAACATCTCTCAATAGCTGGTAGGATGAGCTCAATCACATTCTTCTTCTTCAAATCATCTTGGCCGTCCTCGGTTCTTATTCTTCCACTTGGATTTTATGGTCGTCTTGTCAAATTTGATTTTTTACAAAGCGATGAAATTTTTAATCAGTATCATAATATATTTACAAAATAATTTTGAGAGAACTGTCAACTTTAAAGTATTTTCCCAATAATCCAGAACTTCTTTCGTGTCTATATTTTTTTCCAAAATATGTCTTGCCAGTCATCTCTTATGCTATTCTCATATTCCTAGGATAAATCCCTTCTTCTTGCTGAACTATAGTCTTTACCACTTCTTTTAGTAAGGATCTTAGTCTTTGTATGCCTGAAATTATGTTTTTCCTCCCTACTTTTCAATAATGGTCTTGTGTCTTACGTATGTCTTATTTTTAAGACTGTTGTTTTCCTTCAGCATGTTGAAGACATTACTCTATTGTCTTTGTTCTTTGTTGTTGTTGATGAGAAGTCTGCTATCAGAATGACTGCTATTTTTGCAGATAATCTTTCTATTTTTTTTTACTCTGTCGGCTTTAAAGGTTTTTTCCATTATCTTTGATATGTCTGGTATGGACATATTTGTATTTATATTATTAGCATTGAAGGTCACTTTAAATATGAGACTCATATCTTGGTGGAAACTTCTTAACCAATATATTTTAACTAGTTTTTCTGCAGTATTTATTTTAGTGTTGTCTTTTGGGACTCTTATAGGACATATATACTCCTATAGGACATATATAGGAAATGATGAAGACTTTTCAATATATCAAACACGTTTTTGTTTCATATATATATATATTCTAAACTATATTCCTAGTTATCATTGCTGTATTCAATGTTGTCCAAAGAAGAGCTTCATTCATCTAGTGAGGATTTAAAAAGCAATTTCAGTAGCTATATATATTTAGATACAACACCAAAGGCATGATCCATGAAAGAATTGTTAAAAACAAGACAAAAGGCCCAAAATGGAGTTGCTTATGCTAAGCCCCACATCACCAAACCGAGACTTAATTTAATTACAATTTCAGCTCTCCCAGAAATGGAATCTTAAACCAGCCAATCAGGAATCGTCTGATCAGCACTGATGAGGTCGTCTGCCTGATAGACCCCTGCCATCCCCTAAAGGAATGTAATCTTGCAATAAGCAATCCACTTGTTTGCCTAGTGTGACTTCCTGCTCCTTTCTGCCTAGAAAAGTCTTTCATTTGTACAGCTCCTTGGAGATGCTTCTATCTGCTACATTGGGTGCTGCCTGATTTATGAATCACTGAATAAAGCCAATAAGATCTTTAAAATTTATGCAGTTGAATTTTGTTTTTTAACAGAAAGAATTGATAAACTAGACTTTATGAAAATTAAAAACTTCTGCTCTGGGGGCCAGCCCCATGGCGTAGCAGTTAAGTGCGCGCGCTCCGCTGCTGGCGGCCCAGGTTCAGATCCTGGGCGCGCACTGACGCACGGCTTGTCAGGCCATGCTGTGGCGGTGTCTCACATAAAGTGGAGGAAGATGGGCACGGATGTCAGCCCAGGGCCAGTCTTCCTCAGCAAAAAGAGGAGGATTGGCATGACGTTAGCTCAGGGCTGAACTTCCTCCCACACACAAAAAAAACTTCTGGTCTGCAAAAGACAATGAGAAGACCAGCCACAGACTGAGAGAAAATATTTACAAAAGACACAACAGGTAGAGAACTGTTACCCAAAGCATACAAAGAACCTTAATACTCAAAAATAAGAAAATAAACAATTCAATTTAAAAATGGGCAGAAAACCTGAACAGACAACTCACCAAAGAAGATACACAGATGGCAAATAAGCATGTGAAAAGAGGCTCCACATCATATGTCACAGAGAAATACAAATTGAAACAATAATGAGATACCACTACAGACCTATTAGAATGGCCAAAATCTGGAATGCTGACAACACCAGACGCTGAGGAAGATGCCAAGCCACGGGAACTCTTACTCATGGCTGGTGGGAATGGAAAATAATGCAGACAATTTGAAAGACAGTTGGCAATTTATTACAACACTGAGCACACTCTTACCACACAATCCAACAATCTCACTCCTTGGTAGTATTTACCCAAAGGAGTTGAAAACTTATGTCCACACGAATACCCGCTCACAGACATTTACAGTAACTTTATTCATAATTGCCAAAACTTGGAAGCAACCAAGATTTCCTTCAGTAGATGAATGGATCAATAGCTATATTGCGTATGTTGGAATTTTAAAATCAGTTATTTTTTTCATATTCCCATATCCTCATCTCCAATATCTTCCTAGTTTTCTTTTAATAATTTCTTTTTATTTATATGGATATGATTTCTTCCTTTACCTTTTTCAGAGAACTATTAACCTCTTTGGAGTTATTTTTAAATGTATTATTTTTATTTAAACCAAAGAAAATTAACTCCCATTTGCTGATTTTGTTGGCTGTTTTACTTAATGTCTGTTTCTTCATTGATTTGTGATGTACAAATTCCTCTTGAGTAGTAGTTACATTAGTCATGCCAGGTTAGCTGTTATAAAAATCAATGCTCAAATATCGGAGGTTCAACACAATAGAAATTTCTTTCTTTCTTGTATAACCATTTAATGCAAGAGTTTGGATGGCAGCCCTCCAGACAGTGATTCAGAGACCAGGCAGCTTCCATCTATGGTTCCGCTCGCCTCTAGGTCTTTTGAATTTTTCCTCATTCAACTACGTGAATCCTCTGACCTCCAGTCTCTTCAGATATAAACTGGAGATAGTAATAGTACCTGTTTGATAGTTGTGAGCACTAATCATGTCATTGTACTCAATAAATATTAGTTGTTAATACTAATAACAATTATATAATTCTATATGCAATGGGAGCCACTGAGATTTTAGGCAGAGGACTGACATACCATATTTAAATTTGGCAAATGTTTGAGTGCCCACTGATGCCACACATACATCCTGAGAATAGAGTAGTAAGCAAAAGAGACATAATTCCTACCCTGTTGGAGCTTATATTCTCGTGGGAGAGACACAATAAAACAAGTAAGAATTGTGTTTTAGAAAAGTCACTGTGGTGGCAATGTGCTGGATGATTGTAGAGTGGTAGGTTGCTTGCGCAATAAACCAGATGAAAGATGCAAAGGCCTGTACTGGGGCAGTGATGGTAGGGATGTAGAGGGGAATATGGATTTGAGAACATTTTAGGGGTAAAATGGCAGTTCTTGGTGACATCACCAAGTGTGGAAGGGCAGGAGTACAAAAGAGAAGAAGAGTATGGAATGAACCCCACATCTCCAGTGTTTCTGATTCGGGTGACTCGACAGATGGTGGCATGAAGATTGGTAATAAAGGGAGAAGAGCAACTTAGTGGGGATAAAAGAGTTCAATTTTCTATCAGCTGAGTTTGATGTCCCTAGAAGATACCTAACTATAGGAACAGGAGTTCATTATATGTTGTTGTCACAAAGTGAGCGTGCTGGATACCCCCCAGATCCACTCTCTACTAGGCTCTGTCCCCTGAAAGACTGACCTCTATGACTGGCATTAATAGGCTTCCTTTTGCCCTGTTTCTGCAGGAATTTTGTCAAGGGTGGACATGGCAAGAGATTGGGAGTAGAGTAAGGTCAGGGCATTTATTCCCCGGGCTTCTTCCTGGCCAGGACACTGTAGATTGGCTGCATCCCTTGCCCAGAGGCCAGGGCTCCTGTCTAGTCAGTCCCTCCTTCTCTCTGTCACTCTCCCCCCTTGCTCCTTTAGGCCTAGGGTGGTAATGAATCCTGTTGTACTTTATCCAGGAGTCTATACTAATTCCTCCTGGGTTCCCTACCCTCACTATGCTTTTGTACAGCATCCCTCTATTAAATTCTTTTCAAATCACCCAATATATATGTGCCATGTATTTCCTGCTGGCACCCTGACTGATAGTGTAGATATTCAGTAAATAATTATTGAACAAAAATTTACAAATGCATATATGGATGAGTATGTGGATCTGGACTTGAGAAAATGAATCTTGATTAGCTATTTGGGTGGTAATAAAAGTCATGAGATCTTGAGGAATCAGTGCGGAGCAAGGAGAGAAGAAGCCATTGTCTGGCTGGGGGTGAGAAAGAACTAGGAGAGGCAGCACACTGGGTGGAAGGAAATTCCAAGGTGCGATGGGTAGTATTGGCAAGGTACATTAGAAGTTATGCAGGAATTTCCCCTCACCTAGTAAGAAAATATATTGCTCCTCAGGGATGAGGGGTGAGGTGGGAGGAGAATCAAAGGTAGAGTTAAGGAAGTTGAAAAACAACCCACCCACATTTCTTAATTAGCTTCAAGGGGAGAATTTTTGCCAAGGGCAATAATGCAGAAGTTGGAATGTCTTTATTCCTCAAGGAGGGGTAAAATTCCTCAATCTGCCACATCTTTTCATCCGTTTTAATTGGCTTATATTTGTCTGTCAGAAACCTAGGCTATTCCAAACCAAATAGCTTACTTTCCCTAGAACAGGACCAAAATAGCTGCGAAAGACTGGATGTGCTTCCATCAAACAATCTTGGCGAGAAATATTTGCCACATAAAACACGGGGTGTTCTCTCTTTCTGCTCAGAACTGTAGGCCGCACTTTTCAAAATGCAATGAAAGCTTGGGAATAGTTGAAATTGGCCTTATAAATACCTTTCTAGGTATTTCTAAAGTAAGCAAAGGAGGAAGGAAACCCACCACAACAGTTACGTGGGATGGTGTCCAGGTTCTTGCCAAGAAAATAAAACAAATGGCCACTGCCTTTACACCAGATTCCACTTACCCCACCCTACCTTTACAACAGCAACTGAGTGACGCAATTAGTAAAATAAAAACACATGACATGACAAACTGGGGGAGTAATGGATATTTCACTATCTTCAACATAGTGATGGTTTTACAGGCATATACCCACGTCAAAACTTACCAATTTGCACATTTTAAATACATGCAGTTTGGGGGCCGGCCCGGTGACACAAGCAGTTATGTGTGCGCTATCTGCTGCTGCGGCCCAGGGTTCACACGTTCGGATCCCGGGCGTGCACCGACGCACCACTTGTCAAGCCATGCTGTGGCGGCGTCCCATATAAAGTGGAGGAAGATGGGCACGGATGTTAGCCCAGGGCCAGTCTTCCTCAGCAAAACAAAAATGGGGATTGGCATTGGATGTTAGCTCAGGGCTAATCTTCCTCACACAAAAAAATAAAAATAAAGATAAATACATGCAGTTTATTTTATATCAATTACATCTCGGTAAACTTGTTTAAAACAAAACAAAAAACCACCATACGAAATGGAAAGGTAGTCCTCGTAGGGAACTCGGGGTTGGGAACTGATGTAACTGCTCGGATAGACCCAGAATATACGCAGCCTCCAGCCAGTCTCCACATTAGTACCAGAGTGGGCCTTTGAACACGTAAGTCAGATCATGTGCTCCTCTGCTCAAGACCCCCCAGGGGCTCCCATTTCTCCCTGAGTCAAAATCAAAACCCTCATAATCCTCATATAACCCCATGGCCCTACCCCCTCAGGCCCCTGTGACCGCCCCGCTTTGGCATCAATTACTTTCCTTCTTCAGCCGCATTGGCCTCCCTGTTACTCCTGATCCAGCATGGCAAGCTTACCCCCGGGCATTTGCACTTGCTATTTCCTCCTCCTGAAATGTTTCTTCTGCTCCCAAATATGTACATGGCTTGCTTGGGCTCCTATACTTTAGCTTTTTATTCAAATTTTACCTCCTACTGAGGCCTTCCCTGACCTCCCTATTGAAAATGGCACTCTCCTGCTCCCACTGGGGTCCAGTGCGTCCTGTCCACTTCTCTGCTTTATTGTTCTCCGTGGTACTTTACCTGACGTTCTCTATAGTCTACTGAGCTAATGTTTGTTGACTTTCTCCTCACCCTCCTCTACAATATAAACTCTCCAAAGGCAGAGACTGTGCTCTATTTTGTTTACAACAGCACCTCCGTACAGGTAGGCACTCAATAAAACATTGTTTAGAGAATAACTCATTCAATCAAAGAAAAAAAATCCAAATTGTTATGGATCTTGTCTGCAACAATAAATACATTGTATGAAAGTTAGAGGAATAGCTTGCTACCATGCTAAAATTATTTTCTCCTTCTGAAACTTCTATGGTGAGATATGCCGGTTGTAGACTCATGAAGTACAAAAAGTAGAGAAACCTTAGAATTAATCTAACTCATTCAGATATGTGAATGGCATTCACAACATCTCAGCCCACCTAACTTGAAGGTCTCCAGTATTGGGTAACTTACTATTTATTTATTCAAAAAGTAGTTATTGTTACTGTGAAGGTTAATTTTATGTATCAACTTGGCTAAGCTGTGGTACCAGATGTTTGGTCAAACATCAGTCTGGATGTTGCTGTGAAGGTATTTTTAAGATGTGATTAACATTTAAGTCAGGAGACTTTGGGTAAAGCAGATTACCCTCCATAATGGGGGTGGGCCTCATCCAATCAGTTGAAGCTTAAGGAGGTCCCCTGAGGAAGAAGGGATTCTGCCTCCAGCCTGCCTTTGGACTCTAGACTCCAACATCACCTCCTCCCTGGGTCTCCAACCTGCCAACGTGCCCTGCAGACTTTGAACTTGCCAGCCCTCACAACTGTGTGAGCTAATTCCTTAAAGTACCCCCCATCCCCACCTCACACACACACACACACACACACACACACACATCCTACTGTTCTGTTTCTCTGGATGACCCTGACTAACACAGTTACTGAGCTCATGTTCTGGGCCAGGCACTAGTCTAGGCACTAGGATATGATGGTGAACAAGACAGCTTAGAGTGTAGCAAGAAAATCAAAAATTAACGATTAATGCAAAGTTTGATAAATGTTATAAAGTGGAATGAACCATATATAATGGAAAACTTGAACAGGGACATCATAAGTCTAACAGGGACAACTAACTGAGGTCAGGGAAGGCCTCACTCCAGAAATAACACATCACATGACCTACAGAAGTACTTGGTGGTGGTAGAAGGATGCTTTAGGCCCTGCTAAGTCATCTCACTCTTCCTCTTCACGGCCTGTACACTGCATAATTCCTACAAGTGAAGCTTCAATCTATGCACGGCTATTTATTTCCTATGCGAATTTAAGTAAGTTACCTAACATTTCTATCTTAGTTTCCTCATCTGTAAAATGTGGACAATAACAGTATATAACCCATAGGGTTGTTACGATATTAAATGAAATCATTTATGTGAAGCATTGAGGACAGTTTCTAAGATATTGAAGGTGATCCATAAAAGCTGACCCAATGGCTAACTTTTAAAAACTGAATTGAAATCCACATCTCCGTAGTTTTCACCTATTGGTTCATTTCCCATCCCCCGGAACCTCACAGAACTGGTCTACTCCCTCCTTCATCTGACAGCCCTTCCTATATTTAGGGGAGCCATTGTATTCCTAGCACCAGCCTCCACTTCCAATCTCCCCTCTCAATTAAATGTCCTGATTCCCTCACTGCTGCTCTTGTGAAATGGCTTCCAGGCTCCTCGCCATCTGCGGTGCTCTCCTCTGAGCACAGCTGGGGAGTCTGTCTCTCCCTGCATGCTTCCCAGAACTGACCGTGACGACGTTAAGTGTGTTGGAGTCAGCAGAGAGGAATGTGGGGCTGCCACCTTCCTTGCTCTGTGTTTGGCATCTCTGTTTCCACAGCCTCAATGGGCTACACTGTAGACCTCAAATCCAGGCTGAATGAGATGATGAGTACACATTCTGTCTCGGCCTCTAGGAGAACTCAGTCTTTAAAGATATTTTTTTTCTCTCCCACTTTAGGAAAATAACCATTTTATTTGTTTATTTATTATGGTTGCCTTAAATTCTGGGACGTAAAAAGTCTAATCATAATCATATCATCCCCTGTTTGAATATCACTGTAGATTTCTTTTTTGTGCCTATATTATAAGGAGGAAACTCTTAATAATTATGACTAACATATAAACCCAGCCTACTATGCGTGAGGCAGAGAGTTCTTAGCGCTTCACACAGATTAATGCACTTACTCCTCACCATCTGATGTGGGAGATGCACGACAAGTATCTGCATTTCACAGATAAGGGAAGCCAGGCTCAGAGAGCTGAGCAACCCCTCAAGCCCACTTGCCTAGTAAGTGGGAGAGCTGGGATTCATACCCAGGCCATCTGGTTCCAGACTTGATGCTGTGAATCCACTGTGAGATGCTACCTCTCCTGATGTCATTCATGGCCCTTCCCCGTCAGGCCCCAACCAAGCTTCCCAACATCGTGGTCCTCTGGTACACATCCCTGTTCCCCACTACCAGGCCACACTCACGAACACTCATGCACACCACCACACACACCCAACACTCTTGCACACACACAGAACTCCAATCACACAGAGCTTCTTGTCACTACTTGGACATGACACTCCTTCACATGCTTCTGGGCTGTTGTTCACAAGATTCTTTGGGTATGGAATGTAGCAGGTCTCCCTTGAACCCTTCATGATAATAACAACATTAACAACTAACCTTTATTTATAACTACATACCTTGAACTATTCTAAGCACTATACGTATATTGACTCATTTACTCTCACAACAAACAACCCTATGAGGTAGACACTATTATTGTTTCTATTTTACAGATGAAGAAGTTGAGGCACAAAGAGACTAAAGTCACACAGCTAGTAAGTGATAGAGACAAGATTCTTACAGGCGGCTTAGTACTCTAAAATTCACCTTTACCCTCTCTCCAGTCCTTTTTAAAATGTCAATTCTCTCAGCCAGAGAGGCACCATGTTTTTTAGCATTTTCAACTTCTGACTGTGTTTACAATTTTCCGCTGGTAAATCACACCATCTTCCATGGTAAGGCTCGCACCACCCGCCACAGTGTCCAAGCCTTGATATCTGTTTGCAGAATGAATATATGAATGAGATATTGAATGAGTACTAAATGAAGGCATTTAGTTGGGTGCCACAGAGGGTGGCAATTGTCAATAAAGGTAAAGAATGGAGAAGAGAAATTGTTCTTCTTTAATCCTCTTCCAGAAAATCAACATACAGGAACTTCCAAGTACCAGGAAGAAAACAAATGCAAAAGAGAAACCAAAACCAAATGACAGATAAAAGAGAAAAATCTCTTAGCTGATAAAGAACCAAGAAAGACTTTTAAAGACTTCTTTATTGGAGCTTTGGTATAATATTTCTCATTGTAATGTGGAGATCCGTAAGTCCCATTCTTACGTCTGCTTTCTTACTTCATTTCCTTTGCAAATACTTCCATGTCCCCAAGTTTGTACAACTCTTTTCCTGGTGCCATGTGTGCATTTGGGGCTCTCAGCCAGTTGCAGAAATGCCCTGAATATTTACACTGAAGTCAGCAGTACCTTTTTTTTCTTTTAAATGGGGTAAGTGCATGAGAATTTTGGTAATAATTTCCTGAACCAGGAAAGCCAGCCACCAGAGATGAAAATTCAGTATTAAATGACTTAGTGAGTATTCTACTTTGTCGAGTGACTTAATAAGTAAGCCACTCTAGGTACCAAAGTTCTCAAAATTTAGTGGGTAAAATCCTCTATGGAATTTGTTTACAGTGCAGATTCCCAGGCCCCCAGAGATTTTGATTCAGTATATCTGGGGTGGGGCCCAGGAATGAGAATTTTTAATCAAATGCCCCAGGTGATTCTGCTGCAGGTACTTGTCAGACCACATACTGAGAGAGGCCACTGTGATGGAAAAAGCTGGAGTTGTGGATTTTAAAAAAACCCTAACTCCACACTAAATAGCTTTTAAATTTGGGCAGCTTTCTTACACCCCTTGAACCTCAAATTCTTTATCTGTTAGAAGGAGATAATACATACTTCCACACTACTAGATCATCAGGCCCTGTTTCCATGAGATGGAAGTTTTAGTGATAGTCTGTGTGAAGATGTCACTGAGTTTGGCAGCTGTGTTGTGGGGGGAGGGTGGTGGGGAATTCACTGTAATACCACTTTCATGAAACAAATGCATAGACCCTCAAATCACTCTAAAAATTCCAGAATATCTCTGACAAACATAATTTATCATAAAGAATGAAGTGATTACCAAGAATTATTTTAATGTGACTACATTTGCAAACAGATGAAATGGTTACATTTCAGGAAAAATATAAATTACTCATGAAAAAATAGAAATCTAAAATAAACTAGTAGACATTAAAGAAAGTTGGATTGCAATAAAAATGATCTGTATATAAAGTAAAAACAAGTCCAGATGCAAAAATACTAAATAAAATATTAACATGTAGATTTAAGCTGAGTTATTTTTAAAAAAGACACCATGAGCAAGTAATGTTTACTCAGGAAGCAGGGACAGTTCACCATTAGAAAGTCTATTATATAGTTGACTACATTGATATAAGGGAAAAAATAAACAACCATCTCAATAGACGTAGAATAAACATTTAAAATGTTCAGCACTCATTCAAGATCAAAAAAAAATCCTAATCAACTGTGATTAGAAAGAAACGTCCTTAATCTTATGAAAGTATCTGTCAAAACCTACCAAACACCATGGTTGATGGTGAAACAACAGAACTATTTCTGCTTCTAATCAATGTTGTAGTAAGAGTCCTATGCAATGCTATTAAAAGAGAAATTGAAAAACATAGGAATAGAAATTATAAAGGACGAGAGATAACTGTCCTTATTTGTAGACAATATAATTGTCTTGCAAAAAACTCAAGAGATTCATAGACAGTCTATATTAGATCTAATTAAATAATTCAGCAAAGTTGGCAGATATAAGATAAATATACAAAAATCAAATATACTTCTGTACAAGTGCAACAGCCAGAAAAATGTAATAGAAAAATACAGATTCCATTTAAATAGTGATTAAAAACTTTAACTTATTTAGGAATAAGTGTAATTAAAAGGTATTCATGCCTTTCCTATAATTAGGAAAATTATAAAGAATTATTGAAGGATATTAAGAAAACCTGAGTAAATACAGATATATATTATGTTAATGGTTGGATAGACTCAATAGAGTAAAGATGTCAATTCTCCATAATAAATTTATAAATTCAAAGCCAATCTTAACAGTATTTTTCACTGCACTCAAAGGGCCAAGAATAGCTAAGAAAAATCTGAAAGAACAAAACAAAGTGCTGAGTCTTACTCTACCAGAGATCAAGCTTTATCATAAAGCTCTAGTGATTAAAACCACATGCAATCAGCAAAAATCCACATGCACAATCAGACCAATGAAAAGAATACAGAGCTCAGAAACAGAACCATGTACACATGGAAACCTGTTATATGACATGTGTAGCCTTGTAGATCAACAGAGTAAAAAGGATTATTCCAATAAATGGAATGGATGATATTGCACATACTTACAGAAAAAAATAAAATTAGCTTTCTACCTCATACTCTACACAAAAATCAATTAAAGCCACAAATATGAGAAGTGAAACTCTAAAACCTTTTGAAGAAACTAAAGAACTATTAAAGAAAAAACATTAAAAATTGGTATAGTTATCCATATTTAAAACAAAATCAAATTTCTATAAAACAAATACATTGTAAAGTGAGAAGACTAACAAGATATTTGGAGCCAATATATGCAATAATATAATTGGCAAAGAATTAGTACCAAAATATTCGAAGTATTCATATAAATCAACAAGGAAAAGACAATCCAATTTTAAAAATAGGCTAAAGAAATGAGTAGAAGAAGCACAAATAGCCAATAAACTTAGAAAAAGAAATTTAATTTCATTAATAATCAGAGAAATGCAAAATAAAGCCACATTGAGATATTTTAGACCCAGATTGTCTAACATTCAAAAGCTTGGCATTTCTGAATATCTACTTCTGGCTGTGATGGAGTAACTGAGAACAGACTTACTTTCTCACTGAAAACAACTGGATAAATGAACAAAATAAATTTTTAAAAATGTTTTATATTTGGCAACAGTAAAACAACTTCTCCAATAGAGAGGGCTAGAAGTTGCAGAGTTCTAGAGAGAAGAAAGCCATGCAGAGGAAAAGCTCCAGAAAAAGAGGGAAGAGATGGTTACCTTTTATTATATTCTCAATACAAAGCCACTGACGCGTAGGATGAAATTCTATGAGTAGGGGCAAAGAACAACTGGGAATGTGTAAGCTGCAAAATTCTCAGAGCTCACATAGGGCTCTCTGAGTACCAAACAGCCAGAATGGAGAGACATAGTGGAACACCGGGGTCATTTGCTCAAGACCCAAGAAGAGGCATGCTTTAGTTGGGGAACTAAATTATATCTAAGGAAAAAAATACCTTAGACCCATCCTAACAAAGCTTACCAAAAGTAAAGCTGCTCTGAAAGTAATATTAGCCACTTGCAGAATAAATCCCTATGTTCTTTAAAGGAAGGTAACAAATCCAGACGCTCAACAATGTGACATTCAGAAAATCCATCAGCCAATCAAAAATTCTTACACAGACTTTCAGTAGCCACACGTAAGGAGCTTGGAAGTCTCCACTCCTTCCTAACAAGTAAAAAGCTGAACAGACTGAATAATCAACAACTCTTCTTGGATACACGAGAGAGGGGAGGACACAGAGCAAACAACTACCCCCAAGATTGGAGAAACAGAAGAGCAAATACAGGGAGTCACAGCTTACTGAAGCAGAGATTCACAAGTGGAAACCACCTCAGGGACCAGTGCCACGGTAGGAAAACCTGAACTGGAATTGATGAGATGCTGGAGGCTCAGTGAGTACAAGTCTGAGTCAAAAATCCAGGGGAGTTTTAGGGGGGCCTTCACAATAATGTGAGATTTACCTCCAAGAGCTTAACCAGATTCCCACAGTAAATATCTAAGAAAAATCCCCTCGGGCTTCTGGAGAGAAGAGGGGGGAAAAAGAATCCTTTTGAAATATACCAGAGCACTCTATTCTTCTTAACAAGGCCCGCCCTTAGGGGAAACTAGTTAACCAGAGCCTGACTGAGCTAGGGGAAGGGAAATTCCCAACTCTAGTCCGTACTAGCCATCCTGTCTCACCTTGGGGGGAGGGAAAAAACTGAGAAACGTGTTAAGTTCACAGTCCACAGGGATAGGGTCACTGAAAGAATGAGACCTAATCATAGGACTAGAGAACACTTGTCCTCTCCCCATACCACGTTACTACAGGCCTATTTACGGCAGCTAGTATTATGTAGTGTATCACGTCCGTCTATTGAGAAAAAATTACAAGGCATACCAAAAGACAAAAAACACAATTTGAAGAGATAGGGAAAGCATCAGAACCAGACATGGCAGAGATGTTGGAATAATTAAACCAAGAATTTAAAACAACTATGATTAATATGCTAAGGGAATCTAATGAATAAGGTAGACAGCATGCAAGAACAGATGGGCAATGTAAGCAGAGAGATGAAAATCCTAAGAAAGAACCAAAAAAAATTCTAGAGATTATAAAACACTATAAGAGAGATGAAGAATACCTTTGATGAGCTTATTAGTAGACTAGACAAGGCTGAGAAAACACTATCTGAGCCAGAGAATATATCAGTAGAATCCTTGAAAACCAAAAAGCAAAGAGAACAAAGACTGGAAAAAACAGAACAGAATATCCAAGGACTGAGACAACTATGAAAGGTGTTAACATATGCACAACGGGAATGACAGAAGGAGAAGAAAGAGAGAAAGGAACAGAAGAAATATTTGAAATAATAATGACTGGAAATTTCCCGAAATTAGTGTCAGACACCAAAGCACAAGTCCAAGAAGTTTAGAAAACACTGAGCAGGATAAATGTTAAAAAAAAAAAAAAAAACCCACTACACCTAGACGTATCATTTTCAAGCAATAGAAAATCAAAGATAAAGAACATATCCTGAAAGAGGCCAGAGGAAAAAAACACCTTACCTATAGAAGAACAAAGGTAAGAATTACATCAAACTTCTCAGATACTATGCAAGCAAGAGAGGAAGAACAAAGGTAAGAATTACATCAAACTTCTCAGATACTATGCAAGCAAGAGAGAGTGAAGTTAAGTATTTAAAGTATTGATAGAAAAAAGCCCACTAGCCTAGAACTCTGTACACTGTAAAATTATCTTTCACAAGTGGAGTGAAATATTTGAGGTGTCAGAAGGGAAAAAAATACCAACCTAGAATTCTGTATCAAGGGAAATTATCCTTCAAAAGTAGAGGAGAAATAAAGACTTTCTCAGACAAACAAAAATTGAGAATTTGTTACCAGTAGACCTGCCTTGCAAGAAATTTTAAAAGAAATTCTTCGGGAAGAAGAAAAATGATATAGGTCAGAAACTCAGATATAAATAAGGAAAAAAAGGAGCATTACAAAGGAAATCTTAAATGCTTATTACTAAGCGAAGGAAGCCAATTTGAAATAGACAGTTGGAAATAGATATGGAAACTACTATAATAGAGCAACAGTGTTATGTTGACATAGATAAGGAAGTGACACACTTTACACACTAAATGTCATCTGAGTAATTGCAAGATGATTGGAGTTTACCAGTAAAAGAGAACAGTATGTTTAGAGACATGGAGGCGTAAAATGGCATAGCATTTCACTTACTGAGCCTAAAGGGATGATGTGAGGAAAGATGATGGTTAAGAGATAAGGTTGAAAATGTTGGGACTGGATTGAATGAGTTGGAAGCTTGAATTTTATCCTTAGGCTGCTGGCAGCCACAGAAGGTGTTTAAAGCAAAATGAAGAAGGACATAATTAGACTTGTGTATTAGAAGCATAACTCCAGCCATCTTCAATATGGAAGAGGAAGTGGGGTTGGGTTGGGGAGGACGAAGGAACTGGACATGGATGCTGAATGACCAATTAGGAATCAACTGAAATAAGCCATGGGTGGGGTCATGAGGGTCTGAACTAAGGTATCTAAGAATTAAAATGGTGAAAAACATTCTCTTTAAGAGAGAATTTATGGGTCTGAATCTTTTACAAGATGCTCTTACAAGAACTTAACATTTACTCTTGAGCAAGTTGCTTCATTGCTCCAGGACTTAGGATCATCATCTGTAAGATGGGAGCCACCAGTGATAAGAACTGTCAGGGACAGCTAAGCTTGTGCTGTCCTAGAACTTTTGCAATCAGCTCTAAATATCTGTTTCCTCTGCCTGGAAAGCTCTTCACCTGAAACTTCCTACGGCTGACTCCTTCTTTTCTTTCAAATATGAAAAAGTTTCACCCCTTCATGTGTGGGGCTTTTTCTGACCTCCCAATCAAAATAGCTTCCACTGGTCACTATTTAATACATCACTCTTTTTAAATTTTCTTGATAGCATTTATTAATACCCCAAATTTTCTTATCTATTTGCTGCCTTTTCCTTTGTCTGTACCACACTAGAAGGAAAGCTCTGTGAGAAAAGAGAACTTACCTGTCTTATGTCCCAGTGTGTCTCCAGCATCTAGAACCAGGCACATAAATCACACTCATTAAGTATTTGAGTGTAGAATCTAATAAAACCTATTTATTTTTATGAGTGTCATGAGAGTTGCCTAAGATCACACAACTAATAAATAGTAGAGAGAAATGAAAATCCTTCTATTATGATTTTCTTGTTCGCTGATTTTTCCATGCATGACATTTGGTCTCTTACCTCATAGGACCATTGGGAGGATCAAATGAGATGATAAGGTGAAGAGCTGTAAGTTTTCTGAGACAACAAGGCTCATGACTCAGAAGTTGCCCAAAAAAGAAACAATGACTCAGTGCCTCTAGAGGCTGAGACCAAGTCACAAGAGATGCTACATGGGCAGTGTTGAACCTAAGAAACTTTGAAAAGATCACTCTTTGTTTCTTCTGATATATTAAGACTAGCATTAGGTACTGCTGAGAATGAGAGATTCAATAGGGATATATGATATAGGAGGGAGGTGGACGGGGCAAAGGAAATAGACATGGGTCTGTCTCGTTAAAACACTATCAAAGCACTGAGGTGGGGAGGATTCCCAATTGCTCACATCTACTGTATTCCTTCCTCTCTCTGAGTGAAAGGTTACATCCTCCTGGGTTTCTTCCACTTAAAGGGCTGAAGAGATAACATCTATTTGTGACTGAGAAGGAGAGAAGACATCCACACTAGGCAAAGGATAACTAAGAATCTACATTTAATTTGATGGAATATATTAATCTATGCATCTATTGCTCACTCATCCAGTAATTATTGAATAATAAATGAATGAATTAATGAATAAATAAATATTGCCAGACACTATGCTAAGCCAAAGACCAGGCACTATGCTAGACATGGTGATAGAGAAGTGGGCAGGATAGATGTGGGCTTTATCTTAAGAAGCTTGAAGGTAAGCAGAGAACACAGATATTAAACAAATGTCAGCGTGATGAGTTCCCATCTTGTTGAGGTGACTCTGGAGAAATACCCCCCGTCAGTGAGACTCAGGGCTATCCAATAAAGGACAACTATGAAAAAGATTTTTTTTTTCTGTCATCTTAAAGTAGAAATGTAGCTACAAAGCAATTTGATTTTAATACAAAAGTTTGAATTTTGGACCCAATCTTAAATTTGAAATGTAGTTAGTTTTTATATATGTTTTTGCATAGATTTCTGCATTTTTTCACAAATATTTATTTAAAATTTTTTTTTATAAAGACTACTTTTTCAGCTTTATTGAGGTATAATTAACAAATAAAATTGTAAGATATTTAAAGTGTACATTGTGATGATTTGATATATGTATACACGGTGAAAGGATTCCTCCCACCTAGTTCATTAACACATCCATCACCTCAAATATTTATCATTTTTGGTGAGAATATGTAAGTTCTACTCTTCTAGCAAATTTCCATTGTACAATACAGTGTTATCAACTATAGTCACAGTGTTATACATTAGAGCCTCAGAACATATGCATCTTATAGCTGAAAGTTTGTACTCTTTTACCAACCGCTCCTCTCCCTGGCAACCACTTTTCTACTTTCTCTTTCTGAGTTTGACTTTTTTTTAGATTCCACATATAAATGATACCATTCAGTGTTTGTCTTTCTCTGTCTGGCTGGCTTATTTCACTTAGCATAAGGTCCCCAAGGTCCATCCATGTCATTGCAAACAGCAGGTTTTCCTTCTTTCTCATGGCTGAATAATACTCCATTGTGTGTGTGTGTGTGTGTATACACACACATACATATATACCACATATACACACACACAAACATATATATACCACATCTTCTTTATCTATTCATCCATTGGTGGACACTTAGGTTGTTTCCATATCTTTGCTATTGTGAATAATGTTGCAATGAACATGGGAGTGCAGATATCCTTTCAAGATCCCATTTTCATTTCCTTTGGATACATACCCAGAAGTGGGATTGCTGGATCATATGACAGTTCTATCTTTAATTTTTTGAGTAACGTCCATACTGTTTTCCATAGTGGCTGCACCAATTTACATTCCCACCAACAGCGAAAAGGATTCCCTTTTCTCCACATCCTCACCAACATTGTTATCTCTTGTCTTCTTGGTGATAGCATTCTAACTGTGACGTGATAGCTCATTGTGGTTTTGATTTGCATTTCTGTGATGATTATGATGTTGAGCAGCTTTTCATGTACCTGTTGGCTATTTGTATTTTTTTTTTTTTTTTGGATAAATGTGTATTCAGTTCCTCTGTCCATTTTTTAATCAGATTGTTTGTTGTTGTTGTTGAGCTGTGTGAGTTCTTTATATATCTTGGATATTAACCCCTTATCAGATATATGATTTGCAATTATTTTCTCCCATTCTGTAGGTTGCCCTTTCATTTTGCTGATAGTTTCCTTTGCTGTGCAGAAGCTGTTTAGTTTAATGTAGTCCCACTTATTTTCATTTTTGCTTTTGGTGTCAAAACCAAGAAATCATTGCCAAGACTGATGTCACGGAGCTCACCCCCTGTGTTTTCTTCTAGGAGTTTTACGGTTTCAGGTCTTAAATCCATTTTGAGTTGATTTTTGTGTATGGTGTAAGATAAGGGTCCAGTTTCATTCTTTTGCATGTGGCTGTTCAGTTTTTCCAGCACCGTTTATTGAAGAGACTATCCTTTCCTCCTTTGTCATTAATTTATGCATGAGTTTATTTCTAGGCTCTCTATTCTGTTCCATTGATCTATGTGTCTGTTTTTATGCCAGTACCATACTGTTTTGATTATCATAGCATTGTAAAATAGATTGAAATCAGGAAGTGTGATACCTCCAGCTTTTTTCTTCTTTCTCAAGATTGCTTTGACTATACAGAGCCTTTTGTGGCTCCACATGAATTTTAGGATTGTTTGTTCTAGTTTGTGAAAAATGCCATTATAATTTTGATAGAGATTGCATTGAATTTGTAGATTGCTTTGGTAGCATGGACATTTTAACAATATTAATTCTTCCAATCCATGAGCACAGAATATTTATTTCCATTTATTTGTGTCTTCTTCAATTTCTTTCATCAATGTCTTATAGTTTTCAGTGTATGAATCTTTAACCTCCTTGGTTAAATTTATTCCTAATTATTTTGTTTTTGATGCAATTTTAAATGGGATTGTTTCCTTAATTTCTCTGATAGTATGTTTTTAGTGCACAGAAACATAGCTGATTTTTGTATATTGATTTTATATCTTGCAACTTTATTGAATTTGTTTATTAGTTGTAGCAGTTTTTTGGGTATATCTTTGGGCTTTTCTGTATATAATATAATGTCATATGCAAATAGAGACAATTTTACTTCTTCCTTTCTGACTTGGATGCATTTTATTTCTTTTTCTTGCCTAATTGCTCTGCCTAGGATTTCCAGTACTGTGTTGAATAAAAGTGGCAAGGGTGAGCATCCTTATCTTGATCCTGATCTTAGAATAAAAGCTTTTAGCTTTTCACCATTGAGTATGATGTTAGTTGTGGGCTTGTCATAAATGGACTTTATTATGTTGAGGCATGTTACCTTTATATCCAGTTTGTTGAGAGTTTGTATCATGAATCAATGTTGAATCTTGTCAAATGCTTTTTCTGCATCTATTGAGATAACCATATGATTTTTATCCTTCATTTTGTTAAAGTGATGTATCACGTTGATTGATTTACAGATGTTGAACTATCCTTGTATCCCTGGATAAATTCCACTTGATCATGGTATATGATCCTTTTAATATACTATTGAATTTAGTTTGCTAATATTTTGTTGATGATTTTTACATCTGTTTTCATCAGGGATATGAGCCTATAAGTTTCTTTTCTGTGCATTATTTTCTTGTTGAAAGATTCAAATCTTCCCCTGAATGTTGGCCATCTCCAATTTGATGCAGTATTCTACTTGGCTCCTGTTTCTTAGCTAATCACACAAAAGTGAGGACCATTCTCAACCAGCCCCATAAGAGGACAGGCCTGATGCTCACCTCTTAGGGACAGTTGGAAGCAAAAGGAAACACATCCAGTCTATGATGCTGCTTTTCTACTCCGAGACTCATAGAACAAACGGCTCTCTCTTCTCTGGCCAGAAAGTGTATGTTCTGTTGAATACCCATAGACTTGTCACAGAGGTAGGAGAGTTGTCACAGAGGTTGATTTGTTGATTGTAATGTGGATTTGCTACCCTCCCTCCCTCAATGGAGCAACAGAGGTCAGGTGGTGGTGCTTAACTATCATTAGTCAGGACTTTGCAGTTATCATAATGACAGGTAAAGTTGGAATGGCAGCCAGGAGGCTTGAGCTATAGATAGTTGTAGAGATGGCTCATATACCACCACATCCCTATAGGCAAAATGGATGGGCAGTCAATGAGGATACTGCATAATACATATAATCCAAAGATAGCAAGAGACTGAAGGAAGTTGTCCCAATAAAATGTTCCAATCCCTTGCCTAGTCCCCATACCCGAGCCAGTTTTCAGATTGAGAACTTGTTGACTGAAGATGTGGCTCAGTTCCCATGAGGAAGGACATACCACAACAAGTATATACTGTGTTAATTCCCACAGTCCTTCTCCCAAGGGAACTCCAGCCATTTACTTGGTTCATTAGGGAAAGGGGAACTCAGAGACATGGAGAATTATCACAGATCCCCTGTTAGAGTCAGGGCATATAACAGCCCTGTAAATGGAATCTTGGCCAAAGGTTGACTAACAATCAGTCCACTGGGTCCACAAGCCCACCTTGGTCATTTCCCCAGTCCCTAAATGTACAAATGGAATTTCCATACTTGGCAGCTGGAGTAACCCCCACATTGGGTCTGTGGGATAAGAGCTATCATAATAGAGAAACCAAGGAGAAGCTTCGGACAATGCCTTTCTCACCCTGGCTAAGAAAGCAAATCAAAAACAATATCACATCCCTATGGGATGGAGGAGATTAGAGTCACTCAAGTATGTAGGAATAGAAGACCCTATCGTATTGTATTCGCTAATCTGGTCCCTGCTGAAACCAAATAGATCCTGGAGAATGACTGTAGACTACTGCAAGCTCAGTCAAGAAGTGGCCCCAGTGCTGCCACTGTATTAGATGTGGTGTCTTTGATAGAGAAGATTAACAGGGCCTTAGGAAGCTTGACTTGATGAATGCGTTCTTTCCTATTCCAATCAGAAAAGAAGATTTTAAAAAGTTAGCATTCACATGGGAGAGACAAAATATTCATGTACAATTTGGCTAAGTCCATTTTAATTTGTACATTGTCTATTATAATATAATCTAAAGAGATTTGAACCTTAGGACATCCCATGGAACATCAGACTGATGCGTTACATTGATGACGTGATGTTGATCGAAGAGAATGAGCAACAAGTATCTGGCACACTGGTGGCCGTGGGAAGATAAAGGTACTCTGGAAGGTGGGAAATAAGACCCACAAAGATTCAGAGATCTGCCACGTCAGTAAAGTCCTTAGGGGTCCAGTGGTCAAGGGCATGCTGGACATATCCTCCATTAAAAGACAAATTCCTACATCTTGCACCTGCTACCATAAAGAAGGGAGCAAAAACACTTGGCAGGATTCTTTAGGTTCTAAAGGCATCATGTTCTACACCTAGGAATAATGCTCTGGTCATATACCAGACGACAGAAAGGCTGCCAGCTTGACCATGGGATACCAAGTGACCATGTGTTCAGGACTGCCATTAGTCATTGGATGTGAGCAGCCCTGGGAAAGGTTTGACCTTAGATGAGGCAATGCTCTGTAGCTGAGATGACCCCCAAAGGAACTGACAGCTGAAGGCTGTTAGCTGACAGCACCCCAGCAGCTGGGGCAACAAATCCTTTTCTGAAGGGGGATCTGGGTAGCATATCTCCATGTCCATCACATAGGGTATGGTAAAATGATTAGGAGCTAAGCAACACAGATAGACTTAATATTGAAATCTGGCTCCTTTACTTTCTGAATGTGTTAGCTCAGAAAATTTACCTAAATTCTTCTAAGGCTCAGTTTTATCATCTATGAGGTAAGGATGATAATAGTACTTTTATTATGTGGCTATTGTACTTATAAATGAGGTGATATATGCTAAGAACTTAGCACAGTGCTCAAAAGTGCCACCTATCATCATTATCATTATTTGTAAACTGAGATTGAGCAGTTAAAATAATGTATGTGTCAGGTATAATCAGGATTAATTATGCCCAGATTATTTCTCTTTTTTTTCCCTTCTAATTTCTTTCTGAATAATGTTTAGAAGTCTCCATGTGGCTTTCTTTTGATGAATGTTTAGCACTGAGGAGAAAGGTAAGATCCATGGAGGATTAAGAAGGGAAAATTCTTTGTGTTGTTTGCTTACTGAATCAGTAGCCCTAGCAACTCAACTACAGGTTGGCTCTGAGCACGCCACAGTTCAACTTAGATTTATGCTGCCCAGGTTGCAGACACGCATTAGAATGAATTCCCCAAGCTTCCCGCTGTCCTAACACTCTTTTGAGACACCTAAACAATCTGATCAAATGTTTCCACTTGCTGGAGAATTGGAGCATGGTTTGACCAAATCTAATTTTTGTGTGGATATGGGTGTGTGTTCATTTCCCCTTCCCTAAAGAAAAAAAAAGAAAAAAGGGAGAAAGCAGCATATGTTATTTCTTTGCTGCCATCTGAAACAGCCAAGTTGAGAGCCAATTTATTCAGCCTAATTCATTCCAGATTTCTCAAGGAATAAACAGTGTTCTTGAGAGTTCTCAGATGTATGGCCAGTAGAGATCCAGTTGCTCAGGAGAGCTAATGTCAAAATGCAGGTACCCCTCAGTCAGGGCGCAAGGCACAGGGGATGGAGGGTGGACTCGGGACACTCTGGGATGCTGCCAAGGCCCAAGAGCTGTGTGATGTGACAGCTGCTTCGCATACCCTAAGCACAGACTTAGGAGAGCTCATTAGTGTCCCTGGAAGCAATATTATATTTTACTGCTCAAGACTCAAATCAAATCTGCAGAGAGAGGAGATTTCTCAGAGAGAGAAAAACAAAAGGAACTTTATTCAGATCCTTTCTCTATGAGTTCTACGTATTCTTCAAGACCCCCAAAGAACCCCACCTTTTCTATAAAGCCTTCCTAGATGATTCCAGCCTATACTGATAAAGGACTCATATTGGAGTTGTTCCAAATTACTTGTTCAGATGAGGAATTAGAGACTTGGCTGTTCTCTGAACACCCATCTTACTGAGAACTTGCAATACCTAATGTGTACAGAAAAAACAGTACGTCCTTTGGAGGCAGGTGGTTGTAGGTTCCAGTTTTGCTTCACTTTTCTTGCTCTGTAAATTTGGGCAAGTTAGCTCTTTGATCCTGTTTCCTCATCTGAAAAATGAAGACAATAAATTTCTAGCTTTTAGAGTACATATATGAATGAAACAGTATTAGTTTTTAATCTTTGCTGCTTTATCACTACGAGCTTGGTTTCCTCGAGTACATCATAAGCTCCTTGAAGGGGTACCAAGCACCATGGTGAGGGAGCCAGTCTGTGTGCTGTTTGTACCCAGATCCATTCCTCACCCTTCCCCTGCTTTGCTTTGTATCACTGGGGATGACCCCAGAAGGCTGCATTTCCCAGGCTCCTGGTTACAAGGCTCCAGCTGGGTTGGGCCCTTGGAGGCTGAAGTGGGAGATAAGAGGCAGAAGAGAAAACAATCTAGGCTATCCTCCCTCCATTCTGACTCAGGCAGTGTCTCTGGCCTTGGCTGTGTCTCCTCTTTGGCCACTAGACAAACCTGTCTGGTTCCATCTCCCTCCAGGCGACTCTGACCACTGGGCTCGGGCAACATCAGCTTCTCCCTCTGTCCCTGCAGCTAAGGGAGCGATAGCAGTTTTCGGCTTTTGCGAAACTCTGGGTCTCACTGCCCAGTATTTGGCCTTTCGGCTCTTTTTTCACCATCGTAACCAGTTTCTTCTGTGCTCAATACTGAGTGCTTCCCGGTTGAACTTTGACTCATATATTGAGTATAGAAAAGATACTCGACAACTAATTGCTGCAGATTTTTTAAAAAGGCAGTAACGAGTCCTAGTAAATATAGAATACTGGACATCAGTGAATCCTAAGTACGTGTCAAGTCCTAGCATCCTCGTTTTATAGATAAGGAAACTGAAGCCCAGAAAAGGGAAATGACTTCCGCAAGGTAATACACCAGGAAAACA
This sequence comes from Ceratotherium simum simum, assembly GCF_057802395.1. NCBI lineage: Eukaryota > Metazoa > Chordata > Mammalia > Perissodactyla > Rhinocerotidae > Ceratotherium > Ceratotherium simum. The sequence continues at coordinate 3,669,454 of NC_141921.1, forward strand.
CGCAGTGTGCATGCTCACTTGAAAGGCATTTCTACCAAATGTACAATGCAGATGGTCTAGATTGCATGTTCCTCGAGGACAGGGATTCCCCTTGGTACAGTGATACTTCCTAGCACACAGCCTGATAGGAAGTGGATGCTGTAAATGTTTATCAAATGGAACTCACTAGCTGGTCAAATGCAAACTCCTTGGAGCAGGAGACATAGAGAAGCAATAAAGATACTAATATGTGTCGTAATACCCAACTCGTGTTCAAAATACTGGCATTAAAATTTGACATACAAATTTTCTGGAAGACAAATGATTCATAGTTTACAAAATAATGTCTCACATAAGCCATAAAACCAATCTGTGGGGTAGTAGGCAAAATCATTGTTTATTGGGTTTATTTTATAGTTGAGGAGGTTCAAGTTTGGGGACTTAAGTGACTTTCTCAAAGTAAGGTCCCAGTCTGAACCCAAACAGATCTTCTGATTACAAAATGAATATTGTTTCGATTACATTACCCTGTGCTCCCTATCTAACATCTGAAGTTATACAACATCTGGAAGCTGTCGTCTATTTAGTCATTATGGCAGCACTAACAAGGTAGAAATATCCTTCTCAAACTGGGTCACTTTCAGGGGTGTCCTGGGGCTACTTGAAGCCAAAGAATAAACCCGCTGGATATTCCTGAGCATGAAATTTACCTGAACATTTGGGTGAATATGTAAGTATTTAAATAAAAGATTATTTCACATTAAATTAACATGGATATATTATGAGGAAGAATACAAAATTCTCGTGATTTTTATTATAAAATATAAGGCCTGAAAGCATTTTTGAGATTGTAATTGCAGTTTTAGGACGTGCCTACATTTCTGGGGACGTGTCTTTTATTCTCCACTCCAGAGGTACTTCAGTAAGAGTTTAAGAAATATATCCTTTAAAAAAAAAAAAAGTATATTTTCTTAAAAATCAAAGTAATACATGCACATAATTAACAAATCAAATAATACAGAGGGATTATAAGGAACACCAATGTTCTCATCTCCAGCTCTTTCCCACTCATCCTCATTTCCAGTTCTGCTCCCAGAAACAGTGATCTATTATGTGCTGCTGTGTTTTTCAGTCTTTAAATAATGTTTATTATTTCTTGATGAATCAACTTTAAATATTATCCATTAACTTTCGCCTATGAAAATGAGGATTTTCCTCACTTAGATACCCCTAAAAATATCACCTCCTCTCTGTGAGCTTGCCTTTTCATCCTATTGATGGTGGTATTGGATTAACAACATCTTAATATTGTTGTGAACTAATTTATCAGTCTATTTTTTGTGCCCTGCGTAAGAAGACTTTCCCTACTTCAAGGTCATAAAGATATTCTTCCATTTTATCTTCTAAGAATTATTTTGTTGTCTTTTTTATTTAGACCTAGAATCTATATGGAATTTGATTTTTGAATATGATGTAAGGTAGAAAACAAGTTTACATTTTCTGACTGGAAAAATCTGTTTATAGCATAATAACCAACAAATGGCTCACTTCATAATATATAAAAAACATTTACAAATCAATAAGAAAAATACTAATCATCCAATAGGAACATTCAAGAATGTTGAAAAGAGACTGTAAATGAGGATGTCCTAATGACTAATCAATACATGAAAAGGTATTTAACCTCATTTGTATTTAAGAAATACAAATTCAAAACATAATCAGAAACTATTTTATATTCTTGATTGACAAAAATTGTCTGACAATAATAAATGTTGACAAGGATGCAGAACATGAGACTCTCCTGAACTGCTGGTGGAAATTTAAATTATTAAAACCATTTTGAAAACTATTTGACATTATCTACTGAAGTTGAACAAAGACAATAACCCAGAAATTCTACTCTTTGGTATATACCCAAAAGAAATGTGTGCACATAAGCACCAAGAGATGTGTATAAGAATTTTATAGCAGTATTATTCATAATAGTCCCAGACTGGAACAACCCAAAAATCCACAAATAGTAGAATGGGTTAATACATGGTAGAATATTTTTATAGCAAAGAAAGTAATAAATATCACAAACATAATCTTGAGCACAAGAAGCCAAACACACATACACACAAATACACACATATACACAAATGCAGTGTATGATTATACTTCTATGAAGATCAAAAAACAAGCAACAAACTATAGTGATAGAAATAAATATAGAGGTGATTGCTAATGGGTGGTGAGGAACCCACCATAATGGGTATATTAGTTTCCTAAGGCTGCCATAACAAAACACCACAGACTGGGGGGCTTAAATAACAGAAATTCATTTTCTCACAATTCTGGAAGCTAGAAGTTCGAGATCAAGTCGGCAGGGTTGGTTTCTTCTGAAGCCTCTCTCCTTGGCTTGTAGATGGCTGTCTTCTCCTGGTGTCTTCACTCGGTCTTTTCTCTGTGTTAAGTTTGTGTTCTGACTTCCCCTTTCTATAAGGACACAAGTTATATTGGATTAGGGCCCATCCTAACGATCTCAACTTAATCACCTCTTTAAAGACTCTATCTCCAAATATAGTCACATTCTGAAGTACTGGGGGTTAGGAGTTCAACATATGAATTTAGAGGGTACAATTCAGCCCATAACAATGGGAAAAGGGTACAATCTTGTTTTTGAGGGCTGGCAGTATTTCAGTTCTTGGCCTGAGTAGTGTTGGTAACATGGGGTTTAACTTAGTGGTAATTTATGTCAGGGAATATTTGCTTTGTTTCCTTTTATGGATGTATGTTATACTTCATGATACAAGGGTTAAATGTAGATACAATTAAAAATGTGAGTTAGCCATCCTTGCTGAGGTAACAAACATCCCTAAAGTCTCAGTAGTTTATAACAGTAATCATTTATTTCTCACTCACATTTCTTCTTGGTGGCTGTGGATCTGCTGGACCTAGGCTGAAGGCACAACTTTTATTTGGGACAGGTCATTCTTGTGGCAAAAGGAAAAGAACAAGAGAGCTGGGAGAAACTCATGATGTCTCCTCAAGTGAAAAATTAATTTGTAACATGATCTCATTTTGTAAAAACATTGGTGACAATTTGCCTAGTACACATCTGTGAGGAGGGATATAGAGTCCTTCTTCCCCAGATGGGAGGCACTGCAGGTCAACGAGAAAAGATACAAAATCCTCTTATAGAGAGGTAGGGGGCAAGAAAATAAGCTACCATAAAAAGTCTATAGAAAATTATAGACCTGGAAGAAAACATTTGAGAGGCAGATGACAGATAAATAAATTTCCAATAGGTCAAAATATTTAAATACTTTTAAAAAATAGAAGTGTAGGACAAAAATCATTGGAGAAATTATAACATTGAAGTAGAGAAAGTCTAAGTTTGACATAAAATGCTGAAGCCATAAATCTGACTATATAAAATTCAAACACTTTGAATTAGAAAAATCACAAGACACAAAGTTAAAAGACAACCAACAAGTATTTAAAACTCAAATCACAGGCAACGGCTTTTTTTTTTTTTTTTTGAGAATATGATGTGCTTCTACAAATTAATAAGAAAAGGTCTAACATCTTGGCATTATTGTACCAACTGAAAACAAAAATTGACTTGTGTGTCCTCTTCATTCTTGGGGCCCCAGACAGCCCAGATGGATAATTCCAAAGAAAGAAATGAAAAATGCTCAAACACAGCAAAAAACTCCCCAGTCACATTTACAATAAAGTAAATGCAAATTAAAACCATGACAAGACACTATTTTTTCACCCATCAGATTGGCAGAGATCACAAACTTGGGTAATGAGCTTTGTGGGCCAACAGGTAATTTTATGTATTGCTGAGAGGAATGTCAGTTAATGCAACCTCTACTCCAATTTGGCAGTATCTCTAAAAGTTTATAATGTATGTATCCCTTTGAGCAAGTGATTCCATTCCTAAATACACATCCCATAAATAGCACATGTACAAATATAAGCTACTAGAAAGATATTTATTACTGCCTTGTTTCTAAAAATGGCAAAAGATGGAAAAGAAACGTTAAGTGTACCTCTATAAAGCACTGGTAAAATACATTATAGTACATTTACACAATGGAATAATATGCAGCTATTAAAAGAGACACTTCCATATTTATTGAAACGGAAATATCTCCAGCATATAATAAGTGGGAAAAAAAAGGGAATGCAGAAAATGTGTTTAGAAGGCCAACTTGTATGGAAAAGAAAATGGATAGACTCTGTCTGAAAACTATTAACTGGCTGATTGTCCTTGCAGTGCAGAATTGAGTGGAGACAGGTAAGGGAGGGAGTCTTACTTTTCACCCTTTTGTACCATTTCATTTTTGTATCATGGGTCTGTATTATCTAATTATAAACAACCAACCAACCAGCAATATAACAAAGATGAATGACAACCCAGAAAAACTTAGAGAAGTGGAATGAAGAACTGAAAATATCCCAGGATTTATAATTAAATGGGTCTAGGTTTAAATCCTAGCTCTGCCTACGGGCCCTTTGTTTCTTGGAGTTCTGTGCAATGTAAATCTGTAAAATAAAGATGATGCCTAACTAGCAGCATTGTTGAGAGAATTAGAAATACTGAGCATGACGTACCCAGTTCAGTGAATAGGAGCCGTTATTGAGTTCCGCAGCTGGGGAAATTAATAACCATGAGAAGATTAAACCTATTCCAAGTCACACATGAAGTTGAACGCCGAGTTCTTCCTCCAGGGGCAGCTTCAGGCTCTGGACCACTCTCTAGAACCTGCTGAAGATGAGGGCAACTCTCTCCAAGACCAGACAGAGCTGGATCTCTTTGGTGGTCCAAAGTTTCAGGTGCAACATAGCAGTGGCAATGGGTCTTCTTGTTTCGTCTCTCTCATTATCATCGCAAAGAACTCAACCAGCATCTGTCTGGGAGGGCGAGTATTCTGGGTGGTCTGGGGCCCTATGAGTAAGGTTGCCAGATAAAGTATACAATACCCAGTTACATTTGAATTTCAGATAAACAACAAGTAATTTCACAATACAGATATATCCCAAATAAGACAGAAGAGTTTAAACATGGCATACTTGTACTACAAAACTATTTGTTGATTATCTGAAATTCAAATGTAACTGGGCATCCTGTCTTTTTATTTGCTAAACCCAGCTACCTTATCCGTGAGTGGAGAAGCCCATGGGATAATTCTTGCATTCATTTGGTAAAATAATGCCAAGGTCCTCAGAGCTAGTCTTTGAGAACCACCCCTCCCTAGACAATTTGCAACATAAACATTGAGGCAAGACTTGAGGGAAAGGTGAAAAAACGGGCAGGGGAGGCACAGCTGCGCACAATTAACCCACCAGCTAAAGCGCTGCCTCAGTTACTTTCAGCTCTCCCTTTTCTTCGGTGATGAGGTGGGTGCCTTCGAAGTGGAGAGCAAGAGGAGGGATGGGAAGACAGGTGTTTATCCTCTCCCTGATGCAGCTCCATTTCTTGGTGAGCATGCGCCAATGATGCTGGCCTTTAAAAGCCAAGGCTGGGCCACCCACAGCACTGTGGAGAGGGCTCCACTCTGGGGGAGGTGGGCTTTTTGTCTCCTCTTGTTCCTCTTGGGTATCTTACTACCCTTTTTGTAGGTTAGCAGATTTGTAATCAGATGGTGATTGAGGGAGAGGGGGAGCTGGAGGGAGGTGAGGAGATGGCATCTGCTCTCTTTCTTTATGCAGGAACTTTCCATGTCAGTCCTACTTTCAGGACCTGGGAGACTTTTATTGACAAGACTGTTCTCTTTTCATTTTGGCTTCTCTTACAAAGCATTGTCTTCACCTTTTCAGGAGAATTGGCTCTTCACCTCATCCTTATAACTACAAACAATGCAGATCTCTCGGCATTGGGAGACGGCACAACTCTGAAATGGTTCCTCTTCCTTTCCGTTCAGACTTTGCCCAGCCTCCTTTAAGTGGGGTGGAGGCTTGCCTGCAGGAGCTCCTTCCCAGCCCCTGAGAAAGGCCGTCTCCTAAGACTCACCATGTCCTTGAGCAGGAGAAGCTGTGCTCCTGAGGAGACGCTCCCCAAACCAACTCTCTGGGCAACTGCTGGTACTCCTGCAATGGCGGGGAAGGTCAGGCTCCCTCTTCTAAAAGTCAAGCCCAGAAACTGGTCGGCTGTCTCGACCCCCAGTTTAGAAGAGCCCCGAGGTCGGGCGACCTGCTCCTTTCTATAGGGTGGTTGTTTCTAACTACGCATGTCTTCATAGATCTCTGCTTTCCTGTGCCGGGGTTCCTCAAAGCAGACTCAAGGCTAGGGCGTGGGCATGGAACCAAGCATGTTTCTTTGTAGCATTCTGTTCCCCTGGGCTAGGGTTTCCTGAATATGGAGCAAGCAAGAGCTCACGTTGGACTATGACTAACCATGTTGCTTTGGAGGCGCAACTGTTTGTGCTGAAATCTTGGTCAGATCAAGTGCCAGACTGATGCTAACAAGCTACTAGCATCCATTTGTACTCAATAGTAGTTAAGTGCTAAGTACTAGCTGAGTAGAGAGAAGCAGGATAAGCTACACTTGACGACTGTTTAAGTGAGAGGGAAGAGAAAGGGTTGAGCAACGCTTTGGGACAGGCAACCTGCTGCTTATCACTTCCACTAGACTTTAGCAATGAAGGTCGAGTTGGATGTGAAATACATCTGGATATCATGGGGAGTAGTAAAGTGGCCAAATGAGTTTGTTGGGTATTCTAAGTTCAGTGCAAGCCTTAACGCCTAAGTGGAGACCACTAAACTGCAAGTCATTCAACAAACATGGAAATAAGCATCTGGTGCTAGGCATGTTAATCTGATGGCTACACATACAGGCTGTTTCCATCAATACTAAGCAGATTTTAAGAGCAAATTTTTTTTTGATTGCCTGTTAGGCCACTCCTTTATCGCTCAGTCTAGAAGCTCAGGTGCCTCAATTCTGTTTCATTATCGTGTGTCTAAGTTGGTACTCTGAAGTCATGGCTCTTCTAGGCAGCCAAGAGCTCAGCTGAAGTCATTAGGCCTCCCCTTGCAACTCAGAGTGCTGCAACTCCTTAGTCACTCCTTCAGGAGACTGTTAAGTGAATTCATCTTCAGCTGTGGCTCGAGGCGGTTGCATAAGCCTCATTAAAACATCTTGAAGCAAGTAGTCCATGGTCTGTAATCTTGTGGAGAACGTTTCTCTAATCTCTGAGAAATGGTAGTTTAGGAATTCAAAATCTCAAGACAAAGGAGCATAATTTAAGGAGATGGTCTCCCCATAGTCTTAATATGTAGCGTTAGAAAACTCTTAGGAAGAGACTGTTTCCCCGCCCCCCTGTTGGACTCTGCCTCCCCACTCTGCACAGACTCAAGTTTCCATAGGCCGTGGCCAAGAGCTCCTCAATCCAGTGATTTATTTCTGCCAAGCAGACTTGGGGCGACCGGCTGGTAAAACCATTTGAGAAGGACTGAATTGATTCTTATGACATGAGGTGTTGTAAGACTTATAACAAGTTTATAGACCTCCGTGGAAATCTGAGTCATTTTTCTTATCACCCTTATAAAGGTTTTAAGGTGAACAGATGATTGCATGCAGGTGGTTATTTGGCAAACGAGGGACATCTGGGCTGTAGTTGCAGTAAGTAAACCTCTTTAGCTGGTAGAGGGGGCGGGGAGAAAAACTTAGGATTTGGTGTGGGGAATGCGTTTGGGTCAACATAATATAATCTCAACAACTAAAGACTCAAAGCTCTCAAATACTGCTACTGATTACAAACTTCTCCAGGCAGCTTTCTAGATCCTGTAATCTAGAATGGCTATATTTCAAAAATCCAGCACTGAGTATAGCACCAGGATACTTCCTATAAACATGTCAAGGAGAAATGAGTCTGTCTGAACGTGGTGAAAATACATCAGCTCTTGACTGTACAAAAGGATTTGAGAAGAAATGTTCTAACTAAAGCAATTTAGGGAAGTGGTGAGCTGTCGAGTGGGTTTTGCAGTCTGGGTAGAACTTCCCACCTCATCTGTGCCCAGGTAAGACTGAATATGGTTTGTAGGAATGAGGCTGGATCATGGGAGCAACTTGACATCCATTTTAAAAGATGAAGAAAGATTTATACGATCTGAAAAACCAGAATATTGGCATCCATTTTAGAAGCTCAGTGCTAAAAACTGTCTTCACCTTCTGGTGGTAAAATGCTTTCACCTGTTCTTAGCACCTTGGGTCCACTGTTTTCATTGTAGTTGGCTCCAGCCAAGAAGCTAGCCATGTTGCCCTGAATATGCCATAACCTCTAAATCCTCTGCCTCAGGTCGAGCTGTTGCCTCTGCTTGTAAAGCTTTTTCTGTTCCCTCCCCCTGGCATCCTCACTTAATTGTCATCTAGGTCCAATGTGGCTACTTAGCCTTCCTGTGGTCACTGAAGGCTGGGGTATAATAAGTATGGGCACTGAAGTTGGCTCTCAGTGCAACTTTAAGTGCCTTGTGACTCTGGGTTAATCTCAAACGGTTTCATCCGTATTTCAGGGGTTGCCTTGAATGTAGCTAGAGCAGCTGTCCATGTCTGATACACCTATTGACAGTATCTCAAGCAAATTGAATTGTGATGGCAAGGAATTCCTTGCCTCCTTGCTACTTGGCATCGGTAGACATCCAAAACTGGAGTTAGTTTAGTGACTTTAAACTTCTAATGCTATTGTGAATAAGGCTGCAATGAACACAGGGGTGCATGTACCTTTACAAATTGGTGTTTTCAAGTTCTTTGGATAAATACCCAGCAGTGGGATAGCTGGATCATATGGTAGTTCTATCCTTGATTTTTTGAGGAATCTCCATACTGTTTTCCATAGTGGCTGCACGAGTTTGCACTCCCACCAGCAGTGTATGAGAGTTCCCTTCTCTCCACATCCTGTACACCTGAAATTTTTACAATGTTGTAAACCAATGTTACTGCAATAAACAAAATTAAAAAAAAAAAAACTCTAATGCTGAATCTGGTGTAGCAGAGAAAGATCCAAATATTTAAGGGTAGCCCCTAGAGCCTGTGTTGTAAAGATGCCTGAAAAGGGCACATATAGCACAAAAGCACAGAACAGCTCGATAACACAACGGGATAACTACTTGTGTTGCTTCACTGAGAATGAGCCTGGTAACTGCCTCAAACAAAATAGGCAAAATGTCTCCACATTCCAGAACCCGTGAGCAGCTGGTTACCTATCCCTGCTCCTGCATACCTGTCCAAGCTTCCCTACGGAGCTGAATTTGGGAAAGCAACTCAAGAAACCCTCCCTACTGTACACCTAACAATTGAGTGGCAGGCCCATTAAGGTTTTGAGGACAAAATCTATTCTAGCATCAGCTGTTTCCCCAGCTATAGTAATGAAAAATTATAACATGAGGACATGTTCCCAACAGTCTCACATGGTTTGGAGCCTCTCTGAAATATTCTTAAAAAAAAAAAAAAAAAAAAAAAAAATTCAGCTGTAATGCAATGCTTCAGCTGACACCAAATATATTGAGACCATTCAAATGCATCTAAGCTTTATGTCTAGGCCAAATAAGCCCCTGCTTTCTCTTTCCTTCTTTCTCCTATTGGACTAGCAGCTATCTGATCATGCTAATATGCTTGAGCAAATCTCGGGAGAACCACTTCTCTACAGATGATTAAACACAACGTACCTGTGCTATCAAGATATTGCCAATAGCCATGCATAGGGAATGCATTTGGCAAGTTCCGTCAAATGCCATGTAATTGTCTTGTTCCCCTTAAGAAGCCACACTTATGCCCGGTGCTACTGAACTGTGACTTTTCTCATTTTAGAACTTAGTCTTCTAAAGGATGGAGAAAAATATTTTCTTTCTCATCAAGAAGGGTATCCTATCCTAAGTAGGAAGGTGGCTGCCCAAAAGCAGAAGCCAGTCTTCAAGGTGAGCAGAACTGTGCGACTCCTAGTCCATGTGGTTCCAAGCATAAAAACGGGCTATTCTTATACTGGGGGCTTTGTAACATAACCCCCTATCTTGGTGAAATATGAGTTGGGTTTTTTTAATTGTTTTTAAAACCCACCAATAACAAATCCTGACTCTTGTGGATGAGTTGCACTTTCTCCTGGATGGAGGAGGTGTCTGTAAAGATTTGAGTGAAGACTTCTGGTTTTGGGTCTACCAGTATGGAGCTTGGAAGTGGATGCTCGCATGCACAACTAGGAAAAAAAGTTGACCAAACTGAATCAACTCTCCTTAGGTCACCAGAAAACTGACAGTGCAAACTCCTCCCAAAACGGGAGGGACAGACAGGCAGATACAAAGAATAACATTCCCAGAGCAGAATCTCAGCAGAAAGCTTCATAGAACCCAGTACAGGAGCAGAAAACCTACACTGTAACTGATCTTCCTCCTGAGCCTCCAGCAGCCAAGTCTGAGTTCAAAAACTCCAGGGGCCTGGTTTTGGGGGCCCCACACTTCTGTGAGTTTTACTGTCAGGAGCCGTACTAGGTCCTCCCAGTGAAGACGAGAGATTCTATTACGCTTTCAGCAGAAGGAGGGGAAAAGTAACTATTTTGAAATATACCAGAGCATTTTATTAACAAGGCTTGCCCTCCAGAGAAACCATTTTAGCAGAGCCTAACCAACTAAGGGGAAAGGAAATATCCAACTCCAGCCCCCTCTAGCCCTCCTGCCTCACATAAGGGAGAGGAAAACAGAGAAGCATTTGTGAAGATGACAGCCCAAGGACACAGCCTCACTAAAAGAATGAGACTTAATTATAGGACTACGGAACTCGAGAATGCTTCCCCTTCCCTCACACCTCACCACCACATCATTAGGTCTCCTATGTTAATAGCAAGGGAATACAACTGATAGAACTATACGTCTTGGACCTCATTTAAGAAATCTCTAGGGAACCCCAAAGATAACAGGGGAGACAATAACAAGGATATCGGAGGAAAGCTTAGCCTCTGACACATACCATCACATACATAGTAAACATAACCTAAGCCCTAGCCAGAAACACACAACCTCACACTAAAGGTCTATTTGTCTCAGTTCTTTTTCCCCAACTCATAATGTCTAGCTTCCAACAAAAAATTGAGGCATACTAAACAAAACAGTTTGAAGAGACAGCGAACATCAGAACCAGACTCAGATGACAAAGATATTAGAATTAACAGACTGGGAATCTAAAACTAGTGTGCTACAGGCTCTAAGAAGTGAAAAATATGCAGAAAACATGGGTGATATGAGCAGAGATGGAAACTCCTAAGAATCAAAAGGAAGTGCTAGAAGTCAAAATGCTAACAAAAATGAAGAACACCTTTGGACTTATCAATAGACTGGTCATGACCAAAGACTCGGTGAGTTTGAAATGTCAACAGGAACTTCCAAAACTGAAATGCAAAGAAAATGAAGGACAGAACAGAATGAAAAGCACGGAACAGAAGATTTCAACTTCAGGATGATTACAAATAGCGTAAGATACGTGTAATAGGAATACCAGCAGAAAGGAGCAGAAATACTTGAAGCAATAATGAGAACTGCCCCCCCCCCCCAAATTAATGAGACACGGAACCACAGATCCAGAAAGCTCAGAACATCAAGCAGGGTAAATACTAAAAAGTCAACAGGTAGGCATATATTCAAACTGTAGAAAATCTTTGAAAGCCAGGAGGAAAACACACCTTGTCTATAGAGGAGCAATAAAAATTACGCTGGACTTGTTTTCTGAAGCCATACGGATAAGAGAGCTATCCTTCAAAAGTGAAGGAGAAATAAAGACGTGGACACTTTGTTACCAATAGACTTGCCTTGCAAGAAATGTTAAATGCTTCAAAAAGGGGAAAATGATGTAGATCAGAAACTTGGATTATACATAAGGAGATGTATTCTTTCTCTAACGCTCTTTCCTTAAGACAATAGGTTCTTCAAAATAACAATGTACTTGGCAACCATAGTTAAGTGAAATGAATGACAAATGACAGAAGGGAGGAATTAGGAATACACTATTATAAGGTACTGTACTACCCATGAAGTGGTATGGTATTTAAAAGAGTGGGATTAGTTGTATACTACAATCTCAAGAGCAACCACTAAAGAATTATAATAAGAAAAAATGCAATACTATAGAATGTTCAACTTAAGACCAGAGAAAGCAGAGTAGAACACACAAAATGAAACTGAACAAAGGTAACAGAATAACATTAATCCAAGTATAGCAATCACTTCGCATGTCAATGGTCTAAATACATCAACTAAGAGACGTTGGAATGGATCAAAAAACAAGACTCCACTACATGTTGTCTGTAAGAAACCCAATTTGAATAGACACATAGTTCAAAAATAAAGGGATGGAGAAAAATATATCATGCTAACACTAATCAAAAGAACTAGAATAGCTATATTCACTTTACACAAAGCCAACTTTAGAGCAAGAAGAAATATCAGAAAGGGGGTGTTACATAATAGACGGGTCAATTTTCCAAGAAGACCTAACAGCATCAAAATACATGAAGCAAAAGCCAATAGAACTGCCAGGAGAAATAGATGAATCCACTATATTTGGAGACTTCAACATCCCTCTATAGGTAATTGACAGAGCCAGCAGGCAGAAAATCAGTCAGGACATAGTTGAACTGAACAGGAACACCAACTGAATCTAATTGGCATCTACATAATAGTTAATCCAGCAACAGCAGGACTCATTCTCTTCAAGCTCACGCAGAACATTCATTAAGACCATATTCTCAGTTGTAAAACACACCTTAATAAACTTTTAAAAGAATAGAAATTAGGGGCCAGCCTGGTGGTGTAGTGGTTAAGTTCACATGCTCTGCTTCAGCAGCCCAGGGTTCACGGGTTTGGATCTCAGGCACGGACCTATGCACCACTTATCAAGCCATTCTGTGGCAGGCGTCCCACTTATAAAGTAGAGGAAGATGGGCACGAATGTTAGCCCAGGGCCAATCTTCCTCAGCAAAAAGAGGATTGGCAACAGATGTTAGCTCAGGGCTAATCTTCCTCACCAAAAAATAAAAACCCACCAAAAACCCTCATTTCCTTTAATTAAAGAAAAATAGAAGTTATACAGAGTGCTCTCAGAGCACAACAGAATTAAAGTAGAAATGAATAAAAGAGCTGGAAAGATGGCTGAAAAAAAATCATCAAAATACTTGGAGATTAAACACTTCTAAATAACACAAGTCAAACCTCAAACTCTTAAAATTGAACTAAATTAAAATGAAAATAACTTACCAATCTGTGAGACACAGCAAAAGCAATGCTTAGAGGGAAACTTATAGCAGTTTATGCATATTATAGGTCTAAAATCAAAGCTCCCATTTTACCTTTAAAGTTTTTTGTGCTAAGCAGTGCTTATAAGGGCACCTATTAACTTCTATGGCAATGAATTAAGTTGTTTGCCAAACAAACAGTGTTTAAACTGGTTTACGATACTGCCAATTTGGAGCTGCTGGGAAGCAGAGGCCAAGATGGATTAAATGTGACTTATTGGGGGAAATTCCTGTGAAAGGTAGAGGGGGAGGGAGCAGGGGTAGAAAAGGAAAGCCTGCACTCAGCTATGAAAGGAGGTGGGGAATGGAAACCAGGAAGAGTTCCCACTGCAGTGCAGGGCTGAGTCACTGCGGACCAAAAGGGGAGTTCAGGTGCCAAGAACTGTCTACAGAGAAATCCACATTGAGCAGACATGACTGGGCCCTAGTATCTCAGCTCTGCTGTCACTGGCTGGGAACTTCCCAGGAAGAGCATAGTCTCAGCATGAACACCTTGGATTTAAAGGTGCATTACCTGGAGGCTGATCCCGTTAGGTTCCCTTGAAGGAGATCTGAGTGGTGTGCCTGTGTGGCCACCCCACTCAGTCCTTTGTGCTCCACAAACTCACTTCTCCATGCTCAGGCGGTGGTTCCTTCATCGTTCCCATGGGTATCTCTTAAGGAGAAACAAAGGAGGGGTATCGGGATGAGCTACAGCCCCCTTCACAGCAGCTGAGATGGGCAGCGAGTAATTCATTCCTTCCTCCACTGTACACTCTAAACCCACTTGTCCTCAATTACCACATCAGCAGGTCCTGGCTTACCTAACGGTGTGACCCAGACCTTCATTCCTAAGGAGTCTAGTCGCTTGGTAAGCACACCCTTAAGTGGGGATATCTGTGTCTTGCCATTGAGTTACAGCAGTTCCATGCACTTACCTCGAGGTACTCAATCAGATCACCTGGTTCCACACATACCCTCTACCTCTGAGAAGAACCACTGGCTCTTCCAGGATGGGCCCAGTTGAGTTAACTTACCTCCAAATGGCCAGTTGGTCTCAAGGAATAAAGCTATATCTGGGCTCAGTATGGGTCTCTGGTGCTGTCAAGTTAGACCATGCCGTTGAGCCCACGTGTAACCTCCAATCTCGGCCATCATGGCCACTCCTTTCAATTGCCCATTGTGCCAGTTCCCAGGTAGCCAATGACAACGGCTATCGCGTGCCAACTGGCTGAGTTTTCTTGATTATTCAATACCTCTTCCATGATGGATGCTTTCTGGTGGGCATTAACGTGTAGTATAAAAATCTTCACACAGCCATATGTGCATCACATACCTCTATGCCAGACTTGTCTCGACTCTCTTTTCCTTCCAGGCCCCAGAACAGACCACTGGTCACTGCTCAGGAATCTCTACATAGTCTCATCTTGAGCCACTTCTCTTCACAGGGTGGATGACCACATGCACTCCTAGCAGCTCTGCCTATTCAGAAGACTTCTGTTACCATCTTCTGTTGTCTGTCAAGGCCACCCCTGATACCAGCTAAAATGTAGCAGCTCTCCAATTTCAACTTATACCTAAAATACTGAGCCAACCTATCTGTAAACCAAGTTCAGAATTTCCCTCGTTCACCTGATCTGTACAAGACACTTCCCCACATAACACTCATCTGTATAGTGGGGGAGGGTCATTGATGCTGCTCGAATAGGTGACCTGGGTGTTTGGGCTACTTATTAAGGCAAGTCGTGCCCTCTGGTTCTGTTCAGCTTTGTTCCTGGCTATTCCATTTCTATTCTTACAATGGACTGTTGTTGGGCCTGTCAGAACTTATGAATAAATTTGACAAGACAGAATTGAGCTCGTAGTGGGCAGTTCCAAATACAGGGTCACTTGGAGCCCTTGGTCAAGCTTTTGATCTCTACTCAGCAGCATACTAGAAACTGCTTCTTTAAAGGCATACAGTTCTCCACTGGGGGTAGCAAGGGCCTTGTCCCAACACCCCAGGGCCCTGCATTGTGCTGGGACTTGCTCTGACTCCACACTGCCTTTTATTTAAAAAGAAAAAAAAAAAGCTTGGTGTAACTTACATACCATAAAATTCACCCTCTTAAGTGTACAACTCAATTTAGTAAACTCAGAACTGCATCTATCACAACAATCCGGTTTTACATTACCACCGCAGAGATATCCTTCATTCTCATTTATAGTCAACCCCCATTCCCACTCCCTGCCCTAGGCAACTATTAATCTAATCTACCTCTATAGACTTGGCCTTTTCTGGACATCTCATAGAAGTGGGATCATACAATACATGGTATTTTGCTTTGGGCTTTTTACTCTTCATATGTGGTGGAGGTTCATCCACGTTGTGGCATTCATCAGTACATTCCTTTATATTGATGAATAATATTCCACTATACTTCATTCATTCACCAGTTGATGGACACTTTCTACTTTTTGACAATTATAAATAAATACTCTTATGGACATGTACAAGTTTTCACGCATTTGTGTAGACAAATGTTTTCATTACTTTTCCTCTCCCCACCCTCTATTTCTTTTGGGGGGTTGGTTACAGTATTTCTATTGTGGTAAAACATAAATAACTTATTTTAACCATTAAGTATACAATTCAGTGCTGTCTTACATTCAAAACATTGCAACCACACTACCTATTTTAAACTCGGGCATTACTCCAAGTGGAAACTCGAATCATTAAGCAATAACGCCCTATTCCCCTTCTCCCTAGCTCTGGTAACCTCTAATCTACTTTCTCTATGAATTTACCTACTCTAAGTACCTCATAAGCAGAATCATACAATACTTGTCCTTTTGTGTTTGGCTTATTTCACTGAGTCGAGTGTCCTCAAGGTTCATCCATGTTGTAGCATGTGTCAGAACTTCATTCCTTTTTATGGCTGAAGAATCTGTGTGCATATACCCCATTTTGTTTATTCAGTCACCTGTAGATGGACACTTGAGTTGTTTCTACCTTTTGGCTATTGTTAATAATGCAGCAACAAACACTGGTTTACAAGTATCTGTTCGAATTTCTGCTTTCAATTCCTTTGGATATGTTTTTGAGTGGAATTCCTGGATCATACAGTAATCCTGCCTAGTTTTTTGAGGAATCACCGAAGTCTTCCACAGTGACTGCACCATTTTTTATTCCCACTAGCAAAGCACAAAGGTTCCAATTTCACCACATCCTTACTAAAATTTATTTTCCTCTCTTTAATAACAGCCATTCTAACGGATGTGAGGTGGCATCTCATTATGGTTTGGGTTTGCGTTTCCCTAATGACTAGTGATATTGGGCATCTTCTTGTGCTTATTGGCTATCTATACACGTTCTTTAGAGAAACATCTAAATCCTCTGCCCACATTTTTAATAGAACTCTTGTTGATCGTAGGTCTTGATGTATTCTGGATATCGATCTCATTTATGAATTGCAAATATTTTTTCATTCCGTGTTGTCTCAATATGGACATTCCTGAAATATGTCACTGGCTAGGGGCTTTCCCTTTACTGGGATATTTTCCCAGGTCACCACTGGTCAGCTATTCGATTGTGCCAGCACCACATGACATGGTTATCTTTGTCCTACACTTTACTCTGAGTGGGATTGTTCTTGCTGGCAAAGCAGTGAATCCGCAAACCATCCTACTGCTTGCCTCCTTATGCCCCACTTTTCAAAGGTTTGCTTTACGCCACATCACTTTTACTAAAGACCTACGTTAGTACCTGTGTTTGCTATCAGAAAGAAATCCGAAGAGGATTTTAACTTTTACCTGGCGGTCAGCGTATGTTTTGCAGCAGGCTGTTAGAGAGGCAGCGCGCTCCCTGAGCAGCCAGAGTGGCACCGCCAGCTTCTCCCAGGGAACCACACTCAGCATCTCAGCCTCAAGTCGCCATACCTTTGAACTGTGTCCGTGAGCATCTGTGCTTTATCTTGATTTATTTTGTGCATTCGTTAGCAAGATGGATCCTAAGGTAACTGCTTTTTCACTTTAGGCCATTTTGCTTAGGAAAGGTTTCACAGGAACGCTCTGCTTTCAGATAGCAGAGGAAACCTGTACCTTGTTAATCAAGATCCTAAGAAGCAGAAGCCAAGATAGGATTAGAGACTTAAGGGAAACACCTGTGAAGCAGGGTCGTGACAGGAATAAGCAGAGAAAGCCTTCACATCCTGATGTACTTCCTACTCCTGTGAAAGGAGAGAGGGAAGGTAGGATTGGAAAGGAAAAATATGAAGCGCTCAGTTCTGAGGTAATCTAGGCAATGGAGTCCAGGGCAAAGGTTGCCCATTTGAGGAGCTCTCTGTCAGACAGGAGTAGGCCAGCCCTAGCAGCCTACACTGCTTGGCCTCCGGCAGCACGTGGTGACAGCCTCATCATGAAGGCCATAGTGGAACGTTGAAGACTATCAACCAGTGGTGTTCCCTGCTGTGGGTTCTCTTGGTGGCAATATCAGTAGCACACCTCCATGGTCACAAGAATTGATTCGGGGATGTTGGATAATTGAGTGTAGAAATTACCATTGGTTCCTGCTGCTTGCCTTGGCTATGGTAGATTTCCCCAGAAAACTTTCTTTAAATCATTGGAAGCTCTTCCAGTTGAAAGCCAAATAACAAATGACTTTTCTCATTGGTTATACTCGTAAGGTGAGAAAAATACCCAAGTTATTTTGACAAACAGAAGGCAAGCCATGTAGTTAAGCTTCTAACCTGACTTTTGTATCCACCTGATCATGTAGGCTACTGTTGCTTCAGTTCTTCGGAATGATACGTCTAGATATCTTTCAGAAACGTCTTCTGTATTTACTCTGAAGCATAGGCCCTATGTAAGGGTAACAAGGTTTAGTCAGGAAAAGCCAAGCCTGGCACTTGTATTCATACTGGGTAGAAATGATTTAAGGTTTGTATAAGAGGTAACACTGCACAGCAGAGAAGACTAGCTCTCACTGAAGAGTTTTATTTTGATTGGTGAGAAGGCTTCTTAGAGGCTGCCATTTGGCTTAATCTTAGATGAATATTACTAACAAGCCAAACTAGACATATAAATATTACTAACATTCCAAAATTAGGAAGAGGTAACTTATGAAGATACATAACAAATGATGCTGAGAACAGTAAAGAGTCCATAGAAGACTGAAAAACTCCGGAGACTTGAATGCCAAGAACTGTTTCCTTTTGTTATGGTTCAAGTTCTTCCTCCGGGGGCCGGGAGAGGGAATAGTTACATGAAGTGCAGTAGAGACTCAAAGGTCTAATCCAATTTGCACCTTGAGTTTTTGGCTCATCAGTGAAAAGGATGGAAAATATTACCCATTGTTTTCATGCTCAGAAGGCAGATTAGTTCAGGATACCAAATTCTTGAAACTCCCCAAATGGAAATGGAAGACCTCTAATAGGATATGAGGCATCGTCTGACATGCAGTTCACTTACAACTGAACAGGGCAGCTGACTAATCAGTCGTTTACCTGCAAATTGTCCCCTCAGGACTGACAGTGATCCCAACTGGTGTTCTTATGGTTCTGGGAAGCAAAAGACCACGGATATTTCTCCTCAAACATTTATACCACAATAGAAATACCAGTCAAATATTGCAAGTCATAAAAGATAATGTAAAACAGATGCCTTTACCTTTGGAAGTTTAACTTGGTTTTGATCAATGATGAGCTTATCTTAAACTTAGCAGAAAAGACATGCAAATGTTCAGGCTTTTCTTCATGACTACCAAGAGTTTAAAAAAGTATTATCTAGCAGTAACAAAGTGCTTTTTAGAAATGTGGAGCATTAGGAATACAAAGCAAGGAGACTGACAACCTAAAAATAATGCTTAGAGCAACAAGCATATGCCTACATGTCTTGCTTTACACGCATGAAGTTTTGGGCTCTGGAAAGGAGTCTACAAACCTAGTTTTTAAGAAATCGTCTTCTCAGAACTTTGAGTTCCCTGTACGAATTATTGGATAATTTTATTTTCCTAACACACAAGTTCCCTAAGTTGGTAGCACCAGCTTAGAAAAGAGCAAAAACTTAATAGATAACATTTGTGTTCTTTACGCCAAACACTGGAGGGTATCTTCACAAACCCGTGTGGTAGATGCTATTAACATACCCACTTGACAGATGAGTAAGTTGAGGAACAGAGGAAGGAAATGGCCTATTCTCATATCGCTGAGACTTAAACATACGCAGTCTGACTCCAAAGCCATTTCTCCTTCCTACCCTATACTCATATGTCAGAGGAATACTGGCCTCTGGAAGCTCATGAATTATGGGTATTCCCTATGTATTTGACCCAAGGGTGATAGTTAAGAACCTCATAGTGCTGTCTGTCAACTGCAGCTCTGGCGTTTTGTCTCTCTCAAATTGTGGACCATGGAATTAAGATCTCAATGATGGTGGATGGTATACGTGCAGCAACTTCTGAGAGGGACAATGTCACACTACCCAGGGCATTAAAGTTATGGGGACAATTTTAGTTGTCACAATCGTTGGGGGCTGTCAATACTAGCAGTTAGTGGGCAAGGCTGTAGAAGCTCCAGAATGCTGCATCTCAGGATCTCAGTAATTAACAGCCTAGCACAGTGTGTAACTTACATTCAGGTAAGAAAAATTTGAGCTTGAAAATCAACTATGGTTCTGATTAATAGTTACTGAGTTTTCCAAGAATGCAACGTCTAGGGCAAGGTTGGCTTTTGGTAAAGTCTTGAAAACAAAGTACATACTTCAAAAAATCATCTTATTAGAGACAATGCCACTAGGGGTATTTGTGGCCACTTCAAGTGCATCTATATTGGTCTGCATTTGTAGTTGTCACCTTCTAGAGTTTCTACATACAGGTACAAGCATCTGACTGCTTATGTCTTCTAGTATAATTCTGCCTGAGAAACAATAATACATGTTTAATTTTCTCATCAAATATTAATCTTCTCCTGAAAATATGTTGGCTAGAAAACACTTGCATAGCAGGAATCAGAAATTTAAATGGGAAAAACAAAGCATTACCAACCTGTCCAAAAACCCAACCAATTTCTTCAAATATCACTAAAACACCCACAAACATCTATATAACAATCCACCAAGGATTATGGCAATGTGGTTAAAACACGTATAAACCAGCTTACCCACTGATTTCATTAAGGATATATTTGTATATCAGCAATGCTGTACACTACTGTATACAGAACTAAGATCTTTGAACACTGCCGGAGAGAACTCAGACCCATGAAGAGCTAAACACTAAGGAAAAGTGAGGAAGATGATGACCATAAAGCACAACATGTTTAAATGTGAGCACAAGGCATAACCATATTGGGAGAATAAGATGACTTGCGTGCAACTCATGGCTCTCCTTTGAGTAAAAAAATTTGCAGGTCAAAAAGGGAACTTGAATAGTGAGTCTCAATAGTGAAGAATGTCTGAGGATATGGTAAAAGCATTGTTTTTCTTTTAAAGTTGTGCTAAAATCTGTTCATTTCAAAATAACAGGAACAAACTTCTTAATTTTTTTTCCCCACTAGATTAATGACTTTCATATGAGTGATTTTTCAACTCAAAGGACTTGAAACCTGACTCCGACACTCACTGATCATGTGGCTTTGGCAAAGTCACTTCATCTCTTCAGTTCCCTCATCAATAAGAGAGAATGCTGCCCTCTTAGGATATCTGAACTGACAACAGTTAGGGTGAGAAGACAGATAAGCTCTTGCCCACCAAAAGCTCAGTCTTCCAACACATCAAGCAGATCTTGATGCTGTGTACTGTGTTGTGTACACTAACATTGTTATCCTGGACCTTTGCTTTGATCCTTCCCAGCACGTACTAATCCTCTCTCATCCGTCCAGCTTGCTTCAGTATTTGGCTGCAACTGGAGTTGTCCAGAGGCAGGTGGGAACTAGTGGGACAAGCCAATCCCATGCCTTTGGAGGAGGGGGTCATACTTCACATGGATTTGTTGTCCTGGACCAACACTGCACATGGACAGAGAAGCCAACTCTTTTGGTGAGGAGTGCAACATTGGTCCTACGGGGCCCCTGAACTCCAAACTTGCTGCTGTGATGAGCTCATTCTGGGGTTGGTGTTTGCTCTTAGGTGAGCTCTAGTTTCAAGCTCTCTGGATAATGTCTCTACTATGAAATTCTTATTCTCTAGAATAATTGAGTCTCTGAATTAATAAGAATTCCTAGAGCAAACTAAGAAAGCCCTTCTGTAAAAGTGAAGCTTCTGGTAACTTGTCCAGAGATGCTGTGTTCATCTAGCGAGATATTTAATGAAGAGGCACTCTATCTGCTTCCACTAAGCATTCCTTTAGATTTTCCTGCTTAGACATTCAAGGATTTTATTCTTTGGAATGAATGACTTAGATATGTCATAGCCTGCCTCTCCTAGGACGGTTGTTGTTCTAGCAAGTGAAAGGGCATTCTCAGTGGTCTGTCTGTATCCCCAAATATGACGACTTCCTAAATCACACGACTTTGTGAGGCCTAAGTATTACATTGAATAGGAAGAAACTTAATGTTTCCTGACTCAAAAGATCTTAGCTATAAAGGCACTAAAAATATGTATCATCCTCACTTATTCCCGCCTTTATCTTTTTCTAGTAATCAAATTTCTCTTGGTTCTCATTTGGAACTGGAAAAGATGACCTTTTACTTACAGTTGGGGTCATCTATCAGACTGATCCAGGCTCAGATATTTGTGGCTAACTTGCTCATGAATGGTTCTGGGATATAGCCTTTTTCAATTTAATCTATAATCCAAACACTATTCTTTTGCAAACACTTTTTTTGGTGTTAGGGTCATGAATTAGCTACTAACTCTTGAATCAACCTCTGGCTTAATTACAGTCCAAAGTTACATTGGTTTGATTTTTGGTTGTTAAATGTGAAGCCTGGTAAAAATGACTGTTTTGGAACTCGAGAGGTAATGTTGCCTTCCTGGAACTGATTTGACCTCTTAAACTTCACAGATGGTATGTCTTGGCCAGGGATAACAAAGGTTTACCTATCCCAGGACCTTTCATGATGTCTATCTAGGGGATGAAACTGAACACAGCATTTGAGATCACTGTTTCTCTCTACCACTTCTTACAGCAATGGCATAGGGGTTCACTCTTCTGTGCTTCTAATGTTCCCCGGGATGTAATGGTGCCATTTCTTCAATATGCCTGGTCTGAAGACTTGAATATAGATCCCCTGGCCAGTTGCCTGGAAGCTGAAGGTTTAACAATCAACTGGGATGATTCTTATCAAACTTAGGTAACACTGCATTAGAAGAACAGGTTCATGATAGAGCATCTTTTAAAAAAAAAAAAAAAAAAAAAAAAAAAAAACTTCATAACAAATTTCAGTGGTGTCCAGCCTTACTCTCGTGCTTGAATCCTACTTATGAACTTGGCCATGTGATGGATTATATCTTCTTTGAATGAACGTAATTTGGGCACAGAATGGAGGCTTGTTCTTAGCATCAGAATACATAATTCTACAATCTTGATCGGAGTACTGCCTCACTTCAATGCCACTAGATCTGAATTTCTTTGGTATGACTTGTAGACAGACCCAGCCTTCCCCTCATAAGCATAGGTTGGAAATTGTTTGGGGAAAAGCTGTCAATCAGTGGTCCCCAAAGGTGGGAGAACTTGAAACTTGGTCTTCAGTAACTTCTTATAATAAGCAGTGAAGATGATTCAAGTCTGTTTTTGTGCCTTATGGGGCCATTCATGTCTGAGCATATTTTGCACTGCACAACTTACGAGCACAAGTTGGGGGTGAGGTGGGAATGGATCATCTCAAATGAACCTCCTGGAGACTAAAAAGCACTGAAGTCTTGAGAGAACCCTCAAGGTGCCTGATATCCTCCCAGGTCAATCTGCACCCATCACAGTGAACTATTTGTGGTCTCATATGCCTCTCCTCCGGCAGAATCATGTTGGATCGCTCCTCACTTAATTCTAGTGAAAATATCAACTTACACTTACGCAAACACAGAGGTATAAACAAATATTGCCGCATATCCCACATTCTCATCACTTGGTTCGGTTTGATTTTTGCCAATCTTGTGGGTGTGAGATGGTGGTATTGTGCCTTAAACGTTCACTTCCTATAAATACACTAAAGATGAAGCCATGAAGTGTGATGGCTATAAATGGCCATGTGAATGTGATGGCAGACAAACAGGCATATTGTACTAGTGACTCAAATGCCATTGTTATTGGTGATGAGACTTGCAAGAATGGTGATTTAATTCTGAGCAAAGCTTTCCACAAAACAATATGTAACCTTCAACTTCTGCAGTAGTTGCGTTCCTGGAAAACTCTGCATATATTAAAACCATGCTACAAACACTTTCTGCAAGATGGAGTTAGATTTTAGACTTAGATAACTGTTTTTCTTCACCTACTTTTGAAGGTCTGTGGGACATCTGAAAGTCATGTGGGATGCAGGAAAATTTGTTGTGTAGGATTTCCTTCACGCCTACTGCAGGACATCTAACACGCCTGTCCCCTACAGACTATATACCTCTAGCATCCCCCAGTCATTCTGATGACAACACATGTCTCTGTGTATTTCCAAAATTTCTAGTGGCTGTACCCTCACCACTGAGAACCAATCCTCTAAGGCATTGCATACCAGTGTAACTGTGAGTTGATGTCTAAGTACAACTTGAACCTACCTCAGGAAGTTACTTGGTGGTTCTCAAATATACCTGATCATTCTTGATAGTCTCTTTCCTTAGTTATACTTGTACCGTTTTGTTTTTATTTTCTAATTTCAATAAGCTATAGACTTTCTAGGCCTGCTTCTGCTTTTTTTCCTGCTGGCTCTTAGTTATGGTATTGGTCGTTTTTCTCAGCGTCATTTCTCTCAAGTTATCTATGGGAATATTTTGAGGTCTGTATTCAAGGCACGCTCCCAATCATATTTGCATTTGGTTCTATTAGGGACCTAGGGGACAAGAATAAAGGCAAAACCACTTTATGGTATTTATGCAAAAAAGAACAAACTTGATTGAAGCCTACTAAATGATTAGAGAGCTATGTAAGTCACAATGAAAGATCTCTCCAACTCAATGATTAAATATAAAATAACTTGGAGAAGAAGCAAACTGTAAAACTTCCAGAGTATACCATTTACATTTAAAAGTAATACTGTGCAGGGGCCGGCCCGGTGGCGCAAGCAGTTAAATGCGTGCATTCCGCTGCGGCGTCTGGGGGTTCGCCGGCTGGGGGTTCGCCGGTTCGGATCCCGGGCGCACACCAACGCACTGCTTAGCAAGCTATGCTGTGGCGGCGTCCCATATAAAGTGGAGGAAGATGGGCATGATGTTAGCCCAGGGCCAGTCTTCCTCGGCAAAAAAAGAGGAGGATTGGCAGATGTTAGCACAGGGCTGATCTCCTCACACACACAAAAATAAAATAAAAAGTAATACTGTGCAAACTGTCAGATGCAAACGTGTAGAAAGGATCAGCACAGGATGGGAAGGACTAACTTCAGGATAGTGTCTTCTCTGGGGAGGGGGTGAAGGAAATGAGATGGTATGTGTGTCTAAAATTTTATTTTTAAAAATTTTAAAGTCAACATCACTTGTCAAATATGGATGATTTTTTTGTCTGTTTCTCACTAGCTGGAACTCGGATCATTGCCTTCTTCAGAAGATATGAATCAAACTCGTTTTAAGTTGAAGATGTGTGAGAACTAGTAAGATAGTGGGAATCCATCTGTGAACCTGATAGAGTTGGGCACAGACCTCTGCCTCCACCAGTCACACAGCTCTCTAGCCGGGTGCTTTGCAGCAGTTCTGGTCATATTGCCACAATATGGAGCATACTATGGCTCTCCAGTCAGCCTTTCTTACCATGAATCTCCTCCCCACTTGGAGGCCATCACTTTCATCATGGGCTGGCACCTGCACCTCTATGGGCCATAGATCATCCTTCTTTCCTGCATCTTCTCATGCAATGCAGTAGTTCCTCAGGGTGTTGGGAATGATAGCTGGCCAACTTTATAAAATGAAGGCAATGGTTATTACCAGTGGAGGGCTCTCTGCTCCAAGAGTTAGTAGCCAGCTTAGCGATGGCAGCAATGTCATCCTTTTGACTCCGCCCCAGGACAACTCTAAACTTTCTAGTTTTGGCTTCTTTTGTCACCAAGTTAATTTTAGCCTCAAACCCATGAGAACTTTTCTCACTACTCCCCAGGTCTAAGTCAGGCAGGTTGCCTTTTCTCCCTATGAAAGCTGACTTTCTTGTTCTCGCTAAAACAGGTATTGTGGGAGTTTCAGATTTGAGCCGGTTTTCCTAATTCAACTTCCAAACTTTGGGCCCTAGATGTCTTGTGTCTCTGTGCTGTGCTGTCTGTATAAACTAAAACTCTGGGCAACAGGGCCCCAGTGGGAACTTCAGGGCAGATCCTCACTCTAGGGTGTGCTTTTCTTGCTTTAGTTATCCTTGAATGCTGAGCACTACCTTACTTGCCAGTTTAGCTCTGAGCTTTAAACAAAAATGCCCAACATTTTGGGTGTTTGTCTTAGTTTTTCTAGAATCTCTAGTTTTCTCTAATACCAGAAATGGAAGTCATAAAATTTTTTGCTTCATTTTCTTCCATCATTTCCCTCTGATAGGCTTTTTGACTTATTAGATATCTGTGTTTCTTTACTCCTGACTTGCTTTCTTGGACATTTTTGTTAACTCCTCCATGTTTCTAACTACTAACTGGACACCATTTCTCTTTCAGTTCTACTGAAATTTTAAAGTCCAATCACATTGGAGGATAAAACTCTTGGTGTGGATTTTACTGATATACAATCATTTAACACTTTCCTGCTTAATGGAAGGAACAGGATAGCAAAGAATCTTCTGTCTTGGGAGAATCTGCTTGTTCCCTTCTCTTTTAGGTTCCCTCCAAGAGAACAGAACACTAAATGAGAGCCCTACTTATGTCTGTGGCTAGAAGTCCCCTTATTAGAAATGGGTACTTAGAAGTACCCATTAGGCCAGGCCTTAGTGGTATCTTGGGCAATAATGGAATGACAAATCTTAGATTGTCTTCATGACTGGTGCAGGGAACAAAATGGACTAGCAAACTAGGACTACTTTAAAGTGTGGGGAGAAGTCTCTCAATCTCACACTTCTCTAAAGTGTGAGCAGGGAGGTTTGCCCTATTTTAGTCATGAAGTAAGTGTCATATTGTGGTTTCCCCTATAAGTAGACCCCTGAGATTTGAATTTGATTGCAAATAATTCATTTGAGAGATATGGGAAAGCTGGTAGAAAAGCAGGGCAGTGATACAGAGAGACGAAGTTATCCAGTAATGGTGCATCATAGCACCAGCCACCACTGGAGCCTAACCTCATAAGAAAACTCTGGGAAATGGTATAAAATACACCATGGAATTCTACCACCTCAGGTGCAAAAGGAGCCGGGGTATGAGGACATGGGAGGCTCCTGGCAGATGAGTGAACAAAGTTTTGGTACCAAGGGTTATAGTCTTTAAGACAGACCCTAGCCAATGACCCAGCATGGTGATGGTACGACATGGTACCATTGTCACCCTAGGCTTGACTCCTCTAATGGGCTCTGAAGCTTCATATGGGGCTGGCAGAGACTATTAGATTAGCATGGTTGTCTGACAGCTCTCCCTGCCCTATACAACTTCCTCTCATTACATCAGGTAGTGGTCCCCAATAAACCTTGTGCATGCATAACTCCTTTTCAATATCTGCTTCCAGAAAAGCCCAGTTTGCCACATCTTCTTTACCTGCCCAGGACCTGATACGGTGTGTTCTTTCCACCTGAGAGATTTCTCCTATACATGTCCAAACTTAGAGCTGCTTGGATCATCAGGTACCCAGTTCTGGATGTGGAGCTCAGGTTGCATATTTGCTTGGTGTATCAGGCTCTGCGAGGGCCCACCAATGATCCTGGAGTGGCTTTTCAAATAGAGTATAACTGTTGGTAGAAGAGGAGGTGTGTTATAGCTTGCCAGAGGCTCCATTTGCCATCCTATCTGTAGCAGACACATCAACTTCCAGTGGATCTGCAGAATGTAAGGAGCAGGGAAGTGGGTCCCACAACCTAGATGAGCTATAGAGTTTCTCTTGTTCTGAGTCCCTGCTCTTAGCAGGTCTGGTAACTCAGAAAGCTACTAGTATAACTAGTTAGAGGAGTACAGAAGATATTCGGTTGTCTTCCAACCCCTACTATTGGCTATCAGATGCCAAAAAGTCAGTATCTCACTGCACGCACATATCCTTTCTCCTCTCTAAAGACTTGCAACTATTAGACTCCAGCAAATTTTATAGGCTATTGATACAAATAACCGATCTATAGATGAAAATTGAGGTGAGTTTAGTATATGAGCCCATTCTGAGGACTATAGCCCAGGAGAGCAGCCTCCACCAGGGAAGGAAGCACTCTGGAAAAGCAAGGTGTACAGCATGGTTATACCGTTTTGGAACGAGTGACATCAGATACGACGTGAATATTTTTTTTCTTTTTACTACAGTCACAAGATGTTTTGCTACATCTAGGAAGTCAATCTGACCCTAGTTTCTGGGAAGGAATGCTTATCTTTAAAGAAATGCTGATGTGGGCGGGAGGCATTCATCCCTATCTTTAAGGGGAGCATTCTTTGCTTTGGGATACTATAAATGTTTAAAGCAGATGGACAATGCCTGCTGGACAGGCCACGTCAGGCTATTCTGGAAAAATAAGGTCATGCTGAGTCAATTTTAAACCAAAATGGCTTCCTCATATACCTCTACATATTAACTTTCCTTATTGCTTTTCATTTATTCCATCAATACGTATAGGTATTTCTTTTCTCACAACCCTGCCTGGATTGCCCTTTCAAATCATTCTTCAGCTCAGGGAAGTTTTCTTCTATTTAGTTTCACTTGCTGAACTTTTTCCTTCAGGAGTGCCTCTCTACATACTAACTTTCCTGTCTCTCCCCTCAAGCCTCTCCATCTTCCAATTTAATGTTTCCTTCTGTATCTATCAGACAAAAGCTTCAAGTATCCATCTTCCTACAGTAGCTCCATTCAAAATCCCTAGGATCTGCATCTGAATAGGGAAAATCATTCATTTATTCCCAGATGCTTCTTGTACCAGGAATTGTATCCCTTCTTTCAAAGGCCATTAAGGTTTTTCTATATTCCTCTCCCGCTGTTGGGTTCCACGAGTGTGCAGTGAACTGTCTGCACACTTACGTTTAGGCTTTGCCTACAGAACTTCAGTTCTGTTCCCAGGACTTTGTTTTTGTCCTGTTGTCTCGGGATTCCATTGACTTTTCCTAGAATTCCTTGCAGGCATACTGTCGAATTATTCTCATCACCCTCCTCTCATTGTCCCAAAGAGAGCAGAGTTTTGAACACTTGTTCTTGAGTTATTACCAGGAAACCTCTTGCCAATAATCCTGGCCTTATTCATAGTTAATCTTATTCAGACTCTAGACAGTAGTGAAGGTGTCCAGATGTAGATTTCCAATTATCATCATGCTTCCAGACTAATTGAGACCATCTATCATTTATATGATCCTTTCCAATGACTTCCCTCCCCGAGTCCTCACAAATCTGAGCAACTGGGGCTGATGTTAAAAGAACATTTAACTGTCCCAGCTTGGATTTAGGATCATAATTTATATAAGAAATTGTATCATTCTAATTAGTCACTGGGATCCTAGAAATTTGTGAAGTCAATCAGTGGATATATCTCTCTATAGGGATGCCTGCCTCCAGTTTGACTAGATTGCAGGCCCATGCTTAGGGGTATATGGCTTTCTCCTAGGGATACTTTGTCTGCTAGGCACCCAAGCAGCTTTGTGCAGTAGTCTGGGTTACGTGAGTTGCTCCTGGCATGAGTGTTGCCGCACTAATGGGGTTCTCCTACCTGATGCGCATAAAGAGCCAGTTATTATTACAACATCAGCTTTTGGGAAAAGAAATCAGCTTTATTACTAGATCAGTCTGCACGGAGACAGGGGCATATGCTCTCAGATCTGTCTCCCTGATGCAGGGCTTGGGGTAAAATTTATGGGATGAAAGGCAGGGCAGTCTGAAGTGTGGAGACAGATGATGGGAGGTAAGGGGAAGTGAGGTAACTGATGTGCGCAAGTGTAATCAAATTCCGTGGCTCTTCGTAGGACACGTGTTCACAAAATGGTGGTAGTAGCATGACCTGAGAGTAGGGTTTTTAGTCCTTTGACATCACAAAGGTCACTTATCAGGCATTTGTGCAGGCCCAGTAGATGGGTTGGTGGTCTCAACTGGCCTGAACTGGACAAGGGGTCTCAGTTCCTGAAAAACCACTCTTAATTACTCTTGATAAGATGGGGTTAGTTGAACTGGTCCTAGAGGGCCTAAGGTTACATGAGGAAGCCCTGGGCATGGGAAATATTCCATATGATTAGTTTCAAAGGTTTACCTCCCACCAGATACCAATCTCAGGTGCATGTGGCTTAGCCACTTCCGCCACCAGTAGCATTTCTGTGCGAATTGTCAAAGAAGGGTCTTATAACTGATTCTGAACCACATAAAAGCAGGTAAAACAGGGAATGAAACAGACATCAGCCAAAATCTCCTGCCAAGTTCCTTGTTGCTGTGAGCCAACAGTGTGCGGGGTTCCGGCAGTGTCAATAAGTGAAACCAGAGTTCCTGTCTTGGGAGAGCTATATTTTAGTGGATGTTGTAATGGACTTAAGGGCCGAGAGTTTCATTCCCTGAAAACCATTAGGTCTGGCATTTGTACTCTTGTCACTTTAGATCAGTCTGGACTCAGGAAGTGGGCAAGGGGCAGGTATACCCGCAAACAACATATCTTGGCTTTGGACACCTCTGAGAATCTTTTAGGGGTGGGAGTGGCAACTTTTTACCCAGGTACCTACTCATTCTATGTGATTATAGAAATTTTCAGTATGTTGGCCTGGAGACTGCAATCCAAACACTGTTCCCTGTGGGCCTGGCTTGAATTTAAGGCCTTGGCTGAAAAGACATGTGGGTCCATATTCTATCTACTTCCTGCTCCCTGCTTGCACCTACATCTTCGATGGGAGTAAAGACTTTCTTGTTTCAGTTTTTTTTATTCCTACCATCACTTTTTCTCTAAGCTAAACTTCAGCTTACATCCATCTGTTCGGATGCTATTTATCTTCTTTTTTCTGCTCAAAGCTCTAAGAAAATGCTAAGGATGCAGCTGTAGCTTAAAACCTGTTACTTCATTCTAAAGTTTAGTGTTCATTCTTTAAAATAAATCATCTCCCCAGAAAGACAACTTTTCTCAGCAGAAATGTTAATGCTTAAGTTTCTTGAATTTCCATGTCAGCTGCCCTGTGACTTACTGTTCTTGTTTTAGTGGATTTGGAAAGGAGTGAGCCAATTCTTGTGCATGAAAATGAGTGACCATGACAACCATGGACTCGGCCTTGGGGCTAGGGACTCACTCTTTAGGTGAAACCAGGAACAAGTTGTCCCGACAGTTGTTGATACAGGAGCCACTAGGAAATCGGTTCCTTCTGTTGGTGACCTCCTGTGGGTAAAACTCCGCACATCAATGCGGACAATAAGGTGGTCTTATTTCAATACAAGCCTGAGTTCTGTGTTTATAGTGACAATGTAACTTGTTTGGTATCAATTCTTGATGTTAGGAGTTGTTAGTTTCTTTTGCAGAGGCTCAGACTGTCTGGCATATGTAGGTATATTCATAAAAATACTTCTCCACGCCTCCTTTCTGCTTCTTCCATCACTCCGGTGTTAGCATTTCTGGGTGTTTCCTTACATAAATTCTCATCTTTGAAGGGAACTGTTTCTAATTTGTGGCTTGAAAGCTGCCTAACACTATTTGCCTGTCTGCTCTGGAAACAGACTAGGATCTCGACTTCACCGTCCTTGAAGCCAGCCCATCTGTCTCTGACCCCAGGGAAGCCATTCAAAGCTTGCCTTCCCCCATAGGGATCCAGGTAGCCCTTTTCTCTAGTTTCTGGTTCTCAAGGATCCTGATCCTTCTCAGTAAAAGACATGGCATCTGAACGGTGAGGTAAGGTTTTCTCATATTGCAGGCTTTAACAAAGATTCTGGCTAATAGAGTATAGTAGAAATCGGGGTCAATGAAGCACCCAGTCTTCCCTTCTTTGCCACCTCTTAAAAAGACACCCTTACCAATCTTCAGCATCAGAGCTCTTTAAATTTTTTTCCATTATGGTGGGTGTGTGTTAGTACATCGTGAGTTTGTTTAGGTTTTTCTGTGTTTTTGTCGTTAACATGCAATGTATAAATTCTATTTAATGGCCGGCATTAGGTTTTGAGTTGAAGGAAAAAAATTATACAAACATACTTGGCTTTAGTAAAAAAAACATAAAAATACTTGGCTTTCTCTAGTGGCATGATATTTAAAAAAGGCTTTTAAAGAAACCACTTTTATGTGTGGTATAAGAAATATATTTGGTCTTTGTCCCTGGTTCCTGGCTCAAAGCTCCCCAAATCATTGGAATTTCTGAGTAATAGTGTCTTCTGTTATTCGTATGAGGTGACTTAGAGTGGTCCCCCTAAATAACCTCAGGATGGGGATGGTCACCATAAACATCAAGCGATTAGAAGGTTAGAACTTTCAGCCCTACCCACCGACTTCCAGAAAAGGGAAGTAGGGACTGGAGATTAAGCTCTAACTCATGAGTGAGATCTGATGAGCTTCTGGGTTGATGAACACGTGGAGGTGCTGGGAGGGTGGCATGCCCAGAGAGGACGGGGAAGCTCTGTGCCACTCCCCCTGCCCCAAACACTGGGCATCTAAACATCTCTTCAATTTAGCTCTTCCTGAGTTGTGTTCTTTATAATAAGCTGGTAAACATAAGTAAAGTACCTATCAGAACAGTTCACAAACTTGAGAAAACTGTTGAACCTGAGGAGGGGTGAGTGGAAACCCCCAAATTTATAGCCAAATTTATAGCCAAATGGACAGAAGTATAAGTTACCCCTCAAAAGTTGTGACTGGTGTCTGAAGTGGGGTCAGTCTATGGGGCTGAGTCCTTTATAATTTGTATCTGACAGTAACTCAAGGTAGACAGTGTCAGTTGAATTGCTGGACACCCAATTGGTGTCAGGGAATTGGTTAGTGTCAGAGAACAACCAAGACTATGCATGAAAGAAAAGATGGACTTAATCCTTTGCATAAAGCTAGATCTGAACAGAGTTAAAAATACAAGATAATGTCTAAGCAAGATTTTGGTAGACCCTTTCAGAACACGGCTCTTATAAAATAAGCACCATACATAGTTATATTCCTTGAACAAATGGAAGTGATTAGTTATTGATTTGGCTAAGTCATTAACATTATTACCTACTTTGGTGATATCTTAAACTCAGGAATGTAATGTTAATAGAGTAAACTTGTGGCTCTACTTCCATTTTTCTCTTGGTTTCTGGGGACTTGCTACTGAAACTGCTCTCATGTTCCTTCAGTAGTTAATCTACTGCCAGGGTAATACTAGCACAGTAGACTGAACTTCCCTTAGCAAGATTCATAAGGCTTCTGCTCAAGCTAAAACATGCCTCTTTGTGTAACTATTCTCATTGAGCAGTCTGAAATGCTAGTTTTTTGTAGTCTCGGAGAACTTCATTGGGGGCAGAACTGCTGAGTCAGCAGCATATAGCCCATAGCTCTGTAATAAGAATGGTGTTAACCATGCAGTCTGAGGACTACTGGTAGTCTTATCAATAAACTGATCAACTATATCAGTTGTCTAGACTGGATCACATCCCTTAAAGATCTACAAACAGTAGTTACTATGACGTGAGTAACTTCCTTCAGTGATTTCTTGCTGCAGTTTGCCTGCCAGTTGTCTTTTGCAGGCTTGATGGGATGTGACTATCTGCCTTGCAAGAACAATCAGCATTTTTTTCAGTACCAAGGTATAATAGTATGCTGTGTGGTATAACACTTCATTTCTTCCTACTAAAATTTTAGTAAAATTTATGTACATGGTATAAAACTAATGTACTGAATTACCAGACCCAAAGCCTGGGCTGGTGGGTATGTATAGATGTCTTCATCTCACTAGAAATTCCATGGATGGCCTGCATATAGGACAAAATACTGCAATTTCATTTACTTTGTACCTTCCTGGGATTAGGATTCAATCTTAAAGGAGATTCTCATGCAGATGCTGAATGAGATTTGAGGTCCTTTGAGCCCTGACTACATCTTATCTTGCTAATATACCTTATTTATTGCCTCAGAATGCCTTCAACAGAGAATCTCTGTGAGTACAGAGTTCTCAAGTCCATTCCTACCTGAAGAGTTCAACCAGTTTTGCAATTCTTTACTATGTCTCTTCACTGAAAGGTCTAATTCGGGCCTTTTCCTTGAAAGAACAGTAGACCAAGTAAATGGAGAATAGATAGTTGTAACCATCTGTCAGGGCTCATCCCAGGTGGGCACTGATAGAACTCATGATAGATCTGATTGAAATTGGCAGCAGCAACACAAAGTCTGCATCTATGGTGTGAAGTACTTTGTCTCATGTCTATCTTGCTGGGACATCTGTGTCCCTTGGTTCACTTTTCTCTTGGTGCAAGTCTTCAGAGTCCTACTTGATGATAATTAGTTCTCTTTCCCAACACCTTTCAGAAGGAAGACTGTGGCTTCAGCGTGAAAAGCATAAGGTCTAGCAGTCAGTCTATAACTTTGATCATAGAGTGGTTGACAGGCTCTTAATCCAAATCCTGTGGAGGAACTTGAAACACGCATACTTTGAGAATCTCTAAAGCCTTATGCTTCCTCAGTTTCGACTCAAAAAAATCACTGGGCACAAATATACATCAGCTTACATGTTCCGTGGCTACCTGAAAGATTCCCAAAGCTTGAACATACGTCAGTGGTAAAAAGACACCAACAGCTACCACTGCCCCAGA
Source organism: Ceratotherium simum simum (assembly GCF_057802395.1). Taxonomy (NCBI): domain Eukaryota; kingdom Metazoa; phylum Chordata; class Mammalia; order Perissodactyla; family Rhinocerotidae; genus Ceratotherium; species Ceratotherium simum. Next base: position 3,703,593 of record NC_141921.1, read on the forward strand.
GGATGGAACAATCCTGAAAGTCATAATACTAGGGAGAAGGAAATTTCCAGGATGTTACTTGGTAGGAATGAGTGTGTCACAGGAAAGGGCTCTTCCCTGCATGTAAAGGCATGGAGGCCTGGAATTTGGACCCATTACAAGCTTCCCTGGTGGGAGTTAGGATGACAGTCTTGGGAAATATCACTGTGGTAGGTAGCAGAAAGCCTGGCTTATGGAGCCCATGTCTTGGGAGACAAGATTCTTTAAAAGTGTCTGAACAGACTCCTCACATGCAGAAGCAAAATTCTGAGCCTGGAATAAAAGCATGTATTTCTCTGGGGTCTGGGTGGTGGCGATGTGAGTAAGATCATTGAGGGCCATCTGAAGGTTGTGCAGTGTTAAGAGGGTGAATTTAGATCCCTCACCTGAGGGACACCTTCTATCCCCAACACTGGCTGTGAAATGACAATTTAGCATGCTCAGCTAACAGGCAGGAAATAGAGCCACGAGTAGACAACTTGCGGAGTGCTAGATGTCAGGGTTCTGGACTTCCTCCTGGACTCAATGTGCTCTGGAAGTCCAGCATAGTTTATTAGGAAGTATTTTGGGGACATCCTTATTGTAGTCCAAAACTCTGGAGAGAGACTACAAGATATTCTAGAGGGATAAATATTTGGAATTTTTTCCTTGGAGCCCAAGGAAAACTTGGCAAAGCTACCTCCAGAAGGCCGAATGATAGGGTCATTTACAGTTACAGACGAGTGCAACTTAAGTGGAGTTGCACTCGTCTATTCATCCTGGGAGATCTTGGAGGGAATAATATGCCCAATCTTCAATTCTTCTCATGGAATGCTTTCAAAGTTCTCCTAATAGCTATTAACATCAACACCTGTATCTTCTGTAAGGCTCTTCCGTGCACCATCTGGTTTGCCACGAGAGCCCTAGGGAGCCCAGACAGCACAAGCCTTCTGGATTTCAAGTCTATTTCCCCACCTCAAATTTTCCCCTTGCTGGTGCTCATTAATGTGGAATTCTTAAACTTCTCCTTGTTGGTGGTTCCTGAAATTATTGCTTCCTAGCTTCTACCCCCTCCAGGCCTGGGACCCTAGTGTTGTCCCAGCTCGTGGTGGTGGTGGCTTCCAGGAGCCCCTGGCTGGCTGTGCCCCACTGAAAACAGTATTTCACCTTCTCAGCAGTCCCATGCAGTATTTGTGCCTCAAGCCTTCCTGTTTTTAAGCAAGGCCTCTTCTTGACTCAAGTTTTAGATATTTCCAGCTTCTGGTGTCCATGGGTGAGGATAACAGCAGCCTATGTTCAGAATACCATTTTGAATCTATAAACCCCAAAATAGGCTTCTTCTATATTAAAATAGAGGAATAATTGATCTCTTTCTGGCCCCAAGTCCTCTAATCATTTGCCTTACCAGTTAAAGCCAAACGTGTGGTTGGCACCCTCCATTCAAGAAACGCAGCTACTTTGAAGTTAGTGCCTAGAGGAAAAAGCTACTAGAAGTTTCCATGGATCATTTACCCTTCTATTGGGCAGGTGAGTTTAGACAAACCTTCAGACTTAAATTTCGCAAGCCAAACTCAACCACACTTCTTTGCTACTGTTAAGATATAAAACGCACAGACAAAGCATACAAATAACAAATGCAGACCGGTAGCTCTGTGGAGGTGCTTTGAAGCTTCTGGGTCTATTGAGGCAAACTGACCTTCCTCCTCACTTTTGGAATCTTATGTACCCTCCACCCAATTCAACCAGTCTCTGAAGACTTTTTCTCATCATTTAACAAGTGGTAACTTCCCTATACCTGATCTGCTTATTTCTTAAATCCTGATTTATCCACACATGCTTATTCAATAGTCAACAAAGTATAAACTCATACCTCCCATAGATTGAATATCTCCCACAATGCCTTCCTGGAGCTCTTGGAAGCCTAGTAAGTTTGCCGAATGATTCTTGGGTCCTTGAAACTAGAAAACTTCTCAGATAGTCAAACCTAGTCATCACAGAACAGCATTGGAAGTTCCAGGTGAATGTCAAAGTTAATTTCTGTAACTTGTTTTTGGTAACAACTAGAAACAGAGTGATGTGGCCAGCACGGCGAGACTAAGCTTTCTATCTCTGACAAGGAGAAATAGGAGGTCCTGTGAAGACAGCTATATCTTGTTCTGAAGGCATTCTTGGCAAGGGGCCGTGCTTGCACTTAAGGATCTCTGGCTTATGGAAATTGCGGAGCAGACCAGCTTATCCTGGTAACTGGCTGCTGCCTTCCTCCGTTTAGATGGTGTCCTAGTGGCCGTGCTGAACCCTGGCCCCTATACCTGGGAAGTCCCCTACCTTCTGCCCTTGAGGATTTCCATCTTGCTTGTGTTAGGCCTTTCCTAGATGAGTCACTCTTTCACCAGGGTCTTGAGCTGGTAACTTGTCTCCTATCTCATTTTTGTCCCTTTTAAATTGCTTCTGCTTTGTGGCCATGGAACCTACCCCGCTGTGAAGGTGAGCAATTGGGCAGGAAGAATTGGAAGCCACATCATTCACAGGACAACTACAGTTCACCTAACACTGAGGCAACCCACCCTGCCCCTCTGATCTTGCTCCTTTCTTGCCCTCCCCACTGGGACAAGCTGCCGGAAATCAGTCTGCCTCTGGCATTATTCAAAAATCCTGCCAGTGGGAGGTGGGATGTATTTCATTCTTTCTCTCCATCCACTATTGTCAGAGAGCCCTCTTGCTGGTGACGCTCACTCAGTGAGACTCGCCTCCCTTTGTGTATGCCTAAGTGAGTAATAAACCCCTGAATTACTTGATTACTGGTCGTCTTTAAAGAAGAGGGAGCTGCAGACCCGGTAGCGGACCAAGTTGAACCATAACATAGACCCTCTGATTGTGCTCCAGGTGGGGCTGCTCTTGTGGGGGCCTTGAAGTCTCATTCTTCAGCCATGCTTTTTGAGAGCCCTGCACTTGGCCTCTCAGTTGCTTTTCTCTGATCTTTACCTTGGAGAGCAATGAGGATGATGCTTCTCGGGACTTCAAACCTTGCAAATTTGCATTTTCTTGTTATAGCAATTCTTCATGACTGTTTCCCAAGGAGAAACGTTTGGATGCATTGCTTTTACAACTGCCAGAATGTGATGTGTATTCTAGATCCTTCTCCTGTGTGGGTCTGAGGTGTGCCAAGCCCTAGTATTTAAGCTGTACCTCAGTTTGCTTGATACTAAGGTCTTGTCAAATACCGCAATAAAACAAGCCAAAGAGTTCAGGAATCAGTGCTAAATCACATATAGAGACTTATGAGAGCTTGATTCCATGCTTCAGTCTCTTCCATACTCAAGGACTATACCTCTAATGTTTTTATGGGTAGGAAAATAGGAACTCTAGCTGGTAAGGAAGATATACACGGGAAAGATCTTAGGAAAGCAAGCTTGAAACAGGGCTAAACATCCCCCAGACAGTTTGGCTTTTCAAACTATTAAGTAGTGATTCTGAATATTTGCTTTTTATTTATTTATTTTTTACCTGAGAAGGAATATTAGAGGCTGATACTGGGCTTTATCTTCATGGTGTTGATTATGCAAATAAAAGGATATTAAATGTTTACCAGTGCCTTTCAGAACAAGTGATAATTTACACCAGTTTGAATATTGATAACTCCTCCTATATACAGAACCCAAATTCTGCTTCTTGCCATGTCTCCAGTCAGTTCTCAGCATCTTTAAATGATACCTCTTTTTACCCAGCCAATATTTAGTCCAAACCTGTTTCCCAGTGATGCTGTTCTGTTCTTACTACCGATAACTGCATTAACAAGGAATTGAGTCAAAAGAACCATGGAACAAAGTATGAAGACTTGAAGGATACTTTAATGATCATCATCCCAATTTTATAGAAAAGAAACTAAGGCATAGAGGTTGTCACTTGTCCTTGAATAAGCAATGTCCACACCATAGGACAGCTGAGAGGATTATCTGGGCCTGGCACTGTATTAGTCAGGGTTCCAAAAGAAATAACATACTCAAATTAGGATAACTTGAGTTTTATTTAGAAAGGGACAAACTCACAAAGGAGAGTGCAATAACCCAGAGCTAGTAGCAACCAAAGACTTAATCAAAGAAGTACAACTGAAGGCTCAAAGGTAAGAAGAGGTGGGTATATATATATATATATATATACACATACTAGAATCTGGAAGGCAGGAGTCAGCTGCCTTGGGAGAAATAGTGACCTCCTGTTGATGGGCATAGCTCACGAGAGGGCACTGAGGGAATGATGGCCCTGATATTCCCCTCTTCCCAGATGACATCTTGCTAAGGCTTCCCCTTGACTCAAACCAGACAGCCCTGCAGTCCTGTAACATTTTCCATACAAGTTAGCCTCCTAACAGGGCAGAAAGCAGGATACAATGGGGCAAACAACATATATCCAACATGGGCACATATCTTTCAGATATTGCAAGTCTTGCCAACTCAAGTGCAGTATTCAAGAGTAAGTTTAGACCCTACTAAAGATAGCCATATGAATGGATTGCAAATAATCCTAAAAAGCTCTTATCCATTCTTGCAACCTGCCTTTCCAACTTAATTTTCTTTAACTGCCATACACTGTATCTGAAGTTTGTCATATCCTATTGGGAATAGTTGGAAAGAAGCCAACAAGCCACCTGCCTGAACTTTTTTGATGTACTTCTCTAATCTGTGTTTCTCATCCCAAAGTTTCATTTCCAGCAAAAGGGAAGACACAGCTTTCTTTTTGGTACTGTGAGGCTCTCTTCTGTTCACTGTTGTCTTTATCAGATACGAAGAGGTCAACCTTGCCATCTTTTTCATCTGTGGCTCTACATTTCATGATGTTACATGTTTGCCAAAGCCTGCACTTAAGTGTTCACACGATAAGAAATAAGCATGTTATCACTATGAAAATTGTGGTACATGTTGGCTTGTAGTGGGCTATAGATTGTGTCAGTACTGCAGCATCAGCTTGGCTTGGTATATATCCCTTAACAGAGCTCATACTACCCATACAGTTGGGCACATGCAGTAATGGGGGTGAAGTGGGAATCTTGAACCTCTGACATCCAAGTTGGTGGCTATCATTGGGTACAGGGCAGCAGAATAAAAAACAGCCATAAAGCCCTGTGGCATGAGTTCCTTTAAAAAGGTGTTATCAGCTACGTATAAACCACTACTTGAATTCTGAGGTATCTGCTTAAAACCTAAAATGTCGGTTCCTTAAGTTACATTAGGAAATAATCCTTATTTTGTAACATGATATTTGCGTGAGCACTTAGGTCTTGGTTCTTTTCCCCTCTCCCTTGATACAGGACACCAACAGCAAAGAGTGACCCAGGTCTTGGTGTTCAGAGTGGAGGTGGTTATATTTTATTCTAGGACTAAATGGACCTTTGGAAGGAAGAACTGAGATTTCTGGAGTTGCCCAGAAGCAACTAAGAGCTCATACTTGGTCCCGTAGTTCCATGACACCTTGATCTGTTAAGGTCAATAACTGGGAAGCATCCCTAATAAAGTCTAGATAATATAAGGAACAAATACTTTCAATTTGTACATGACTGCAATAAATCCTGACAGAGGCTATCAGCCCTGTACAGATTTGGGAAACATCCCTCTTCTGTCAGAGGGAATTCTCTTGCCTTTGGTAGTTCCCAGAGGCTACTTGATCCTTAAAGATCCCTTGGGACCCATCTTGAAATACCTGTTCCTTAAACCAGGTTTAAATCTGGTGTTGTCACATGAGCGAATGGGTTTTATTTCCTCTCAGAACAAAAAAACACTGGTTGGGTTAAAATATCTTTCCGGTCCTGATCAAGGTCCAATAGTTCAGTGGTAGTATCCTCAGTCAGGACCTTCATAGGAACACTTGCAATGATTTGAAACTTCTTTCACCAGATCTGAAGTTTGGTTTATGAAGCTATGTCAGACCCAAGATGGAGCTAGAAGTTCAAAAGCTTTATTGGAGTTAACGCCTATGAAAGATAAAGGGAGGAGGGTCGGGATTGGGCAGAAAAACTTTACAGTGCTAAGCAGGTCTAACACTCATGAAAAAAGAAGGGAGAAAGGAGAATTGAATAGGAGGGACTTCAGAACTGTAGTGCAGCTCTGAGAAAGTTTCAGCCAGACCAACAGGGAGCACCACCACAAAGATTGCCCATAGAAGAAACTTGTTTGAATGGAAATGGCCAGGCCCTAGTTCTGTCTTCATACTCAATTATTGGATGGGAGTTTCTGAGAAGAGCCTGGCATCAGCTTGAATACTATGTCAGATCCTGAAGGAGCTACAGCTGGAGGTTAGTTCTTTCTGGAGGGGAGATCTGAGGAGTGCGTCTTTATGGTTGCCACATAAGCTAGGGTGGAAGACACTCCATGATAATTCTGATTAGCTTATCAAGAACTACTGAGTATGTTAAACTGAACAGAGCAGCTAGATGGGATTTCTTGGCACATGTCTAGAATAGACCATAGGGCCTTTGCAACTGAAGGTAGAATCTAGCCCCGACAAAGTCCCTGCCAACCTGTCAGGGAGGGGGATCTCTGCATTGAGAATTGTCTGTTGGAGTTGTCCCTCATAGGGACAATGGGTCAAGCTTTTATATAAACTCCTTTGCTCAGTCGTTGAATGTGGGCTGCTCCCCCAAAGAGTAACCTCTTTGGAGGAGCAGCCCTCTGCAGCTGAGTCAGACCCTGGAGGAGCTGACAGCTGGAGGCTGTCTGCTGAGCGCCCTCTCTGCAGCCGGGCACTAAGTCTTCTTTCAAGGGAGGGGATTTCGGTGATGGATCTTCAAGTCTAACACAACCTGTGTCTCATCTGTAGGAAACGTTGGCCAAGTTATTCCATATTCTTTGGGCTGTTTAGGGAAAGGTTACCCTTGGCATCTAGCCAATGGCACAGACATAAAACCTATATCCCCAGTGTGATGGCATCCAGGGAAAATCAGTGTGAAGGCATCACAGTATTTAGGCTTCCATTACACCATTACATGTTGGCAAAAATGGGCCCTATGGAATTGTGACTGGCTAATACAAGTGGCTATTTAGCGTGTGAAGTGAAAAAAGGAGGATGGTCAGAGACACTCACCATGAGACAAGCGGTGCTGAGGGAGATTGTTAGAGATTCCCTGGGAACTGCTTGCTATGTGAGCCCAAGTTACTTTAGCCACAATAGCCAAGAAAAAACATTCTAGTCCAAAGCGTAGATATGAAGGATGATTGGAATTGATACAATATCAGCCCCCCCAGTTTTGGTACAAGGGCTATAGAGAGTCTTGATTATACATAAACTTACTGATATGCCTTTGTATTTAGTTACATATAAACATAACATATTTAACTACAGTTAATGAAGGTTCTCTCAGAGCTATTAGAAGGATAGATGAGGCTTTGGCCTCCTTAGGACTTGAATACTTTGGCTATCTCTTATATTGAAATAGTATTAATAGCTGGTAGATTCATATGGTATAAGTAGCAAGAATTGAATGTGACTGGGTGGGTGATATGTTTCTGGCAGATTCTGAGCATTCCACAGACTTCACCCAACTGCTATCTTCTAATTTCTCCAACTACTATATTGGTCCTGACTTTTAAGTGATGTTCTAGATGAAAAGAACTAAAATGACTCTTGGATATAAGCCCTTTCAGTCATGGCCACAGAGAAAAGCATGCTTTGCAATCAGTCTTGATGTTTTGTAAAAGAAATTTGAGGGGCTGGCCAGGTGGCGTAGCGGTTAAGTGTGCATGCTCCACTGTGCAGCGGCCCGGGGCGCGCGGGTTCAGATCCTAGGTGTGCACTGACGCACTGCTTGTCAAGCTGTGCTGTGGCAGCGTCCTATATAAAGTGGAGGAAGATGGGCATGGATGTTAGCCCAGGGCTGATCTTCCTCAGCAAAAAGAGGAGACTTGGCATTGGTTGCTAGCTCAGGGCTGATCTTCCTCACCAAAAAAAAAAAAAAAAAAGAAACTTGAGACTGGTATTGAACCATGATTCTGATCTTTGAAGGATATATTTATTAGCTGAGAATCACAACTAGTGACAACAGAAGAGATTACCACATCCTGTTGTACAAGACGAGGATTCAGTCGATCAGTGGATACCTACTATGTATCAGAAATCATTGTAGGTTCTAGTGATACTTTATGAACACAAGAGAAATATCCCTGGATGCATTTCTCCGTCCCTAGATGGAACACTTTTAGCCTTGAGGTTGATTTGGAATATTTCATTAGAACTGGAATTATTAGTACTTCTAAACAATGATTTTAAAAGCTGTCTATAATATCATGCACTTTGTTTTAAAATGTTGACCACACTCTGTGCTACCAAACAAAATCTACGTAGTAGAGACTATACACATCATGCTATATCTTAATCCTAGAAATAAAATAAATACCAATAAATACTTGTCTAAAGAAGGGACAAACAGGTCATTCCATTTGGTGACCTAACCCCATTTTTTTCTGAAGCGTGAGGCTCCAACTTTGAGAAATAGAAGCATCAAGAGTGGCCTTAAGGAAAAGAGAAACTGGGACTGAGGATGGGGCTGGACCTGGACTCAAGTTCAACATCCTTTGTCCTAAACATTACTGGAAAAGTTGTAATCCGGGTGAAGTGATATGTATGAGCTCTATTCATTCCAATCTGTTGGAGGGCTGAGGATGTGGCAGGCTGCAGTACATCCTAGATGGGTTAAAAGTGCAGGTCCCAGGAGAGATCATTGAACCTCAATGGGACAAGCGTAGTATCATGCTAGAGAGACAAGAACACTAGAGGAGCCTTCAGAACTTTGGTAGTGATTGGGAGACCTAGATATGATTCCATGCATGAATGCTTGGCTGATATGTAGTAAAAGCTAATGTACTCTCTTTTTATATTCCCTCCCAATTTACAATAGTGAGTTTTACAAGTGAAACACCATCTAATGTCAGGGGCTCCCTATTCTCCAGCCACCAAAAGTGACCTCTGCCATCCAGTTAACAAGTGATCCAATTCCAAAGTCCTGTCTTAATGACTACTTTCTTGTCTCACTCCTAGTAGTGTTGCACTCTGGGTTCCCTAGGAAACAGACTTGGAGATGTCTAGTCTGCAAGATGTACATTAAGGAAGTATACCCTTGGGATCTATATCTGTGAAAGAGTGTGGAAGAAGTATAAGAGGGCAGAAGAATTCATGGTGCAATGTGACCCTAAAAGAGCCTCAGCCACCCACAAGGGAAGCTCTAGAGCTAGCATGGCCCTTCAGATTTGTCCTGATTAAACTTAATGGCCAGACCATTATCCTCCCACATGAGTGGATCACTCGATATGGGTCAACCTGGGAAGAAATGACCTCGGGCATGAGGTGGCTCTCTGCAGCTGAAGCAATCTGTGAGGGGGCTGATAGATGAAGGCTCTCTGTCTAGACCATGCCCAAGAGAAACAAGCCCTTCATTGAAGGGATCCTGTACACTGCATCAGTGTCCACCACACAATGGGTACTGTTTCACCCAAGGCCTCATTGCATCACTGTTAGGGTGTGGTGAAAGGTTTGTCTAGAAAATCTATAAATCAAGTATACAGAAGCAGGCAAAAGAGGAATATCACATTAGAGGGGCCTTTATAATTTAGCAACTAACAAATAGACAATTCATTCTAACCTAGATTAATGCAGTATACACATACAATACATAGTAGACTTCTGCTTTTTGTTGTCTTGGTGGGCTCCTTGTATACCAATTTAGTCTTTAAAGGCTATAACGTCCCATTACCTGGCTCATCCTTGATGGGTCCAATACCTGAGAGCTGTTTTCAAGGCCAGGTCTGGGCCATTGATGGCAGTGGTTTGTATGTTTCAGGAATAACAGACCTGGCTGATATTGCCCCTATGGCCAGAAAATCCAGGTGGAAGAATGTAAACTTCATGTTATTGGACAGAATAAACCACTACCAGCCTGTTTATGCCTGCAATCTCATTCTGCAAAGACCAATGATCTCATTCAGTATTCCGATTTGTTGGCCGTATTTAGGATTCTACTCCAAGAGCAGAGCCTGAGAAAAGAATTTAGATGCTAATAGTTTAAAGCAAGGAAAAAAGTGGGTAGTGTGAAGGGAAGGAGCCCCCATATAAAGGTGTATGGTGAAGTTCCAACACAGTGCACCTGCTCTTTGCTTTCCATTTGCCTGAGCTTCGGAGTCAATCTCCTGGATGCTCAATGGAACCTTGGCTGAGGCACCTGAGAATTACAACTCTAAAACCAAGATAAAAGATTTGTCTAGAAGATAAGATCACATACAGCATCCTCTTGTTTCATGTATCACTTTTATTTGGTGTTCTCCTCAACAGCTTTCAAATCAGTGAGTGACTCCACACATGGCTCTATTTGTTGAAAGACGCCCACTAGTTCCAAGATGAATTCATATTCCTGGACCCTTATCAATGCTTTTGTCTATACAAAACTAATAGAAGCAACCAAACTTAAAACTACAGATAGCATTTTGAGTACTTAGAAGGTGGTAAACATTGTGTTACATTCCAAGAATAAGATCAGTAAGAGTACCCTTGCCTTGAAGTTACTTTGCATCCTTTTTGAAAATAAAAGCGCTGGCAGCGTTTATCATTGTTTGAAAGATGAAATGCCTGAAGATTCAATATCTGTTACTCTAAATTTGGATTAGCAGCAGGCAGATCTGAGACTAGAACCAGGTGTTGTGACAAGGACATTTGCCTCAAGGCTTTGCTAAGAGAACACAGGTCATGTCTAAGGGTTCATACTGATCCCAGGTATCATTGTTGATACTCTATCCAACAACTGAAAAAACATGCTTCTTTACTCAAGATAGGGGTTGTAAGATGAGTCAATTAAATACACACATTCTTGACTTCCATAATAGGATGTGCAGGCCACTATATCTGGGGCCCCACAATTCAGAGTTCCATCTCATATTTAATAGACGTTTATCTGCCCTGCATTTTATCCTTTGAAAGGACCAAATTGGCTTCAAAGACTGATGGGAAGGCATGTAAGACTACGTAGTTTAGGGAAGAAATATCTGGTACTGATATAAACTAAAGATGTAAGAACTAGACGTGGTAAAACATGTCTCCACAACATACTGCATATATTACTGTAAAACTAGAACATATTTTTCTTAGTATTCACAGCAGTTTGTCTTAGACTGGGTTCTGCAAAATTCAAATGATAGATGGGATTAAATGTGCAAAGATTATATTGAGGGAAATGCTTGTATTAAAGTAAAAAGGAAGGAAACCAGGGAAGGTTGGGAGAGCCATCAGTCTGTGACACAAGTGTGACCCCAGTGAAAGAGAGTGAGAAGTTTACGTGGAAGAATCCAAGACAACCGCACATTTTAAGGAAGTTTTGACAAAGCTGTTGGGGAGTGCTTGAACAGCCAAAGGAGTCCCCTGTCTCCCAGGAAAGGGTTGGCTTTAGTACCCCAGCATTTGACAACGGGGAGCAGCCCTAGGTAGGCGTGGCCTCAGTGCAAATGTTGAGATGGATTTCAAAGAGCAGCAGCTGAACCCTCAGTCCGTTCCCTTCCTGAAGTAGGTCAGTGGGGTCCAAGACTATGGATCTCACAGTTCTATTTATTGAATATTTATTGAAGATTGGAAGAAAATACACAAAAGAAAAAACTTCATGTGAACACAAAGTCCTGATCATCAAAGCCTTGAATCCAAGGGGAGGAGTTGATTCATTCCAATAGACTCTAGATTCAAGTTACTGACCTTTCACCTTTGAACAGCTTGATCTATGGTTATGTATCAGCTTCTTTTCACTAGCAAACTGGGATCACCTTGAATTTGTCTTTATGGGGGGAGACCTATTTCCCGCATGGGTCTAAATCCTCACTGAGGGAAAGCATTTGTACAAAAAAAAAAATAGGCCCCAAATATGTCTGTGGGGCTATTTGAGAGTGACAGTTTCTGGGCATGCTGGCATGACCCTTAGCCAGACTTTACCAACTGTGTCAGTGAGGTTCAGATGTGATGACATAGAAGCCCTCAGGAATGAAGTGTGGTGAAATTTTGAATCACAGTGCTCCCTGGTCCACCAGTCTGGGCTTGACTTTATCTTCCCAGGTAACTTCTTAACCTTAACACGTTATCCAAAAAATTAACATAAGATTAGAGGGGTTGTGTCAGTTGAGGTCCTTCAAGAAGCAGGCACCAAGATGAAACTTCTTTGAGGAAATCTGAGGGCTCAAGGGGAGAGGGAGCTGGGCAGGGAGACTTGGGTGTAAGATGCAGGTCTGACACTGAGACAGAGAAAAGAGGGATTGAGTAAGAGGGGACTAGACTACAGTGCAGCTATAGAAAGTTTTGGCCAGCCAGTGGGGAGCCTCAGCACAAAGACTGGTATAAAGGCATCCCTCATTAGATAGGAGTAGCCAGGTCCCTGTAACCATGCTATGCTTTGTCATTAGCGGGGAACATTCTGAGGAGAATGTCCTAGGTGGTTGCTGCAGCAGATTTGAAGGGGTGGCAGCTGGAGGATGTGTTCCTACCAACTACTCTCCTTGCCAGATGATATTCTAAATGGAAACAGGGGCAGCATATCTCTATGGCACCAGAGGTTACGGCCTGAGTGGACAAATAGATCTGTGAGGTGCATGTTTGAAAAGCAATTCCTCCTTGGTTCCAGCAGGGTTCAGGAAAGTATGAAGAGCTAAAATCCTTAAGGACCCACCCAGATGTCTCCATCCAATGTTTAAGGGCCCCTGTTTTTCCAGACAGAGCCCTAAACTTAAGAGACTAGCTTTAGCTCAGCATGCACAATCATGAGCTTGGTCTCTAAGATTGCTCCTCAGCCATCTGCTGTCTTGATGAAGGAGACAAGGGCCTGCTGGTAAGTTAACAGTTGCCTCTGTCTCTCAAAACTTTTACCTATTTAACCACCCTCATTACTATGTGTCCCTCTGCAGAACCTTGATTCCACTTAGGAACAACTAGCCATTTCTACCCATATCTTTCAATGCTAGAACCATTTCATTGCCAATGGCTTTCTCTTCTAGAGGAATATTTTCTCAGGTCACCAGTGATGAGATCTTCAGAACTTGGGCAACTGCTGTATGCCTGGGTCTTTCTGCATGACCCGTATTGTTTATGATCTTCAGATACCATTATACTGCCTACTCTCTTGGACCACCCAAGAAATCATCATTTATTGAGAGCAAGATCAAATCTGGGAAGATTTGGTTCAGAAAACAGTAAAATTTATACACAAAGAGAATGGTAACCAACTAAGCCTAGTCAAAGAGACTAGAAGAATCATGATTCCAAAACCAAGTCATGCAGTAATGTCACTTTACCATCTTGATCATCCTCCAAAACTAGCCATAGATGTCTAGATTCCTCTTCTAGGAATTGACAATTCCTATTTAAAGGGAATGGAATTAATACTGCATCTTGCTTTTCTGGAATATTCCTGCAGAGGTAAAGCTTACCAATACAGTAGCTCAGTTGACTGATCATTGTAATTATCTGGACTCAGTGGCTGATAGCAAAGCTCTTGAGATCAGCTCATGCATCATGAACCCAGAACAACTCTTGGTCTTGCTATCATCACAATCCCAGGAGGAGGGAATTTGCAGATCTTGAGGTAGATTCCTGATTAAAGGAAAAGCCTCCTTCCACTATCTCTTAGGGTTGAGGCTGTGAGATGAGTGAAAAAGGGATCAAAAAATGTAAGGTACTGGAATGTCAAGATGGAAAACCCACCAGCAAAAAGACCCAGTGGGCACTTTGTTTAACAAACAAAAGGGAAGTTGCTGTTGAGCGGGAACTAGCATCACTGAGAACTCAGTAGTGGGTGTTCTCCATAGGTCAGGTCTCTCTGACAAGAGAGAACATTATAAATCTGGACTTTTCAAAAGTAGTGGGGATGACACCATTAAATAATAGAAACTAAGTGACAGTAGTTAACCATCAAAGTTTGGGACAACTATCATACTGAGAGGCAAATTCAACAGGGCCAATCCTTGGATAGTTAAGAATATGGTTACTAGAACAAATCATCCCATGGGCAAGATAGGTGGAAGGACAGTCAATGACAGTATAGCTCAATCCATACAACCAGAAAATCAAGCATAGATGAGGCTGACGGTAGCCACAATAATAGTCATGATCTTTTGGCAAATTTCCAGACCTGAACCTCTTTTCAGACCTGAAAACCAAAGAATGAAAGGGGCTATATCCTCCAGAAAAAGACAAGTAAAACCATGGCAAGTGTAAAATAATAATAATAAAAAAATCCTACTTCTTCCACAAAGAGACCTAAACCTATATACTTGGAGCATTAGCACTGAGTATTTCACATTCCCCAAATATTTCATGACTGTTAGACACAGATTCCAGGACAACATTAATATCTGTAGATCCAAAGCATAATTGTGATCATCCTGTTAGAGAGGTTGCATGTTGGGCCAGATAATTAATGGAATTCTAGCCCAGGCTCACTGTCCACAGATCCACCCAGTGGTCACTTCCCTGGTAATTGACCGCATGATTGGAATGAAAATGTTTGGTCATTGGCACACTTTCAGTCCTGTTTTCTTGGCCCAAAGACTAAGAATTGTCATCACGGAGAAGACCAGGTGGAAGATTTTAAAATGTACCCTTTAATAGCCAAGAAGGAACCAGCAAAGATTAATTAGACGTGATTTTTAGATTATTTTGTATAAGATGAAGATTCATTTGATCAGTGGGTGCCTACTGTGTGTCACACACCATTGTAAGTCCTGGTGTGATACTCAGCAAATTCAAGAGAAATATCCCTGCCGTCAAGAAGTTTAATGTAGACTGAACACAAATCATATCTCTAGTCTGTTAGAAAGTGTTAACACTATAAATGGAGCCAGGATACAGGAGTCAGGCATGTCTGAATGCAAGGATCTAACTTCTAAAATGGGTGGTCAGGGCTGAATTCACTGAAGGGACTCTGACTCAAAAGAAAGAGGAAGTGAGGGAGTAAGCAGGTAGCTTTCTGGAGGAGGCAGACATGAGCCAGATTATGATGGCATCTACCTGATGAGCAGAGCAACTCCCAGAGCTTCCCAGAAGGTGCGAAGCGGGAGGAGTTATCCAACAGTTCTTGTTCCCTATTGATTGAGATTTATCCCCATGGGTGGTGAATTTTCAATATAGTATATAAAAAGCTGAATCTTCAGGAGTTTGGAAATTGTCACTTTCCTACTCAATCATTTTTTTGAGACAATTTAATTGTCTGTCATCCTTCCAATTGAGAAATCCACCTACCTCGAGGCTGGTGCCTTAGGGAACAGGCTCCTCATTTGTTCCACTGGATATATATAGGAAACCAGAACATAAATTTTTTAATGGAGGATTAAAATGCCAATCTGATATGCAAGATTCAGATGCCAAGATGAAATTAAATGTGCCAAGATTATATTGAGTAAAAAGAGAGGAAGCCTGGGAAACTAGGAGAACTGTCCAACTGTGACTCAAGTAGGACCTTAGTGAAGAAGCAAGTGAGAAGTTTAGGTGGAAGCATCCAAGACAGCCACACAGTTTAAGAAAGTTTTGACAAAGCTGTTGGGGAGTGCGTGAATAGCCAAAGGGGTCTCCTGTCTCCCAGAAAAGTGTTGGCCTTAGTACCCCAGCCACTTCTCATTTGGTAGCAGCCTTGGTAGGCGTGGCCTCATTGCAAATGTAAAGATGCGAGGATTTCAAAGAGCAGCAGCTGGACCCTCAGTCCATTCCATCCCCGAAGTAAGTCTGTGGGTTGCATGATCATGGCTCCCACAATTCTACTTATTGAAGATTTGGAGAAAATAAAACATCTGGTGTACACAAAAGCCTGATCATCACACCTTGGACCTGGGGAAAGGAGTGGGTACATTCCCATAGTCTCTAGATACAAGTTGCCAACCTTTCACCCTTGAACACATTAAGCTATGGATGTGTATCAGGTTCTTCTGAGTAACACAATGGGGTCATCTTGAAGTTGTCTGCCCTTATGTGTGCAGAACTACTTTCTTCATGATTCTGACTCCTATCACTGAGGGAAAGCATGTGTAGAAAGAATCAGTAGCTCCCGAATGTCTTTGGGAATGTTTGAGAATGACAGCATCTTTGGGCATGCTGGCATGGCCCTTAGACTTAACCACCTGTGCCTGTGAGGCTTAGATGTGATGACACCAAAGCCCTGAGGAATGAAGTGTGATGCAAGTGTGAATCGACCACAGTGCTCCCAAGTCTTCTGGTCTGGGCTTGACCTAAGAACCAGGTAATAAGATATTGTCCCAGAGGACTTCTTAACCTTGTAAGTAACATGTGTCAAGGGTAACATCTATTAAGATTAGAGGGATTCTGTCAGTTCAGGTCCTCTAAGAAGCAGACACCAAGATGGAACTTCTTGTAATGACTGGGAAGATATCTGTAAAACAAAGGGGAGGAGGGAACAGGAGTGGGTGAGGAGAGGCTTTGGAGTGCAATGCAGGTCTGACACCTGAAATGAGAAAAGGAAGAAGGATTAGGTAAGAGGAGACATAGACTACAGAGCATCTCTGAGAGAGTATTTGCTAGCCAATGGGGAAAGCAGAAACACTGCTACAGAGGAGTTCTGCATCAGACAGGAATAGCTAAGCTCCCATCACCGTGCCATGTTTTGTTACCAAGGGCAGCCTGAGAAGAGTGTGGCCTCAATGGAAGCTGCAGCTGATTTGAAAGGGCAGAAGCTGGAGGATGTGCCCAGCAAGTACTTTCCTTGCAGATGATTTTCTTTAAGGGAAATCTGAGCCCCACATCTACATGGCACCAGGGGTTAAATCTTTCCTGGAGAAATCTGTGAAGTGCACATTTGAGAAGGCTTCCTTGGCCCCATGGGCTCCCGGAATTATGAAGAGTTAAAAATCATTGAGGACCCACCCAGATATCTCCATCCGGTGTGTCAGTCCCCATGTTTTTGTGGACAGAGCTCTGATCTTATCATAATAGACCTGCTTAACTGAGCATGGAATTGGGCTTGGTCCTCAGCCCTCTGCTGTCTTTCTGCAGGAGATAAGGACCTCTGTAAGCTACTGGCTCATACTCTTAGCCTTACTTGTTTGTAAACTACTCTCATTCACTCCATATCCTTCTGATTCCACTTAGAACCAACCAGCCATCTTTGTCCATCTAGACATTGTTACCGCTGTCATTCAGTGTGTGTATCATTGCATTGCCAATAGCATATACTCAGAGGAATACATTACCAGGTCATGAGCAGTGAAATCTTCAGCAATTGAGAAGCAGCTGTGTGCCCCAGAATTGCTGCATGCCCTACAATCCATATAAGATCTTCAAACCCCATCATACTGCCTATTCTCTTGGACTACTCCCATGGCTCTGTCCATCCAGGTCTTCTGAAAACCAAGAATCAAGATGGAAAAACATTTAAGATATTTATTTGGGAAAATGCCTGTGAAGGATGAGAAGAGTGAACAGGAATAGATGTGGTTCAATGTTGGTCTGATACCTATGAGAGAGTAGTATTGGGTAGGAGACTCAAATTACAGGACAGCTCTGAGAAAGTCTCAGGCCATTGTGGATTTCAGGGCAAAAATTACTCACAGTGGATTCATGCGTTAAGTAGGAAAGATGCAGAGTACTCTGCATGCTTAAGCATTGGCTGTGAATAGCCTGGGGAGTGTATGGCCTTGATATGAATGCTTCAAGGAATCTGGAGGTATGGCAGCTGGAAACTCGAACTATCCTCTTTACGGGACCTTCTCTTGATAAGTCTGCCACTACAGAGTCAAGTATTCCTGTGTCTTCAGCTGTAGAAAGTGTTAAGACAGGGGAGCATGATCAGATTGTTCTGAATTAGTTATTGGATAAATCAGGAAAACATCATTGAGAGCCTGATCTAATCGAGGGAGATTCTTTTCAGTAAATACTAAAACTTTTACCCAAAAGGAATGAAAGCATGCAGTAACCAAGAAAGCCCAGTCAAATGTACTAGAAGAGCCACAAGTCTAGAATCAAGACATGCCATGATATCACTTAGCCACTGCTGATCGTCCTCTATAACTAGCCATGGATGTGTGTCTTCCTATTCTAGGAACTTAGTCTCTATTCCAAGGGAATAGGATTAACATTGCATGTTTGCTGTTCTGGAATATTCTTTTCAATACAGCAGCTTTTCAATACAGTATCTCAATTGATCATTGTGCTTATCTGGACTCAGTGGCTGATAGCTAAGCTCCTGAGATCAGCTCACATATCATAAACACAAACCACCTCTTGGTCTGGTGGTATCACAATCCCAGGAGGGGGGATTTTATAGGTCTTGATGTAGATTTCTAATTAAAGGTATCAAGAGAAAATCCTTTTTCCAACATCAGTTAGGGCTCTAGGCTATGAGGTGAATGAAAGAGAAAACATAGAAGTGGGGATGCTGAAATGTAGGGATGTAAAACCCACCAGATGACTGTGTCCCACGGAAAGACCCAGTGGACACTCTGTTGATCAAACGAATAAGAAATTCACTGTTGAGCAAGAACTAGCATCACTGGGGTTCTCAGTGGTGGCTGTTCTCTGTAGGTTACGACTGATAGTAAGGTGACATCACAAATCTTAACTACTCAAAAACAGTGGGGATGTAACCATCAAGAAATAATAGAAACCAGATGGCAATGCTAATGATTACAAGAAAGGTGAGCCAATTATCATAGTGAGAAGCAAGATCAACAAGGCTGACTCATGGAGATTTAAGAAAATGGCTATTAGAACAAGACATCCTTAAGTGCAAGATAAAGGGGTGGACAGGCAACTAAGATATTGTTCAACATATGCAACCAGAAGAAATCAAGCATGGATGATGAGACTGAGGCAGCCATGATCATAGAGTCTTGATCTTTTGCCAAGTTTCCAGATCTGAACCTTTTTTCAGACCTGGAAACTAAGGACTGGAAGAAGAGCAGGATCCCTAAGATGAGAGACCGTGTGACACCATGGCAAGTGTACATGGTAATGACTTTCCATTTTTAATTCCCTAAAGGGCCTCAACCAATTTACTCGGGTGTGCTATGCTAGATATTTCTTTCCTCAAACATTTATGACCATTAGACACAGGTTCAAGACAGCATTGATGTCTTGATCCACAGCTTAATTGTGGTCCTCCTGTTAGAGGGGGTGCATGTCGGGCCAGATAATTAGTGGAGTCCTGGCCCAGGTTGTGTCCACAGACCCAACCAGTGGTCTTTTCCCTAGTACCACATGCATAACTGGAATAGAAATTCTTGGTCATCAGCACAACCCTAATACTGAGTTCTTACCCCATAGGCTAAGAATAATCTTCATGGAGAAGACCAAATGGAAGATTCTAAAACTCACCCTCTAAAGGCCAAGAAAGAAAATTAAATATTACATCCTGAAAGAACTGCCAAACATTAGACCTAACTTTCAGGTCCCATTGTGTAAGGTGAGGTTTCAGTCCTTTAGTGGGTGTTACTGTGTGTCAGATGCCATGCAAGAGAAACATGCCTGGCATTGTGAAGCTTAATTTAATGTAGACTGAACGTAAGTAATACCTCTAGTCTGTTAGAAAATATTCATACTATAAAAAGGGAGTCAGGCATACCTGGGCACAAAGATCTGTCTTTTAAATTGGGTGGTCAGGGTTGAATTCACTGAGGGGACTCTGACTCAAAACAAAGAGGAAGTGAGGGAGTAAACAGGTAGCTTTTCGGGGGAGGCAGACGAGAGCCAGATTCTGATGTCTTCCTGAGAAGGAGGCAGAACAACTCCCAGAGATTCCCAGAAGAGGAGGTAAGAGTCATTATCCATCAGTACCTATTCCCTATTGATTGAGATTTATCTCCATGGGTGCTAAATATTCAATGCAGTATATACAACAGCTGAGTCTTCAGAAATTTGGGATTAGTCACTTTCTGACCAAGTTTTCTAATTATCTGCTTTACTAGACAAAATAAATGTCTGTCATCCTTTCCATTTGAGGAATCCAGCTACCTTGAGGCTGGTGCCCAGAGGGAGGAAGCTATGGATGGTTCCACTGGCCATCTACTCCTCGATTAGACAGTCTTTCAGATTCTGACCTCTGAGACTGGTTTCAGATTCTGACCTCTGAGACTGGCTATCAAACGCTCTTCTACTCTTTCAACTTTAATAAAGTATAAAACATGCAGGAAAGTACGCAAATATACAGTTCCTTGAATTATCAAGTACTGCTTTTTTTCTCTGCTGTGACGCTTTGGAGGCTTCTGATTTTTTTGAGCCAGAGCCTGGCACCTTCACCTCGGCTCTGTTCATTACCTTCCCCATCAGTTCATCCAGGCTCTGGGTTTTGCTTTAACTGGATAGAGCAGCTTTCCTTGATGGCCAAATATAGCTTAAGCCCAAATTATGGGCAGCTTTTATGTCTCGGAATAGATGAGGTCCACATTCCGGACAGAAGTACTAGATTAGCCTATTCTCTGTTCTGACTTGGTGAGATCTGTACTTAACATCAAGGATTAATGGTTTGTGGGTAGCTCTAAGTAGAAAAATCAGCTCATTCTGAGGATTAGTATGTTTTTAGCATATAATTTCTTTCTCCTTGTAAGTTAAGGTATTTCTTGAGGGAAGACAGAAGCTTTTAAATCTGAAGCTTTCATATTGTTATTTATCCTCAAAATTTTATCTTTGAAAATATTGCTCTGTGTGGTGTAAAGTTGGGATCAATTTTCTTCTTCCACGTGATCAGCCTGTTACACTAAACCTATTTTGAAATCTTTCTAACGGAAACAGAATATAGCAGGTGGCTACATCACACTTCACATCACAGTGCTTCGTTTGAGTCTGAAATTAGTGGGAAGAGCCATAGTTTCTCTGGGTCTGCAAGAGTCGGGCTTGAGTGCTGGAGCTGCTTCATCTCCTTCCCGGGTTGGTGTGAGGTGGTCCATGCCAAAGCCAAGCCTCATCCTGGACAAGCTGTGGCCATGGGTGTTGAGACCTGATGGGCAGCAACCAGGCTTTCCTTTTGAGCAAGGGCCTGCATGTCACAGGAGACAGGGAGGCCTAAGAACCTGGGGAGGTTTTTGAACTACTCCCTAGAACTCTGGGAGTTTCTCATCAAGCTTCCAATAATTGTATCTCCATGTATTCTTGAGGTGCTATAGAAATCCACCCAATGTACCTAGGTTCCTTTTGGTCATAAAATTTAGAACTAGTACATTTCCCCCGAATTTTCCCTGTAATATAGACCCAAAGTGGCAAGTTTTCTTAACCTCAAACTTCTACATTAGCTTTTTAGCCTATCAGAATTGTATGTATTAATGACTGCAGAAACCCAGACGTGTGAACTAACTGCTGAATGGACACCAATGTTTACCTGCTTCAGAGATCACCAATGAGTTGTGACTGTTAGTGGATGAATTAAGCATATATTCAGTCACATCCTAGTAGGGCAGGAGATCCCATTATGTGATCTCAGAATCATTCCTTGCAGGGCCCCCAAAATGTCCTTTGCCATTCTACGCTAGTATCTGGAATCTGGAAGAGGAATCTTCCTTCTAGAGGTCATCTTTTCTATCTCGATCACTACTGCCAACCTAGAAAAATCTTGTCCTAGGATCATCAACATAGGCCTCAAAAGGATAAATTCTTGCCTAGTTAACTCTACCACCTCTGGTCTATCAATGTCAGTCAGTGTCTTCTGAGAAGCAGGTGCCAAAATGGAATTAGATATATAAAAATTCTCTATGGGAAGAGAGGGAGCAGGAAAAGGGGAAAGGCTTCAGAAGGGGATGCAGGTCTGACACCTGTGAAAGGAAAGGGAAGGAAGAAGTATTGAGTAGGATGGGCCTCTGCCTGTATGCTAGCTCAGAGAAAGTTTTGGCCAGGCCAATAAGGAGCCTTAAAGCAAAGGTTGCCCATAGAGTACTGAACTGGGTGGGACAAAGCCTTAGACTGGGGAAAACATGGCCTTGGCATGAACTTGGCAGTAGATCCTGGAGATAGGGCAGCTTAGGGCTATTGATCATCTACACACCTCCAAGGATACCACAATCAAATCTGGAATAAATGTATAATCACTTACTCGGTTTTAAGTCAAGAAAAGGGCAAACTTGCTTCATCTCATGGGCCAATGGTAGATACCATTCGTAATAATGTGTTGAGAGATCCCAATGTTTTTCTACGAATCAAGAAAGTACTGAGTTGAATTATCAATGCCTGCCCTCCGGGAGATTTGTGACATCAGTGCTATACAAAACAGTTATTTGCTTTGCCTATTCTGAAGACTTTTCAGTTTATTTCTCTCAAATTTATGAGAAATGTTGAAGACTTGAAAAGCAATGTCAACTCTCGTCCTAACAGTGCTATTAGTTGTTCTTAGATCATGTTGATTATTTCTTGCTATAACTCTGAAATGGCTATACAAATCCCATACTGTAGAAATGTTTTTTTTTTTAATGATTTAACTGATAGCACAGTGGTAGAACATGCAGAAAATACTGTAAAACTCATAGCTAAGAACAAGCATAAATTTTAACAACCAAACATCTTTTCATACACTGGTAGAGTCACATTCATTGTTCTATGATATTCAAAAAATCTAAGGTCAGTTCATAATATTCATTATGTATCTTTTTACGTGCTTACCTAATTCATCATAGTCAATATGTTGCCTACATTTGCACCAATACCAATCATTTTTCTGACTGGTGCTCATAATACCTGTGAGGTCAGGTTCTTCCACATTGTGACTGCTGGGAAATCAGTTTTTGCAGGATAATAATTATCTATGTTAATAAGGTTACTGATGAGCAATAAATCTCAATTTGGCAGCAATTTTTAAAGAGCTTATCAGTGACATGAGTATTTGTTTTCCACCTTTCAGATTTGAAAGAATACTTAGATTTAGCAAAATAGGATTTTAACTCCACATGGTATTAGGAAAGGCCTGACCTTTCTCTCTAAAATTAACAGATGTTGGTATGCTAGTCTCTTTTCAGATTAAACCTTTATAGTAAAGAAATATCATGTTTTCACTTCTCAGAATTCCAAAAGGCCAAAGAGCATAAGAGTAGGTGAGCCAGAACCTTGGTCACCATGTCATGTACTAACTTCACACTTTTATGAATATTCTCTTCATGCTCATCACTACCCAGGGCACAAAAGGAAATGTAGCTAAATAACATACCATTCCTGCTTTTAGAACTTAAAACTTTTTATGAGGGATCTGTAGATGTTCAGGCACAAGTAGGAAAATAAAAATGGAAGACTATTAGGCATCTGCAGAAGGATTGAGAATGGAACTTTCTTAGTCTTGAGGTTCTACTTGGAAATATCCCACAGAAACTAGAATTATTCCTTCTAAACTATGATTTCTAAAAGCTATCTTTGCATACACTGCACTTTAAAAAGTGACCATAATAAACTATCGAACTTAAGTTTTATATAGTAGAGATTGTACATAATATATGATGCTATGTATCTTAATCCTTGATGTTAAGAAAATATTTAAATATCAATAAATGGCATGGTCTGAAGAAGGCACACAAAGATCCTCCTATTTGATGGTGACCTAGCCCCATGGCTTTGAAGGCTGAAGCCCTCCAAGCTTCTGAGAAATGAAAGTATTGAGGGTGGCCTTAAGGAAAAAGACCTGGGTTGAGGCATGGGTTGGGCCTAGACTCAAGTTCTTTAGTCCCTTGTCCTGTCCTGTTCCAGGCAAAGCTGTAATCTGCATGAAGGGAGATATACGATTCAAATCCTGGGTGTTGGAAAGCTGAGGTTTTGGCACGATGTGCACCAACTGATAAGCCTTTACACCTTCCCATTTCATGGCTCATCCCAGATGGGTCCAATACGTGAGAGCTGTTTTCAAGGCTGGGTCTAGGCCATTGATGGCAGTGGTTTCCATGTTGCAGAAACAGACCTGGCTGATATTACCCCTGTAGCCAGGAAATCCATGTGGAAGAGTATAATCTTTATCTTGTTCAGATGGAATAGACTACTACTAGCCTGGTTATGTCCGTAATTCCTGGAAGACAAATGACTATATTTAATACTCTAATTTGATTACCTTATTTTGGATTCTATCCAAGGAGCAGACCCAGAGACAAGAAATTAGATG
The DNA here is from genome assembly GCF_057802395.1 of Ceratotherium simum simum. Classification (NCBI taxonomy): domain Eukaryota; kingdom Metazoa; phylum Chordata; class Mammalia; order Perissodactyla; family Rhinocerotidae; genus Ceratotherium; species Ceratotherium simum. The sequence continues at coordinate 3,727,657 of NC_141921.1, forward strand.
TTGATAGTATAAAACAAGGAAATAAGTGGGTAGTGTGAAGGGAAGGAATCCCAATATAAAGGCATGTGGTGAGGTCCTGATGCAGTGACCTGTACCGTTGCTCACCCTTACCAGGGCTTCAGAGTCTAGTTCCTGAGATTTCCTGGAGCCTCCATGGAACCTTGGCTGAGGCACTTCAGACACCTAAAACTAAAAAGCAAGCTGGGAAATGTTGTCTAGACAACAGATAACAGCATCCTCTCATTTCACATGTCATTTTATTTGGCCTTCTCCTCCTCAACCACTTTCAAATCGGTGATGTTTCTACATGAAGCTTTATATTTTCTTATTTGTCAAAAGATGCCCATTAGTTCCAAGATGAATTCAAATTCCTCGGCCCTTATCATTGTTTTCATCTATATAAAACTGACTAAAAAAAGCAACCAGACTTAAGCTACAGATAGTATTTTGAGTATTTGGAATGTTAACACAATGTTTACCATATTCTAAGAGTATGACCACTAAATGTGTCCTTGCCTTGAAGTCGCTTTGCTTCTTTTTAAAATGAGAATGGCTGGCAAGCTTTTGTGGGTTCATTGTCTGAAATATGAAATGTTTGGGAGGTTCCATACCTGTCACTCTGACTTTGGATTAGCAGCAGGTAAATCTGAGTCGGATTAGAACCAAGTATTGTGACAAGAACATCGTTTCCCTCAAGTCTTTCCTAAGAGAACGCAGGTGGTGTCCAGGAGTTTATACTCTGATCAGAAGTGTCGTCATTTGTATTCTATCCAACAACTGAGACAACACGCATCTCTACTCCAGGAAGGGATTATAAAACTGGACAACTAAATCCTTTCTTGATTTTTCATAATAGAATGTGTAGGCCACTGCGTCTGAGAGCCCACAATTCAGAGTTCCATTCTTTATCATAAAATATCTTGATTTTAGATGTCTATCTACACATCAGTATACTATTTGAAAGAACCAAATTGGGTTAAAAGGCTGGTAGGAAGGCACATATAACTACATACTTGAGGAGAGAAATACCTAATATTTGTTTCAAACAAATACCTAGATAAGAATTATCCATGGTAAAACATGTCTCCACGACAAACTGAATATATCACTGTAGGAGACCAGAGCACATTTTTCTTAATCTTACTGTTCACATCAGTTTGTGTTAGACTGGATTCTGAAATTCAGATGCCAAGATGCAACTAAATGTGCAAAGATCATATTTAGAAAAAAGAATTTGGGTGAACACTAATTCCACTTATGAACAATTAGCCTTCTCTACTGTCCTTCTATGCATCGTTACCCCATCCCTTTCAATGCTAGAATCGTTGCATTGCCAATAGCATTCTCTTCCAGAGGGATATTTTTTCCAGGTAACCTGCAGTGACCTGGACACTTTTTCTCTAGAAAATATTTAGAAGAAGGTAAAAATGGAAGAAACCTGGGAAGACTGGGTGAGCCATCAGTCTGTGTTGCAAGCATGACCCCAGTGAAGAAGAAAGGAAGAGAAGCTTGGATGGAAGCATTTAAGACAGCCGCACAATTTAAGGAAGGTTTGACAAAGCTGTCAGAGTGCTGGAACTGCCAAAGGGGTCCCTTAACTCCCAGAAAAGGATCAGCCTTAGTACCCCAGCAATTTGTCAATAGGGAGCAGCCCTATGTAGGCGTGACGTCAGTGCAAATGTAGAGAGAGAGTTTTCAAACAGCAGCAGTTGGATTCTCAGTCCGTTTCCTTCCTGAAGTAAGGCTGTATGTTGCATGATTATGGCTCCCACAATTCTATTTACTGAAAATTTGGGAAAAAATACACAAATCTTCAGGTGTATACAAAGGTTTGATTATTAAAGCCTTGGACCTTGGGAAAAGAGTTGGTTCATCCTCAGACTCTAGATATAATTGTCAACCTTTCACCCTTGAATAACTTAACGTACAGCGGTATACAACTTCTTTTAAGGATCACACTTAACCTGTCTGCCCTTATGTGGCAAACCTATTTCCTATAAGGTTCTGACTCCTATCACTGCATGAAAGCATGTGTAGAAAAAATCAATGTCCTTCAAATTTGTCTTTGGGGCTATTTGAGAGCGACGGTGTCTGGGCATGCTGGCATAGCCCTTAATTAGATTTCACCTCCTCTGTCACTGAGGCTTAGATGCAATGACACAGAAGCCCTGAGGAATGAAATGTGGTTAACATGTTAATCAAGTGCTCTGATTACTGCAACCACAATGCTCCCAAGTCAGCTGGTCTGGGTTTGACCAAAGAACAAGGTAACAAGACATCTTTTCAGATGACTTTTTGACTTTGTGGGTAACCTGTGTCAAGGTTAACAACATTTAGATTCAGATAGTGTCAGTTCAGGTCCTCCAAGAATCGGGCACCGAGATGGAACTTCTTTGACTGTGAAAATAGCTATAAGGATAATGAGGAATAGGGAACAGGAGTGCATGAGGAGAAACTTTAGGGTACAACACAGGTGTGACACTGAAACAGAGAGGGGAGGGGGATTGGTAAGAGGAGAGACTGCAGTGTATGTCTGAGAAAGTTTTGGCCAGCCAGTGGGAAGCCCCGGCACTAAACTGTTATACGGGGGTCCTGCAAAAAAATAAACAGGATGGCCAGGCTCTCCTGAGTGTGCTGTGTTCTCTCATTAGCTGGAGCATCCTGAGAAGAGTGTGGCCTTGGTGGCTGTTGCAGCAGAATAGGTGGGGTGGCAGCTGGAGAATGTCCCCAACAACTGCTCTTCTTGCAGTATATCTCTGTGGTACCAGCAGTTGCATCCTGATTGGAGAAATAGACCTGTGAAGTATTTTTGAGAAGAAATTCCTCTTTGGTTCCTGTGAGTTCAAAGAGGTATCAAGAGCTAAAATCCTTCAGGACTCAACTAGATGTCTCCATCCAATGTTTCAGGACCCATGTTTTTCCAGACAGAGCCTTGACCTGCATTAGCTGAGCATACAATATTTATTAGACTTGGTCTCTCAGCTACTCCTCAGCCCTCTGCTGTCTTTATGAAGAAACAGGACTCTTGGTTTCCAGCCTACCAGAGATGCCTGTTTTTCACACAGTTTTTACCTGTTTAACTACCCTCATTTACTTCGTATCCCTCTACAGAACACTAATGCCACTTTTGAACCACTAGCCATCTCTACAGTCCTAGACATTGTTACCCCATCCCTTTCAATGCTAGAATCACTGCATTGCCAATAACATTCTCTTCTAGAGGGACATTTTTCCAAGCCACCTGCAGTGAAATCTTCAGCACTTAGGCAACTACTGTGTGCCCGGGACTTTCTGCATGACCTTCATTCTATTTAAGATCTTAAAACTCCATCCATACTGCCTGCTGTCTTGGACCACTCCAATTATCGTGTCCCTCCAGACTTTCTGAGAAGTAAGCATCAAGATGGAAGTAAACATTTAAGAGATATTGAGGGAAATGCCTGTAAAGGAAAAAGAGAAGCATGAACAGCAGTAAAAGGGATGCAATACTGAGTGCAATGCTAGTCTGATTTCTGAGAAGAGGGGAAGACTGGGTAGAAGGAGACTCAAATTTCAGGACAGCTCTGTGAGAGTCCCAGACAGGCTGTTGTGGTTTATGAAGGCAAAAACTCCTCAGGGAAGATACTTGCACCGAGCGGGAAAGACCCAGATTTAGTAACCAGTCAGGCTTCTTCATTGGCTGTGAGCAGCCTGGGGAAAATGTGGCCTTGGCCTTGCCCTTGGTATGAATACTTTAAGTAATGTGGAGGAATGGCAGCTGGAGAGCATAACTATCCTCCTTACAGGAACTTTTCTTGATATGTCTGTCTCTACAGAGTCAAGTATTCCTACGTCTCCAGCCATGGAAAATGTATTAAGACAAGGGAGCATGGTCAGTTTGTTTTGAACTAGTTGTTGGATAAATAAAATCATTTGAGAGCCTGATCTAATTCAGAAAGAATCTGTTCAGAAAACACTAATTCATGCCCAAAGGGAATGGAACCACATGGTAACAAAGCCCAAAGAGACTAGAAGAACCATGATTCTAGAGTCAAGTCATGTTATAATGTCACATTACCATGTTGATCATCCTCCATACCCAGCCATGGATGTCTGGCTTCTGATTCTAAGAATTAACAATCCCTTTTCGAAGGGAATGGGATTAACAATACATCTTGCCTTTCTGGAATATTCCTGCAGAGGTAAATCTTACCAATACAGTAGCTCAGTTGACTGATCATTGTGATTATCTGGACTCAGTGGCTGACAGCAAACTCCCGAGATGAGCTCACATATCATGAACCGAGACCACCTCTTGGTCTTACAATTGTCACTATCCCAGGAGGAGGAAATTTACAGATCTTCAGATAGACTCCCAACTAAAGGTATCAAGAGAAAACTCTCCTTCCAGCATCTCTTAGGGTTGAGTCTATGAGGTGAGTGAAATAGGGATCAAAAATATAGAAATGGGATGCTGGAATGTCAAGATGGAAAACCTACAAGCAGAAAGGCCCAGTGGATACTTGACCAAACAATAAGGAATATACTTTTGATAGAGAACTAGCATCATTGAGAAACTCAGTGGTGACTATTCTTTGTAGGCCAGGGCTGACAATAGATGATGCTACAAATCTGGACTTTTCAAAAGCAATGGGGATGATACAATCCAGAAATAATAGAAACTAGGAGGCAGTGCTTAACCATGACAAGAAAGTTTGGAACAATTATAACAAGAGGCAGGATCAACAGAGCTCACCAGGGAGAGTTAAGAAAATAGTTAATAGAACAAGGCATCCTATGGGCAAGATAGATGGATGGACTGGCAACAATGGTATGGCTCAATCTATGCAAGCAGAAGAAATGAAATGTGGATGATGAGGCTGAGGGCAGCCAAGAAAATAGTCATGAGCTCTTGCCAGGTGTCTAGACCTGAGCCTCTTTTCAGACCTAGAAACCAAGTAATGAAAGAGGAGCTTAGCTACTCAAGATAAAAGACCACGTAATACCATGGAAAGTGTACATGGTAATGATTTTCCACTTATACCCCGAAAAGCCTACTTCTATTTACTTGGGTCTCCTACACTGGGTATTTCTCTTCCCCAAACATTTCATGACTGTTAGACACAGTTTCCAAGACAACGTTGATATCTGGAGATCCACAGCATAATACGGTCCTCCTGTTAGAGACGTTGCATATTGGTCAGATAATTGAATCATGACCCAAGCTTAGTGTCCACAGAGCCACCCAATGATCATTTTCCAGCTACCAGACTGCATAACTGGAATGAAAATGTGTGGTCATTGGCACAACCCTAATGCTGTATTCTTACCTGTGGGGTAAGAACTATCATCATCATAAGACCAAATGGAAGATTGTAAAACTTACCCTCAAATGACCAAGATAGAAAGTCAAATATTACATCCTGGAAGGAATGGGCAAAGACAAGTTAGACCTAATTTTCAGGTCTTGTAGAAGATAAGGATTCAGTCAATCAGTGGGTGCTTGCCATGTGTCAGACACCATCACTGTAAGTCCTGTTGATACTCGGTGAATGCAAGAGAAATATCCTTGCCATTAAGAAGCTTAACTTAGCATAGACTGAACATAAGTAAATACTCCTGTTTCTTAGAAACAACAATAAATGGAGTGGGATAAGGGAGGATTAAGGCATGCAGGGGTGCAGGATCTAAATTTTAAATTGGGTGGCCAGGGTTGAATTCATTGAAGGGACTCTCAGCCCAAAATAAGAGGAGGTTAGGGAGTAAGCAAGAGGCTATCTGGATGAGGCAGACGTGAACCAGGATTCTGTTGGCATCTTCCTGATAGGCACAGAGAACAACTCCCAGAGATTCCCAAAAGATGGGAAGCAGGAAGAGTTATCCATTAGTTCCTGTTCCATATTGATTGAGATTTGACACCATCGGTGCTAATTTTTAATACAGTATATAAAAGTCAAATTTTCAGAGTTTGGAATTAGTCACTTTCTGACCCAAGCTTTCTAACTATCTGCTTTACTAGACAAAATGAATGCATTTGTCATCCTTCCATTTGAGGAATCCAGCAACCTTGAGGCTGGTGGCCAGAGGGAAGAAGCTATGGAGAGCTCCATTGGCCATTTACTCCTAGATTAGACAGTTTTTCAGATATTAAACTCTAAGGCAGGCTATCGTGTAAATACTTTTTTACGTTTTCAACTCTTTATTAAAGTGTAAGAAGCACACAGGAAAGCATGCAAATATACAGTTCCTTGAATTATCCAGTGATAATTCTCTGCTGTGACATTTTGGAGGATTTTGATCTGTTGAGACAGAGCCTGGCCTCTTTCTCCTTGGCTATATTTATTACCTTCCCCACTAGCTCATCTAGGCTCTGAGTTTTCCGTGAACTGGCTAGAGAAGCTTGCCATGGTGGCCAAGTAGCTTGGAACCCAAATTATGGGCTTCTTTTATGTTTCTGAATAGATGTTCTCTACACTCTGGACAGAAGATTGTACTGGAAGGGCCACCTCCCTCTTCCAACTTGGTGGACAACATGGGATATGTACCTGCATCAAGGATTAATGGTTTGTGGGTAGCTCTAAGTAGAAGAATAGATCAACTCATTCTGGGCATTACACATTTTTAGTGCATAATTTTTTTCCTCTTATAAATTAAGGTAATTTCTCAAGGAAGATAAGCTTTTAAATCTCAGGTTTCCATAATACCACTTATTCTTAAAATTAATCTTTGAATTTATTGCTCTGTATGGTGTAAAGTTGAGTTCAATTTTCTTTTATGTTATCAGCCAGTTATACTAAATCAACTTTGAAATATCTTCCCTAATGAAACAGTAACAGTGGGCAGCTTGACTTCACCCCTCACATCACAGTGCTTCATTTGACTCTGAAATTAGGGAGAAGAGCTATAGTTTCTCTGGGTCTGCAAGGGTCGGGCCTGAGTGCTGCACCTGCTGCATCTCCTGCCTGGGGTGGTGTGAGGTGGGCCATGCCCAAGCCTGACCTCATCCTGGACTGGCCATGGCCAAGGATGTTGGAGATAATGGGCAGCACGTGGACTCTCCTTTTGACCATGGGGCTACATGACACAGGTGGCAGGGAGGCCTAAGAATCTGGGGAGGTATTTGAACTATTCCTGTACAATCATGGAGAGTTTTCAACAAGCTTCCAATACTTGTATCTGCGTGTGTGCTTGAGTTGCACTAAAACTCTATCCAAAGTACTCAGGTTCCTTCTGGTCATAAAACTAAGAATTAGTACATTAGCCCTGTATTTTCTCTATAATATAGACCAGAAATGACAAGTTGTCTTTTAGCTAATGTGGCAATTCCAGGTTTTTTGTATAAAATCTGAACATTGTATATTGATTTGCAAAAAAACAGATGTGTATACGAACTGCTGAACAGACACCAATGGTTACCTGTATCAGGTGATCAATGAGTCAAGACTGTTAGTGGATGAATTAAGCATGTATTGAATCACATCCAAGCAGGGCAGGAGATCCATTATGTGGTCTCAGAATCATTCTTCTAGTAGAGAGAAAGGTGGACCCCAAAATATGTTTTGGGGTTCTACATTAGTACCTGGCAGGAATCAGGGAGAGGAATCTGGCTCCTGGAGTTCATCTTTAGTGTCTTGATTGCTACTGCCAGCCTAGAAAATTTTGTCCTGGGATTACCAACATTGGCACCAAAAGGATAAATTCCTGCCTAGTTAACTCTACCACCTCTGGTCTACCGATATATCAATTAGGGTTTTCTGAGAAGCAAGTGCCAAAATGGAATTAGGCATGTGGATGTCCTTCAAAGGATAAGGGAGGGAGCAGGAAAATGTGGGAGAGGTTTCAGAAGGGGATGCGGTTCTGACACCTATGAAAGGGAAGGAAAGAGGATTGAGTAGGAAGAGCCTCTGACTGTGTGCCTGCTCTGAGAAAGTTTTGGCCAGACCAATGGGGAGCCCTAGAGCTAACTCTCTATAGGTTTGTACATAGGGCAGGACAAAACATTAGACTGGGAACAACCTGGGGAGAACATGGCATCAGCATGTACTTGGTAGTAGATCCTGGAGGTGTGGCACCTGGAGACTGTTGGTCATCTATATTCCTCCAAGGATGCCACAGGCAACACTGGAATTAATAATCATACTAGGTTTGAACCAAGTAAAGGACAGACTTTATCTCATGGGCCAATGGTAGATACTAATCAGAATAATACATTGAGAGAGCTGTGTTTTTCTGTACATCAAAGAGGTGTGCTGGGTTAAATAACAATGTATGCCTTCAGGGAGGGATGTGGCATGAGTGCTATAAAAGAGAGTTATTTGTTTTGCCTGTTCTGAAGACTTTTGTCACAATTTATTTCATTCATGTTGATGAGAAGAACCAGAGACTTGGAAAGCATTTTCAACTCTCGTCCAAATAATGTTATTAGGTGTTCTTTGGATTTTGTTGACTATTTCTTGCAATGTCTCAGAACTGGCTATATAAATCCCATGTTTTAGATTTGTTGATTATGATTTAACTGCATAATACTGTAGTAGAACATGCAGAGAATGTTAGTGTTTCTGCTTCTTCTTTGCAATTGATGCCGGCTCAACACAAGATTGATGTAAGGGAAGCCATACTGTAAAAAAGAAACCATATTGTAACTTTGAATGATCTCTGATTAACTAATCCAGACACGCTCTGTGGATTTTATGGCCCCTCCCAGCTGCTATAAATCGATAACTTTGTTCTCATGAGTTCCTTAGGAATGTGATGCCCCCAGGGCAGAAGATAGCCATCAATGACACCTGAAAGATCAGGGTATAGGGCATTGCTCTGGTATCTGATGCATATCCAGTAAAACAAAAGACTATCAGAAACTAAGAACAGATAGATACTCACCCCCAGCCCCCAGAATAGATATCTGCCTCCACCTAAGAGATCAGATGGATGCCCCCACCCTGAGACCAGATGCCTCCCCTACCCAGAGACCAGACCCTCATATAACTGGCCTGTAGTCTTTGTTCTGTAAGATGGTTTCTTGAGATATTAGTTGGCCATCTTCCCCTTTGCTAGCAAGCTGTAATAAAAAGTCCTTTCTCTCCTACTTCCTTGCCTCTCGACTATTGGCATGTCTTGCGGCGGGCAGATGACACCATCTTGGCTGGTAACACTGAGTTTTACACTAACAACCAAATTTGACATTCCTTATCTTTTTAATGTACAGTGGTAGTTGTATATGTTTTTCTTTATGATATTCAAAAAATCTAAGTTCATTTTGATAGACATTGTATATATCTCTTTACATGCTTAAGTAATTCAGATAGCCAATATGTTGCCTGCTTAAAACCAATACTGATCATATTTCTAACTAAATCATATTCATTTACCTATGAGGTCAGATTCTTCATCCTTGTGACTGCTAGGAAACCATAGTATTTCTCAGGATAAGGTTAATTATCCACATTAATAAGGTTGCTTATGAACAATGTCTCAATTTAGTATCAACTTTTAAAGAGCTTGTCAATGACGTGAGTGTTTTCTACCTTTCAGATTCTGAAAGAATGTTTACATTTGGTAGAATAATAGGACTATAACTCCATGTGGTATTGGGGAAGGCTTGATCTTTTTCTAAAATTAGTAAACATGTTTGTATTCTGGTCTCTCAGATTATAACCTTTATGGTGAAGAAATATCACATTGTTTTGACTTACCTCTGAGCATTCCAAAAGATTAAGGGGCATCAGAATAGATAGGCCAGAATCTTGTTTAACCAAGGCATGTACCAACCTCACACATTTATGGACATTCTCTTCATGTTCATTATCTAGGACAGAAAGGGAAATATAGCTGAATAACATTCCTACTTTTAGAACTTCTTGAGATATATGTAGATGTTGAGGCGCGAGTAGAAAAAAAAAAAGGAAGACGGTTAGGCATCGGCAGAAGGATTGAGAATGGAACATTCTTAATCTTGAGTTTCCACTTGAAAATATTCCATAGAAACTGGAATTACTCTTTCTAAACTATGATTTCTAAAAGCTATCTTTGCATACAATGCACTTTAAAAAGTGACCATAAAAAACTATCAAACTTAGGTTTTATAGTAGAGATTATACATAATATACCATGCTATATATCTTAATCCTTAATGTTAAGAAAATATTTAAATATCAATAAATGGCATGGTCTGAAGAAGGCACACAAAGATCCTCCTATCTGATGGTGACCTAGTCCATGGCTTTGAAGGCTGAAGCCCTCCAAGCTTCTGAGAAATGAAAGTATTGAGGGTGGCCTTAAGGAAAAAGACCTGGGTTGAGGCATGGGTTGGGCCTAGACTCAAGTTTATTAGTGCCTTGTCCTGTCCTGTTCCAGGCAAAGCTGTAATCTGCATGAAGGGAGATATACGATTCAAATCCTGGGTGTTGAAAAGCTGAGGTCTTGGCACGATGTGCACCAACTGACAAGTCTTTATAGGCTACAGCTTCCCATTTCATGGCTCATCCCAGATGGGTCCAGTACATGAGAGCTGTTTTCAAGGCTGAGTCTAGGCCACTGATGGCAGTGGTTTCCGTGTTGCAGAAGCAGACCTGGCTAATATTACCCCTGTAGCCAGGAAATCCATGTGGAAGAGTATAATCTTCATCTTGTTCAGATGGGATAGACTACTACTAGCCTGGTTATGTCTGTAATCCTATTCCTAGAAGACAAATCACCATATTTAATACTCTAATTTGATTACCTTATTTTGGATTCTATCCCAGGAGCGGAGCCAGAAACAAGAATTTAGACGTTGATAGTATAAAATGAGGAAATAAGTGGGTAGTGTGAAGGGAAGGAACCCCAATATAAAGGCATGTGGTGAGGTCCTGACGCAGTGACCTGTACCTTTGCTTACTCTTACCAGGGCTTCAGGGTCTAGTTCCTGAGATTTCCTGAAGCCTCCCTGGAGCCTTGGCTGAGGCACTTCAGACACCTAAAACTAAAAAGCAAACTGGGAAATGCTGTCTAGAAAACAAGATAACAGCATCCTCTCATTTCACATGTCATTTTATTTGGCCTTCTCCTCCTCAACCACTTTCAAATCGGTGATGTCTCCACATGAAGCTTTATATTTTCTTATCTGTCAAAAGATGCCCATTAGTTCCAGGATGAATTCAAATTCCTGGACCCTTATCATTGCTTTTGTGTACATAAAACTGTCCAAAGAATCAACAAAACTTAAGCTACAGATAGTATTCTGAGTACTTAGAATATGGTGAACATGTGTTGCATTCCAAGAATAAGATCAGTAAGTGTGTCCTTGCCTTGAAGTCACTTCTTTTTAAAATGAGAAGGGCTGGCAAGTTTTTGTGGCTTCTTTGTCTGAAATATGAAATGTTTGAGAGGTTCCATACCTGTCACTCTGACTTTGGATTAGCAGCAGGTAAATTGGAGAACAGAACCAAGTATTGTGACAAGGACATTGTTTCCCTCAAGTCTTTCCTAAGAGAACACAGGTGGTGTCTAGGAGTTCATACTCTGATCCCAGTGCCATTGTTGGTATTCTATCCAGCAACTGAGACAACATGCATCTCTACCCCATGAAGGGATTGTAAAACCAGACAACTAAATCTTTTCTTGATTTTTCATAATAGAATGTACAGGCCACTGTGTCTGTGAGCCTACAATTCAGAGTTCCATTTCTTATCAAAATATCTTGATTTTAGATGTTTATCTGTACTTCAGTATACTTTTTGAAAGAACCAAATTGGCTTACAAGGCTGGTAGGAAGGCATGTATAACTACATAATTTAGGACAGAAATACCTAATATTTGTTTCAAACAAATATCTATGTAGGAACTACTCACGGTAAAACATGTCTCCATGACAAAATGAATATATTACTGTAGGAACCTGAGCACATTTTTCTTAATCTTATCATTTACATCAGTTTGTGTTCACTGGAATCTGCAAAACTCAGATGCCAGATGCAACTAAATGTGCAAAGATTATATTTAGAAAAACTTGCATGCGGGTAAAAATGGAGGAAGCCTGGGAAGACTAGGCGAGCCATCAGTCTGTGATGCAAGTATGACCACAGGGAAGGAGAAAGGGAGAAGTTTGCACGGAAGCATTCAAGGCAGCCATGCATTTTAAGGAAGTTTCAACAAAGCTGTTGGGGAGTGCTGGAGTGTTGGGTCTCCTGTCTCCCAGGAAAGTGTTTGCGTTAGTACCCCAGCCATTTGTCAATGGGCGGCAGCCCTAGGTAGGCGTAGCCTCAGTGCAAATGTGGACATGACTTTCAAAGAGCAGCGGCTGAACCCCTCAGTCCATTTCCTTCCTGAAGTAGGTCTGTGGGTTGTATCATCATGGCTCCCACTATTCTATTTTTTGAAGATTGGAGGGAAAACAAATCTTCAGGTGTACACAAAGTTTGGATCATTAAAGACATGGATCTGGGGAAAGGAATTGATTCATTCTTATAGTCTCTAGACACAACTGCCAGCCTTTCACCTCTGAATAACTTAACCTATGGCTGTGTATCAGCTTCTTTTAAGTAGCACACTGGGATCACCTCTAACATGTCTGCCTTTATGTGGCAGACCTATTTCCTGGAAGGTTCTGACTCCTATCACTGCATGACAGCATGTGTAGAAAAAATCAATGTCCCTCAAATTTGTCTTTTGGGGCTGTTTGAGAGTGACAGTTTCTGGGCATGCTGGCACAGCCCTTGATCAGATTTCACCTCCTGTGTCACTGAGGCTTAGATGCAATGACACAGAGCCCTGAGGAATGAAATGTGGTTAACGTGTTAATCAAGTGCTCTGATTACTGCAACCACAGTGCTCCCAAGTCAGCCAGTCTGGGTTTGACCAAAGAACAAGGTAACAAGACATCTTTCCAGATGACTTTCTGACTTTGTGGGTAACATGTCTCAAGGATTATGTCAGTTCAGGTCCTCCAAGAATCAGGCACCAGGATGGAACTTCTTTGACTGCCAAAATAGCTGCAAGAATAACGAGGAGAGGGGAACAGGAGTGCATGGGGAGAGACTTTGGAGTGCAATGCAGGCCTGACACTGAAACAGAGAGAGAAGGGATTGGTCTGAGAAAGTGTTGGCCAGCCAGTGGGAAGCCCCAGCACCAAGACTGATATAAAGGAGTCCTGCATCAGACAGGAGTGGCCAGGTTCCTATAGCTGTGCCGTGCTCTGTATTGGCTGGGAACATTTCAAGAAGAGTGTTGGCCACAGTGGATGTTGCAAGAGATTTGAAGGTGCAGCAGCTGGAGGAATGTCCTCACCAATGACTCTCTTTGAAGATGACAGTCTGGAACAGAAATTTGACCAGCATATTTCTATGGCACCAGGGGTTACAGCTTGAGTAGGGAAATAGATCTGTAAGGTACATGTTTGAAAACCAATTCCTCTTTGGTTCCATTGGGTTCAGGGAAGTATGAAGAGCCAAAATCATTGAGTACCCATTCAGGTGTTCTCCATCCAAGTTTTCAAAGCCTTATGTTTTTCCAGACATAGTCCTGACCTTAGCGTAAGAAACCTGCTTTAGCTGAGCATGCAGGATCTATTGGGCTGGGTCTCTAAGCTTGTTCCTCAGCCCTCTGCTGTCTTGCTTCAAGGGATAAGGGCCTTCTGGTAAATTAACAGAGATGCCTCTGTCATTCACACTAAGCCTTTACCTATTTGTTAACTATCCTCATTTATTCTGTATCCTTCTGCTGAACATTGACTCCACTTAGAAACAACTAGCCATCTCTACTGTTCTTCTGGACATTGTTAACCCCATCCATTTCAATGCCAGAATCGTTGCATTGCCAATAGCATCCTCTTTTAGAGGAACATTTTCCAGGTTACCTGCAGTGAAATCTTCACTTTGGCAACCACTGTGTGCCTAGGACTTTCTAAATGACCTGTATTCCATTTGAGGTCTTCAAATCCCATCAAACTGCCTGCTCTCTTTAACCACTCAAGAAATCATCATTTGAGATCCTTACAGAATCTAGGAAGATTCTGTTCCAAAAACACTCAAGTTTGCACCCTAAGAGAATAGAACCACAGGGTAATCAAATAGGCCCAGTCAAAGGGACTAAAAGAAACATGATACTAAAATCAAGACATGCCATAGTGTCACCTAAACACTGCTGATTGTCCTCTATAACTAGCCATGGACGTCAGACTTCCTTATCTAGGAATTTAAAATCCCTGTTTCAAATGAATGGGATTAACAATGCATCATTGACTTTCTGGAATATTCCTGCAGAGGTAAACCTTTCCAAATGGTAGCTCTGTTGACTATTAAATGTGATTATCTGGATCCAGTGGCCTACAGCCAAGCTCCTGATATAAGCTCACATATCATGAACCAAGACCAACTCTTGATCTTGCTATTATCACAGTCCATGGAGAAAGGAATTTTCAGATATTGAGATTCCTGATTAAAGGTATCAACAGAAAAGACTTCAGTTAGGTTCTAGGCTGTGAGATGAATGAAAAAGGGATCGAAAACACAGAACTGGAGATGTTGGAATGCGGGGATAGAAAACCCACCAAATGATTCTGTCCACAAATAGTGCCAGTGGACACTCTGTTCACCAAAGCAAAAGGATATGCACTGTTGAGAGGTCACTACCATTATCAAGAAACTCAGTGGTGGCCGTTCCCTGTAGGCCAGGGCTGACAATAAGAGATGGCATTATAAATCTGGACTTTTCAAAGCGGTGGTGTGATGATACCATCCAGAAATAATAGAAAATAGGTGGCAGTGTTTAACCATCATAAGGAAGTTTGGGATAGTTGTCATAATGAAAGGCAAGATCTACAGGGCTGACTTAGGAGAACTAAGAAAATGTTTGATAGATGGAAGGACTGGCAACTACAGTATAGCTCAATCTATGCAACCAGAAGAAATCAAGCATGGATGATGGTTGAAGGCATCCATGATGTTAAAGAGTCATAAGTTCTTGCCAAGTTTCCAGACCTGAGCCTCTTTTCAGACCTGGAAACCAACAACTAAAAAAGTCTGGATCCCCTGGAAGACAGACCCTGTATCACCTTGCTAAGTATACAAGGTAATAATTTCCCACTTCTCCAAAGAGCCTAAACTTATGACTTGAGTTACCAACACTGGCTATTTCTTTCTCCAAACATTTTATGACTATTAGACGCAGGTTCCAAGACAACATATCTAGATATCCATAGAATAATCATGGTCCTCCTGATAGAGAGGTTGCATGTTGGGCCAGATAATTGATGGAGTCCTGGCCCAGGCTCAGTGTTCACAGACCCACCCAGTGGTCCTTTCTTTGGTAACTGACTGCATTATTGGAATGAAAATGCTTGATCATCGACACAACTCTAATACTGTTTTCTTAGCCTGTGGGGTAAGAGCTACCATCGTGGAGAAGACCAAATGCACAAATCTAAAACCATCTAATAGCCAAAATAGAAACTCAAATATTGCATTTGGATAGTACCAGCAAAGATTAGTTAGACCTAATTTTCAGGTCCTGTCGTATAAGATAAAGATTCAGTCAATCAGTGGGTGTTTACTATGTGTCTGACACCGTTATAAGTCCTGGTGATACTCAGTGAAGGCAAGCGAAATATCCCTGCCATCAAGAAGCTTAACTTAATATAGACTGAACATAAGTAAGCTCTCTAGTTTCTTAGAAAGTGTTCACACTATAAATGGAGTGGGATAAAGGAGGAGTCAGGCATGCTGGGGTACAAGGATCTAACTTTCAAATGGGTGATCAGGGTTGAATTCATTGAAGGGACTCTGACCCAAAGCTAAGAGGATGTGAGGGAGTAAGCAGGTAGCTATCTGGAGGAGGCAGACAAGAGTTGGATTCTGCTGACATATCCCTGAAGGGCAAGTAGAGCAACTCTGAGATTCCCTGGACATGGGAGGCAGGAGGAGTTATTCAACAATCCTGTTCCCTATTGATTGAGATTTGTCTCATGGTGTTCAATCTTCAATACAAGTATATAAAAAGCTGAATTCTCAGGAGTCTGGAATTTGTCGCTTTCTGACCCAAGCTATCTATCTGTTTTACTAAACAAAATGAATGCTGTCATTCTTCCATTTGAGGAATCCAGCAACTTTGAGGCTGGTGCCTAGAGTGAAGAAGATATGGATGGTTCCATTGGCCATTTATTCCTCGATTAGACAGTCTTTCAGATTCTCCTTTGAGGCTGACTATCAAACAATTGCGTTTCTACTTTTTCAACTTCTTATTAAATTATAATCACACAAGAAAATATGCAAATATACAGTTCCTTGAATTATCAAGTGCTTTTTTCTGCAGTGATTCTTTAGAGGCTTCTGATCTGTTGAGACACAGCCTGGCCTTATGCATTAACATTTCCCACTAGCTCATCCAGGCTGAGTTTTGCTCTAACTAGCTAGAGCAGCTTACCATGAAGGCCAAATAGCTTAGAACCCAATATATGGACTTCTCTTATCTCTGAATTAGAAGCTATTCCCATACCCTGGACGGAAGAATGTACTGGAGGAGCCACCTCCCTGCTCCGACTTGATGAGATCTGTACTCACATCAAGGATTGATGGTTTGTAGTAGCTCTAAGCAGAGAATAAATCAGCTCATCCTGGGGATTACCACATTTTGAAAGTGCATGCTTTTTTTCCCCTTGTAAGTTATTTCCTTAGGGAAAACAGAAGCTTCTAAATATCTCCAGTTTCCATGTTACTATTTATTCTTAAACTTAAATCCTTGAATTTACTACTCTGTACACCATAAGTTTGGGTTCAACTGTTGTCATCCACATGACCAGCCAGTAATACAAAACAAATTTCGAAATATCGTTTCTAACTGAAATAGAGTAACAGCAGGTGGCCAGACTTCACACCTCGCACCACAGTGCTTCATTGCATCTGAAAACGGTGGGAAGAGCCACAGTTTCTCTGGACCTTCTAAAGTCGGACCTAACAGTTAGAGCTGCTTCAGCTCCAGCGTGGGAGAGCGTGATGTGGACCATGCCAAAGCCGGGCCTCATCCTGGACAGGCTGTGGCCAGGGCTGTTGGACATGACTGGCACCAACTGGGCTCTCCTCTTGAGCAAGGGGCTGCGTGTCACAGGAGGTATGGAGGGCTAAGAATCTCAGAAGGTACATGAATTATTCCCATGCAATCTTGGAGAGTTGCTCATTAAGCTTCCGATAATGGTATTCCATGTATTCTTGAAGTGTTGTAGAAATCACCAATATGTCAACGTTCCTTTTGGTCATAAAACTTGAAATTAGTACATTGGCTCTAAATTTCCTCTAATAAAGTAGAACAGAAATTGGCAAGTTGTTTTTAGCTACTATGAAATTCAGCTTTTTTAGTACAAAGTCGGAGCATCATGTATATTAACATTTGCAGTACCCAGATGAATGGACCAACTGCTGAACAGACACTGATGTTAATTGCGTCAGAGGTGACCAGTGAGTCAAAACTGTTAGTGGATGAATAAGGCATGTATTCAGTCACACCCAAGTAGGGCAGGAGATCCATTATGTGACCTCAGAATAATTCCTTGCAGGGTCTGGTAGAAAGAAACATGGGCCCCCATAACGTGCTTTGCCATTCTACACTAGTACCTGGCAGGTGCCTGGAAGAAAAATCTTCCTTCTGGAGGTGATCTTTCTATCTTGATCACCACTGCCAGCCTAGAAAACTTTCTCCTGGGATCACCAACATTGGCACCAAAAGGATAAACTCCTGCCTACTTAACTCTACTACCTTTGGACTACCAATGTGTCCATCAGGGTCTTCTGAGAAGCAAGTACCTAAATGGAACTAGGCATGTAAGAAAAAGGCCTTTAATTGAAAAGAGAGAGAGTGTGAAAAGGTGGGAGAGCCTTCAGAAGAGGATGCAGATCTGAAACCTGTGAAAGGAGTGGGAAGGAAGGAGGATTGAATAGGATGAGCCTCTGACTGTGTGCCAGCTCCGAGAAAGTTTTGACCAGGGCGATGGGGAGCCCTAGTGCTAGATTGCCCATAGAGTCCTGTGTTGGGCAGAACTAAGCCTTAAACTGAGAACAATACGGGAGGAATGTGGCCTTGGCATGAACGTGGTGGTAGACCCTGGAGGTGTGGCCGCTGGAGGTTGTTGGCCATCTGTATACTTCTTATTGCCACAATCAGTATTGGAATTAATACACAATCATTTACTCAGTTTTAAATCAGGAAAATGACAAACATATTTCAACTCATATGTTGAGAGAGCCCAATGTTTTTCTAAGCATCAGGAAAGAGTACTGGATTGAGTTATTAATGCCTGCCCTCAGGGAGGGATGTGGCATCAGTGCTATGTAAGAGAGTTATTTGCTTTGCCTGTTATGAGACTTTTTCTCAATATTTATTTCCCTCAAGTTGATGACATTGCTTTTCAAGTTTCTAATACTTCTCAATCTTTGTCCAAACAATGCTATTAGGTTGATTGAGAAATATGTTGACTTTCTTGCTGTATCTCAGAACTGACTGCACAAGACCCATGTTGTAGTAGTGTTCATTTTAAAGATTTAACAACATGGCACAGTGGTAGAATATACAGAGGATGTTAGAATTGATGCTTGTTCTGTGCTATGAGTTTTACGCTGACAACCGAATTTGATATTCTTTATTTTAATGTACATTGGTAGATTCACACAGAATGTATATTCTAAATGATATTCAAAAAATCAGAATTCAGTTCACAATAGACACTACACGTATATTTTTTACACGGTAAGTAATTTGGTATGGCTGATATATTGCCTATATTTAAACCAATACTAATCATTTCTGACTGGTGCTCATAACACTTACGAGATCAGGCTCCTCACCAGTGTGACTGGTGGGAAATCATAGCATTTCCTAGGATAATATTAATTATTCACACTGGTAACTTTTCTTATGAGCAATAAATTCAATCTGGTAGCAATTCTTAAAGAGCTTATCATGACATGAGTGTTTTCTTTCTACCTTTTAAGATTCTGAAAGAATGCTTTTATCTGGCAGGATTGTAACTCCACATGGTACTGGGGAGGGCCTGACTTCTCTCTAAAGTTAGAAGACGTGTTTGTATTCTGGTATCTCTTCAGATTATAAATGTTTGTGTTGAAGAAATATCACATTGTTTTGACTGACTTCTGAGCATTCCAAAAGACCAAGGAGCATAGAGGCAGATAGGCCAGAACCTTGTTCAACCTAGGCATGTACTAATTTCTCACTTCTATGGATATTATCTTCATGCTCATCATAATCTATGGCACACAAGGAAATTTTGGTCAATAACTTACCTTTCCTGCTTTGACAACTTAACCTTTTGGGAGCAAATGTAGATGTTCAGGCACAAGTAAATGAATGAAAGAATGTGTTAGGCATCTACAAAAAGATTATTGAATTTCTTTAGCTTTGAGATTAAACAATGGAGATTTCTCGCCCTTGAGGTTCTATTTTTAAATAGAACCATAGGAACTACAATTACTAGTACCTCTATGCTTTTTTGAATAGTTATGTGATACTATGCACTTCAAGGTTTAAAAAGGTTAACTATACTAAGCTATCAAAAACAAATTCTATAGAGATTATGCATAATATGCTATATATATCTTAATCCTAGAAATTAAGAAAATAGTTAAATACCAACAAATACTTGGTCTGAAGAAGGAACACAAAGATCATCCTATTTGATGACCTAGCCCCTTGGCTTTGAAGGCTGAAGCTCTCCAAGGTTCTGAGAAATAAAAATATTGAGGGTGGCCTTAAAGAAAAGAAAGACTTGGACTAAGGCTGGGGTTAGATCAAGTTCAATAGTCTGTCTTGTACCGTTACAGGCAAAGTCATAATCTGCATGTAATCTGCATACTAGTTCCATTCAAATCCAGGCTGTCTGAGGGCTGAGGTTTTGGCACCATGTGCACCAATTGATAAACTTTTAAAGGCCCTAGCTTCCTATTCCATGGCCACTCGGGATGGGTCCCATACCTGAAAGCTGTTTTCAAGGCACTTCACTACATGTATTACAGAATGTGTCACTTCATTTATGGCAGTGGTTTGCATGTTTGAGGAACAGACCTGGCTGATTTTGTTCTTGTAGCCAGAAAATCCATGTGGAAGAGTATAAATTTTCCTACTTTTTATGGACAGAATAGACGACTACTAATATGTTTATGCCTGTAATCCCATCCTAGAAGACAAATGATCATCTTTAGTATTTCAATTTGTGAATGCCTTATTTTGGGTTCAGTCTCAGGAGCAGAGCCTGAGACAAGGATTTAGATGCTGCTATCTTAAAGTGAGGAAAGAGTGGGTACTGTGAAGGGGAGGAACCCCAACACAAGGGTACATTGTTGAACTCCGGAGTGCACCTTTATCTCTACTCTCCCCTTGCGTGGGCTTCAGGGTATTTCCTGAGATTTCCTGGTGCCTGGCTTGCGACCTTGCTGAGGTGCTTCAGATACTTACAATTATAAAACCACTCTGGGTATGTTGTCTAGAAAATAAGATTACCCTTGAACAGCTTAACCTATGGCTGTGTATCAGCCATAACTGTAATGGATAAAGGGGACAAGTGGGAGAATTGGGTGGGGTGAGGCTCTGGAGTGCATTGCAGGTCTGCCGCACGAAAGAGGGGAGAAAAGCAGGAGAATTTTTGAACAGGAGACTTTGACTGGGGCTCCCCACTGGATGAATAAAACTTTCTCAGATTTACACTGCAGGCTACAATTGCCTAGAAAGGAGTCCCAAATTGGACATGGGTGGCCGGTTTCCTTTAACCCTGCCATGCTCTGTCATTGGTTGGGAGCATCCTGAAAAGAATGTGGCCTCAGCAGATGCTGCAGCATATTTGAAGGGGCAGCAACCACTCGCTCTGCATGTGATTCTCTTGAAAGGAAATCTGAGCAGCACAACCTCCTGACACCAGGGATTACCTCTTGAGTAGAGAAATAGATCTGCGAGGTGAATATTTGAGAAGCAATTCCTCCTTGGTTGCCATAGGCTTGGAAGTGTGAAGAGCTAAAGCCATTGAGGACACACCCAGATGTCTCCATCCAATGTTTGGGGGCCCCAAGTTTTTCCAGACAGATCCCTGACCTTAATACAAGAGACCTGCTTTAGCTGAGCATGCAATATCTCGAACTTGATCTCTAAGATTACTCCTCGGTCCTCTGCTGCTTTTATGAAGGAGATAAGGACCTTTTCGTAAGTTAACAGACATGCCTCTGCCTCTACCCCCATTAGCTGACCAAAACTTCCTCAGTCAGAGTTGTCTGTGTCTTCTCTTACCCAATCATTAGCTGGAGATGTGGCCACTGGAGGGTATAACTATTCCCTTATAGGACTTTCTGTTGATGTGTCTGCCATGACAGAATCAAGTATGCCTATGTCTTCAGCCATGGAAAATGAATTAAGGCAGAGGAGCATGGTCAGATTGTTCTGAATTAGTCACTGAATAAATCAAGAAAAGACCATTTATTAAGAGCTTGATCTAATCCAGGAAGATTCTGTTCAGAAAGCACAAAATTTATACTCTAACGGCATGGAATCATGTGGTAGCCAAGTTAGTCTAGTCAAAGAGTACTAGAAGAACCATGATTTTAGAATTGAGACATGCCATAATATTTAACTACCGTTGATCATCCTCCATAATTCGTCATGAATGTCAGATTTCCTTTTCTAGGAAATTTCAATCTCAATTCCAAGGGATTTGGATTAACATTTCATCCTTTCTAGAATATTCCTGCAGAGGTAAAGCTTTCCAATCGGTAGCTAAGTTGACTGATCATTGATTATCTGGACTCAGTGGCTGACAACAGAGCTCCTGAGATCAGCTCACATATCAGGAACCCAGATCCCCTCCTGGTCTTGCTATCATCACAATCCTGGGAGGAGGGAATTTACAGATCTTGAGAGAGATTCCTAATTAAAGGTATCAACAGAAAAGCCTTCTTCCAGCAACTCCTAAGGTTGTAGGCTATGAGATAAATGAAAAAGGGATTAAAAAAACAGAAGTGGGTATGTTGGAATGTCAAGATGAATAACTCACCAAATGACTGTCCCACAGAAAGGTGCAGTGGACACTCTGTAGTGTATGCTGCCTCCAGGACCTGACAAGTCATATCAGCCGTTGTGCTTCTTTCTACACAGTGAGGGGGGTCTCCTTTCCTTTGAGGCTATGTCCTGGTATGCCCTACAAGGCACTAAACTCCTTAAAAACTTAAAATTACAGACCCTTGAATCTCCATGGGTTTTTAACTCTTACCCTCTGGTGTGCCTCCAATATATTTGCCACTTCTAGTTTATCTGGGCCAATTGTGTGATGTCATCAATATAGAGAACTAATACAATGTTCTTCCAGATGTCCAGACCTACAGTTCTTTCAGATTTTATTTCAACAGAAGGTAGAATGGACATAGGATCAGGAAGACAATCATATACATGTATAACCTTGTCCCAGGGTTGTGTACCTGAGACAATATTAATCAACTTGAGCAAAATACCTCATCTGCTACTGAATTGAATTTACAGTAATCTAGTCTTTCTCCAGAAACTTTCTTCAGGAACCTGGCTTTTGTAGGGGCCAGACTGTTGGTTTAAGGGAAACTTAAAGGAATGATGCAGCTTTAAATGGTGGCACCATTTCTTTCAAGGATGTAATATTTGATTTTCTATCTGGGCCATTAGAAGGTGAGTTTTAGAAACTTCCTTTTGGTCATTTCCATGATGATAGTTCTTACCCCAAAGCTAAGACAGCAGTATTAGTGATCTGCCAATAACAAAACATTTTCATTCCAATTATGCAGTCAGGTGCCAAGGAATTGACCACTGGGTGGGTCTGTGGACACTGAGTTTGTGTCAGAATGCTGTCAGGACTCAATTATCTGGCCCAACATGTAACTTCTACAACAGGAGGACCATATTATGCTTTGGATCTCCAGATATCGATGATGTCTTGGAATCTGTGTCTAATAGTCATGAAATGTTTGGGGAACGAGAAATACCCAGTGTTGGAAACACAAGTAAATAGGTTTAGGTCCCTTTGGGAAAGAAGTGGGAAACTATTACCATGAACACTTGTCATGGTGTTGAAATAGGATCTTTCTTCCAGGGGATACAGCCTCTTTCAGACCTGGTGTTCCAGGTCAGGAAACTTGGCAAGAGACTGTGACTATTATCAGCTTGTAGTGGATGCTGTTGTGCCACCTGGATCTCCCAGCCCCACCCCCACCCCCACCCCCACATCAGGATCGAGCACTCATTCCCTCAGCTTCTGGAAATGTCAACAGCTAACAGCTCTAAGCTGAATCTTACTCCATCTTGCCCTTGGCTGAAGAGAGCTGCCAGCCCAAGACCATGCTTACTTCCAGAGCCAGCCGGCATTCAGCGACTGGCCCCCAAAATTTCGGGACTTTGGATCTGGGATGGCCTGTCAGAGTCATCCTAAAGTGGAACAAGAGTTCTCTGTGGGACTGGCTGAGGCCTTTGTTGTGATGGGTGTCACAGGTCGACTTCTCCCTCTGCCCAATCCTGCTTCTTTCCCTTCCCCAAGGGCATTGCTCCTGAGAGCACTCCCCAATAAACTTCCTGCATGCAAATCTCCATCTCAGCCCACTTTCTTAAGAAATTGACCTGCAACAACTGTTCATGTTATGCTCTTTGTGTGCACCTACTATGGTCTACAATAAAAATATTTATAGAAGAAAATTCAAAAGAGCAGTGTCTGCATAAAAGCTATGTACAATAAAAATAAAATTTATGACTAAATAACAATGACTCTTGCTGTGCAACATGTTAGGGAAGAACACTTAAAATGGCTATTTCCAATAAAGATTAAAAGGAAGTATATCCAACTCCCACCTAATGGGATTTGCATGAAATAAACTTTAGTGGCAAATCAGAAACGAAACATGCAGAGGTTCCTGATGCTGAAAATCAAGGCCTTTAAAGGCACTTCATTTTCACTAAAGTACTGAGTCAGGGGAGTCTCTAAATACCTTTCAAGGAGCAAAAGCATAATGTGGCCCAGCCCAGGAAACTATTCATTCTGCTTTGGTAATTTCTACCATGATTTCAAACATTACTCCCTACCAGATTGCCATGTGATCTAAGGATTTAAGACGTAGCTTTATTCTCTACCTGCCTGCCACCAATCTCCACATAAACCCTATAAGCACCTCAATGTATTCAGAGCAGAAATTGGCTGAATCCCTTTCGTAATTCTCATCAGCTCCTTGTTAAAAACCATCTCTTTTGCCCATATTCCATTGATTAAGAAACGGTAATGGAGACTTATGGTTCCATTTAGAAAAATATGTTCCATGAGCCATCTGTATCACTGATGTGCACTGTTTGTCCTATTGAAGAGGTAGTCAAACTTCTGATCGGTCCAGATGACACCGATTCTGGGACTCTATCCCAGATGTACTGATTGAAAATCTCTGGAGGTAAGGTCTTGGATTCTGCAATTTAAGTTCCTCTGGTTTTTCCTATGTATGTTAGGTGGAAGAACCTTCACTTTAAATACATGGCTACTGAAGTCTCTGCTTGGTTAGCTTAGTGGTCAACTAATGATTGAACAGAGATCTCCTTATATGCTTTGAACCAATAAATAGCCCAACCTCTGCTGAGGGGCTTTGTGTGTGCTTTGAGGCATGCCTTCTAAGCTCTGGCGGGCAGTTTACAACTCGACCTTAGCTTTCACTCCTGCTTCTATAGAGCCTCAAGGGCAGCTAGAGGCAAGAGATTCAGACCTTCTCAGGTCTTTGCTGAGCATGCACACAACACGTGTGTGTGTGTGTGTGTGTGTGTGTGTGTGTATGTGGCTTTCTAGATTCCCAGGAATATGTTAGAGCTCTTCCAAACCCCTTATGGACATACCATTCCCCAGCTTTTCCTTTTAGGTTTGTTGATCAGCTTTTTGTTTACCCCGTGATGGCCACCTCAGGCTCCGTGATGTTAAATGATTGCTGCTGATTGTTTTTGACAAATGCCCTCTGGAAAAGGCAGTTTGCAAAGAGTAACTCTGAGTCAGGTCAAAGACGAGGTATGTGACTGAAGATTTCCAGAGAATTGCATGTCAAATAAAGACTGTACTCTGGAAATGGAGCTTTTTGGGAAGCATCCATCTCATTTTGCCCCTCCAGTGCTAAGCTGCTGATATTCCTGGCTACCATGATTCCGAGGCCATTGGTTTTCAAGGCTCCCATGGATCTCAGGAGAGGGGCATGGGGAACAGGGCAAGTTTTAAAGCACCACGAAATTTGCTGTTCTTACTAAGGTTCTGTTTTTCTTGAATAAACTACTTAAATTTTTGCAAGTCTTTGGCTAATTTCCAGAGATCTTTAAAAGTTGATTTTGACAATTTTTCGCTAGTGTTCTTGTTACTTTTGTGAAGGAGTGTATTTTCAGAGGTCCTCACTACCATTCTGAAAGTACTTACCCAAGAAATTTTAAAAGAGCTAAATAAATGGAGACAGATACCACGTTCATTAATTGAAAGACTCAATGTTACTGAGCTTTTAATTCTCCTCAAATGATCTATAAATTCCACGAAATTCTAGTCTTCCCATCAGGCTTTCTTTGTAGATATTTAATAAGCTTATTCTAAAATTTATATGGAAATGCAAAGGACCTAAAATATCCAAAGTAATCTTGAAAAAGGACAAATGTGGAGGACTCAAATTGAGTTCAAGGCTTAGTACAAGGCTCCTATAATCAAGACAGCGTGGCACTGGCATAAAGATCAACAAACAGTCAATGAAAATGAAGAGAGATCCAGAAACAGGCCCATACTTACTGGTATTTTCATTTGTGACAAAGGTACCATGGTGGAAAGGATAATCTTTTCAGCAAACGATGCTGGACCCATTAGATATCCATTTAGAAAAACCTGTACCTCAATTCCTGTCTCACCCCAGAGAACTTAGTTTTAAATGGATTATACAACTAAACTTAAAAACTAGAACTAAAGTTTCTAGAAAACTTAGGATACTATATTTGCACTTAGATTTTTTTTGGAGATAGGAAGTTTTTTTAGACAGGACCACAGAATGCAATATCATAAAAAATGAATAAATTAGACCACATCAAAGTTAAAAACATTATCATCAAAAGATACCATTAAGAAAATGAGTAAGTATGGCACAAACTAGGAGAAATTTGGAGAACACATGCCTGACAAAGAACTAATGTCCAGAATATATAAAGAATTCTCAAATTCAATAATAAAAAGACAATAAAAAGCAAAATATTTTAATAGAAACTTCACAAAGATAGCTATAGGAATAGCCAATGAACATATCACAAAAAAATGCTCAATCATTAGTCACAATGGAAATACAAATGATTGAAGTCTGAGTTACACAGGACTTCAAGTTTGTATGTCACTGTGTTGACCTTAAACTAATGGCAATTATTAAGCAAAGATGAGTTTGTTCGGGAATAGCAGAGGAATTGCCATTCAGGACAAGCAAACGATGGTGAACCACAGGCAAGTCTGTAGAGACAGAGAGGAGGCCAGCTTTTATTAAGTTCTGGGAAGAAATTGAGGAGGGTTGTTTTGAACAAAAGTTCATTAGAGGATAAGAAGAGTTCAGGGCTGTTGTGGTTTCACGTTGGCAGCAGGTAGTGGGCAGATTGCTGTTGCTGAGGAATGTGGAAATCTTCCTCCTTCCTGCTGGCTGTGTAGGTTGAGACAAGTGATACATGCGAGAGCTCTCTTCATGGCTTCCTGACTCCATTTAAAATCAGCTTTCCTGGGGCTGGCCCGGTGGCGCAAGCGGTTAAGTGCGCGCAGTCTGCTGCGGCAGGGCGGCCCGGGGTTCACTGGTTCAGATCCCGGGTGAGCACAGACGCACCGCTTGTCAAGACATGCTGTGGCGGCGTCCCATAATAAAGTAGAGGAAGATGGGCACAGATGTTAGCCCAGGGCCAGTCTTCCTCAGCAAAAAGAGGAGGATTGGCAGATGTTAGCTCAGGGCCCATCTTCCTCACAAAAAAAATAAAATAAAATCTTTCCTTTATTCATTTTCACAACTGCATGTAAATTTTAACTAAAACTAAAATATTGAATTCTTTTTGATAATTTACATGGTAAAGTGTTCAGGGGTAAAATATCTGATTCTGAAAGTTAACTTGAAATGCATTAAATGTTGAATTAATGGTTAAATGATAAAGAAAATATTGTAGAATTTAGGTTGTAGACGTATGAGTGTTTGCATCATTCTTTTACCTTTTCTATATGTATATCAATCTCATAATAAAATGTTGGGAAAAATTATATGAAAGCGGAGAAATATAAACAGAGGCTAGGTTTCTTATTTGGGTGACTGTTCATATGGCCACAGTTGGGATTTGGTTTACCATGTTTTCTATCCATTCTGTGTTCCCCTTGAAAGTCTGAGTTGCACTCCTCAGCTAACACTCTCTTCCTGGATTTAGCTGGATGTAGCCCATTTAGATGGGCTCAGTCACCTCCGGCCCCCTGAGCCCTGGAAGCCTGTTTCGCCTCTAGGCCAGGTCAGCTATAGTGACAACTTTGCCCATCCATAACTGCAAAGCCGGGTCAGCACAACCATTGCCTCACCTTCTATCATTAGTTGATTGTCTCTCCTTTCCCCTCAGGCAAGAAATGGCATCCTGCAAGACTTCCATCACCTTCCTGTGGGGGCTTAGAGCAGCTCCAGTGCCCAGGTCTGGCTAGATTGTGCCCACAGAGAATCTGGCTTCCCCAGTGTCCTAACAGTGGGGCTGGATTAGTCAAACCTGGAAGTGTTACCACCCCCACAGGCACACTGTAAAGATGAATTGCTTGTATTCTTCTACAGCTCCTCAATCAGACTCAGTGGGTCTACATCTATGCCTCTCTAGGGACCTCTCCTGTGATTAAGCAACCCACTGTAAAGTTTTCTCGAAGCTATGGCCAGCTCAGTAATGCCCCACCTTTAATTGTTTTCCTTTCTTTTTTCCCCACTTCTCTTTCTCTCCATTCTGCTTTTTGGGGACTGTACGTCCAGTGATGTGTTAGCTTATGTTCTCTAGAAAAGAGCCTGAGGCAAATCTCAAGTGCGCCTATTTTGTTTGTTCTACAACTATCTCTTCATTTTGTTTACTTTTCTAGTGTTCTTTAAACTCGGCAGAGCAGGTCTCTAGAACTGTGAATTGAGTATCTAAATAACAACAAAATGGAAATTGTTAATTTTTCTGTAATTTCACCGTAATCACCGAAGGGAAAACTACATACCCAATAAAAATATTTAATATTCAGAACATGCAAAATTTTGAGACTGTAATATGATTGCATTTTTGTTTAAATCATATATTCATATAATAAAGTCTTTGTTAAAGTCTTAACAATGAAAAGACATGTATAAGAATGGCTCTCAGCAGCACATATGCAATAGCCCAAAGCTGAAACAATCCAAAAGTAGAGTATTAGAAAAATTTTGTCACAAAATTTGAATTGCCAGATAAAATATTAGTTACCGGAAATTTAAATTTAAATGGGCATCCTGTATTTTAAGTTTAAATATATTGCAAATAGTGCATGGGACATATTTATAACTAAAAATTATTTACCTGAAATTCAAATTTAACTGGGTATCTTGAGTTTTTATTTGCTAAATCTGTTAACCTAACATAATGGAATACTATACGACAATGAAAATGAACTATAGCTACATGAAACAATCAAGCAATGTTGAGCAAAAAATGTCTTTACACAAAACTGAGACTCAGGCAAAACTCAATAGTTTAGAAATCAAGATTCTATAAGATGGAAAGAAGAGGGTTGTGATCTATAGAGGGCATGAGGGGATCTTCTGGGCTGCTGGTAATGACTCTTAAACTATGTGAGAGATGTAGTTACACAAAGATTTTCATGTTGCTTTACTTCACTAAGCTGTAACTTATAATTTTTGTACCTTCCAATATATGTTATAATTCAGTAAAATGTCTTAAATTGGTAGTGATTACTTTGGACTGAATTTTTTTCTTTGTGCTTTTTCTATCTTTATTTTTTACTTTGAACTTGAGAATTGGAATTTTTTTTTTTTTTTTGGAATCAGAAAAGGCCAAAGCAATATTGTATATAATAATTACAAGTTAATCTTTGGAAGAACAAAAAACATTCCGCCACAAAGTTTGGCACCGAACTCTTCCAGAATTGAGAGAACTTTTTAAAGAAAATATTTTAAGGTGACTTTTAACCAACCTGATCTTTTGTTTTTCTCCCAACCTCGATCATTTAGGAACTTGCCTCTTCTCCATACTTCAATTTTGAGTATTCAGGGAAAAGAAAACAATTTCTTTTCAGTGGGCTACATAAGTTTTAAAAACATCAGGGATCTCTTTGAAGACTTGTCAAAAATAGGTTTAGAAACGTGAACAATCTGTCTCAGCGTGGGTTCAGAGGCTGGAACTTGAGCAAAACTAAGTATGAATCCAGGTCTGACTGCAGTCACCTAGGGCAAGTTATCAAAGACCCCTGAGCCTTAATTCTCTCATTTGAAAGTCATTTAAGCCTCAAGCTAAGGAGTGACTTGCTTAGCCCAGTGCCTGGCGCAGAGGAAGCGTAAATTATCAACATGACAAACCCACAAATGCTCTGATGAAGTCTCGGGTGGAAAGCTCTTCCTTCA
Source organism: Ceratotherium simum simum (assembly GCF_057802395.1). Taxonomy (NCBI): domain Eukaryota; kingdom Metazoa; phylum Chordata; class Mammalia; order Perissodactyla; family Rhinocerotidae; genus Ceratotherium; species Ceratotherium simum. The sequence goes on from NC_141921.1 coordinate 3,757,239, forward strand.
GCCTTGAACTTTCCATGGATCTAGGTTTGCCTGTCTTCCTCCTGGCAGCACGCCTGAGATTGATTTACTTGCCATTTCTTCTCTCCTTGATTTTAGCAATAAAGTACTCTATAAAAATGGGAGGCTGATGAAATTATGTAAGTTAAGATGATTCTTTCCCAAGCCTTCTGATTCATTCCCAGAACAACCATCTGAGAATAGGTCCTACAAGCTACCCCAGCATCTTTATAAACTTGGGCAATGACTGTGAAACCACCTAAACTACAGGATGCTTATCTTTTAGCAAACTAAAATATCTGCTCTGCTCATACCTAATTAAAAGGGCTGATTTCGTTATAACACTGTCACATGGCTGCCCTCCAGGGTCTCTATGTGAATATGCTGGGAAGAAAAGGACAAGGGATGTGCTTTATTTCATTTCTCAAGCTCCCGTGAAACAGCAAAATGGCAGAAACAGCAGTCTGAGATGCTGGAGATAATTGCTGTTTAATTCTGCATTTGGTAAGTTAATGAGCACTGTACAGAAGGCAGATGATGGGGCCTTGTTTACAGCATAAACTGTGTCACTGTGTGTACTGGGGGAATATGTGTCGTCTCTGTGTGTATTCTTGCAAAGTACATTTTTCAACATAAGCAGTAATCCTGCCAAACAATTACAATGTTTACAGAATCTGATACAATCCATCTGTTTGAAAAAGTCTTTTCTGTGTTTAGGCTGATGAAATATAAAACAGTTGGTGAAGACTTAATAAAATCCACGGATCTTGATCTTGGGAGAGTGTCATGTTCTTTCTAGGCTGCACAATGGCAATTAATGGTGAAAAGCTTCCAGAGGCTTGCTGGGCTCTGACCACCTCAGTGGGATGGAGAGACAGCAACATTGTCAAGGCTCAACTGCCTTCCCTAATACACTACCTTCTCGCTAAGAACTGACACGAAGGCACGGTCAGGTGCACATGAAATGCAGAGTGTTCAAAGTACGTATTATCTTTCCTCTGCTGGCATTCCTGCCTTACAGCTAAATTTGGTATAGCGTCAATAGAAGGAGTATGACTGCACACATCTTAGTTAATTGAAGAGCCTTTCCCCCAGGAGAAGTTAACTTGGCTACTGGGGGGAGCTGAAGGACAATGAACTAGATGCTTTACAAATGTTAGCTTTTTTGAGACTCAGCATCTTAGTTTGGTCTCCCCCAGACACAGGCCATGAGACAAAGATTCGATGCAAGTGGTTTATTTGGGAGGTGCAGGGAACACAGGCAGAAGAATGAAATGATACAGGGGATGCAGTTGATAATGGATGTACTAAGCTAGCTGCCACCACGGGCAGCTGGAGCTCAATCTCAGAAGTGTATAGCACACACCCTTCGGGATTATCCCAACTGAGGCCAGGGAGCTGGGGTTTTCTATCCTCACTCTCAGCCATTGCTGGGCAAGGATGGCTTCTGGGTGGTGGTCAGTCTCTAGCACGTCCAGCATGCCATGCATGTGGCAGCAGAGGAGCTTTCTGGAAATAGCAGAGATGTAGATGCTGGAAGCTGACTGGAGCACAATAAAACAGTCAGTTCTGAGGGATAATGGCAGACACTGACAATGTCTGTCTCATTCTATTTCCATTTTATTTTAGAGGAAATATTAATACTAGACATGCCGACTCAATATTTATATTTATGAGGGTTATACGGGCAGTAAAACCTGGTTTAACAAGGGGATGGGACCCTCTTGGACTTGTCTTGAAACAATCTCAGCATAGCAAGCAATCGGTCTTGTCTTAGGTGGTGTGCTTCTTCGCTGCGGCCTGCAGGGGGGTAGGAATCCGATGAGACCATTGTGGGAGGTACAACCTACCACCGTGAAGCTTTGACTTTGTGTTCCGGCTACTTGTTTCATAAGGTGGTGGTAAAGATTTTTCGAGCTAAATTGCTTCCTTAAGATCATACAACCAATAAGTGGTGAGGCCAGGGTTCCAACACAAGTCCATCTGATCTAAAAACCTTTGGCATAATTATTGCTTGTGAAATACCATACCTTAGAGCAGTGGTTCTCAACCACAGTAGGGGTAGCAATTTTGCTCCCCAGGGGACATCTGGCAATGGCTGGAGAGACTTTTGGTTTTCACTACTTGAGGGTATGTTACTGGCATCTGGTGAATAGAGCCCAGAGATGCTGCTAAACATCCTACAATGCACAGGACAGCCCCCACAACAAAGAATTATCTGGTCCAAACTGTCAATGGTGTGAGGTTGAGAGAGCCTGCCCTAAAGATTAAGGGCATGGGTCCTGGCCCTAGTATCTCTTAGCAGTGTGATTTAGGGAGCCCCCAAATCCATTTCCTTAACTGTCACCAAAAGGAGAGGTACAAATTATTTACTTTCAGGTAAGTGATTCTTGCACTTGTATGCATAATTTCAGGGAGTGCTTAAAAATGCAGATTCTTCAGCCCTATAGATTCTAAGTAATTCTGGAACAGGACCCAAAACCCTGTGTTATAAAAAGTACTCCTGGGTATTTGAAGTGGGCCATACTTTAAGAAACTTCATTATATGGTAGTTTCTAAAACTGATGAAAACTGTGTATCATTTTAAGTACTTAACATGCTTTAAGTGCCCCCAAAATGTAAGCCACTGTCCTGACTACTTGTGCTGACTTCGTCACCAGAAGTAGCCTTGGCAGAGAAGTCAGATCATCCAGAATAATCAGATTAGGAAGCTGATAGAGGAAGACATCATAGATAGGAATACAGAAACATCTGGTGGCTATAAGAGACTTAATACCCTATCCTGATGAATGGTTTTGTGACTACAGTAGACTGTGGGGCTTGAGTTGCTGTAAAAAATCTTAGATAATGCTATCTATAAAATGCTGGGAATAGAGTGCTTATAAGAACAAGATCGTTTGATTTATTTATCCCCAAAGCATAGCATGATGTCTGCCATAGTCAGGATTTAACAAATATGTTCACTAGATGGACTGAAGTTGCAGTGAAGGAATTGAGATATTCTAATCTAACAGCTGGCTAGATTTTCCAGATTTGGAAGTTGGGGTGGGGTACTTTCAAGCTTAATGACCATGACAATCCTCTCAAGGTAATCCAAAACCTTCATGGGAGGGTTACAAGATATGGTGGAGTCGACTGTTAGGGTCTTACCCAGATCTTCTTTCCTGGGTCAGCATGTCCATTACCCAGCTGATGTGAGTGTGGGATGCTAATAGCTTATAGATGTGTATTTCCGCAGAAAATTGCCCTCAGCTGATGGGAACCACCTCCTCTGGAAATGCCGTCCCCAGAGGTGGCCCAAGACCAATGACTGACTGTTATTGGGATACAAAAGCACAGATCCCTTGCCTCAGGATAGGACAATCCTATGGTGCCATTCATGTCCCAGAGTTCCCTTAGAAATCATGCTGGAGTAGATTTCAGCTGAAACCACATCTCTACTTACCTCCTTCCCCTGCCCTGACCTGCTCCCTCACCTCCTTACAGATTTCTCCTGAAAGTACTCCCTCAATAAATCCCTTGCACAAGAATCCCAGTGCGTACAGAAACTGACCTAAGGCACTTGGCACCATGAGTGAAGGTCAAATCCACACGTGTGCATGCCTGCTGGACCCACTGACATACCACCCTGAAGTTGCTGCCCTGGTGGAGCAATGAAGCAACCTCTTGAAGATGTAGCTGAAGTGTAAGCTCAAGATGACAGCAGCAAGCAGGGGCACTATACTTCTGGACTCAGTATTCACCTGGAACCAACAGCCATCATGTGGTGCTGGGGAAAAGGGGTGGAAGCAGGAATACCTCTCAAGATGGGACAGCTCTGTGATACCATTCATACTCCAGTGCTCTTCACAGAAGGAAGGCTGAGATTTGACTTCAGTTAAATTACATCTTTGCTGAACTTCTCCTGCTCTATCTTGCTTCCCTCACTTCCCATACAGGTTTCTCCTCTGGGCATTACCTCGTGAAGTCACTTTCACAAGAATCCTCTCTGGCTCTGCTTCTAGAGATCTCAGCCTAGGGTTAAGACAAGGCACCTCAATCCAAACATCTTGTCCTCTGCCTTCCTTTCACAGATGTAGAGGAAGAACCTGACACCACTTTCATTACCTGGCAAATGGAGATCCCAAGAGGGTAAGTAAATGACCTAAGATCATTTAGTAAGAAGTAAAGCTGATATTGAACCTGAATCAGACCCAAGAGGCCTGTTTACTTTCTGCTGCAGCATTCCTGCTGGTTGCCCATGCTGGGTGTTAATACCCAGGACTCACAATACTTTCCTGCAGAATCTTACCACCCTCCTATCCTCCACCTCCTGGCCTGGTTGGAGAAGTGTAGGTCTGGTCAGAGAGAATAACATAAGACAATCATTGATGGTGTCTTGGATGGGTCATAGCAAGCTAGAAATGTCACTCTGGAGATATCCCTTCAGCCTTAGGCTGTCCATAGCTATGACCTAGATTTTCCTCTAAGAGCTGGGCACATCGGGCTGGTGCCCCGGTATTTCTGCTTGTCTCTCAGTTCCAAAGATGTTATGAGGTATGTTTCTTCATATATGTTGACCATTCCTTCAGAAAATTGACCTGGATCCGTTTCACCCAAGTTATTCCCCTTTCTAGCCATAACTCTCTAGCTCATCAAAGTGAGCTATTTTCATCTCTTAAAGTACCATGTTTACGTGGATTTACTCTGTTCCAGTCTTCTGAAATGGACTTTGAGAGAGGGGAAGTATTCAACAGATGGAGAATATGGGGATGGAGCAAGCCCTGATGGGAAAGTTCACAATCCACTTGAGCGGAATGAGCAGTTGTGCAGTAAGCATGAGTGCTGATGCCCGCTTCCTTCCACCACAAATCTAATTGCCAGGCCAGCTTTGGGCCATATTCGGTAGGTCTCAAAGCCAAAAGGACTGGACTTCCATGTGCATGGGCTGCACTAGGCCTGGGAGACCTACTCAAAAGGTTTGAGGCAGGAGAAGGTATTTAAAAGATCAGTTTGGCAACCAAGTGAACAAATAACTGGAAGGATTTATGGACGTTCTCTGCTGTCCAGTCACAGCAGATTTGTTGAATCAGACAGAAATTGCATGAACCCTCTCGGAATCCCTTGATACTACCCACTTCCTGGTCTCACAGCACCTTGTTCTCCTAGGCTTGACCAACAAACCTAGGACCCACCTGAGGCCAACCAGTCACTTGCCCTGGGAATGTCAGGGCTGCCACCTGACAGCCAGGCTGACCAGCTCCATGCCTGGAGTTCTTGGCTCCTTCTGCCATTTCTACTCTAGGGTGAAACATCGTATTAGGGCATGGGATCTGGCAGCCCATGTAACTGAAAAAGGGGCCAGGTGATAAATCTGCTGCAAGGCAAATTTTGACCAAAGAAAACAGGACCTGGGAGACGGGGAAATAAAATCTTCACCATGAACTATTCTCAGGTGCAATTTTTCCTTACTCCCAGGCATATTTTGCCTGCTCTTGGTTTGGTGAATTTCCCACTAATCCTTCATAACTCATTTCTGAATTCTTCTCCAAGAAGACTTCTCTGACAATGACCATCCCTTTCCCTGTCTCCTGGGTCAAACACCTCTCTTTAGGACTATAGAACTTTGGATTTCCATATCTCCTAGCACTTATACTTATTGGCTGTGGTATCTAATAAGGTGTGAAATCTCCCACCTTCTAACTCCATTCACCCAATCAGGCCATCCCTAGTCACAAGAATCTCGACATTTTTGTTTTTTGCTAATATCAACCACAATGATTTTTGATAGCTCAGGTGCTCAAGAAATATTTATAGAATAAGTGTGGGCACGTGTGAAAGGAATATAACCAAAGTTAGTCTTCTAGTTAGCTCCTGGCAACCCAGCTAGCCATGTAAGGGAGCTGGAATACTTCTATGCAGCTAGGGGAATTGGTTCATGTGCAAGGAGGATCAAAGAGATTCTGAGATGGGAACAATCAGGGGGCTGAGCACCAGCCAAGTGAGGCCCTGTGAGGCCCTGTGTGCGGTTACAGAGGGATTCATGTTGCCCTTATAAGGTGACAGAGCAAGGCTTCCCAGACAGCCCTTTTCTGACTTTACTGCTGTCTTTGCTGCGTGAGGTTAAACCGAGGCTCCTAAGATTCACTGCCCAAAAGAAGGTGATGTCTTAATGGGCCATGATGAAATGAAAACTCCTCACGGGCAACGGTTGCCTGATCTCAGAATCGCCAAGACCGACGTATATTAGGTGCTCAGTGATTGTTTCTTGAGTTAATGACTACCAAAAGACTCCACTGACCAAATAAATTTTTTAAACTGTTTCCAACAGTCATATTTGTATACCCAACTCCTAGTACAGTGCTTAATTAAATTGCCAAAGGACCATTATACGCACAACCAGGCTCATTCTTTTTTCCAAAGGGATGTAAAATAGGCTGAAAGAGATGGACCTACAAGACTAAAGCAAAGGAGCTGTGGATATTTATACATTAAATTTTTCACACCCTCTTCCTCCCTCAAATAGGCATACTTCCCAGGGAAATTCAGTCTTTACCAGCTTGATTCCTGGACATTTATTTTGCAGAATTAGGATAATGAGTAAGGGAGAGAATTGAGAGATGCTGCCTGACCTGCACAGTAATTTACATTGGAGAGGGCAGGCATCTTGTGACAGAAGAGAAATTGGTGTATCCAGAGAGTAAGTTACAAAGATACGAGCCACTGAAGTCTAGGTTTGGATAGTTTGGAAAAGGGAAAGGAGACTGCAGGACAGCTGTGAGAGAGACATGGGAAAAGAAAACTTTAGGAAATGTGACAATGTCATGTGGAATCTCTCCCTTTTACGTTTTTGAAATACTTCTAAAAATGTGAAAAATAACTTACTGATTGTTTTTCATGTGACATCATTATAAGGCTGAACCACTAGGCATCTCAATTTTATTTGGGTTATACTACATTCATCTTAATCCTATCCAAGGAATTTGGAACCATGACTACAGCTTTCTTGAGATGATTTTAACTAGTATCCACTATCTCAGGAAAGTAACCTATTATCAGATATTTATATGTATGTGTTTATGTACATTCTTTATATCAATTTCTTATAAAATCAGAGCTAAGGCTATTTTTAGCATTATATTCAAAATGACAATATATGGATCCGATTTTTTGTGGACCTAATTCTTTAAACAAGGTTAGTATGACTTTTTGAATGTGACTGTTTCAACATGATTATTAAAATACATTATAACTACCCTTTGCTCTATGTAACTTGTAATGTCTATGGCCAAAAGCAATATCATTTTGACTGAAGATGATTCAGCAGAAACATTTGCTTAATCTTGTTAACATTCGCACTAATGAACCATTCGATGATCACTACTATAAAATGGGGCCAAGATATCCAGGTGCCTCTCATCACAGATCTGTTTGTTGATATTTTCCAGTTATTCTAATCCCATATAGCAACATGAGCAGAAGAAGCTTGAATGTGGGAGCCATCTGCACATCATTTTATTGGTCACTGACTTCTCTGACAGCTAATTTAGAGCAATAAAATTTTGAGTTGAAGTCCAATTAGTCAGGGAGTTCCACCTCTTTCCTCTTTGCAGGTTTGGACAATTTGGAAAATCTTTTGGAAGATTTTCTGTCAATTAGCACCTCCAGCAGAAAGTAAACAAATAGGGGACATAAAGCAGAAATCTCAGCAATCATAGATTCTGTAACAGTCCTTGGACTTCAGGATAAAAATAATCAAGCATTTGCAATGCCTAGGATAGTGTGCTGCACAGAAATGTCTAAAGATAATTAAAAGCAAGAGTAGCAACAATCTAAAACTTATTTGGAGGGACATGGGTGTGGAGGGATAAAAAACACTGCAGAGAGCATTGTCTCTGCCACTGCCCATAACCAAATCTCCTAACTCCTTATGCTCTTGGCAGGATATCTCCCACCCCACGATTTGACTTGGTTTGCCTAGTTAATACCCACTCACCCGGAAGACCTCTTAGTCCTCACTTCCTCAGAGATCCTCCACCAGCCCAGATTAAACATGTCTATGGATACATTTCTCTATAGTACATATCCAAGACATAGTTTTACATTTATTTATTGTGTATCTGTCTCATCTGCCAGTGTTCATGCTCCACGAGGGCAAGAGTTCTCTTCCAACTATGACACAGTGTCACAATGAGGAGTAAGGGTTTGGTGGCTTGCTGAGTGAATTTGGACTTAAATTTCCCTGCCTTTTAAAGGGAGAGGGTTGGAGGTTTTCAAGGAACTACTCAGCACTAATGTGATGGCTCTTCAGATTACAGGAAAGACATTCATCTGCTCTAGGGCATACCAACTTCACCCCTTAAAAGATGCTTTGGGCAATCTGAAATTTACAGAGCAAGACTAATACAGACCCAAGGCTTCAATTTCTCATGAGAGGGTTTCCAACACCAGTATTCCTGGGATCCGGGGAGAGCTGCTGAAGCACATTCTTGGGCTGTTTTAGAAATGTGGGCTCACACAAGCCATGCTGGCTTTAAAATATCTGTGTAGGATGTTGCATGGATGCTGATAGAAATGGATCTATTTATTTTTTAAACCCCAAACATGCTCAAATGAACCTCAGATTAAAATCTTGAATGGCTGTTTTCTTAGTTTCTCTAAAGCTTTTTTCCTTTTGGCGTGTCAGTGACTAATAAATTGCAGTAAAGCTTGAGTTTGTACTAGCTCATAGGTGATTACACTGGACAAGTAGTTTTCCCAAACCCTAGGGCCCCTTGGAAAATGAAATAACTTACATCTGGAAGGAATCAGCAGACAGAGGGGCCCCTACCTACCTGCATTCTCTAGCTGCTGAAATCGTGTTTTGATAAGATAAGAGGAAACAGGGCAAGAATGAACTTAGACTCCTAGAAATGAAACGAAAGCCCTCGTGGCCATGCAAACTGCACTGAACAGGTCACTAGGCCTGAGTGACTGCTGCAAGATTGCTGAGGTGGGCCCTAATCTAAACTTTTAGTCTCCATCACATCCCTACCTCTTACCAACCTTTACCCAACACCATTACATTATTCTAGAAACCATGTATTTTGCATGTTCCAGGAGAATCCCAAATTGAATTGTTTTGTCCTGATGTGTTTGACTGCCCGCAGTCTCATCAGACCAGGTGTTCTAGTTTTGCTCTCAGCAGGCTGGTCCCTGGAATCACACGTTGGATGGGAGTTGCAGACCTAACAGCTGAGGGAATGGGGCTGGAATGGGGCAATCATTAATAACGCCCCAGCCAGCTGTTGCCAGGGAGAAGGCAGGCCCCATTTTTTTTTTTTTTTCAGATCTTCTGACCCTTTAAATTGCTGAACACCAGATTTTCATGTGAAATATTCTATTTTTTAAAAATATTTACAACTAACTTGACTTGAAAAAGTACGGGTATGCTGAAAAACAGAAACCAAAAAATACGAGAAGTCATTTGTCTTGAGGCTCTTTGGGCCACAGCCTGCAGATTACTTCAGTGTTTCCCTAAGCTCTCCATGTTTGATCCCCGTCTGTGCACAGATGTCCCCCATATGCCATTTCGTCAGATCCAGCAACCTATGAGATGGATGGGAGTGTTCCCATTTTCAATTTGAGGACATACAGGCTCAGATAGTGCTCATTTGTCCGTGGTTACACAACTCAGACCAGATCTAGGGTTTGAAAAGAGTTCTGTCTGATCCCAATGTCCCTGTTCTTTTTCCTGTTGTGCCATTATCCCCTGGAACAAGTAATAACATGCCCCCTCCATTTTATTTTATTTTTTTTGTGAGGAAGATCAGCCCTGAGCTAGCATCTGACACCAATCCTCCTCTTTTTTTGTTGAGGAAGACTGGCCCTGAGCTAACATTCACACCCATCTTCCTCTACTTTATATGGGATGCCGTCACAGCAAGGCTCAACAAGTGGTGCGTTGGTGCGTGCCCGGGATCCGAACCGGTGAACCCCGGGCCGCTGAAGCGGAGCTTGCGCACTTAACTGCTGCATCACTGGCTGGCCCCCCCACCTCCACTTTAAAAGAAACTACCATGATAGATCTAAAAAATCTATAAAAAAAAGTGAAATAAAATTATTAGTGAAAAATAGCTACAAGGATTGGGAGTTTGGGGTGAACAGCATTGAGAAGTAGACTCAAAGGGAGAAGGGGGTAAGAAATAACAAACTCCTAGTGGCCAAGTGGATAAACAACTTAAGAATATGAACATTTAAATACTCCAGTTGTTGTGATTGATGCTACAGTTTGAGACCCCCTCTATTGTCCAACCACTCAGTAAAAGTCTGGTGCTGCACAGCTGATATCAGTGTGGTTGGGGGAGTAAAAGATGGGGTGGTTTTCAGTCTGGCTTCATGCAATGGGGAAAAGGGACCACATGTGTGGACAGCCAGGTGATTGATAAAATGGTCTAATTCACTAGAATCAAGAACCCATAGCCAGTCATTATAACCAGGAGAAATACAAACCTACCCAGAACACTACCACCCAAGAATCCCAAGGAGATTAGAAGGGCAGTGAGTTGCTCATCTTGTAAGATGGGAGTTCAGGACAAATACTTTTGTATCTCGAAGAGCAGGGTGACTCATCTTGTCTTCATTATATCTGGAAATATATATATTAAGTTTTCCATAACCACCCCCTAATAACAAGCAAAACTAATTGCTCCAGCATCTGTGTATCCATTGCAGTCTGTTATAACATGCATCATATTGTAACTATATAATCCTAATGGAAGAGAGTGTGTCCTCATCCCCATGCCTCTAGTACATGTCACAAAACAGGTATGAAGATGCACAGTAATAATTTAAAGATGTTTTAAAATCCCACCGTCTCCAGATTAATAGCTGTGTATATCGTGTCTGTTTCTATCAATTCTGTTTACACTTAGTATGCGTTTGTGACTGAGTTTAATTTCCCAGAAGGTACTAACTTTATTGCTTCCAAAGTCGTCAATTATTTTTCTGTTTATATGGCATTTTATGTTTCAATTTTCCTTCAGACCGCTTTGCAGACACCGTTTGGGATACACACTTGGTAATGTAAACCCAAATTAATTTGCACAGTTTTGCTTGACTGGGCTTTTTCTCTCAAAGTCACGCTCCATGAAAAATTCTAACCAGGTGAGCCTTGGCGAAGCAGCTGTTTCTCCCACGGTATGCAGGGAGGAATCATCAAGGTATGAGCTAAGAAGAGGCAGGTAATTGCCTGGCCTATTTGGGGTCTTTGTCTAATATTGACTTTTAATTATGAAGGCCAAATGTTTGTTTTCTTATGGGATCCATTTCTGCCCCTCGGTTATTGACACAGTTGGAATATGAAACGTTTACTTTTTTTATTGGGGCTGGATGAGTAAGTTTATATTACAGTCATATGATCAGAGTTTATAAGAGCTGAAGCTCAGAATGTGTCTTGTGTGAGTTTCTAACTAAATGTCCTACGTGTCCTGATCAATTTATTTAGATCTTTGTTATATTCTACAAGCTCACTACAAGTATTAAGGATGTGCCACCTAAACTGGAAAACATCTTAGAAATATATATCAATAGAGTAGAGTTTGTGTTTGTTTGCTTAACATTGGGGCTAGCACACAGAAGGAACTTAATTAATTTGTCAAGTGCTGAGGATGCAATGAAAATCAAAAAGCCCTAGCTCCTACCCACAGGGCTTACATCTTGGGGGTCAGAGGCAATAACAGCCTATTACAATGGAAGTGTGAAGTGCTACAACTGCAGTAGGCATGGGGTATCGGACCCAGAAATCCTGCTTCTAGGAATCTATCCTAAGGAAATAATCTGAAGCGCAGACATGATTTACACAGAGATTGTTCACACAGTGATCATTGTTATCAGCAGACCCTGTTCATGCTGATGTGGTTCACACAGTGCATTATTTAGCAGTGGAAAAATTGTGGAAACAGTGGGAAAACTGTAATTAGCCAATTTGTTGTCATCATGAAAATAATAGAAAGCACAATGCATTAGCTATTCTGTGCCAGGCAAATTTCAAAGCACTTAATCTGAACTAACATATTAATTCTCTCAATAACCCTATGAGGGTATTATTACTATTATCACCATTTTATGTATAAGAAAGCTGACACCAGAAAGTTAAATAACTTTTCCGAGGTTACTTACCAGGCAGTTATTTGACAGGCAGTGTGACTCTAGAGTCTGCTTTATGTTACAACCATTAAAAATGTTTATATAATTTATAATGATAAGGAGACAGGCTTATGATATTTACATAGAGTTGGATATATACTAATCTTAGGCTGTGCTTTCTAGGAGAACCCAGGCTAAGATAAGAGCTTGCTAGCATGTAATTTATTTTGGGAAGTTATTCTAGGAGAGAGGAGTGGGGGGATGGAAAGAGTGAGACAGGAAAACCAATGCAAGGATGCATTATCAAGCTTGTCACCACTGAGGGGGCTCAGTCCCAGTGGGACCCTCTGAGGAGCTGTGTAGTATGTGCCTCAGCATCATCCACTGAATGGATGAGAGAAGGGAGGATGTATCCACCAACTCCATCCCCACTGGTCAAGGCTTACCATGGGTGTTGCCCCCTCCATGTGCAGGAAGCACAGGTGTGAGTACTGAGCGAGTTCCCATGGACCTCCCACTCTGAGGTGCCGGGGAAAACCTGGGGCGGAAAGCAAGGAGGAAGGGCTAAGTTTACACCTGTGCAAAGCTAGTCCTTCAGCAGTGGGTGAGGGGAGGGAGGGCACAAGAGGCATCTTAGACAGGCCATCCTTTACACCAGTGACGCCCGTCACTACTTCTGCTCCATCTCAAGATTGCTCACTGCAATCTCCTCAAGACTCAATACAGGTGGGTTAGTGGGACAAGCTCCAGTCTCACTATTGCAGGTAGTCCCAGGTTGTAACTGATAGTCAACATCTCCCTCCTCCATTACCCACTCTGGGTTTCCCCCACGCTCAGCCTGCACTTCAGGAGGCTCAGGGTAATCGCCTAGTGGAGTGATCTAGACCCTCATCACTGAAAGACCCAGGCCTATCTCAGAAGGGAATCAGCGTCTCTTCTGGATGCTGTGGGTTTCAGCATTGGGGCAGGTGATTTTGACACAGAGACCCACCCTTCCATGGTGGGCATTAAACTGGAGCCTTACAGACCTCTGGGCTGTGGTTTAAGCAAGAGAGATCCTTTCTTTATTCTTTGAGGACCCCACAGAAGTACAGAAGATGCTCTCAGTGTCCCTCCCAGATCCCTTGGACCCTCTAGTGCCCCTCAGCAGACTCCCATTCTGCATCTCTGAGCCTTCATCACTTCACTCTTATCAGGCTACAGTTGTGAAGTGACATTTTGCTGTTGACAGGAATGGAATCTCCAAGAGACATGCCCAGTTGTGTCCATAGCAAGGGGGATACAAAGAGTAGAAGGGGTACTAACACCACTGAGTTATCTACTCTTTAATAGATGGCTAAAATGACATTTTATGTTATATACACTTTACCACAATAAAATATATTTTTAAAAAGATTTACCCAACACACTGCCTACATGCCGTTTTTGTTCATTTTTTACTTAACGTTTATGTAAAGCCTGCCTTTATTTCTTACGTGCTCACATACACATAATACTACCCATGGTTTCTTCTAGGTATTGTTGATATGAGAGTTTTACTTTCTTCCTTACTCTTTTAGATGTTTTCCAAACTTTCTCTAATGTTTCTGCAATGAGAATAATAACCAGCTTGTATAATTTTGAAATCATCTAGAGGAAAACATCAGGTCTTAAGAAATGGCATCTGACCCTCAGAACCTAAAAGATGTTCATAGTGTTCTAATTAACCCTTCCTTGCAATGCTGATTTTGGTTGAAACATTGTAGGAATGGTTCAAAGGTAAAGAGGGAGGGCAGGTCCATGCACCCTCACTGTAGGGAACTCAGACTATGCCCTAGCCAGGATCTGCCCCGTCACCTTGCTCTCTGACCAGCGCAGGCCTAGAGAAGACTTGCTTGGTTCCCATGATCTTGGGCTGCTTCTGCTACAGAGGGGCCTGCAAAGACCATCAGGAGCAGAGGCAATTTCTACTTATCCCTCAGGTCCCTTGAGGGCTTGCCCTGCCAGTGCCCAAACCATTAGCCTATTGCCTTCTGCCCTGGGGCTTTCGTATCACAGCTCAACCATCATGGGACCAACTCCCTAACATCTTCAGTTGAAGAATCTAGAAGTGCAGGAGAGTTAACACTCCATGGAGCCATCCCTGACTGGTGGGAGATGGGAGCTGATGGACACGCTTTCTTCCAGACAGACAGTTTGGAGGCACAGGAGTTTCATACATCCTCTCTGAAGATGCCAGAAGACCAGGGAATCAGTTCGTTGCCAAGCTGGGGCAGCGCAGAATGCAGTTATATTTACTCTTCTCCTCTGCCTCACTCCTCCTTTTCCCTCACCTCTGCTTCCCTGAAATTTTACTCCCAAGCAAAGTGTTACACAAACTTTAGACTCAGGCTTCTTTTCTAGGGAAGTGAGTCAAAACTCTACCCATACACGTTTTAGGCTCTGTGTGTGACTTTCAGCAAATTAAACCCCTGAGTTAACTTTTACGTAAAATGAACTTAACGGAGCTTAAAGATTAAATGAGATGGTTGTGCATAATAAGCGTTGAGTGTTTGTTTAATGTAAAAAGTGCCCAACATATTTCCTGACATAAACAATAGCCAACAAAAATCAAGCCCTTCCATTTTGCCCTTGGCTTTCTCGCAGTTCTCACCGTGTTGACTCTGCTTGGGTGGCTGGTAACCCGTAACATAAGAGGAAATTTAGTAAGGTGAATCAAAGCGGAAATTGTCATCAGAGAAGAGAGGAGGCAGCTGGTGATTTCACGTGGCTCAGCTTCATACAACCTAGGGCAGCAACTACATAACCCACTACAAGACACACTTGACCCTGCGAATCCAGACGCTGTTAGGCAGGAGTCAGGCTTCTTGGGTTTCCTGGGAGATAAGCTGGGTCAGCACTTTGCCCTGTGTTTTTCTGTATAGGACGGACATGAGAACAGGATTTCCTTTCTCCTCTTCTGTGTTTCCCACATGTATTCAAGTCACTCTGCTAACCTTCCCAGTTCCAAGCAAGCTCACCCAATGAGGCTCCATGTGCTTTTAAAGGGCCAGATTTGTGTGTATTACAAGCAGCCCTACTGCTTGGGCCATATGAGCTGGCAGCCCCTATGATGATGGAAGTGTCAGTACTAGAAAAAGATGCATGTGGAATTTGTGGCAAGTCCCAGGGGGACAATCACAACACAGGCCTCTGGGCCTCTTCGGCAAGGAAGGCCACGTCATTTTCAATGGATAATTGTACATCTTTTTATTTATTTTATCAATTCAGAACTTTTATTTTTAAAGGAATTTAGATAGTAAGGTATTAAATAATAGTTCCTCATAGTTATTGCTTTCTTCTTTATTCTCAATAACCTGTCTAATAATCCCTTCTAGAATTTCTTGGGGGTTGACATTAAGCTCATTGGTCTATAGTTTCCAAAACTCTACTCTTTTCTTTCTTGAAAGTTGAAGCATATTTTCAACTCATGTATCCTATTTTCTATTTCTCTATGATTACTAAAAATATTTCCGCACCAAATTTACAAGTTTTATTTTTTTTGATTATCTTAAGACGTGCTCTTCTGAACCCGGAAAAATTAAAATAATTTATTATAGTTTATAACTTAGTTTATCTTATTATCTTTTCACCTAATCTTATGTTTATGCCATCATAAATACTTTGAAAATTGTTCTCTTTGATAGAGAAAATAGAAGTGGAATAGATGTTGGATATTTCTGCTTTTTTTTTTTTACTCTATCTTCAATTAAAGCAGTTCAGACACCACCCTCACACACACCAAAATGGTGAATATGGTATAATATTCTTTGTTCATCTTTTGCTGATCAGAATCATTTTTGACTAACAACTTCTGGAAAATAAGCTCATTCTGAAATTTTACCGCTTTGGCATTATTTTTTTTTTTATAATTTTATTTATTTATTTTTTCCCCCAAAGCCCCAGTAGATAGTTGTATATCATAGTTGCACATCCTTCTAGTTGCTGTATGTGGGACGCGGCCTCAGCATGGCCAGAGAAGCGGTGTGTCGGTGCACGCCTGGGATCCGAACCCAGGCCGCCAGCAGCAGAGCGCGCGCACTCAACCGCTAAGCCACGGGGCCGGCCCTGGCATTATTTTTAAATACAACAATTGTTGTGCTACTGGGCCCTGGTAGAGACAGAATGCTACCACCAAATGACCATGTGCTTGCAGCTTCCTATCGTGAGCTCAATCCTGTCAGACCCACCAGATCATAAGATCAAATGGGCCCAGCAACACTCCAACAAAAGTTGGAAATTGTACATTCAAGATCAAACAATGGCAGAACCAAAAGGTCCAAGCAAACTAATGAGCAGATAGCCCAGACCCACCACTGATGCACCAGCATCCTTCCTTCAGTCCATGCCCATGACCATGGCTTTGGCCATGTCAATTTGGAGACAACCAAGGGAGATATTCAGTCAGTGGTTGTATGTGTGATTCTGGAGCTTGAGGGAGAAGTTTGTCAGATACCCAAGTCCTGTTCGTGACCGCTATTCTAAAGTGCCCACAGTTAACATTCCTTAGGTGACTTCTGTCCATGTTACAACTCTTAGGGTCGCCTAATGCCAAGGTGGCAAATATCAATCAAAACCTCACTAACTGCCCCCAATTCCATCCTTCAACTCTGACCTAATGCCTCCCGGCTAGGATATGACCTGCAGCCACTGACCCTTGGCAAGTGGCCTTGAGTGCACCTCCTCAGTTACTCCCTTTGCCTCCCAGATCATATTTGAAGTTCATCCACCTCTTTCCCGGCCCCAGTCACTGGCTTACCCTCTATACCCTGAAGTTACTGTACTGCTTGCTTTTCATCATGGAGTGACTGGGTCACAGCCTCTTCAAGACTGAAAAAAGCCAAGTATTTATCACTTCCCACAGCTCCAATAAGTGAAGAGTAATCAAAGAATATCTCTTGAAACTTTGTTTTAAAGACTCAGCTACAGATGTTTACCTTTTCCTCATTTCTGTGTACACGAAAACAAGCATAGACAGGGCTTCTTCAGTAAAGGGCTGTGAGTGGTAAAAACAGATAAACATCAGATATTCCCAATATTGTAACAAAGCATAGCAGTCAGAGCTAGCTAGAGAGCAAAGGGCTCACTGCAGAGGCAGGGGCTCCCGACCCTTGGAAGTAGCTGTACGTACAGGATGGACAATGGAGGCCAGGGGTATGTTACAGACGATACAAGCACTATATTTGGGCAGGAGTGGAGGTGGCAGATAGAAACCAAATGAAAGTCTTTGGTTCTAGGACATAAAAGCCCGTTATTAGAAGGGACTTGACTAGACAGGAACCATAGAGTGACTGGTCTGGTCAGGGCCCTCCCTCTGACATGTCAGCTCACCCTGTACATAGTGAGCCCCTAATAAAAAGAGGTGGTACTCCGCTTCACCTTGTTTGTGACCCAGCTCCAGAACTGTTTGCTTCAACCCATCTCGTGTTCCACTTCATTTGCTCAACAAATATGGGTGTCTACTATGTGGCAGTCCCTGCTCTAGGCACTGGAGATAAAGGAGTAGAAAAGACAGCAAGTTGCTGCTTTCAAGTTTAGTGAAGTCACAAGTAAATAGCTGTAGAAACAACCTTTGATAAGTGCCGTAAGGGAAACCCATAAGGAGCTGAGACAAAATTGGTTGGGTGGATAACGAGACCTGCCTTAGGAAGGGGATCAAGAAAGCCTTTCTCTGTTCCTAACCTCTCGATTCCTTTTCTTGTCCTTTGAGGCTAAAGCTTGATGGGGCTCCTGTACCTTGTGCTCTTAGCTTCTTCTCTCATCTACACTATGCAATCCCCTTCAATTGAGTGGTTGGCACACGGACATAATTCGCTGCCTGGTACCCTGTAGGCCCTGGGATTCCCGGTGACTGGCCTGTCAGCTGTGTTTGCCTCACCCCATGAACGAGACCCAGATCTGATCATTTAGCCCGATGCCCGTTGACCAATAAGTAGAGCTGCCTGAGCCAAACTGGGTTGAGTCCAGGCACCTTAAATCTGTATGTTAAGCAATGGCTTTGACCTACCATCAGAACGACTTGACCTTTGAATCATTTTTTGAATTGGCTGTGAATTTCAGCCCCTTGGCTTCTGTGAATAAAGGCGAAATGGAGGACTAAAGGCCTATCTTAGCCCTGATTTACAAATGTCGCCCTGCCCATCAAATACATCTCACCTGTCCCCGCCTCTGATACTGAGCACTGTGGGAAAATTGTTGAGAGCAGAGGGCGGAAACCGGGCGGTTCCTGGAGCCCTGCAAATCACCAAATCCTCTTCTACAGCCACATGTGCCGGCCCTCTAGACATCTCCACCTCAAATTCAACATGCTCCCAAACGAAGGAATCATAACGACTCTTCCCTTAATTGGCTCCTTTTTGTGTTCTCTTTCTCTGAAAACCACCACTGTATTTTTTAAGCCAGAAAACTTAGAGTCTTATTAGATTTTCCATCTCCCTTATCCTTACTACATTTAAGTTTTACCAACTCTACCTTGTCCCTCATTACCCCTGCCAGGACTTTTTTTTTTTTTTTTTTGGTGAGGAAGATTAGCCCTGAGCTAACATCTGCCAATCCTCCTCTTTTTGCTGAGGAAGATTGGCCCTGGGCTAACATCTGTGCCCATCTTCCTCTGCTTTATATGGGACTCTGCCACAGCATGGCTTGACAAGCGGTGTGTAGGTCCACGCCCTGGATCCGAAACTGTAGACCCCAGGCTGCCGAAACAGAGCGTGTGAACTTAACCACTATGCCACCGGGCCAGCTCTACCCCTGCCAGGACTTTTATCCAAGCTGTCATAATCTCATGCATCAACTACTCAAGGTGCTCCAAAATGATATCCTGTCTGTCACTGAGCTGGGGTTTACTCAAATAAGCAAAATGGAGAATGGGAAGAATGTTGAAGAACCTTCTAAGCGAGGCAGTCAAGGCCCCATGCACCTGCCTGACTTTCCTCCCCTCAACCTCCAGCAAGTGGCTCCATGAGCCTTGCTTTCTCCATGCTGACATGATTATACCTTTGCACATGTTCCTTCTGCCTAGGATGCCATCAACCACCTGTCCCCCTACTTTGTCCCCTTGAGTCTCCTGCTAAGTGTTATTTCTTCTGAGTTCTTTCCTGCATCCCCTTAATGAAACCAGATGCTCTTCCCCGCCACACACACCTCCCTGCTCCATTATAGCATTTATTACAGAGCACTCTAAGAACCTGTTTACATATTTTAAAAGGTAGGGGACCATAGATATTAATCTCACATTTCTATTATTTTAATTGATGCCCAACCTGTAACCAGAACTTAATAAAACCTGGATCAGTGAATGTAACCCAAGTTTGTCTGGCCTTCCATTTATTGGCTTGAATCCCTGAAACCATAGGCAAAAAGGTTTGTATATATTTTCTAAGATGTTGAGATTTTCCTGCCTCCATTTTTACTGAATCGTCAATATAATTGTCTCTCGCGCCCTTTTTAATTCCATATTCTCAGATATAGGTACCAAAAGAAGTTCAGAGAACCCGTTTCAGAACTCTAGGATCCTCAGGTAGATCAATGGCATAAGAAGAGAAAAGGATGTAAGGAAAATGAAGGATTTGTGAAGAGAGCCATTACTGTCTGAGAGAATCTTCCTCCATCCAAGAGGGGAATGGCAGTGGTGTGGGTGTTAATTTCTTTACCTCCAGCCTAACGTCAAGGAGGCTTCCATGGGACCATTGGAAGAGTTTGATAAGCCTTTCCTGAGTTTGGGAGACACAAGAGTATGCAGGACTCACCTGAGAAAGCTGAAGCTGCCTGTGGCAGCAGGATGGAGGGGCTGTACCACAATCAGTCTGCACTCCAGACTTTGGTGGGACTAGAGGTACAGGAGTGTTTCCTGGAGCTAGAAGTAGGGGAAAAACAGCTGCCTGGAGGTGTTTTGAAACCTGCCCAAAAGAGCTTCTGCCAGAGGACTAGAGAACTCAAGAGCAAGAATCTGAAACACAGAGCTGAGGGAGAGGCCCAGCGGCAGCCTGAAGTGTGCCTGGCCCACATCACAGGAATAATAGTCTCAGGCGGCAGCTGGTAGGCACCTCCAAGGCCTCCTGGAAGAGCCTAGGAGAAAAGGAGTCCACTCCAAACAGCTGCCACAATCAGAGAGCAAGTCCAGTTCCAGTAGGAAGTTTGCTGTCCCCTCACCCTCTTCTCCCTGAGCGCTGTCCCTCAGGTCAGGAACTGCCACCCAAGCCAGCCCAAAAGGGAAGAAGGGGAAAAATCCACTCTCAGTCAAGTTTGGAGTTTGGGTTAATATCTTGTTCTGGTTATTCTGGCTTCTGAAGTAAACCCATGTTTTGACCTAATTGACCAGAGGAGGAATATTCCAGAAGGGTGTACAGAAAAGCCATGGATCTGTTGGAGTTGGCATCTAGGTGAAGGGAAAACATGCCCCAATTATTCCACCGTAGAGGGACAGTGAGAGACAAAAACTAAAGTTTTAACGTGGCTAAGCCGGGAGTTACACTTATTCACTTTCTGAGGATCCATAGCTTTTGCCAGATTTCCAAAGGGATCTGTGACAAGAGAAAAGGTTAAGAATCAGCCTTTTTACTTTATAGAGCAGGAAAATGAGCTGGAATCAGGCGTAAGTAGAGACGACCTGAGTACATATGTCCTGCTTCCAGCCTACGGCCCTGAGACCAAAGCCTTAGCGTTTTAAACATCAAGTATAAACACAAAATTCTGTATCTAAAAAGATCAGATTTTATGTACTTTCACATTTCTTGTCTAATGAGCAATCCCAGGGCTGCAGATCCATTTAAAGCATAGAAAAAAAATAAAATAAAAGGAGGGTCTGGCTTTCTCTAAGCAAAGCACACAAGGATCCTGTGTCTCCATAATGAGATTCCAGTAGTTTCTAAGCCACGGCCCCACTCGCCGCCAACCACATCTGCCTGCACGTTTGATGGACTGCAGGCTTCCTTTGTCCTGGCAGCCCTGATTACCCTTGATGGGGCCAGAAACCTCAAGGCCCTCGGGCTGGGGGAGACACGGGTGTCCTGAGGGGTTGGCCATCCTAGGGGAGTTGTCCTGTGCTTCACTGGTCTTGCTCACGGCTGGGGGTGGAGCAGTTTGTGGATGCGTTTCTTCCTGTAACGATTCAGAAGAGGAGTCTGAGGTCTCTGGTGACTGTCCTGTTCTTGGTGACGGAAGGGGACGATTATGCGGAAGCAGGGTAGGGTAGAAACTTGGCTCCAGAGGTGGCTCTTCCACTCCTCAACTGGAAAAGGAGAGAATGCATGGCGAAAATTACCATGACCGTTTTTTTAATAGATGAGAACTTTACAGCATGGCTCTCATCTTCTGCGCTTGCTCTTTGAATGAGACCCTCACAGCGCCCGGCTCGTGGTAAGTGCCCAGTAAACATGTTGAATGTCTGTCTTCTTTCCTGTGGACAACTGAGCACTACATAAAAGGCACTGTGCTATAGACACACACTGAAATACAATCCTCAACTTCTAGAAGTTTCAGCCTCTGGGGAGGACAGACAAGTAAACAGATGAGTATAAAACATGACATGAGTGTATGGTGATGAGGGAGCATGAGGACAGTAGACCCAACCAGACAGGGCCGTCAGGGCAGCTCCCACAAGAAGGTGATTTGTCAACCAATGCCTAAAGGAAGAGTGAAAGCGAGCTAGGCCAACTGCAGGAAGAAAAGGCCTTCTAGGGAGAGAGAGGAGCACGAGCTGGGATGCATCACAGGAAAGAGCCAGATGTTCAGTGAGACTGGGGCATAGAGAGTCAGGTAGGAGGAGCTGAAGAGGACATGGGGGCCCAAACATCAGGAAGGGATATTCTGGATGATGTGGGGCTTTGGTTTGTGTTTTAATATTCTTTTCTACATGCTTCTTTGTCTTCTTTATCCTCAGGGCTGGAAGCCTGGGAACCACATTTCCCAAACTCTCTTGCCTCTAGGGTTCCACATCAATAAGATGCATTCACGTGAGACATGAAAGGCAGAAATGAGGCAAAAGTCATTCTCCAGCAGTGATAGTGGATGCAGGATTTCAGCAGATGTGGATTTTTGTAGCAGACTTTGGGTTCCATGCCAGGAGGTCACAACTCCTCCCGGAGGCTGTGGGGGAATTGCGAAGCCAGCTGAGCAGGGCTAGAGGCAAGAAGACAGGATGAGGAGGCTACTACCATAGTCAAATTGAGGGAGAGGAGGCTCTGAGTGAGTATAAAGGCTGTTGGGCTGGAGCAGAGAGGGCAGATGCAAAGTTCAAATGAGGGATTGAACATGGAAACGTTTGCAGAAAACTGAGAAACGCTGTCCAGGAGGAATAAAAGATAGTATTGCATTAGTAAGAGCAGCATTTGATTATGTCAAACAAAGAGCGAGCTTTGAAATATTTCTCTTGTATCTAAGTCAGGGAGATATTCCGGGGAAGTCTTTTGAAGGAAGTGAGAGAATTTTTTTTTTATTGAGGTCACGTTGCTTTATAACATTATATACATTTCAGGTGCACATTATTATGTTTCAACTTCTGTATAGACCGCATCGTGTTTATTACCAAAAGTCTAGGTGCCATACGTCACCGTACACGTGTGCCTCTCCACCCCTTTACCCCTTTCACCTTCCCCCCTATATTTCTTTGATTCTTGAGGGATGAGTATGCTTTAGATAATTTCCCTCATCCTTCTTCCACCTTTAGCTAGCATCTATTGTGCACCTTCCATATACTAGGCAATCTGTTAGATTCCATCACATGTATTGTAAAAGCTTCACCATAACCTACAAAGTAGGTATTGTCAGCCACTTAACTAGAAAATACAATAACTTGACCCAGGTTACCCAGTTAGACGATGACAAATCAAACCAGGGTCTCCTGGTTCGTCCAAAGACAAGTACTCTTTCCACTCTTCCCTGTTGCCTCCGAGTATGAAGCATCACAGGAATGTCCACCAGTAAGGTCTGTGGAGGTTGTACCAAGTAGATCAGCATGGATGGACTGGAAAGTGTGGAGGGCGGAGCGGCTCACGGGGGAGGCGAGGAGTCCCACAGCGTGCTGTGTGTGCTGTGGAGAACTGGCACTGTTCTTGTAGGAGAACTATCTATTCCTCTCCCACAGCAACTTTGGCCTATCGTATCTGCACTTAGAAACTTATTGCTGTGGGCTATTTATTTTTATAAAGAGCTCTTACAAATCAATATGACAAAGGCCAATAACATAATAGAAAAATGTGCAAAGATCATGAACAGATATTTCCCATTGGCCAAGCTCGGCCAGAGGCAGAGGACAAAGGAAATTATGGATGTGGTCCGTACCAGTCAACCTCCTGGGATGCAGAGCGAAGAAGAGCTGGGTGGAGAGTGAATTTGGAAGAGTAAATGGATGATATCCAGCAGATTCCTCTGAAAAGAGTCCCTTCATTAAATTCTCTTCAGTCAGCACTCTGTATGTGCTGGGACAGAGCAAATACATATACCTATAAACTTTTTTTTATAAATGAGTGTCCTGAACCTACTCTCATGGAACTTCTTAAAATTTTTAATTGTGATGAAATACACAACATAAAATTTACCATCTTAACTATTTTTAAGTGTACAGTTCAGTGGCATTAAGCACGTTTTATATTGTTGTGCTACCATCACCACCATACACCCAGAGAATTATTTTCATCTTGCAAAACTGGAACTCTGTACCTATATTAACAACTCCTCATTCCTCTCTCCCTCCAGTCCCTGGGATTCCACTATTCTGTCTCTGAGTTTAATTACTCTAGGTACATCATTTAAGTGGAATTGTACAGTTTTATCCTTTTGTGGCTGGCTTATTTCACTTAGCTTATTGTCCTCAAGGTTCAGCTATGTTCACATGGCCATGACACATGTTAGCGTGTGCCAGAATTTCCTTCCTTTTTAAAGCTAATGTTCCATTGTATGTGTATACTACTTTGTCTTTATCCATTTATCTGTCTATGGACACTTGGATTGTTTCCACCTTTTGACTGTTTGGAGTAATGTTGCTATGAACACAGGCATACAAATACCTCTTCGAGACACTGATTTCAATTCTGAGTATAGGCCCAGAAGTGGAATTGCTGGATCATGTGGTAATTCTATTTTTAATTTTGGAGGAATGGCCATCCTGTTTTCCTTAGTAGCTGCAATATTTACATTCCTACAAACAGTACACAGAGGTTCCAATTTCTTCACATCCTCTCCAACACTTGGTTTCCTTTTTTTTGATCATAGCCATCCTAATGGGTGTGAGATGGCATCTCATTGTGGTTTGGATTTGCATCTGTCCAGTGATTAGTGAAGTTGAGTATCTTTTCATGTGCTTCCTGGCAATTTACATATCTTCTTTGGAAAAATGTTTATTCAAGTCCTTTGTCCATTTTCGAATTGGGTTGTTATTTTTGTTGTTGCTCAGTTGTAGAAGTTATTTATATGTTCTGGATATTAGCTTCTTATCAGACATATGATTTGCAAATATGTTCTCCCATCCTATGGGTTGTCTATTCACTCTGCGTCCTTTGCATAGAAGTTTTAAATTTTGATGTAGTCCACTTTATCTATTTTTACTTTCATTGCCTATGCTTTTGGTGTCATATCCAAGAAATCATTGCCAAATCAAATGTCATGAAGCTTTTTCTCTCTTTTCTTTTATAGTTTTAGCTCTAATGTTTAGGTCTTTGGCCTATTTTGAGTTAAACTTTGTTTATGGTGTAAGGGTCCAAAATCATTCTTATTCATGTAGATATCCAGTTTTCCCAGCACCATTTGTTGAAATGACTGTCCTTTCCCCATTGAATGATCTTGGCACCCTTGTCAAAAATCATTTGATCCAATATGTAAGCATTTATTTCTGGGCTTTCTGTCTTGTCCCACTGGTCTATATGTCTGTCTTTGTGTAAGTACCACACTATTTGATTACCGCAGCTTTACAGTAAGTTATGAAATCAGGAAGTATGACCTCCTACTTGTTCCATTTCACGATGGTTTTAGCCGTTCAGAGTCTTTTGATATTTTACATGAATTTTAGGATGGATTTTTCTATTTCTGAAAAATGTCTTTGGGATTTTGATACAGATTGCATTGAATCTGCAGATCCCTTGGGGAGTACTGACATCTTAACAATACTAAGCCTTCCAATCCATGACGCAGGACGTCTTTCAATTTATCAGTGTCTACTCGAATTTCTTTCAGTAATGTTTTGTAGTTTTTCAGTGTACAAATCTTTCACCTCCTTGGTTAAATTTGTTCCTAAGTCTTTTATTCTTCTTGATGTTTTTGTAAATGGCACTGTTTTCTCAATTTCCTTTTTCGAGTGTTCATTGTTGGTGTATAGAAATAAAACTGATTTTCATGTATTGATTTTGTATGCTACAACTTTGCTGTGTGCACTTATTAGTTCTAACAGTGTTTCGTGTTTGTTTTTTTTCCCCGGGGAAAGATTTTCCCTAAGCTAACATCTGTTGCCAATCTTCCTCTCTTTTTTTTTTCCCCTCCCCAAAGCCCTAGTACATAGTTGTATATATTCTAGTTGTAAGTCCTTCTAGTTCTTCTATGTGAGCCGCTGCCACAGCATGGCAACTGACAGACAAGTGGTATGGTTCCATGCCCAGGAACCAAACTTGGGCTGCCAAAGCAGAGCGAGCCAAACTTTAACCACTAGGCCATGAGGGCTGGCTCTCTAACAGTTTTTTTATGGAATATATAGCATTTTCCACATAGAAGATCACGTAAGCTGAAAATAAATATAATTTTACTTCTTTCTTTCCAATTTGGATGTCTTTTATTTCTTGGTTAATTTCTTAAGCTAGAACTTCTAGTACTATGTTGAACAATGTGGCAAAAGTGGGCATCCTTGTCTTGTTCTTAAAGGAAAAGTTTTCAGTCTTTTACCATTATGATATTAGCTGTAGCATTTTCATATATGGCCTTTATTACATTGAAGTGGTTGCCTTCTATTATTAGTTTGACTATAAAAGGTTGTTGAATTTTATCAAATGCTTTTTCTGCACCAATTGAGATGGTTATGTAGTTTTATTTCCTTCCTTCTGTTACTGTGTGTATTTTATTGATCTTCATGTGTTGAACAATCTTTGCATTCCAGGAATAAATGCCCCTTGGTCATAGTGTGTAATTCTTTTAATGTGCTGTTAAATTCTGTTTGCAAGTATTTTTCTGAGGAGTTTTACATCAATATTCAACAGGAATATTGATCTGTAGATTTCTTGTAGTGTCTTTTTCTGGCTTTGGCATCAGGCTAATGCTGGCCTCAGAATGAGTTTGGAAATGATCCCTCCTCTTCAATTTCTCAGAGTTTTAGGAGGATTGGCATAATTTCTTTTTCAAATATTTGGTAGAATTTACCAGCAAAGCCATCTGGTTCTAGGTTTTTCTCTAAGAGGTTTTTGACTGGTGATTCGATCTCCTTGGTACTTATAGGTCTGTTCAGACTTTGTTTCTTCGTGGTTCAATCTTAGTAGGTTGTGTGTTTCTAGGAAATTGTCTATTTTGTCTAGGTTAACCAATTTGTTGGCATGCAATTGTTCATAGTCCTCTTATAATCCTTTCTATTTCTGTAAAATTAGCAGTAATGGCCCCTCTTTAATTTCTGATTTTAGTTGAGTCTTCTCTTTTTTTTTTGGTCCATCTAGCCAAAAGTTTGTCAATTTTGTTAATCTTTTCAAAGAATCAACTTTTGGTTTTATTGATTTTTCTTTGTTTTTCCTATTCTCTATTTTATTTATCTCTATTCCAATCTTTATTTCCTCTTTTCTGCAAGCTCTGGTTTAGTTTTTTCTTTTTCTAGTTCCTTAATCTGTAAATTTATGTTGTTGATTTAAGATCTTTATTTTTCTTTAATATAAGCTATTACAGCTATGAATTTCACTCTTAGCCCTGTTTTTGCTGCAGCCCATACATTTTGGTATATTGTGTTTTCATTTTCATTGATCTCAAGCTATTTTCTGATTTCTATTGTGATTTATTCTGTGGTCTGTGGGTTGTATACGAGTATGTTGTTTAATTTCTACATATTTGTGGATTTCCTTCTGCTATTGATTTCTAGTTTCATTTCATTTTAATCAGAAGAGATACTTGTTATGACTTGAGAGTCTTCTAAATTTAGTGAAGAGTTGTTTTGTGGCCTAACATATGGTTCATCCTGGAGAATGTTCTATATGCACTTAAGAAAAATGTGTATTTTGCAGTTGTTGGATGGAATATTCTGTATATGTTGGTTAGGTTCAGTTGGTTTGTAGTGTTGTTCAAGTCCTATTTCCTTATTGATCTTCTATATAGTTGTTCTACCCATTATTGAAAGTAGGATATTTCAGTCTTCTATTATTGTAGAGCTGTCCACTTCTCCCTTAATTCTATCAATGTTTGATTAATATATTTAGCAATTATGTTTAGTGCATATAGGTAAATAATTGTTATATCTTCTTGGTGAATTTACCTTTTTATCATTATGTAATGCCCTCTTACTCTCTTGTAAGAGTTTTTGACTTAAAGTCTATTTTGTTTGATAGTAGTATAGCCAAACTTGCTCTCTTTTGGTTACTATTTGCATGGAATATCTTTTTCCATCTTTTCACATTCAAGCTACATGTATCCTAAAGTGAGTTTCCTATAGACAGCATATACTTGGATCCTATTTTTATCTATTCTCTCAATCTATGTCTTTTGGGGAGTTTAATCTATTTTCATTTTAAGTAATTACTGAGATAGAAGGACTTACTATTGCCATATTGTTTTCTATGTCTTATAGCTTTCTTGTCTCTCATTTCCTCCCTTACTGCCCTCCTTTGTCTTCAGTTGATTTTTTTTTTGTAGTGAGATGTTTTGATACCCTTTTCATTTCTTTTTGTGTATATTCTATAGATATTTTCATTGTGGTTACCATGGGGATTACATATAACATTCTAAAGTTACAGAAATATATTTTAAACTGAAACCAACTTAACTTTAATCACTTACAAAACTCTACACTTTTACAGCTCTGCCCACCCTTCCATTATTGATGTTGCACATTATACCATTATATATTGTGTACCCATTAACAAGATTAATAATTATTTTTATCCTTGTCTTTTAAATTCTATTAAAAAAATTAAAATTGGAATCATGAACCAAAATTGCAATAATACAGGTTTATATCTGTCCATGTATTTGCCTTTATCAAAAAATTTCGTTTTCCTATTGCTTTGAGATATTGTCTAGTTTTTTTCCTCCAATTTGAAGGATATTCTTGAGCAGTTCTTTTACAATAGGTCTAGTGATAATGAACTACCTCAGATTTTTTAAAATCTGGAAATGACTTAATTGCTCCCTCATTTTTGAAGGACAATTTTGTCAGATTTAGACCTGTCAGTTGACCTCTTTAAATACATCATCCCACTTCCTTTAGCCTGAAGGGTTTTGGTTGAGATATCATCTGATTATCTTACTGAAGAGATTTCGTATGTGACAAATCACTTTTCTTTTGCTGCTTTCATGATTCACTCTTTGTCTTTCTACAGTTTGATTATAATATGCCATTGTATGAATTTATTTGGATTTATCCTATGTTGTATTTATTGAGCTTTTTGTGTTTGTATATCCATGTCATTCCTCAAATTTGAGAAATTTTTGGCCATTATTTCTTCAAATGCACTCTCTTCTCCTTTCTCTCTCTCCCCTTCTTCTTCTTCTAGAACTCTCATAATGTGCATTTTGACCTGCTTGATGGTTTCCTGTAAGTCCCTAAGGCTCTGTTCACTTTTGTTAGTTTATTATTCTTTTTGCTCATCAGACTTGATAATCTCAAATGACCAGTCTTCAAGTTTGCTGATTCTCCTGCTAGTTTTGTTCTGCTTTTGAAACCCTCTAGTGTATTTTTCAATTTTCTTATTGTATTTTTCAGCTCTAGAACTTGTATTTTTTTTCATAATATCTATCTCTTTGTAGACACTCATTTTGTTCATATATTGTTTTCCTGATTTGTTTTAGTTGTCTGTGTTTTGCTTTAGCTCTTTAAGCACATTCAAGACAATTATTTTAAAGTCTTTGTCAAGTAATTCCAAAGCCTCCATTTCTTTAGGGTCACTTTCTGGATATTTGTTATGTTCATTTGAATGGTCAATATTTCCTATTTCTTTGTATGCCTTGTGATCTTTTGTTGAAAATTGGGCATTTGAAATGGAGGCACCAAGATGTTGACATGGGAGGCTCCTGAACTTCCTTCCTCCCATAGATACACCAGATTTACTGCTACCCATGGAACAATTCCCTCTGGTGGAAATCTAGAAACTAGCTGAGTGACTCCTACACATCAGGTGAATAAGAAAATACCCACATCAAAACAGGTAGGAAAGGCCAAGACACTTTCACCATAAACCTCACCCCCAGCATAGTGCTATACAGTTGAGAAGGAGCCCCCAACTCCCAGATTCCCCTGGAGGAGTGAGGGGTTTGGACTGTACATCTAGTGCCACAGTTTGTAAGGGTCCCATTAGAGGGATGGGCTCTGAAAACACCTATCACTGAAAGTGAATGGGGCTTGCAACCACAACACCAATGGGACTATAGGAAACAAAGAATTAGTTCTTAATGGGCATGTGCACTAATAACACTCATTGAGACTAACATCCCAGGGCTCAGTGCAGAGGGCACAGGCAAAAACATCCATCTCCTAGTCCTTCCCTGGAAGAGGATCAACTCCATACTTTACAATCTGCTGCCTGAGGGTCTGGCTTCTAATTTGAGTGCATCTAGGGGCTAGCTGTGATTCTCCACAGAGCCCGGGTCAGTGAATCAGCACTTCTGCCACCTCTGGCTCCAGCTTGCTCCAATGATAAAAGCAGATTGCTAACATCTCTGTGGAAGGAGCTTATACATACACCAGGCACCCCAGATTTTGTGGCTGCTGCCCAAGATATAGGTCCTTGGATCACCTGGCTCTGATAGCCAATGGAGCTTACATTCACAAGTCCCATAGGACTGTAGCAAACTTTTTATAAAGGGAACAATAGCACTCACACCCTTGCATGGCTATGCACATGGGCTCAGGGCAGAGGGAGCAGACAAAATACCATCTCCAAGATTCTCCCTGGTAGGGACTTAACAACATACTTGCCAGCTGCTGTCTGATGATCCAGCTTCAAATGAGCCTGCATCTAGGTGTGAACTGTGATCATCCCCTTTGGGTTACAAATGAGTCTTTGCACACCATCAACTACTGGGAGCCACTAAAAACAAAGATGGAAGATGGGACAATCACAAAGGTTTGAGAGATGACGAGGAGCTTGTGCCAGGCTCGTTGCCAAAGTTTGTCTTCTACATGAGACCAGTCTGTCAAGACTGGGAGAGGTAGCTGTTTTATCTGAAGGACAGAAAGCAACATAGAGAGTCAAGGAAAATGAAGAAACAAGGGAATATGTTCTAAACCCAAGAACAAGGTAAATCTCCAGAAACCCATTTTAATGACATGGAGATAAGTGATTTTCCCAATAAAGTTCAAAATAACAGAATAAAGGTGCTCGCTGAGTTCAGGAGAGCAAAGAACAAAGTGATAACTTCAACAAAGAGAGAAAAAAATATTAGGAAGTACCCAACAGAAATGGTAGAGCTGAAGAATACTTAGTAGTCAATAACTGAATGAAAAATATAGTAGAGGGGTTCAACAGCAAACTAGATCAAGCAGAAGAATGGCTCAGCAAACTTGAAGACAGGGCAGTTGAATTCATCCAATCAGAGGAGTAAAAAGGAAAGAAAAAAGAGTGAAGATAGCTTTACCATCAAACAGACCAATATATGCATTATAAGGATCCTAAACGGAAACAAGAAAGGGGCAGAAATCTTATTCAAAGAAACAATGGCTGAAAACTTCTCTAACTTGGAGAAAGAAACAGACGCAGGAGATCCAAAGAATACCAAAAAAGATAATCCAAAGAGATCCAAACCAAGACACATTATAATTGTCAAAATTTACAGACAAAGGGAATCTTTGTAGAGTTGTCTGTATACAACTCTAGTATAACAATTAAAAGGCAAAGGTATTTAAAATGACTGTAACTAAAATAATTTGTTAATGGTTACACAGTATAAAAAGATATAAATAGTGACATCAAAAACATAAAATGTGGGGGAAGTGAAAAAGGTAGAGCTTTTGTATGTGTTCAAATTTAAGTTATTAGTGGACGTCAGCATCATGGCAGAGTAAGTTGTTCCGTTTGTCTTTCCCAAGTTACAATGAAATGGACATCCATTAACCAACAGAAGATTCCCTACACAGCACAACAGGATGCCTGAGAGATCCATGCAGCTATATGTCTGAAGGTGGGTGGACTGGATCCCTAGGAAGCAGTGGAACTAGATGAGTGGACTCCGACCCCTTCCCTCCCCAGTCACAGTGATCCAGGTCATAGGTCCCCAAATAGTGGCCAGTGTAACTGAGTGGAGGCAGGGGCAGCCCACTGGCACAAGAACGCTTTTGGAGTGGTAGCACCCATCTACTGAGGTGACCCTTCCCGCACAAAACTCACCAGCTTTGTGAGTGGCTCAGCCATTGCAAAGGTGCCCTGCCCATGGAGTGCAGTGGCCTGGGCCATGCAAAGGCACCCCACCCACCAAGTGCAGCTGCCTGGCCTGCCTAGTGCAACAGCGAGGCTGAACTTTCCCACCAAGAACAGTCGCCTGGCCACAACCTGCCCACCAAGCACAATGGTCCCACTCACATGACCCACTGAGCAGCTGAGGCCAGCTTGCATGAATTCAGAGCAGCCCAACTGGCACAACTACCAGCAGATAGATGAGAAAAGAAAACACAGACCCTTTCACCACCAGCCCCATTGCCAGCAGTGGTAGGTGGAATCAGTGACCTGATACAACCACAAATGTGCTGGCAGAGGATCAATTCATCAAACACCATGAAGAACTACATTAACACTGCAGAACAGAAGGAAAATGGCAAGTCTCCAGAAACCATACCATAAGTCACAGAAGATTACTATCTAGATGACAGAGAATTTAAAATAGCTGTCATAAAGAAACTCAATGAGTTACAAGAAAACACAGACAGTTCAATGACCTCAGGAATAAAATTAATGAGCAGAAGGAATACTTCACCAAAGAGATTGAAGCCCTTAAAAAAAACTATACAGAAATTCTGGATATGAAGAATATAACTGAGAGAAAAAATAATGTAGAAACCAGAAAAATTAGAGCAGACCTTATGGAGGAGAGAATTAGTGACATACGAGATAGAAATCTAGAAATGCTTCACGTGGAGGAGGAGAGAGAGCTAAAATTTAAAAAGAAGAAATTCATTGAGAAATATCTGACTCAATTAGGAAAAGTAACATAAGGATTATAGGTACCCCAGAGGGAGAAGAGAGAGAGGAGCAGAGAGCTTCTTCAAAGAAATAACAGCTGAGAACTTCCTAAACCTGGGGAAAGAACTGGACTTACAAGTACACGAAGCCAATAGAACTCCAAATTACATCAATGCAGAAAGACCTTCTCCAAGGAATATAATATTAAAACTGTCAAAAGTCAATGACAAAAAATATTAAAGGCAGCAAGCCAGAAGAAAATAACCTACAAAGTCACCCCTATCGCACTTTCAGTGGATTTCTCAGCAGCAACATTACAGGTAAAGAGGGAATGGAATTATATATTCAAAACACTGAAGGACAAAAACTTTCAGCCAAGAATACTCTAACCAGTGAAATTATCCTTCAGATTTGACAGAGAAATAAAAGCTTTCCCAAATTAAAAAAAAAAAAAAAAAAGCTGAGGGAGTTCATTGCCACTAGACCTGCCTTATAAGAAATGATGAAAGGAGCCCTCCTACCTGAAATGAAAAGGCAAAGGTCTACAAAGCTTTGAGCAAGGAGATAAATAGACAGACAAAATCAGAAAATTGCTACTGTCTATCAGAATAGGTTAGAAAACAATTATAACAAATGATAAAAGGAAGGAAAGCATCAAAAATAACCATAAATACTTCAATTTAGTCACAAACTCACAACTCAAAATCAATCAATTGTGACAATGATAACACAAAAGGGGAAGAAGAAAGGGATGGAACCTTCTTAGGCTAATGGAGACAAAAGACTATCAGAAAATGGACTATCTCATCTATGAGATCTTTTATACAAACCTCATGGTAACCACTAAACAGAAAAACAGACCCACAAATGATAAATAAAGAGAAAACTGAGAAAACAATTACAGAAAACTACCAAACTGAAATGACAGTTGGAAATACAAGAGAAAGGAAACAATAGAAATATAGCACTGGAAAACAAGAGATAAAATGGCAGTATTAAGCCCTCATATACCAATAATCACTCTAAATGTAAATGGTTTGAATTCTCCAATCAAAAGACTGAGTGGCCAGATGGATTAAAAAACAAGACCCAACAATATGCTGCCTCCAGAAAACACATCAGCTCTAAAGAAAAACATAGGTTCAGAGTGAAGGGATGGAAGATGATACTCTAAGAAAATGGCAAGCAAAAGAACCCAGGTGCAGCCATACTTATATCAGACAAAACAGACTTCAAGATAAAAATGATAATAAGAGACAAAGAGGAGCAGTATACAATGACAAAGAGAACACTCCACCAAGAGGATATAACACTTATGAATAGATATGCATCTAACATAGGAGCACCAAAGTATATAAAGCAACTATTAACAGACCTAAAGGGAGAAATTGACAGCAACACAATAATAGTAGGGGACCTCAACACCCCACACACATCAATGGATAGATCATCCAGACAGAAAGTCAACAAGGAAGCAGTGGCCTTAAATGAAATACTAGACCAGATGGACTTAAAAGATATATATAGAACTTTCCATCCAAAAACAGCAGAAGACACGTTCTTCTCAAGTGCTCATATAACATTCTCAAAGATAGACCATATATTGGGAAACAAGGCAAGCCTCAATACACTTAAGAAGATTGAAATCATATCAAGCATCTTTTTCCCACCACAATGCTATGAAACTAGAAATCAACTACAAGAAAAAAGCTGAGAAAGTCACAAATATGTGGACACTAAACAACATGCTACTGAATAACCATTGGATCAATGAAGAAATCAGGAGAAATCAAAAAATACCTGGAGACAAATGAAAACACAACATACCAATTCTTATCAGATGCAGCAAAAGCAGTACTAAGCGGGAAATTTATAGAAATTAAGGCCTAACACAACAAACAAGAAAAATCTCAAATAAATAATCTTAGACTACACCTAACAAAACTAAGAAAAGAACAAACAAAGCCCAAAGTTTGGGTACTGATGTGTAGGAGGGAAATAATAAAAATTAGAGCATATATAAATGAAATAGAGACTGAAAAAACAATAGGATCAATGAAACTAAGAGCTGGTTCTTTGAGAAGACAAATAAAATTCACCAACCCTTAGCCAGACTCACTAAGAAAAAATCCAGTTAAATAAAATTAAAAATGAATGAAGAGAAATTACAATGGATACCACAGAAATACAAAGGATTGTAAGAGAATACTATGAAAAACTATATGCCAACAAATTGGATAACCTAGAAGAAAGGGATAAATTCTTAGAATCATACAACCTCCCAAAACTGAACCAAGAAGAAATAGAGAATCCGGATAGAAAAATCACAAGTAAAAAGACTGAAACAGTAATCAAAAACCTCTCAAAAAACAAAAGTTCAGGACCAGATGGCTTCTCTGGAGAATTCTATCAGACATTAAAAAGATTTAATACCTATCCTTCTCAAACTATTCCAAAAAATTGAAGACAGGACATTTCCTAAATCATTCTACAAGGCCAACATTACTCTGATACCAAAACCAGAGAAGAACAACACAAAAAAGGAAAATTACATGCCAATATCACTGATGAACATTGATGCAAAAATCCTCAACAAAATATGGGCAAAGTGAATACAGTAATACATTAAAAGTATCCTACACCATGATCAAGTGGGATTTATACCAGGGATGCAGAGATGGTTCAACATCTGCAAATCAATCAATGTGATACACCACATTAACAAAATGAAGAATAAAAATCACATGATCATCTCATCTCTGCATCAAATAGATGCAGAGAAAGCATTTGACATGATCCAAAATCCATTTATGATAAAAACCCAAAATTGTTATAGAGGGAAAGTACCTCAACATAATAAAGGCCGTATATGACAAACCCACAGCCAACATCATACTTAATGGTGAAAAACTGAAAGCCATTCCTCTGAGAACAGGAACAAGACAAGTGTGCCCACTCTCGCCTCTCTTATTCAACATAGTACGCTAAGTTTTAACCAGAGCAATTAGGCAAGAAAAAGAAATTAAAGGAATCCAAATTGGAAAGGAAGAAGTAAAACTCTCACTGTTTGTAGGAGACATGATTCTATATATAGAAAACCCTAAAGAATCCGTCAGAAAACTTTTAGAAATAATCAACTACAGCAAAGTTGCAGAATACAAAATCAACATACCCAAATCAGTTGCATTTCTATACACTAATAATAAACAAGGAGAATGAAGTCAAGAATACAATCTCACTTACAATTGCAAAAGAAAGAATAAAATGTCTAGGAATAAATGTAACCAAGAGGTGAAACACCTATACACTGAAAACTATAAGATATTACTGAAAGAAATCAAAGAAGGCATAAAGAAATGGAAAGATATTCCATGCTCATGGATTGGAAGAATAAACATAGTTAATATGTCTGTATTACCTAAAGCAATCTACAGATTCGATGCAATCCCAATCAGAATCTCAATGACATTCTTAATGGAAATAGAACAAAGAATCCTAAAATTTATATGGAAAAACAAAAGACCCCAAGTAGCCAAAGGAATCCTGAGACAAAAGAAAAAAGCTGGAGGCATCACCCCAACTTCAAAATATACTACAAAGCTATAGTAATCAAAACAGCATGGTACTGCCACAAAAACAGACACACAGATCAATGGAACAGAATTGAAAGCCCAGAAATAAAACCACATCTATGGACAGCTAGTCTTTAACAAAGGAACCAAGAACATACAATGGAGAAAGGAAAGTCTCTCCAATAAATGGTGTTAGGAAAACTGGACAGCCACAGGCAAAAGAATGAAAGTAGGCAATTATCTTACACCATATATGAAAATTAACTCAAAATGGATTAAAGACTTGAATGTAAGACCTGAAACCATGAAACTGCTAGAAGAAAATATAGGCAGTACACTCTGACATCGGTCTTAGCAGTATCTTTGTGAACACCATGTCTACTCAGGCAAGGGAAACAAAAGAAAAAATAAACAAATGGGACTACATCAGATCACAGAGCTTCTGCAAGGCAAAGGAAACCAGGAACAAAACGAAAAGACAACCCACCAACTGTGAGAAAATATTTGCAAATCATATATCCAACAAGGGATTAATTTCCAAACTATATAAAGAACTCATACAACTCAACAACAACAAAAAACCTGATCAAAAAGTGGGCAGGGGATATGAACAGACATTTTTCCAAACAAGATATACAGATGGCCAACAGACACATGAAAAGATGTTCAACATCACTAATTCTTAGGGAAATACAAATCAAAACTACAATGAGACATCACCTTATGACCACCCGAATGGCTATAATTAACAAGACAAAAAAATATCAAATGTTGGAGAGGAGGTAGAGAAAAGGGAACCCTCATACACTGTTGGCGGGAATCAAACTGCTGCAGCCACTATGGAAAACAGTATGGAGATTTCTCAAAAAATTAAAAATAGAGATACCATATGATCCAGCTTCCCACTACTGAGTATTTATCCAAAGAACATGAAATCAACAATTCAAAGAGATTTATGTACCCCTATGTTCATCACAGCATTATTCACAATAGCCAAGGCATGGAAGCAACCCAAGTGACCATCAATGGAAGAATGAATAAAAAAACTGTGGTGTATATATATATATACACACATACACAATGGAATACTACTCAGCCATAAAAAAGACAAAACTGTGCCATTTGCAACAATCTGGATGCACCTTGAGGGTATTATGCTAAGTGAAATATGCCAGACAGAGAAAGACAAATACCGTGTGATTTCACTCATATGTGGAAGATGAACAAATTCAAGGATAAGAACAGATTAATGGTTATCAAAGGGAAGAGGGTGGAGTGGGGAAAAGGGGTAAAGGGACACCTATGTATCGTGATGGATAAAAACTAGACTCTTGAAGGTGAGCATGATGTACTGTACAGAAACTGATAATAAGGTATGCCTGAAATTACACAATGTTATAAACCAACATGACCTCAATAAAATAAGTAAAAAACAAAATTATTAGCTTAAAATAGACAGTTATAACTATAAGATGTTTTATGTAAGCCTCATGGTAACCACGAAGCAAAAATCTATAGTAAATACACAAAAGATGAGGAAAAGGAATCTAAGCATACCACTACAGAAAACCATCAAATCACAAAAGAAGAGAGCAAGAGCAGAAAAAAGGAATAAAGGAACTATAAAATAGCCAAAAACAACGAACAAAATCGCAATAGTAAGTCCATACCTATTAATAATTACTTTAAATGTAAATGTAAATTGTCCAATTAAAAGAGGATGGCTGAATAGATAAAAAAGACTCAACTATTTGCTGTCTATGATAGTCTCACTTCAAATTTAAAGACACAATAGACTGAGAATGAAAAGACGGAAAAAGATATTCCATACAAATGGAAATAGAAAGAAAGCAGAGAAAGCTAAACCTATATCAGACAAAAGACTTTTAACCAAATACCACAACAAGAGACAAAGAAGGTAATTATATAATGATAAAAGGGTCACTCCAACAGGAGGACATAACTTTTGTAAATATTTATACATCCAATGTAGGAGCACCTAAAAATATGAAGCAAATATTAGCAGACCTGAAGGGAGAAATAACAATATAATAACAGTAGGGAACTTTAATACCCCACTTTCAATAATGGACAGATCATTCAGACAGAAAATAAGAAAACATTGAACTGAATCCACACCTTAGACCAGATGGACTTAACAGACACCTACAGATCAGTTCCATCCAACAGCAGCAAAGTACACATTCTTTTCAAGTACACATGGAACATGTTCCAGGATAGATCATATGTTAGGCCACAAAACAAGTCTTAGTAGATTTAAGAAGATTGAAATCGTATCAAGCATCTTCTCTGACCACAATGGTACAAAACAAGAAATCAATTTCAAGAGGAAAACTGAAAAATTCACAAATAAGTGAAGATTAAACAACATGGTCCTGAACAACCAATGGGTCAAAGAAGAAACCAAAAGGGAAATAAAAAAATATCTTCAGACAAATGAAAATGGAAACACAATTTACCATAACTTAGGGGATAGAGCAAAAGCAGTTCTGAAAGGGAAGTTTATAGTGATACATGCCAGCATTAAGAAAAAAGATCTCAATAACCTGACTTTACGTCTCAAAGAACTAGAAAAAGAACAAAGCCCAAAGTGTGAAGGAAGGAAATAACCAAGATCAGAGTGGAAATAAAGACTAAAAAGACAATATAAAAGATCAATGAAACTAAGAGCTGTTTTTTTTTTTGAAAAAAACAAAATTGACGAACCTTTAGCTAGACTAAGAAGAAGACTCAAAATCAGAAATGAAAGAGGAGACATTTCAACTAATAACACAGAAATACTCAGGATCCTAAGAAACTACTATGAAAAAATATATGCCAATAAATTAGATAACCCAGAAGAAATAGATAAATGCCTAGAAACATATAACCTATGAAGACTAAATCCTGAAGAAATAGAAAATCTGAACAGACCAATTACCAGTAAGGAGGTTGAATCAGTAATCAAAAATCTCCCAACAAAGAAAAGTCCAGGATCAGATGGCTTCACTGGTGAATTCTGCCAAATATTTAAAGAATACTTAATACCAATCTTTCTCTAATTCTTCCAAAAAATAGAGGAGGGACCACTCCCATACTTATTTTATGAAGCCAGCATTACCCTGATACCAAAACCAAAGACACTACAAGAAAAGAAAATTACAGGTCAATATCCCTGATGAACATAGAAGCAAAAATCCTCAGCAAAACACTAACAAACTGAATTTAATAGTACACTAAGAGGATCATACACCAAGATCAAGTGAGATTTATCCCAGGGATACAAAGATGGTTCAAATACACAATCAATGTGATACACCACATTAATAAAGAATAAAAATCATATGATCTCAATAGATAACAGAAAAAGCATTTGACAAAATTTTACATTTCTTCATGATTAAAAACTCAACAAACTGGGTATAGGATGAACATACCTCAACATAATAAAGACCAATGATAATAAGCCCACAGCTAACATACTCAATGGTGCAAAGCTGAAAGTATTTTTTCTAAGATCAGGAACAAGATAAGGGCACACACTCTCACCAATTTTATTCAGCATAGTACTAGAAGTCCTCAGTAGAGCAATTAGGCAAGAAAAGAAATAAAAAGCATCCAAATTGGAAAGGAAGAAGTAAAATTGTCTCTGTTTGCAGAGGACATGATAGAATTTATAGAAAACCCTAAAGACTCCTCCAAAAAAACTACTAGAACTAATAAATTAATAAAGTTGCAGCATATGAAATCAATATACACAAGTTAGCTGCATTTCTAAACATTAACAACAAACTATTCAGAAGAGAAATTAAGAAAACAATCCCATTTACAACAGCATTAAAAAGAATAGAATACTTAAAAACAAACTTAACCATGGAGGTTAAAAATCTGTATGCTGGAAACTATGAAAAACTGATGAAAGAAATTGAAGAAAAATGAAAAGATATCCCATGTTCATGGATTGGAATAATTAATATTGCTAAAATGTCCGTACTACTCAAAGTAATCTACAGATTCAATGCAATCTCTATTGAAATTTCAATGGCATTTTTCACAGAAATAGAAAAAACAATCCTAAAATTTGTATGGAATCACAAAAGACGCAAATAGCCAAAGCAATCCTGAGAAAGAAGTACAAAGCTGCAGGCATCACACTTCCTGATTTCAAACTAGATGACAAAGCTATAGTAATCCAAACAGTATGGTACTGGCATAAAAACAGACACAGAGATCAATGGAACAGAATAGAGAGCCTGGAAATAAACCCATGCAAAAATGGTCAATTAATTTTCAACAAAGGGGCCAAGAATATACAATGGATAAAGGATCATCACTTCAATAAATAGTTTCTTCAATAAATAGGGAAAACTGGATATCCACATGGTAAAGAATGAAATTGGATTCCTATATTACACCATACACAAAAATCAACTCAAAATAGATTAAAGATTTGAACATAAGACCTGAAATTCTCAAAATCCTAAAAGAAACCATAAAGGTTAAGCTTCTTGACATGGGTCTTGGCAATAACTTTTTGAATTTGACACCAAAAGCAAAGGCCACAAAAGTAAAAATAAACAAATGGGACTACATCAAACAAAAAATCTTCTGCACAGCAAAATCAACAAAATGAAAACGCAACCTATGGAATGGAAGAAAATATATGCAAATCACATATCCACAAGGAGTTAACATCCAAAATGTACAAGGAATTTGTACAACTCAATAGCAAAAAAAAAAAAAAAACAAAACAATTAAAAAAGTGAGCAAAGGACCTGAACAGACATTTTTCCAAAGAAAACATACAAATGGCCAACAGGCACATGAAAAGGTCCTCAGAATCACTAATTATCAGGGAAATGCAAATCAAAAGCAAAATGAGATAGCACCTCTCAACCTGTTAGAATGTCTGTTATCAAAAAGACGAGATAACAACTGCTGGGGAGGATGCAGAGGAAAGGGAACACTTGTGCACTGTTGGTGGGAATGTAAACTGACACAGCTACTATGGAAAACAGTATGGAGGTTCCTCAAGACACTAAAGATAGAATTACCATGTGATCCAGCAATCCCACTGCTGAGTATATACCCAAAGGAGACAAAATAATCCCCAAGAAATATCTATACTCTCAAGTTCATAGCAGCATTATTCAAATAGCCAAGGTATGGAAACAACATAAATGTTCATTGACAGATGAATGGATAAGGAAAATGTGGGGTACACACACACACACACACACACACACACACACAATGGAATAACACTCAGCCTTGCAAAAGAAGGAAACTCTGCCATTTACAACATCGATGAAACTAGTGGGTATTATGCTAAGTAAAATAAGCCAGACAGAGAAAGACAAATACTGCATGGTATCACTTACACACGGAATTTTTCAAAAAGTCGAACTCGCAGAAACAATAGAATGGTGGTTACCAGAGTGGTAGGGGAAATAGGGGGAGACTGGTAAGAGGGTACAAATTTTCAGCTATAAAATGAGTAAGATCTTAGGATCTAATGTATAACGTGGTAACTATAGTTGATAACACTGTATTGTATAATTGAAATTTGCTGAGAGCAGAATTTAAATGTTCCCACACAAAAAATTTTTTAAAGGCACATGTCTGAGGTGAGGGATGTGTTCATTTACTCGATGGTGGGAATCCATTCAAAATGTATATCAAATCATCACGTTGTACACTTAAAATATATTACAACTTTGTCAGTTAAATCTCAATACAGCTGGAAAACAGAAAATGGGGCATTAGAAAAAATAGCCACCTCTCCCAGTCTTTGCGGATTGCCTCAGTGCAGAGGAAGACGTTCACTAATCAGCCTAGGGGGCAAGGAGGGCTTTAAGACTTCTCAGGCCTTTTCTAGGCTTGTCTTTCTTGGACCTGTGCATGCTGGTTTTTTTCCCCAATTCCCCTGCACGCAGCAGCTTTTAAATGTCTTAATCTCTTTAAGATTCCCCGAGTCTGCTTCTCCTCAGGGCCTTAGATATTCTATTGTATTCCTCTGCCCATAATGTCTTGCCCCCAGGCGTTCATGAGCCTGAAGTCCCTCTGAAGGGCTCAAGTGCCAGGGCAGCTGCCGCTCCTTTTCATCAGCTCCAACCTGATATCCAAACTAAGTCGTCATTCCCGTCAGAGCTCCAGGTCAGGTGAGACGAAAACTAGTCCTCCTTGAGCAGCCCCCAGATGAGCCAGAATGTTGCAAATAAGGTTCGCTCTCTTCCTTCAGTCCCAAAGGAGGAACTGAGAATTGGGTGGCTTCCTCCTGACCATGGGGCCACACTGGGGAGGGAGTAAGGAAAGAATGAGCAAAAATGCAACAAAATTTTCTCCTGTTCTGAGTGTAGCTTTTTCTTGGGTGGACATTCTCTTGGTGGCTGCAGATCTTTAACTGGTTTCTAGAGCTCCCACAAAGTTATTTTGGTCAATCGGCTGTTGTGTGTTTTGATGTTTTTGTGGAGGAAAGAGGGCCTGGAGCCTCCTAGTCTGCCGTCTTGCTGGCATCACTCCATCCCTCCCATGTAAGTAGCTTTTTATCATACAATTATTTCCATGCCATTAGTATGAATCTAGAGTAATTTCAGTGATTAAACTTTGTAATGTATGATATATCATCATTTGTACGTCCCTGATTACAAACTGATCTGCTGTTACAATTCAGTGTAGAATGGAGAGAGCACGTTCTTGGACTAGATAGACCTGGACTACGCTCTCTGATTTAGGTAAATTACTGATAACAAGCAGAGCTAATTCTCTGTCACACATGGAGACATTTGTTTTTCAAATGCAAACACTCATTGTTAATAGAAAAGGAAGTGACCATTTAATAAAGACTTATAGGATAGAATTTTTACCTATATCATTCACTATTCACTAGAATTTCTATTCACTATTCACAAATTGCTAGGATTTTACTTGTATCATTCTATATTCCACTTGGCTTAGAAAGTAGACATTCTAATTGGATTTCAAAGAATACTGATTGATGGAACATTAGACGTAGAAGACACCTGAAGTTCTTAACTGTGGAGAAACACACTAGTGTGTAACAATTAGTTTTCAATCTGTGCCTCAAGGAATTTTTATTTATATAGCTTATACAAAGCTGAGATAGTCTGTGATCCCCTTCAGCATAGTGTCATTATCAGAAGAAATCAGATTAACCTCCAAAAATTATTTAAAGGGTAATTGAAGTCTTCACTGCAGTCTCCTGAACAATGCCAAGTAAGGATCCCCTTCACAGCACACAACAAATCATCGTAAATGCGTTCTCCAGGTAGTCAGCTCATCTACACATTTCCCGCAATCCAACACACACACCCAACCAGCAGCTGTGCCCTAATCTTCCTTCATTCTCTCAAACTTCTCCAAAATTGTCTTTTAAAACCCTGCCTGTGACATCTTTCCTCTCTTGTCCGCTACCCTTATCTTCTCGCCTACCTCTGAATCACCTTCCAGACTTATTAATTCCTCTCTGGGCCCAGGCCCATCTGTAAGATGGAACTAACTCATGTTCTTTCTATTTCCCACGGTATTTCAAGATGAAACAACAGAACATATGTGAAAAGGCCTTGTAAATCGGAAAACACTACAAAAGTAATTTAATATATATTAGATTTCATAGTTTTAGAATGTGTAGTTATCCATTCCAAGTTTTGAAAAAAGCCTACAAGGAAGAGAAACACAATAACATCCAAAACTTAAAATAAGCGTATTAGGAAAATG
The DNA here is from genome assembly GCF_057802395.1 of Ceratotherium simum simum. NCBI lineage: Eukaryota > Metazoa > Chordata > Mammalia > Perissodactyla > Rhinocerotidae > Ceratotherium > Ceratotherium simum. Next base: position 3,800,950 of record NC_141921.1, read on the forward strand.
TGGTCCAAAGATATGTGAAGACCCCTTTGTTACTGCCAGGCTCCTGAGCAAGGGCCATGTATTGACAGCTTCAAGCCTGAGAGATCTACGCAGTGCCTCTGGGTGGTGTATGCTAGGGGAGATATGTACATTTCCAAATCCCCCTCAGGCATTTTAATCAGAGCTCTGGCTCACAGACCAGGAGAGAAACTCTTTCCTCCAATCTCACCAAGTGTCTGAAACACTGAACTGAGGCAAATATGCCTCAAAGGGAACCTAGAGTTGGGTGATCAAGGGGACAAGAAGAGGACACTTGAATTAATTCTGACAGTGGACATGGCATCTACGAGTGTTTTTCTAAATATATCCTAACGCATCTAAACCTTGCACAACTCGAAGGTAACTGTAATTATCCCTATTTTACTAAAGGAGAAACTGAGGCTCCAAGAGCTGAAATAAGTTTCCCAAGGACATAGTGCTGGTAAGTAGTAGAGCCGGGATTTGAACTCAGGTCTCTGGTTCTAAAGAGCATGGTCTTCACTTTTGTCTCCCTATGAAGGAGAGTGAGTGATCCCCTTTTTTCACTCCTGTCCTTTGTCCCTCTGACCTAGGAAGCCTCATGATTCTGAGGAAGGCACTGTGGCACAATGGAAAGAGCACTGGGGATGAGCTTTGCCAATGACTACAAATATCCCTGAGATCATTGTCACATCATGTAGCCTTTTGGATCCTCATCTGTAAGATGGATATAGGTTTGTGCTATTAAACCATAGACCATATATGGCAAACCTATGGGTACACCATAGGTTTATAGTGTTGAACTATTTAAAAAGTCAGAGAAAATGCTTTTAACATGTGAGAAGAATTGTACTACTTGACTTAGAAATGAAAATAGCCTCATTATTCTTTATTAGATAATTAATAGAAGCCCATATCTTTAAAAATGCGTGGAATATTTAGTTGTTTAAGAAAACATAAATATCATGGACTTGCCTGTCGTAAATCCCAGAGTTTGGATCCAGTTCCAACACTCATTAGCTGTTGATTTTAGGCAAGTTACATAACTGCTAAACAATCTGTAAAATGGGAAGCTCAAATGAAATCTAATGCCTTAAAACTCCCAGTCCATACTATGTGTATGGCACATAGTAGGTACTTACTATAAGTGAACTGAATTGGATAGCTTATTCTAAGAACCCGGTGATCAACCATTTCAACACATGGATCTAAGACTACAAAGGAATGGATATGTATTGTTCAGCCTATAAAAGGTCCTATTAATTACATGTCCAATTATTATATCATATCTATTTACTTCATCACTCTGCCAGTGCTATAGTCCAAATCACTAATATTTCTCAACTAGTCTTGTTTAAGACTCTCCTAGTTCCACCTTCCCCCTCTTTCAAACAAATTATGATAGGCAGTCTCCAACATGACCCCTAATAATCCTTGTGACCCGATATTGACTATCTTGTGTAGTCTCCGTCCACATTAGATCAGAGCTGGTTTATGTCACCAATAGACTGATGGAGATGACAATGTGTGACTTCCATGCAAGGTGATAAGGGTATTGCAGCATCTACCTTGCTCTCTTTAATCACTTACACTCTAGCACAAAGCGTTCGCCATGCTGTGTGGTCACTCAAGCAGAATGGTGGAGACTCTCCATGAACCAAGGCCTCTCATAGACAGCCAGCGCCAACTCCCCAGCCGTGAGTTGAGTGAGTAGGGTAACCAGTTATCCCAGTTTGCCTGATACACCCCTGGATTTAGCACTGGAAGTTCTACATCCTTGGAAACCCCTCCATCTCATGCAAAGCAGAATGGTTGCCCACCCCATGAGCGAGTCCCCTTGGAACTGGATCCTGCAGCCTCTGCCAAGATCTGACTAAACCTCCTGAGGAACCCTGAGCCAGAACTGCCTAGTCAAGCCACTTCTGAATTTCTGACTCTCAAAAATTATGAGAGATGGTAGTTATTCTTGTTTTATGCCACTAAGTATTGAGGTAACTTGTTATGCGGAAATAGGAAACTGATAAGTCTCACTTTTGGAACATGTTGAATAATATCACTTAAGTCCATCACCTACCAGTGTGCATTACACACAGGCCAATGGAGTACTAGGGTTAAAATCCATCCTGTGCTTTGTTTACCAAGTCCTGTGGGTGGGGTTTCATCTGCCCAGAGAGGGAGCCTTTCCTAATTTGCACTGAGGCTACTTAGAGACTGGCTGTAGCCCTAATGGGAGGGCACTGCCCTTCAAGCCTACCTCCGCCTCCTCTTGTTCCACACTACTCTCCCAGCACGTCTTTGCATAGGGGAAAAACTAGCTTATTTCAGTCTCCTAGAGGAGCTAAATAACCTTAAGTTCTTTCTGCCTCAAGACCTCAGCATGCACTATTTCTTCTGCATAGAACGCTTTTATTTCTTTCCACCTCCCCAATTTCAATCTGCTAATTCCCACTCAGGTTTCAGGCTTCTGTTCATATGACTTTCGGGAACTCCTTGATTTAGGTTACGTTTCCTGCCACACTCTTCCGTGGGCACTGCTCCTCTCCTCCAAGCAGTCGTCACAATCAGTGATGCACATTTGTGTTTACTCAGTGCCTGCTCCCCCACCGCAGCAGCAGCTGCACGAGAAAAGTGGCCTGGCTCTGGCTGTGCTGCACATCTGAGTCAGCATATGCCTGGGCCCTAAAAGGTGTGTAGTAAATATTCGAAGAAATAAATCCACCAAGTCCTGTGCAGAGATTAATCAAATTGTAGAGTTTGTGATACTGGTTTTTGGAAATCCATAGCACCAAGCTATTTTTATATAAATATTGATTTTTGTGTGTGATAGCATTATTGCAGAGTTTTACAAGCTCTGAAATCCCAATTATTTATATCTTGGGTCTACCCAGGTGGTTATATACAATATTTACATTTCAAATCGAACAAAATCAAGCCCATTTAGAACATGTACTCTGGCTCTGTAATCTGCAAGAGATGGTGAGGAAGAAGAAAGTGACAATTAGTAAAGGAATGCTTCCAGAGCAGCCCTGATTCTCACTCCAGGTGGGAAATTCCCAAACACATGGAATACAAAGGTAACTACAGTGAATGGGAAAAATTGAGTACTTATTTGAACAATTTTTTTCAAGCATTGAAACTTTGATCTTCCAGAGGAAGCGTTTTTGGTTCTTGTACTTATAAGCTACCTCCTTCATCTTCAAATGAGCGAGCCCTTAGCTTTGATATAGTTTTCTCTGCTACATCTACAAGAATAGAATCTCCAAGAATAGATAAAACTAAAGGCAACCATCTCCTCATCAAACAGTGCCTTTCCAACCAATATAAAATTGGTGCTGTTTTTAAGATAGTACATTTTATAATTCAAATTTCACTTCCAAATTTTTATGATTAAATTTTCTTGTGTCGTGTTCATTGTTTTTATCCTATTTATTAAAATAGTATATGTTTATAGTATATGTTTAACATCTATACTTTTATAACATTTTAATTTGATTTTTACTATGCATAAATATTTCTATTTGTATTATATATTCAGTTTCACTTGTTTTCGAATTCTATATTGTGTACAAGCTTACAAAATACTGTTAATACCAACATTTCATTACATTAAAATAAAATCCTTAAATACACATAGGTTTTTGGGGAGAGGAATTGTAATTACTAAAGCACACAATCTCTGCTATCCAGGAGTCCATGATTTAGCAGAAAGAGGCGATCTCTGCAAGAAATCCTCTAGCCTTAACCAGGTCTTGGAAGGTGTAGGAGTTAGATGGATGACACCCCAGGAGGAACGGATAGCAGGAGTAAAAGCAGTAGGAGAAAAACAATATGATGCTGCAGTGACCTAGGAGGCGGGCAATGGCAGGATCTGTGGATGTGGTTGTGCACAGAAGTGTGGTCAGGCAGGGTCCTCACCAAGCAGCTGCCAAATGACTCTCACAACTCTGACCCTGATTTCTTTTGCTACTAGTTGCTTTTCCTTTAGCTGCTTTTGGGAACAATTTTATACTGCATTTGTTCATGTATGTATGGGAACCATACACATATGTGGCTTGTTTGAGTCTTGGCTAAGCAGCTGACCCTCAGGCCTCTGTTTGATCATGATTTTTACATTGTACAGCAGCCCAGGCATCCGGGAGGTATGCTATAGAAACTGCAAAGACAAACGTGGGAAAAAGATACGCTTGGCTCATGGGCCAAAGTGGATTTCTTAATGGGTATTGAAACCAGATCCCAATCAAGAGGTCCAGTCTCCAGGCCAGGTGATGAGATGCTGACACGTGCTCTGATGCAGTCCAAATAAACACAAGAGATGGCACTGCATCTTCTTGATGCCCACACAGTGTTCTCTAAACCACCGCTCTCCCGCGCCCATGCATGCTTGAGTACACACTACACACACACACATTCTAAAAAGGACTCAAACTGATTGCCAACAAGTTTGTTTTGATCTTGCTGGAGTCCAGTATACCAGAAGTAAAGAGGGACAGGGAGGGGGGGGAAGAAAGGAAACCTGTAAGCAATTCAGCACCAACTATATTCTAAGACCAATGCTGGGTGCGTTGCATAGATTGTCTCAAGTCCCACTATTCTTACTCTTGCAAGTCCTGATTTGTAGTGGCATGAACTGAAGTTTGCATCTTAGTCCTGTTACTAATGAACTGTGTGGCCTGGGTGAGAGAGTTGTAGAAACAGGAAGCAGCTTGCTTGGAGGTGAAAATTTAATACAGGTAAAGAGTTGATACACATGTGCACACTTATTGCAGACCTAGGCTCATGGTAGAATCACATATTTATTTAGGTCTATGCCCAAAGCTGTATAGTTATAGCCTTTTAAATCCCCTGCTGCATAAATCCAAGAAAACCCTGTCTCTTAACCCACGTTAAATTTCCAACTTAAAAACAAAATAACCATTTCATTGCCAACCATCTCCCTCAATCAAGGGAAGGCCAACAAATGTAGTCTTTTAGTTAGAACTAAATGGGTGGTTTGCCCATAAGGTAGAAGGGAAAATGAATTGAGATAAGCAACTAGCAGTTTCTACCACAGTGGTTGAAAGGAACTTCAACCTCATCAACAATGCTTATTATTTTGTTGTAATTTTTCAGGACTAAAACATAAGTATAAAAATTGCTATTTCTGGCATTGAGCATGTGCTTGTTACCAAAAAATAGAAATTTTTTTTGGAGAACTTTAGGAATTTGTCTATGGAATGAATGCAGGCATTTATGTATGCTTCAGATTTCTTCTAGAATAACTACTGCATAAACTTCCTTCTGCCCAGCTCTGTCCTGCCAACACATCCTCAGAACCTAGGTTGACTGTCTTCTCCTTGGAGGGCATTAGAGAGCCAGTGAAGCAAAGTCTACTATGCTCAATCATGTTCCAGTGTACAAGAACATCCCATTGCAGCAATAATCACACTGCAGTGTACTTGGTCTAATATCTGCTAAGCCCTAACCACCATGAGGACAGACATTGTGTTGTCCATCACCCTCTGCCCAGCACGGCAACTGGCACGTAGTGAGTGTTCAACAAATATTTGCTGAATTGAGTTAAACATCAGTTTTGTCTCCTAAACTAGGTTTCTTGTATCGTCTAGCATGGTGCCTGGCACAGAGCAGGCACTCACGGAATAAACAAACAAATGAAGGTGAAAAACACATGAGTGAGGAAGTAAACAATACCAACAAACACCCTTTTACACTGAGATGATCCCAATTTCACATATAAAGGCCATCAGAAAAGTGAGTGAGAGGTTTCTCCAACAAACTCTCCAAGCTTGTAAAGTGGTGGGGTTGAGATTTAAATCCAAAAATGTCTAGCTTTAAATGCCGTGCTCTTGACCCTTAAGATTTTTTGGCTGAGCTCTTAAGACCCCAAAACATGGATAATTCCAAATGTGAGTTTCTTTTTTGCAAAGCATATCATAAATTTAAAAGCCTCTTGAATAGTTTGATATTTGCTCAATTTGCAGTATCTGCTTTGGGAAGCGTTCCAACTAGAAAGGGAGTTAAAATTCTTTTGTAGAATAAGGCTATTTAGTAATGTAATGATGCAATTAACAGAATGTTACACTCTTCCTGAGAAGATCTGGCTGTTAAAGGGTTAAAAACCATGAGGTTCACCCTGTGCCCCGAAACAATTGCCCCAGCGTGTCCCCCTCCCCCCAGGAATAACTGGTGCAGCAATTATTAGGGTTCAAGGATATATCTTTACTCTCTAGAGCCCAGCGGCAATGGAGCTATTTTCTGTAAGAGCACAGATGATTCCTTTATGCTTGTTCTGTGACCCCAGCAGACAGACCATTCACGAGGTCAAATTCATGGGCCCCTCACAGTGACCTTTGAGCACCAAGGTCGGCATATTCTTGCTCCCTTGCTCCCTGTGAATGCATATATTATGGTGGGTGATCCCATATACAAGATCTCTCAGAGACACGCTCTGGTTTCAGAGCGTGTCTCTGCCATCCTTGGGATTCATGGTCCTTCAGCATCATTAATGATCCCAGGATAGCCAAAATATAATGGGTTGCTTAGACTTAGACTGTGAGGCCATCTGGAAAGAGTTTGGAGCCAGGACCCACCTGTGATGCATTAGGCCCCAACCCCAGAACAGGCTCGGTGGAGAGCGGCTGCTGGGGCTTGCTAACTAGGAACCTGGGGGAGTGTAACTGGAGAAGGGTGATTTTGGAGCACAGAACTTGCCAGGATCGTTGTGTCTCCTGAGAGTGTGCAGGCAAGCTGTCTGCCGAAAAGGTTTACGTTTTCCACTTCGTGGAAGGAGAAAATGGCTACACATAGAAATAGTTCATCTTTTTCCAGATGATGCAGACGTAGAACAGAATTGCCTTTCAGATAACACCACTGGGCAGAAGGCGGTAGGGCTCCGTGCGTTGACCTGAGGTTTGGAGGTCAGGCAGCCTAAGTTCTGGCTTGGCTCTGACTATTTGCTGGGTGATCTCTGTCCCTCAGTTTTCTCATCTGGTTTACAATAGCCGCTGCATTAGTCTGCTCGGGCTGCTATAACAAATACCACAGAATGGTGGCTTAAACAACAGACGTTTATTTCTCACAGTTCTGGAGCCAGGGAAATCTAAGAGCAAGGTGCTCGCAGATTTCGTTCCCGGTGAGAACCCGCTTCCTGGCTTGCAGATGGCTGCCTTCTCACTGTGTCCTCACATGAAGGAGAGAGAGAGAGGCCTCTGGTCTCTTCTTATTATAAAGACACTAATCCCATCACGGGGGCCCCACCCTCATGACCTCATCTAATCAAACTTGCCTCCCACAGGCCCCACCTCCAAATACCATCACTACTTTGGGGGTCAGGGCTTCAACATATGAATTTGGGGGGGGACACAAACATTCAATCAATAACAACCACCTTGTGAAAATCTATATTTTAGGAATTTTATTTACATTGGTTCTGATTTTCTGAACAATCTGTAAGGGAGATACTAACTTTGTCATTTTACAATTAAAAAAACTAAAGCCCAGGGAAGACAAGTAACTTGTACAAAGTCACACAGTGATAAAGAATTTGAATCCAAGTCTGGCTCCAATGCTCCTATTCTTTCCACTATGGTATGCTAACTTGGTTTAAAAAAATAGTTTAGATTACATAACCATAGATTCTCTTCCTCTGAATGTTTTGTGGAAAAAAACTCCCACGGTATTAGAATGGGTTGATTTGTGTTAGCCCCTTGAGAAAAACAAAGACAGATTACCTAAAGGGAAACTGATATTAACACTTTCGACTATAATGACTAGAAGGACCTATGTCCATCTAGCTCACTTCTCTGATGGGTGAGGAAATGGAGGTGCAGAGAACAGAAGGGACCTGCATAAGTTCATACTACAGGGAATAGCAGATTCAGAATTCAAACCCAGAATTCCTGGACATATTCCTAGCTCTCTTTCTCCTAGTACCATGCCTTCTTGGTTAGAATGACTAGTCTCTCAGATAAAAATTGGTCCTTACGCTCGGTATTTAAGTTCCCAATAGAAGTAATGTATTTCTATTATTGTTTAAATGCAAATATGGTCTCTCTAACAGGTCGGAATACACTGAGCTGTTTTGTTTTCCAGGTTTAGGGTTTTAACTTAGTAATTTCAAATTGGGGTTTTCCCTCACAAGCCCAAGAACATTAGTCTAGATTCAGTTTCCCACTCTAGATGCCCCAACTTGGACAAAAGTCCAAAAAATAAAAAGTCAGTAAATAAAAAGAATGAGAGCCATGGCCAAATCACAGGCATAAGTACCTGTTGAGTAATTTGGTTTGGAAAGAGTATCAAAATACAAATCAGAAGGTCTATCTCTGGTCTCCTGTCCATAACTAGCTCATGACTTCCTTCCAGTCCAAAGTAATACCTCCTGCAGACTCATTAGCTACACCAAAAGAAACAAACCAGTTCACTTTGTTGAACCTCAGTTGTCTCACCTATAATGTGGGAATAATGATACTTGCTCTGCTGATTTCACAGAGGGTTATGAAGTTCATATGGAATCATGAATATAAATATGCTTTGAAAATTATAAGGAACTGAACACTTATTTGATTTTTAAGGTTTTAAGATGCAGACTGAGCATCCAAATCTTAACTCCCACTCCTCCCTCTGGCATTTCCTTGTCAAGTCCTAGTACAGTCCATACACTCACGAGTCAATAATCGAGTTTGAAATGAAGTATCACATGCCTCACAAGTACAAATCTTTCTGGTAGCATGGGATGGGATTTTCTACATAAACAATCATGTCAACTACAAATTGTTGCAATATTTCTCATCTACCATAGGGGCCATAGTGAGATCACCAACATCTGCAGAAGGATCTAATAATTTATCTCAAAATTTAGTTTATTTTAATAAAATATTTAAGAACCTCTGCCTAAAGTTGACATGGCAGCTATAGGAAGTGCTTTTACATATCATTCTCTGAAGCATGACTTTTCATTTAGATCAACTGCCTCTTTTTAAAAATTAATTTTGCTCATTCTCAATTCAAGATTTTCTTGTGCTTGTATAAGAAATGAAATGATAAATGTTAATACACTGGCTCCATTAGCAGAAAAAAAAATTTGCAAATAGTTAAATAATGCCAGTTTTATATCAGTGTGATAAGATGTTGCAAATACAAATGAATTAATTTCACAAATGGGCATTTTTTTTACAAATTCATAGAATCAAGTAAAATTTTTGGAAGTTCATTCTGACAATGGTGAAATGTCTAATATTGCCATTTTACAGTCACAAAGTTAAATATTGAAGATAAAAGTATTTCTGTGGTGGTAATAGGAATAAAAATTTTAGTAGAACACAGTGTTATGTGAAAACAATATTCTTACTATATTAAGACATTTATGGTGGTGTGCAAATATACTTGGAATTGGTTGTGGGAACACACATAATTTACACTTGTATCCTAATTGACTGTCATATTCTACAATTAAAATAGAATCTGGAGTTATCAAAATTTATTGTTAACATATATGTATAGGGAAATTTTGTGGCAAGGATAATGTTGAATACAAAAAATGTGTATTTTAACATGCCTGTGGGCATTTTCTCTCTTTGTTGCCTCTCAATGAGATTTTAGAAATGTTTGAGCACGTGAAAAACTATATAAATCAACCTGTCATTTGTAAATGAGAATTCTAAATTTTGATTGCATTTTGTTCAAAATCAAATAATAATAATCTTTAATATAGTCATTCAAAGAAATGTCAATGCAAAATCATCAATGACCATTCTGTAGATAAGAGAAACAAGGGGAGTTTACTTGAGCCAGATGAGGATTATAACCCTGGAAGGCCTTAGAAAGCATTCCAGAGAAGCATGGTTTTCAGTATAGTCTCATGTCTTTTTAGAACAAAGAACATACATTAAACACACCCATGATACATTTTTATCAAAATATCAAAGAGGTATTCAATTGCAAATTAGCAGGTCAACGTGACCTGATGTCAGGAGAGGGACTAATCCAGGCATTACCAATAGGGCGTAGGAGGGGAGGTACCCATTCTTATCTTGAGAGTGTGTATTCTTTACTTTAATGGTTAAGCAGATGTACAATGTATGTTTGATAGGCCATAAGTTAGGCTTTTTAGTTCAAGCCTAATCAGTTTTGAACCCTAATAGTTACCCCATAAACCTCAATAGGTGAAAAGCTCTTGTCAGAAAGAATATTAAAAATTCAGCTTTTGAAACTTAGTGAACTGCAATGATAGAAAATAAAGCTTACAAACAGGAAGAGATTGGAATTTATCTCTACATAAGCAAGGGAGAAACTGAACAAATTAGACAAGGACAACTCAAGCAGTCTGCAACATTTAATCCTGAAATTCTATAATTGCACTTTGGAATGTCTCGAGGAAAGAATCTTTTGATGAAGCTTCTATTTCTAATTGGATAAATGTGTATTTTGTATTGGAACCAAATGACATTGAGGAATACCTACACTTTAGAGACATCTAAATTTGGTGAAAATCATAAATAGAGACAACCTATTTGGTGAGTTTTATCTTCTAAAAATATTTTTCAAATATTTTCAAAGATTTTCTAAATGGGGGCAAATGATAGTACCCATGAAAATATTTGGGCTACATACATTTTAATACACAAATAAAAATAATTGTAAATATCTTCATTTAACAGAATTTTCTCTGAGCTTACCAGATGCTTCAATACCTGTAGATAGTTTTCTCAAAAATATTATGGTCTTAAACAAAAGATAAATTGAATTTATTAATCAAAAAATACAACTTGAAGAATATGTCAGGGAATTGTGTGGAAAAAAATTAAAATAATAAGACTATACTGAAAAAATTAATTCTGCAGAAAATGACCAATGATGTGGTACCACAGAGGGATACTGTGAAGAAACTGATTAAAGGATGTGTGTCACCAACTAGGTACCCCTAGAGACTGAAGGGAGGGTTTGGAGGCATTTAACTGTTTTTCCAAGTTGTTTTTTCCCTTTTGTATGTTAAGGAGATGCAACCACCAACCACCCTGAAACTGCCAGAGTCTCACCACAAGAGCTACGCCCATGACCTTTGCCTTATTTTACTTTTTTGTGAGGAAGATTAGCCTTGAGCTAAGATCTGATGCCAATCCTCCTCTTTTTGCTGAGGAACGTTGGCCCTGGGCTAACATCTGTGCCCATCTTCCTCTACTTTATATGGGACGCTGCCACAACATGGCTTGGCAAGCGGTGCTGGTGCAAGCCCGAGAATCTGAACCTGCAAATCCCAGGCTGCTGAAGCGGAGCGCGTGCACTTAACTGCTGTGCCACCGAGCAGGCCCCTGCCTTTGCCTTATTTTTAATGCTAAGATCTCTCCAGGAGGAGGTTAGGCCTCATTACCGTAACCTGCAATGTATGTGGAAGCATGTTTTCCAACTGAGCCTGTGCAAGGGAATACCCACACGTCCCTTTTGAATATTCATTCCTCGTCCAAAATAAAGGTCCCTGCTTCCCTTTGTTAGAGGACACCATGACTTTGGAATTGATTCCTCATGGCCTCCTATTTGCTGCAAATACACTTTACTTTGTGAGACAGCTTCCACTGGTGTAGAGTCTTATTTAACTCACCAGGAGGCGAGCCCAGTTGGTTCGGTAACGTGTGGGTACGTATAACTATTTTATGTCACTCTCAAGTTCACATAAACAATATAAAGAGATTTTTCAATTACTAGAGATGTTACTCAATTTTTTAGAAATAATTTTATTTTTGAAAATAACATGTGAATAGAATTATTTGTATGTCGACAAACTTGTCAACCAATCAATAAATATTTCAAAAAAGTATGTAAATTTAATTATTTTAGTGCACTCAAAATATCTCAGTTCAAATAATAAATTATGTGTCGCCCTACCTTTGAAGATAGGATGAAATCATCTGGCCCCTTCTGTGAACAATACAGACTCCCAAAATCAGTTCTGTTGCCCCTGAAGGTTAAACAATGTTATACTACATTTCTGTAATGGGGATTTCAAAAAGGCATTTCTGATAATGGGGACAAATCTGCAAATTCTGAGAGGCCAGAAATAATATTTTCCCAGTTAATCCCTCTGAGGCAGTGGGTCAGGACATCCGTGCTTAAATTCCCTTTCAGAAGAGAGCTCACAAACCAAGGCAAATAACACAGATGGAATTCTTGCACCAACTAGACCTTGCAGTGGGGGTTTTCTTTATAATACCACACAAAATAAAATAATGCTAACTAGAGCATTATGTCAAATTCAGTACAAGCGAAAGGAGGTAGCAATTAATTTTGGCTGGGGGATCAGCGGTGGTGACATTGAACTGGGGCTTGTGGGATTTCCATAGTGGAGAGAGGGCTTTTAGATCTGCGTAAGAGAAAAGACAAAGAAGAGTGAATGTATTACACAGCTGGTGCCCACAAAACCAAGTGTTGGGTGGAGAAATGTTTTTCGTGTTTTTTCTTGAGAACGGGTCTGAACAACACACCTGAGAACCAGCAACAATTGGCAGACATGGTGTCGTATGAGCAGTTGCTCCTAGGATTTTAAAGGGAGATGCAGAGCAAGGACGTGCACATCTGACCTTCACTTCATGCTGCTAGAAAGTACACAAGAAAGATCTGGATGAGAATCTATGAAGTTCAGCTGACATTGTGCAGCTATCCTGCAGGCTGGCTTAAGACAGCACAGAAAACAGTGGTATTTGGAAGAAAGAATTTTTTGTTCCCTTCAGGATAAACACTTCTGTACCTTTTTTCTCTGCCCCCCCTTCCCAACCAGTGTGATCTGATCTATCTTCCTATCTTTGGCCCCAACTGAACACTTACTAGTATATGATGGTCAAACATCCCAATAAGTGGCTCCTCCTGGGCCAGAAATTAAGGACTGCTAAGAAAGTTTCAAATCAAAGAAGGGACACAATTTTCTCTTTGTCCATTCTCTTTACTTGAACATGAGATAAATAAACGTTTGACATGAGAAAAGCATAATTCTCAGAATTATTCTTTGGCTTTCTCATAATTCTCTTTGGCTTTTGCATTGCATTAACAAAAGTTTTTATATCCTTTTACACACTAATATTTGAAAAATAGATAAAGCTCATAATGACAAGGTCTTAAATGTTTAAATGTTCTTCTAAAGAGTTTGGTGTTTCCACATTGCCTACAACATCAAATTCACATATTTACCATGAGTAGCATCATTCAATTTATTCTTTTGGAGGATAGCTTTGGTAGCAATATGAAGGACTAATTAAAGAAGAGGTATTACAATAAGTGTTTAATCAGGAAACTGATTAAAATGCTCTTTTTCATCTCTGTTAAGGCAGTGAAGCAACAGACTCAAAAACTATTTGGAAAGACAAATAGAAAACAGTGACTAATTGGATATGGAATGTCCTGGAAAGGGTAGATGCAAGGATGATGGAGAAACTTCTAATTGGCTTATTAGAAGCATGGGTAGATAGTGGTAACAACATAAATTGATTATATAGAAGAAAAAGAGATACAGGCTCTGGGGAAGGAGAGATATAGTGAATTTTGTTTGCACCAAATTGAGTTTAGACCTGGTGGACTGACCTCCAGACTGGAAATATCCAGCAGATATTCAGCTACATGGATCTTAAGCTCATAGTAGTGATCAGGACACTTTGGCTAGAGCCATGTGGGGAGGGGAAACACCTCCTCTAATTGTTCTATCAACTGCTAAAACTTGAGAGCTTTTTGTCCAGAAATCTGGAAGGTATCCTAGAAAAATTTGGTAGTTGGATGGACATTTTCTTCAGATGCCCAGAAGAAAATGTGAAAATGCCAATAAAAGAAGTTCCATGCCTTGTTTTTACAAAATTTTATTTCATTAGTTAGCTGTCCCTAACTTTGCAAAACCCTGTGTTATGCATGTCTGTTCTTTCTCGTAATAAAGGCAATTATATTTTAATGCAATAGGTTGCCAAGAAATTGCAGGCAACGATGTGCAACTGTAACTGAAAATACCCAGCATCATTTGGCCAAAAACAACCCTACTGGGGACCACCCATTCACACAGCAGGAGAGCTCTGTATTGTGCATGTTCTGCCCCATCCATTGTCCTAGCGATAGAGGGAGAGGACGCACCAGGTCAACTAGAAACCGGGACCCTACTTAGGAAGGTGAGGAAGAAAAAAGAATACGTCATGTGGAGACTGGAACACAGGGGTGGAATTTGGAAAATCCAGGTTCTGCTTTGTTCCTGGCCAGACCTAAAGGAGTGGCCAACTCCCTTAGCTCAGGGCACCTTCCACACTCCCTGCCACTGCAGCAGTATCCCCTGGCAGGGCCTGGCCTTTGCTGAGCCAACATTTAAAGGATGAATTTGAGTAATATCAGGGTAGTTTTAGGTGCTTGATGTATTAGTTAGGTTCTTTTGTTTCCAAACCAACTAGCACTGGCTTAGGTTTAAAGGCAGCTGGGTTTTTGAAGAATACTGGGATATCATATGAAATCCAAGAGAAATTAATAAGTAGCAGACTGGGGTAACAACAAGGATTTCTCCAGGGACCAGGAGAAGTTTGTAGACCTTTTCTGGAAGCTTCTCAATGGATGTGAATTGGCTTCCAATTTCTAGGCTCTAGGATTTGGGTAAAATTATCAAAGGAGAGAATTTGAACCCTTTTGACGAGCTATGGCCAAAGGGAGATAAGGAGATATAATATCAATATGGATTCCACATGATATTAACCTATGAATCAGGACCCTCTTCTGCAGCAAAGTGTCTGGGCAGACATTCCAATAAATGTCTACCACACTGAGGTAATGGGAATGTTCAGTGTCAAGGTTTATCAGTCACATTTCACTAGGTTATCCTGTGACAATAAACAACATTGCAGTGGTAACAAATGTTATATGCTGGCTTCAGATAGGCTGTGGCTCCACTCTAAGTTTTGGGGCAGCTGCAGCTTTGCTCCACATAATTTTTTTTATTCTGGGATCCAGGATGAAGAAGTAGGCTCTGTCTGAGACATGCCATTCTTGAAAGGTTGAACCACAGAATGGCTCTTAAAGTTTCTGCATAGACATGAGTATGTCACTTTCTCTCATATTCCATTGGCTAAATCAAATCACATGACCAAGCACGAAGTCTGTGTTGCAGGGAATTATACTCCCCCCATAGCGAGGCACTACAAGTCCATGAGAGGAGTTAAATACATTTATATACAATCCTTTACAAGGAGGGAAATGAATAACTGGGTACAACGATACTACTACCATAAGTGATTGAGGTCTTCAGTATCAAGTCAGCCTAGCTGCTGATGCCACTCAGAGCTGGTACACAAGATGTGACCTTGATCACTAAAATAAGCATAAGCCACTTTCTTGGCCTTGTGCCCACCTCTCATTCCTAGTCTTCCCATCACTGTGCCTGGTTGCACTCTAAGTTACCAACAGGATAACCTACTTAGTAGCCCTGTTTATCTCCCCCGTGTGCATTTAGGCCAGACTGACCCGCTCATGTGTAACACATGTGGAAACTAATAAAAGAAAATATCAGTTAGGTCAAGTTGGTTGATCATGTTGTTCAAATCTTTTATATCTTCACTGATTTTCTGTTTAGTTGTTATAGCAATTATAGAGAGAGGAGTATTGAAATCTCTGTGAATGTTAATTTTATGTGTCAACTTGACTGGGCCATAGATTGCCCAGACATTTGGCCAAATGCTATGGGTGTGTTTGGGAGAGTGTTTCTGGGAAAGATTAACATTTGAATTGGTAG
Organism: Ceratotherium simum simum; assembly: GCF_057802395.1. Lineage (NCBI taxonomy): Eukaryota > Metazoa > Chordata > Mammalia > Perissodactyla > Rhinocerotidae > Ceratotherium > Ceratotherium simum. The sequence goes on from NC_141921.1 coordinate 3,816,677, forward strand.
CCTGAGTAAAGCAGATTGCTCTCCCTAATATGAGCAGGGCTCAGCTAATCAATTGAAGATCTAAATAGAACAAAAAGGCTGAGTAAAAAGAAACTTTGCCTGCCTGACTGCTTCATCTAGGACATCAGTCCTGCCCCTGGACTGTAACTTACACCATCAGCTCTCCTGATTCTCAGGCATTGAGACTTGGGTTGGAACTACACCATCAGCTCTCCAACTTGCCAACTGTAGATCTTGGGACTTCTCAGCCTCCATAATCATGTGAGCCAATTCCTTATAACAAATCTTTTTATTATAAGAATATACATATACATGATATATTATATATCCTATATAATATATAATATGTATCCTATATAGTATAATATATGTCCTATCAGTTCTGTTTCTCTGGAGGACCCTAATTAATATAATAGCCAACTATAATTGTTCAATTGTCTATTACTCCTTTCAAATCAGTTTAAAAATCTATTTTGGGGGGACAGCCCAGTGGTAGAATGCTTAAGTTCTCAAGTTCCGCTTCAGTAGCCTGGAGTTTGCAGGCTTGGATCCTGGGTGCAGACTTATGCACCACTGATCAAGCCATGCTGTGGCAGGCATCCTACATATAAAGTAGAGAAAGACAGGCATGGATGTTAGTCCAGGACCAATCTTCCTCAGCAAAAAGAGGAGGATTGGCCACAGATGTTAGCTCAGGGCTAATCTTCCTCACCAAAAAAAAAGTATTTTGGGACTTTGATTTTAGGTGCATATACATTTATAACTATTATAGCTTTCTGACATAGTGATGCCTTTATCATTATTAAATTACTCTTAGTTTCCAGTAGTATTTCTTGTCTTAAAGTCTATTTTGTCTGATATTAATAAAGCCACTCCAACTCTCTTATGACTACTGATTACCTGGTTTGCCTTTTTCTCTTTTAAAAAAAAAAATTCAACTTATTTGTGTCTTTAAATCCAAAATTTAAAGTTGGATCTTGCTTTCTTATCCAGTCTGGCAATCAATGCCTTTTGATTGAAGTATATAATCTATTCACATTTAATGCACTTATTCATGTGGATGGATTTATGTCTACCACTTTGCTATTTGTTTTACAATGTTTTGTGACTTTTTGTTCCTCCTTCTCTCCTTTATTGCCTTCTCTTGTGTTATACTAACATTTTTAGTGTATCATTTTAGTGCATCATTTTTGATAGTTTAGTTATACTTTTGAGGGATTTTTAGAGACTGCTCTAGAGAAGATAGCTACTTTGTACCAGTATAGCTCCATTTCCTTCCCCCTTCTTTTGCTAATATTGTCATATATATTACAACTATATAAGCTATGAATCCAATAATACTGAATTATAGTTGTTGCTTATGTTTTTCAAAGAAAAATTAAGACACAAAAAAAGCAAAACTGTGTATATTCTTGTGCTCTTCATTCCTTCCTGTGAATGCAAGTTACTACATAGTGTAATCTCCTTTCAACCTGAAGGACTTTCTTTAGTATTTCTTGTAGGGAAAGTATTCTGTCAATGAATTCCTTCAGTTTTTGTTTATTTGGGAAATGTCTTTATTTCCCTTTCATTTTTGAAGGATAATTTTGCTAGGTATAGAATTCTTGACTGATATTTTTTTCTTTCAACACTTTGGATATGTCATTCCACTGCTATCTGGACTCCTTGGTTGCCATGAATTGTATTGTTGTTTACTTGCATGTGATGAGTTGTTTTTCTCTTTCTGCTTTCAAGATTTCTTTCTTTGCTTTGGTTTTCAGTAATTTGACTATATTGTGTCTAGATGTGGTTATCTTTGTGCTTTTTTATTTGGGGTTTATTGAGCTTCTTGGATCTGTAAGTTAATGGTTTTTATCAAATTTGGGAAGCTTGGACCATGTATCTTCAAATATATTCTTTTGTCTCTATTTCTACCCTCCTACTGAGTCTCCATTATACATATATTGGAACACCTGACACTGTCCTGCAAGTATCTGACACTATGCTCATTTTTCTTCAACTTTTTTTCTTTCTCTTATTCCATATGAACAATTTCTATTCATCTTCAAGTTCATTGATTGTTTTCTCTGCCCTCTCAATTATTCTGTTGAGCATATCTGGTGAATTTTTTCATTTCAATTATTTTACTTTTCTAGTTAAAAGTTCCATTTGATTCTTTTTAAAATATATTTTCCATTTCTTAAATTCCCGGCCTGTTGATTTTTTGTTAGAATATTTTCCTTTAATTCATTGAACATAGCTTACTGTAAAACTTTAAACATATTTATAATGGCTGCTTTGGAGTTTTTATGTGGGAAATCTAACATCTAGATTCTTTCACCCACTCTCAGTTATTCTGTGTGTGTTGGGGAATTCCATTTAAAGTTTCAGGCAATTCTCAAGTATATTTGGCTTTCACTTTTTGCCAGGCTCTCTTGGGTTTCTCCTATGCATGTGTAGTTTTCTAGACATCAGGAAAGTGTGGAAAGGCTTATCTCAGGCTTTTCATGACTGTCTCCTTTCTACAATCTCTCCACAAAGTTTCAGAATGGTCTATGTGAGACCAATTGGAATGGCAATCTTGGTCTTACACAGCTGTGGGTTTTCCCCTTCCATTTCCAATTAAATCTGCCATTTTAGTTGGGAAAGCCAAAACTTTTTACTTCCTGTCCCTATTTGAATTCACTGCTTCTGGCAGTAAAGCTGCTGGGTTTTGCGGTCAATCCCAGGCTGACAAGGCTACTGTTCTTCCTACTGATCTGATGGAGGGAAGGAGGGAAGGAGGGATGGAGGGAGGGTGCAGACCCAGGCAAGAAGACCATAGTCCTATCATTCTTACCCAAGCTCTAGGAGCTTTTTAAAGAATAAATGCTTCTCAATTTTTTCTCTGCTTTTAGTCAATTCCTTGTGCCCTGAAATGGTTGCTTTTGACAATTTTGTCCAGTTTTATACCTATTTGTTGTAGAAGGGAATCACCAACTTCTTTAGCCACCATTATTGAACATCTTCCTCTATTTCTTCTTTTTGAATGCAAAATGGTAACATTTACCTCAGATTTACAAGAGTGAAATGAGATCACCTATGCTAGTGATATAGTATTCCATGATTACTCTCACTTACTATGCTGAGGATAAAGACGTAATACTCAGATCTAAAAGAAAAAAATTGTATCTCTTCTTTCTGGCAAGTTAATGAATTCATCCAAAGATGGTTTCTACTAAAGAAAGAAAACTAAAGAGAAGTTGCCTATGAGGATTTCCAATATCAAACTTTACTGAACATTGAGCACCAGAATCTTTATTCAGTATCTGAGAGAGTGGATATATGGCTATAAAAAAGTTTTCCAAGTGAATACAAAGGAAATTCTCTTCTTAAGTCTTAGAAAAACTTCATCCGAGATAAGTTAATAATGAAAATGATATGTAGCTACATCTATATTTATATTTTTCAAAAATTATTTCATAAGAAAAATTTCAATTTATTTACTAGTTAAACATAGAAATTAAAGAAATGGAAATGGAACAAAATAGAACTGCAATTATCAAATGAATATTCTGAATTATTATTATTATTATTATTATTGTGAGGAGATCAGCCCTGTGCTAACATCTGCCAATCCTCCTCTTTTTTTGCTGAGGAAGACTGGCCCTGGGCTAACATCCATGCCCATCTTCCTCCACTTTATATGGGACGCCGCCACAGCATGGCCTGCCAACCAGTGAGTCGGTGTGCACCCGGGATCCGAACCGGCGAACCCTGGGCTGCCACAGCAAAGCACACGCACTTAACCACTTGCACCACCGGGCCGTCCTCTGAATTATTATATTTTTATTGAAAATGTCCATGATATATGGTTAGGTAAAATTTAAAAATAAAATATTAAATTTTGAATAACTCAATAAAATGTAATAATTAGAAGAATTCATTGAAAAATGTAAAAGCAATAGATGTATTGAGCATTGAAGGTTTTCTGTTTTATTGAAAACTTTTCCACTCTAATAAAATTATTATCCACATTTTTAAGAGTTAGAATATAAAATAAATAGAAATAAAAATTTCCTGTCTTTGCCAACCTCCTTAGTCAGTTTCAATGATAGGATCAAAGTGTTAGCATCACTATCAAGCTGGTGGCAGCTTCCTTGAATTGCAGAAAGGAATTTAAATATAGAAGTATTGAAAACACAGGCCGCTTCCATGAGCTTCACACTTATTTTGGGACCTAAGACATATGCTAGCTCCTTTCCTTCAGAATCTTAATCTTTCAGAGATAAAAATTAACACAAAATGATTTGTATAAAACCAGCTAAAGGAAAACATCACTAGTTGAAAAACAAATCCATGACATTCTAAGACCTGGGATCTGGGCTTCTACCTATCTTTTTTTTTTTTTTTTTTTGATTATTTTATTGAGGTCATATTGGCTTATAACATTGTATAAATTTCAGGTGTGTGTTATTATATCCCAGTTTCTGTATAGACTGCATCGTATTCACCACCAATAGTCTAAAATTTATATGGAAAAACAAAAGACCCTGAATAGCCAAAGGAATCCTGAGAAAAAAGAACAAAGCTGGAGGTATCACACTCCCTGACTTCATAACATACTACTAAGCTACAGTAACCAAACAGCATGGTACCAGCAGAAAAACAGACACACAGATCAATAGAACAGAATTGAAATCCCAGAAATAAAACCACACGTCTATGGAAAGCTAATCTTTGACAAAGGAGCCAACAACATACAATGGAGAAAGGAAAGTCTCTTCAATAAATGGTGTTAGGAAAACTGGACAGCCACGGGAAAAAGATTGAAAGTAGACCATTATCTTACACCACACACAAAAATTAACTCAAAATGGATTAAAGAGTGAATGTAAGACTAGAAACCATAAAACTCCTAGAAGAAAACTTAGGCAGTACACTCTTTGACATTGGTCTTAGCAGTATCTTTTCAAATACCATGTCTACTCAGGCAAGGGAAACAAAAGAAACAACAAATAAATGGGACTACCTCAAACTAAAAAGCTTCTACAAGGCAAATGAAACCATGAACAAAACAAAAAGACAACCCACCAACTGGGAGAAAATATTTGCAAATCATATGTCGAAGAAGAGGTTAATTTCCAAAATATATAAACAACTCATACAACTCAACAACAGAAAAACAAACAACTTAATCAAAAAATGGGCAGAGGATATGAACAGACATTTTTCCAAGGAAGAGGTACAGATGGCCAACAGGCACATGAAAAGATGTTCAACATCACTAATTCTTAGGGAAATGCAAATCAAAACTACAATGAGATATAACCTTTCCCCCATCAGAATGGCTATAATTAACAAGACAAGAAATAACGTTGGAAATAATGTTGGAGAAGAAGTGGAGAAAAGGGAACCCTCATACACTGCTTGTGGGAATGCAAACTGGTGCAGCCACTATGGAAAACAGTAAGGAAATTTCTCAAAAAATTTAAAAGAAATACCATACGATCCAGCTACTGGCTATTTATCCAAAGAACTTGAAATCAACAATTCAAAGAGATTTGTGCATCCCTGTGTTCATTGCAGCATCATTGACAATAGCCAAGTCATGGAAGCAATCCAAGTGCCCATCAACAGATGAATGGATAAAGAAGACATGGTATATACATACAATGGAATACTACTCAGCTATAAAAAAAAGACAAAATTGTGCCATTTGTGACAACCTGGATGGACCTTGAGGGTATTATGCTAAGCAAAATAAGCCAGACAGAGAAAGACAAATACCATATGATTTCACTCGTATGTGAAAGATAGACATATGGATAAGGAAAATAGATTGGTGGTTATCAGAGTGGAAGGGGGTGGGGAGAGGGTGAAAGGGGTAAAGGAGCACATATGTATGGTGACCGATAAAAACTACCTACCTTTTTGAGAACAATTTCTTTCTCTCTTTTTACTTCGTTACTCTGTTCTTTTCATTTATACCGTACTGTAATTATTTTTTGTCTTTTTCTTCCACTAGACTACGAGCAATTCAAGAGATCATGCCATGTATACATGGATTTCCTGAACCTTCTACAGGACCTGATACAGAAGATGTGCTTGATAATTCATAAATGTTTAAATGCTTAATTAATTTGTTCTTTTGGAAGCTCTACAAAGATTCTGGCAAGTTTATGAACAACAATAACACATAGAAACTCTCACTAAAATTCTTAGAAACTGTATTAAAAGTAACAACTAGTTTTATTGTTTCTAAATAAAGGGAAAAATCATATGTCAGAGATGAAGAAAAGCTATCTCTTCTTATAAGGGCACTAATCCCATCATGAAGGCCCCACCCTCATGGTCCTATGACTAACTCTAATTGCCTCCCAAAGGCCTAACCTCCAAATACCTTCACACTGGGGGCTAGAGCTTCAACATATGAATTTGGGGGGGACACAAACGTTCAGTCAACAACACATGCTCTCTTCCCCTGCCACAGTGACTGAGAACTCTCATGTTTCAGATGAAGCAGAAACAAAATATTGGCACTTCGATCAGCCTGGATTTGTGAGGAGATGTGTGAAGCAGGGCATCCCACCAATTTTTTCAGGACATTTAGCATAAATGTTAACAATTTTGTTGTTTTAAGCCATCAGGAGTCTGGGATTGTTTGTTTTTATAGCATAACCTAGCATAATCTAATCTAAGACACTCTGAAAAGAAAGGCCAATGTGAAAGACAATCAAGAGAATCAAAGAATGAAACACGACATTATAAACACAATGAAGAAAATAGAAAAGATGCAAATGAAGAATTAGTAAACTAGAAATCAATACAACTGCAACATGTGCAGAGATAAAATTATCTACTTGAAAATTTCAAGAGAAGCTACAGAAAAACTAAGAGTTCACAGTTTCAGGTTGCTGTATCAATAAACAAAATTTAGTTGTTGCTATAAACCTATGAATCTACAACTTAAAAACTAAACACAATTTACAATAACAATGAAAATACAAGGCACCTAGGCATATGTCATTTAAAACATACGTAGCCATCTGTTAACATCTTTATAGAGGAAATAATAAAACATTATTGAAGAATGTAAAAAAGAATCTAAATAAATGGAGATATAAATGATCTTCATATTTGGGGAGACAATCATATTGATGACATTTTCTCTAAATTAACATAAAAATCCATGTAATCCAAATTTTAAATCTCTACAATGGATTTTTATGTAAATCAAGATATTGATCCCAGGGGCAGGCCTGGTGGCGTACCGGTTCAGTTTGCCAGCTCCACTTCGGCAGCCTGGGGTTCGCTGGTTTGGATCCTGGGCGCGGACCTACGTAGGGCTCATCAAGCCATGCCGAGGCGGCATCCCACATAGAGCAACTAGAAGGATGTACAACTATGACATACAACCACCTGCTGGGGCTTTGGAGAGAGAAGGAAAAAAGGAGGAAGATTGGTAACAGATGTTAGCTCAGAGCCAATCTTCCTCAAAAAAAAAAAAAAAAGATGTTGATTGCAAAATTTTACGAGAAAGAGTGAAGGGTCAGGAATAACTAATCCAGTGGAGGGATGGGGGGAGATTTACTTTACCAGATATGAATATTTATCAAAAAGATATAATAACTAAATCAGTATAGTATTGACACAGGGATAGACAAACCATTAAAAAGTGTTTAGAAATGGATCTATACTATATGAGAACCGTGAGTATGAGAAAGGGCACTAGAAGTTGGTGGACAACAAAGGACTTGTCACTAAATGACGCACGGGGAATTGGCCATCTATGTGGGAACAAAACATAAAATTAGATCTTTTCTTCAAAATTCATGAAAAAATGAATTTCAGAAGATTTGCAGCCATAAAGATAAAAGAAAAACTCTGAAACTATTAGAAGGCAACAGAGAAAAACATCTCATGACTTCAGGGTAGGGAAAGATTTTCTTAATCCAAACACAAAAAGTGCATCTAAAAGAAGAGATTAATAAAATTGAGCACGTGAAAAATTAAGCACATGTTTAACAAAAGCCAGCATACTTGAAGTGGCAAGACAAGGGATAGATAGGGAGAAGACATTTGTGGTGCAGATGAAGACACAGTTTTAGAATGTTTGGAATGATACCAACTTCAGGAGAGCTCTGACCCCTGAGAGGGGCAGGCTGCAGTAGAGGCTTTAGTTGTGTATGTAATTGTTGACAGAGAGAGATGCAGCAAATTTTGCAACATGATGACTATTAAATCTGAATGATGGATATACCTGGGCATCTATCCATTATTTTCTCATTTTTGTATATTTGGAATATTTCATAATTAAAAGAAAAAACTCCTAAGTCTGTAATACCCCTTTTTTACCCCATCACCTGGATACAGTCTCTTTGTTACATTCTTCTACTGTGGACATAGAGATGAGAAGAAACTGAAACTCAGTCCTTAAATTGTTTATAGTAGTGTGCAGTTTCCCATTACCTTTATAGTACCTGGTATACAGCAGGTGCTCAATAAATGCTTATAGAATTAAAAGAATAGATTTCTGCAGTTCCTAGGATTCCCTGTGTTTTCCCTCAGACCCAGGGTATCCAGAAGCTCTCTGTACTTTCCTATTTCCCGCAACACGCATCAGACTGGATTAGATGGACAGCATAGTGCCTGACACTAGTTAACTAAAAGAACTTAATTCATTAATAACCCCACAGCATAAAGTTCTTAGTATCCATTCTTCACTAGTGGTAACTACCCAAGATTAAGCCATTCCCTCCACACCAGCGATGAACCATGAACTGGGCTCCCCTCGCTACTTGCCTTCTAGAGCAATATTCCAGGCCTGCTCCTCCCCCTCCCTCCCACTGACCTCTGCCAGCTGAGAACCATCTTTGCAAACTGTTTGTACTCAGGTTACGCTCTGATGTGATGACTCGGCTTTGTACCTAACTCCTCTGTTCTTGCTCTCAGATCTACCTGGAATCTTTTTCATCCTTCTTTTGCCTTTGGCCACCCAGGCAGAATAATTTGGCTCCAGGGTAAGTTTGTGCTTGGGTTAGTTTTAGTATTGGGCCACCTGGATTTGGCAACCTGCCTATAAGGAAGCTATCACAGAGCCACTCTAAGCAGGTCCTACCCTTAGGGCCCCGGGAAAGCACTCAGAGTCCCTGAAACCCAAATCAATTCCAAATGGCCAGTCTCTGAGCCACATGGAACCTCTCTGGTGGCCAGAAATGACTCTGCGGCACCTGATCTGGTCCCCGGGTGCCGGCCCCGCACTGGGCAGAGACAGTCTTGTGGTAGTCACACAGTAACCACAAGTCCGGGCTTAACAGGGATTGCCAGGGCTGAAATCCCTGTCCCAGGGCAGCAAAGCTGGGTTTGGTGAAATATGTCCTGAGGGCTCTCTCTCTAGAAATGGATTAGATTGGGTGCTTGCTTTGTTTTCTTTCCAGTAGCTGAGGTTCAGATACTCCCATCTCTTAGCACTTAACATTCCTACCCTGGGCAGCACTGCTGCTGTATATCACTTACACTCCTTGCTGACATTTTATGGGGGTTTTAGAGCAGCAGGTGTGTGAGATAGAAGCCATTGTCAATCATTGCCTTAAAAATGCTCCACCCTTTCAAACGCCTAATCAGGGGTGTGATGGGTTGCAGCTGACTGCCAACCAGCCAGCATTCGAAGCTTTCAAGGCAAATAGCACTGTCCCACTTTGGGAAGCGGGAGGGGGAGGCGAGAGAAAGGGGCAGCTGAGCAGCCCAGTCAAGGCCACTGCACTACAGCCTCATGGTGCAAGCGGTGGGGTGCTTGGAAGTCAGCGTGACACGGATGGTCCTGCCTCCATGCTGGTGCTGCTCACATGGAGCTCACCACCTGGAAGCCTCCATTCGAGGGAAAGCAGCCTTGTTCAGTGCTGGATTTCCTGTTTAGATAACCTGAGGGAGTCTCCTCTGAGGGTCTCACAGAGATTCTGGGCTCCTCTGTGGGGTATATTAAATGAAAGAGGGGTAACTGACCCACTCATATTAGGGTCCAGCTAGGTTGTGGGATCACTTCTAAATTTGCCTGGTAACTAAATTGAATTCATTAAGCTTATATCAGCCACCTTTTCCTTTTTTTTTTTTTTTTTTTGCAAAGCTTTTGAGGACCAGTACCATAAGCAGTGTCTGTGGCAAGTCTTTGGCCTTTTATCTACTGAGATAGCCTACCCAACACACACTTTTTAATTTCAATGACTTACACAGTCTTAATCTTTTATGAAAAGCTCTCCAAATGTACTTTAAATGTCCCCTTTTGATCCAGCTACAGTCCCAGACTCTGCCTATTTATAAATATCACCATTGTACCAAAGTCAGGCTACCATGCCTTTAAGTCAAGCTGAGGAGCACTGGAGGGTATGTGGCTTTGGGCCTTTGTAACCATCACAGGATGTTTGCAGACCACTTCATGGAGACCCACTGAATCAATCTGAGTCCCTGTCAATTTTCCTGGTTTTGATTTGCCTCTCAGACATTGGCTCTCCATTCTGTCCCTTCTTGGACTTGTGTCTCCTTCTGTCAACTTTCTCTGGACCTCAGTGTGTCCATTCAGCATTTTCTGTGAATGCTCGCTGGTGACCTGCCTATGGCCCCAGCATCTGACCTCAAGTGCATACGCTGTTTTCATCTTTGAGCAAGCTCTAGTGGTTTGGGAGCTTTGTTTATGAATCTTTTATCCTCACTCAATTAATGGTCTGTGGAAGGTATGCACGTCTTTCAGCTATCTTTACTGCAGTAACTCAAATACAAAGTGAATTGTCTTGTTAATCTCTCCGTTATCAGTCCTTGACCTCTATTACAGCATTTATCATATAGGATCCACCTTCAGTGAGCTCACAATCTGGTATGAGAGCAAGATAAGTAAATTTACCTTAAAGAACTACATAAAAAATTCCACAACGGGGGTGTGTGCAAAAGGCAAATGGAAGGGACAGCCAAGACACAAAGATTCAGAATATTCTGGGATAGGAAGAGGTTAATTTTCACAGGGGATCCAAGAGACTCTGCTTAGAACAGGTGATATAAAATACTATGAAGACTAGTGGAGGGTCCACTAGCAACGAAGAGTTGATGCTGAAAAGACAGGTGGAACCTCAGCTGTGGAGGACTTTGTAATTGACTTTGCCAATGTAAGGATGATTTGAAAGAAGACAACTCCACAGGACACAGAACTTCAATCTTTTCCTGCGTAGTCTGTTCAATTCCACTCTGGCTACTTTTTCTCTGCCCATTGGGTGAAATCTAGGGCAGTTCCCTTTGACCCTTCTGCTCACTCTTTTTCATCTTAGTAATGAAAAGACCCAACCCCATGTGATAGTCAAAAATTTCAAATTTCATTGAAAGTAGAACTTCTTTCCTTTCACAGATTTGAGTGGTTAGCATCTCATCTATGTCTGGTCTCCTATTTCCTTTTTTCTCACCAGCTTGCCAGTATGGGTGCAAGGAAGTGTGGGCAGAGTCACAAGAGAGAAGAGAGAGAAGAAAGTTCTTCCTAGATTGGTGCTGTTGTGGTCTTCTGTGGGTGTACTCCAGGATTGGTAAATGTTCAAAGCGGACTTTTCTCTAACGGCGGCTTTTGTGGACCCTTCCGTGATAGCCTTCTGGGAACATTTGACTACAACTCTCTTAACAAGAAGTATTAGTTACCTGTAACCACATAGGTATATGTAAAATACCCTAAAACTTAGCAGCTTAAAACAATATACATTTATTATCTCACATGGTTCCTGTGCTCAGGAATCCAGGATCAGCTTAGCTGGTGGTCTGGCTCAGGGTCTCCCAGGAGACTGCAGTCATCTGAAAGTTGACCAGAGCTGAAAGGTGTTTCCAAAATGGCCTAATTCAAATGGCTGTTGGCCCGAGGCCTCGGTTCCCAGCTATGTGAATCTCCCCTTAGAGCTGCTCTAGTGTTCTCATGACACGGCGCCTGGTCTCTTACAATACCCTCCTCCAAACCCAGCATGAAGTCCCCGTGGGTGAGTTCCCTTGAAAGACAATCTTCAATCTGGTCACTCCAAAGGAAGGCCGACCTAGTTTCATGACAACAGGGAGGTGCAGCGTGTTCCCAAAGCAGCCACTTCTCTTTGCTCCACCACTAGGGAAATAGCAAAACTGCTTGTCCTTAAGACTTCTCAGATGTAGATCAGACACAAGGTCCAGGAACACACACACGTCTCTCAGAGGGACTCTTTGTGGCCCTCCTCACTAATCTTGGGATGAGGAAACATCCACGGAGGAGGCGGAGTGGGCGAAATGCCACAAAACTATAAAGACTTTCTTCTCAGCCCAGGACACACCTCAAAGGTACAGAAACAGTTGACATTTGAACAAGTTGAGCATCACAAAACCCCCTTAGATCACCCCCTTTGCAAGCCGTGTATTAAGTCTTTGCCACCTGTTTTGTACCCAGCTGTTGAAAGCTTCATCCAAAGTGGAGTGGACCCATTCCATTTTAAGATTTTGTTATACCAGAGTGAGGACTTCGTCAATGCCAGTGTCAGCCCAGCTCTGCATTTTGAAAGTCATTTGTCTTCAGGTTTCCCAAGAAGCAGACCTAAGACAAGGATTTGACGGCAATTGGTTTATTTGGGAAGCGATGCCAGGAAATACCTATAGGGAAGTGGAAAAAAGAAGGGATAAAAGTTGTATTATTGAAATAAATAAAAAATAAATGTTGTATTATCAAATGTTATTACTGTGGACAACTAGAGCTTAATCCTGCTGAGGAACTCCTGGAAACAGCAGACAACACATCTACAGTTATCCTCTACCAAAGGATGAAAAACCTGAGTATTTATCCACCAACTCACTGCTCATCATTGATTGAGGGCTGCTTCCAGGGCATGAATTAACTTTCTGAAACTTCTGGCTTGCCCTGCTTGGAGGCTGAATACCAGGCTACTCCAGGCAGGATGGCCAACCATCTCAGTGCCCAGCACTGAAAGGTTTCCCAGAATGCAGAAACTTTATTGCTAAAACTAGGACAGTCCCAGGCAAACTAGGATGGTTGATCATCCTCCCCCTAGGCAGAGAGTTATGGACACTGGTAGAAGCAGACTGCCTCATGTAGAAGTGAGTACCAAGAGGATACAGGGTGGGCACCAGTAGTATCTGTGACATCAAGTGACCTCGGAAATTTTGGAATAAATGTTTTGCGCACCCCCCCCCCAATGTTTTCTTCTTGAACCAAACGCTGCCCCCTCCAAGTACAAGGGCCAACTTTATAATTCCTTGCTTCAGATATCTTGGCAGGGGCTAGAAATAGAAGCAGCCAGAAGTCAACCTCTCTTCCTGTATTTTTCAGTGGCCTAAATCTACAGAAGAGAATACACTATTATCTCTAGGGGAGAGGAGAGAGAGCAAGGACAAAGGAAGGAGAAATTCTGAAGACAAAGTCATCAGGTCCCTTAATTAGCAAATCTTAGTGGCGCTCAATGGCAGAGCCTATGGAGATGGACTCAACAAAAGTGGATGGTGTTCTAGGCACGGAAAACCCTGCTTTCATGGAGCCTATGTTCTATTGGAGGGTGGGGGCAGATAATATCAAACATTAAAATATAAAATATTACTGCATGCTATAAAGAAAATAAAATGGTGTGATAGAGGGAAAGTGATTACTCCATACTGAGTGGTCTCAAAGCCTTCTCTGAGAACATACTTGAGCTTAGACATTTGTGGAAAAAAAAGAGCCAGCCATGGGAAGATCTGGGGAAGTGACCAATGGACAGAGAGGATGTCCCTTGGCCTTGGCTTGCATGAGACCTTGGAATCATTCCACAACCCCTGGGGGGAAGAAAGCCCCAATAATAATTGAAATTTATATTTTTACCAGTTCAGTTGGCTAGGAGTTCAAACAGAATCAAGTTGCTCTAAGGAAAAAAAAAAAAGACAATGATATATTGTTTTGCACACCTGAGTGTATGAACTTCTTCATACTCAGGACAGAGAGAAGAAAATGACATATGAGAAATGTGAAAATATTTAGTGACAGATACATTTAAATACCTATGTATTAATCTCACTAAATTGAATGCAATCTTTACTAGAACACTATAAACCTAGTGTTGGTATCTCCAATTCACATGTAAAGAAAATAAGGATCAGACTAATAAAGGGACTTGTCCAAGTAACGCAGTTATTGAGTGCCCCATTGGAGTTACAATGTAATCTCTCTACAAAACTCACTCTCTCTCCAGCCCCATTTGCCTTCCTCTCCATCGCCTAGTCCCTGAAACTCCCTACCTCATTCCTTTTATCTCCTTATCTAGTTATCTATTGTCGAGCGCCTACTATGTGCAAGGTTCTATATTAAGTGCCACAAAGGGCAGGTAATTACACATGAATATTACGTAGCCCCTGCACACAAAGGAGCTTGAAATACAGCAGGGGAAATATTCCCAAACACAATTTTAAAAATTATGAATGGAGGGTAAAGTTGGAGTGCAGGGAGGTGGTGGGGAGTTGAGGTGCTCAATGAGACCACAGACTACCATGAGTTAGCTCCCCACTTTCCAGACTGGACTTGGAGCCACTTTGAAATGTTTTCCTGGTTACAGGGTCCACAGGAATGTCGTCTTAGATGTGGGAGCCAGAGTGCGCCGTGTTGGAAAGCTACTTTTGAGTATGCATCCTGCAGTGTGGGGAGAATTGATTTTATAGTGCCACTTCCAGTGGCGGGAGGGTGCTCTGTGAAGCTCCTTCGCCTAACCTTCGAAGCCCTCTTGCTCTGACTCCAGCCACCTTTTCCAGTCTTATTTCCGGCTCTTCTCTTCCTTGAACCTTAATTTTCAGGCCAACCTAATTTCATGCTTCTCCATGTTAACATCCTAAATTATCTCTTTTCCATGCTTTTCCACTTCTGCTAAAACCAGCCTGCATTATTCCCAGGAAGAGATGATAAAGCATACTTGCTGGGATTCCTGTAGTCTGAGAGCGCAAGGGGCTGGACAGGGGTGGGGTAGGAGGGTGTAATCCTAGACTCAAAATAGAGAGACCTGAATTCCATCTCCTGCAACGAGGCTTACAAGCCACATGACTTGACAAACCAAACCATCTTACCTCTCTCTGGACCTCAGTTTCCTCATCTGTAAAATATAAAGTTAGCCCTGCCTACCTGGCAGGGAAGCTGCAAGACTCAAGATAATGATTATAAAATGCTTTGCAAATTGTGAAGCAATCCCTTACTCATGTGTTTGCTTATGCAAACGTTAAGGGATTGTCATTACTATTCAGGATCTTCCTAG
The DNA here is from genome assembly GCF_057802395.1 of Ceratotherium simum simum. NCBI lineage: Eukaryota > Metazoa > Chordata > Mammalia > Perissodactyla > Rhinocerotidae > Ceratotherium > Ceratotherium simum. The sequence goes on from NC_141921.1 coordinate 3,831,904, forward strand.
CTGATGTGTTTTTGCAAGCATTTGGCTAGAAACGTGATTAAGATATGTCCCAGCTGAGTAGCTTCTCCCACTGCAGCTTCATCCAATAGCCACAAAGAGGACAGAATAGGCCTTTTGTGATTGTTTTTCACATAGTTGGAAGCATTTCAAAGCATCAGATCTTTTTAAAAAAGTGAACACTGCTTTTTTGGCATTAAATCTAGTTCCATCAGTGCTGAAGAAGCCCTATAAACTCATGGTTCCAAAGTCAATAGTTTAAAATAAAAGATACATATCTGATACATTTTTTTCAGGATTCAGGATTTGCAAAGAATTCATTTGTCACTGACAATACTGATGAATCACATTCGAAAGGAGAATTGAGGAAGCAATTTTGGTTAAACAGGAAGTTTTTCTAGGCTGATAATGAAGTGTCAAGCTTTCTCCTTGACTGTTGGAAAAATATAATTTAGAGCCAATCAATTAATCAATCAATAAATCCATGAGCAAACAAACATAAACTAGAAAGAAAAAAATAACTCAAAACTGTAAGAACATTCCTAAGTGTAGGACACTAGAGAAGGAGCAGTTGGGGGAGAGATGATGAATTCACTTTGGAACATACTGTTTTCAGAACACCTTGGAGAGAGGCTATGTTGGAGTTTGGATATGTATTGCTAAGACTCACAAGTGACGCATAGAGCTGAGATACAAATATGGCAGATATTGGCATATGTCTGAATGGAAACTCTGGGAGTAGAGATGAAAAGCGAAGGGGAGGAGTGCCAGCCTGTAGGGATCAGGACAAAGATGAGTATCCAGCAAAGAAGGCTCAAGCTGGGCAGCCAGAAAAGTGGTAAGAAAATCAAGTGAATGTGGTGTCCAGAGCCAAGGTAAGGGTAAATCAAGGCAGAGGGCTGGTGTCGGCAGTGATGAATGCTGCTGCTCACTGCAGTACAATGAAAACTCAGAGCAGCTCACTGGATTCAGCAACACAAGGTAACTCTAGTGAGAGCCATTTTGGTGGAACTATAGGGCAGAACCCGATTGGAATGGGTTGAAGTGAGAATGCAAATGAAGTAGAGACAGAGCATAGACAATGTTTTCAAGAAATTCAGCAGTGAAGGGAAGGAGAGAAAGATGGCAGTACCTGGGGAGGAACGTGGTCTCCAGGGAGTCTTTGTACGAATTGGAAGAGACCGGGGCATGCTTGATTATTGACAGAAGGGGTTCTGTGGAGAGGGAGAAGTTCAAGACACGGGGTGAAGAGGCATGAGAGTTCTAAGAAGACAGAAGAACATGTTTACCAAAGCACAGATCAGGATCACCTACTCCATCTCATGGTCAAGGGAAGCTACCTGGAGAAGATAATACCTGAGTCAAGCTGCTGAAAGGGTGAGGGAATTTATCCAGCCAAGAGGAGCAGATGAAGAAAAAGAGGGCACTCCTCATCCAGTGCTCTTTTCAGTTTCACCACTGGGGCCTCTCAAACTTGCCTGGATTGAGTGGAAGAAAGTGCTCTTGAGTAACATTTTGTGGAGCTGTAATTTTTCTAAACTCATTTTTATAAATAAAATGTGGGTTTGCTTATACAAGGCTTATATTTTGTGTCTCCACCCAAGGTATATATCTCATCTGGGTTATTTCCTTTAGAAAATGTGCAGCCAGTGGTAGCAAGTCTTAACTCCCAAGTGTCTGCAACTATTTATATAATGCATGGGTTGCCTTACGCCTGATCACATTTCCTCTGTATTTCATAAGTGAATAATTTCCTTATAATCATGATGCTGCCTAATTAGAACCTGTCCATCTCAGCGGAAAAGGAGAACTTGGCCTTTTAGGTGGTCAGGTCTGAACTCACTTGATGAAAGACATATTTTTCAGTGGTGAGATGTTGGGGGTTTGGTCTGAATTGGGAAGGAGGCCGAAGATGCAGAATATTCTGTGAAAGGCACTATCTGCAGGAAAAGTAAGCTATTAAAGATAAAAATGATTTACTTTTTCAAAGCTAATTGTTAACACACTAACTAAAACTTGATAAACATGAGAAGAAATTCAATTCACAAATATATACATGTAATAATGTTCAAACACTCTAGTAAATTAAGAAATGCTCATTAATTTGAAGTAACACTTTCGCTATTCGATCAGCAATAATTTTTTTAAATACTAGTAACTAAAACTAGTGAATATATGGTAAAAGTAATACCTTCAATCATTCTTGGTATCAGGGTAAATTAAGGGAATTCTTTTGAAAAATGATCTGGAACCATAAACAAGATATAAAAATCTCTTGACTCAGAAATTCTTCTTCAGGAAGTTTATTTTAAAAAAATAATCCAAAGATAGGTATGAATTTTAGCTCACATACTCAGGGAGAAAGAAGCATTCTAATTTTCTGTAACTCAACTCAATTTCTGAGTCTGAAACCCATTTCTTTGATGGTCCTGGAAAGTTTAATCTCAGTTATGGGGATATTCCTGAGTGCAGGGTTGTATCAGCGTTTTAGGATCACACACAGTGCTGAAGCTTTGTGGGACTTGGAAGAGGTGGGCGTTCAGTTATCCGTGGCCCCACCCTTAAAGTGCCTTGGAGCTCAGCCTCTCTGTTGCTTCTGTCGTGTATAAGGCAAAGGGATCATTGATAAAACTGAGAACTTGTTTGCCACGGTTCCACACCGTGCACAACCCTTCTTAGTAGGTCTGCTACCTTCCCAGTTGTTCTGTCAGGATGAAGACCTTGGATTCCTGCTTTATTGATGTTCTTGGGCACATAGTTTTCTCTTTCTCCACTTCCCCTTAGCCCAGAAGATTTGGGAGATAGTGCCTTCCCCATCCCCCCAAAAAAGAGAAGAGAAGGAATCACGCTCTTACTCTATGTTCCAAGGCACTCTGTCTCTCCCCAGATCCCCTGGCTGCCCCCTTTTTTCAGCCCACCAGCACCCATACTCCCACCTCAAGTTCCTTGAAAACAAAGTCAAGAAGAAAAGAATTTTGTAAACAGCTGTGCTTTTAGTCCAACCTTAAGCATCCTCTGGGCTGGAGTAAGAACAGCTATCTTTGTTTAGACAGGGAGTCTTGAACACAGAGAAAAAAATTAATATATCAAAATATTATCCTGATATATATGCATGAAGATTGCCATGACAGAAAAAAATGGTGAAAGAATTGGAAACAAAAAAAATATCCAACAGTGGGAACAGGATTATGTAACCAGTCACCAGAGCAGACTTTTTTTTCCAAAGATGATCTGAATTTAATTCTCATAATAATCTTTGATTGAATATCATCTGATCATTAGAAACAATTTTAAAACAAGGCATCAACCTGGAGTAATATTTGATATTATGTTTAGTAATGTCTGATGGATACAAACATAGTTTACACTATCGCAAAAACCAAAGTCACCAGCGAAAATGGAAATATCTGATGTGTTTAGGTGGTGGGATTTTGCGTGAATTATTTTTATAATAAGGACTATGTAACAACATTAAAAAGAAATAGAAACTATTGGAGAAAATATTTCTTTCCAGATGTGGAATAAGAAATGAAGAAATCTTTGTGGATTTTGCCTCAAAGGGAGTTGTTAAGATCCAAGTCCAAGAATTCAAAGCTATTCCAGCTGCTGCCATTGTTAATGCATTGGAATTGCAAAGACAGTTTATTTCTCTCTTGATTTAACTTTCTCTAATTCACTATGACCTATTCTCTGCCTCTCCAGATCCTTTCCATCCTTTAGATGCTGAATAAGTTCCGAATAAGAAAGAATTTTGAAAGAAATTCAATGCGGATTCAGTTTGGAAAGAAGTCAACGAGGCTTCGGATAAGAGGCAAGCACGGTTTGGTCCATGTGATAGAGCATCTGTCTCTAAGGAAGGGGAAATCACACTCATTGAGCACCTTGTATGTTCCAGACACAGGGTAGAAACCTGACCATCACTATCGCCTTTAATAGCCTCTGCTGGGTCCACTTTACTGATGTGGAAACTGAGGCCCAGAAAGGTTAAGTGATTTGCTAAATGCCACTCGATGACTGAGGCAGAATTCAGACTCCAGTCTGGCTGAGCCCAAAGCCCCAGTTATTGTCCATGACACTATGTTGCCTCTCCTCCACGTGGCCTCTCATCGGCAAGTCCATTCTGTCTGCCTAAGGTAAAATTTTAAAAACATAAAAAGCTTCATTGTCATCATAAAGTAGTGGAAATACTGGGTAATGCACTATTCTATCTGGAAAGCAGTAACACAATAGACCATCGCTTCTGAAAAGTTTAGTCCAGGAAACCCTCCTTGGTAGAAGTATTCCATGGCCAAATAACATGGGCAGATGCTGTATCCTATATTTTGGAAATTCACAGCCCACTGAGAAGTTCTGAGTAGTTAGAAAAAAACTACCTTTTTATCTTTTTGAATCCAATGTTTCCCAGACTTACTTAGTCATAGAATCCTTTTCATCCTAATACTCTCAGAGCTCCTGGCCCAGCTGCACAAACCTGTGTCAGAGATCATGGAGGAGGTCTACACGAGGAAGCTAAAGGGTGCTATTTTCCAGGGGAGGGAGGGGTTTTGTAAGACACTGGGACAGCTGTGCTCAATGAGATGTCAGAGTAGGAGAGAGGGATGTTCTCCTCAACTCTGAGCAGAACCAGAAAGGCCTCAGCACAGTGAAGACTCCAGGAAATGTGACTCCACATTGGCACAGCAAGAGCTTGCAGCCTTGGGAACATCAGGAGACAGGCAGCTCCAAGGCATGGCCAAGTGGAACCTAGCAGTTGTGAGAGGTCCTCTAGTGGTTTCCAAGCCACACACCTCAGTGTTCCCCTGGGACTCCAAGAAGTACATGGGTATATTGTCTTGGCCTTGGCAGGAAAGAGATGGTAAACTCAGCAGGGCTTAACTGAACAAGAATTTAATGAAGGCGTTTTATACAGAGATACAGAGAAGATTAAAGGAATCAACCAAGGATGGGGAGGCACCTAGGGGCCAGCAACTACGGGAAGCTTTTTCTGCCCCTGGGTCTGAAGGGAGAAGGGGAGAAAGCAGTGTCCTCGGAGCCTGATGGGAACTGGAGCCACCAAAGAGGTCCCATCTGACAGGGGCTGTAGTGGGGACAGAGGAGCCTGCCCAGCGGTAAGACATTTGGGATGGGCTATGGAGCCTGCAGAAGCAGATGGAGAAATAGCCAGCAAAATGTGGCTTATTATTCAGAGGTCACAATTTATGTCCATAGACTGGGGAGGCCTAGACATACAAGAATTGTACTGAAAAACTCAAAAATCTAGGACGCTCAGAATCTTAGAATTTTTAAATATAGAAACTCATGGCTAAACTGGAAAAAATTATATTTGGGTAGAATTGAGTCTCCCCTTCCCATTTCTGTGGCCAATTGAATTTGCCTCCCACTCATTTATGCAAAGCATGCTGAGTTGATTTATGTGTGTTGCCTTCTTTTCAGCTTTCCTCAGATGGGACACTTGAAAACTGTGGTAGCAGGTTTGTTTGCTTAAACGTTTCCTGTAGACGAGCCTGCCCACCACATCTGAGGACGAGTTTACGCCTTGGGAGGAGTGCTTCTACCCCAGCTAAGTAGAAAGAGGCTATCAGCCACCCCCATGAGCCATTCCAGAAACACCCAATGAACTGTTGTTCTTGGGGCTCGGGTCCTCATGTCCTTCTCAAAAATGTGCCTGGAAACCACAGCGATGCCTGGATAATGGCCCAGAATGTGTGGAACGTAGAGCCCAGGATTCTACTAACCAAAAATGGATGAATACAATCAGACTTGTCTCTGGGAGTGGGCTTTACATAGGAAAGAGATGAAAGATTGACCAGAGGAGGGTGAGGCAACTCCAATATCAGCCCCGGCAGAAAGCCACTATCACCTGTAAGACTAGAGAGACAGAGGGAGGAGATACTGTTTCCAGAGCTCCATGGAAGCTGGAACCTCAGGGGCCCTGCCCAGTGGGAGCTTGGACCACAAAGAGAAAGGATTATCCAGTGGTAGCCAGGTCCACGGAGGAGATACAGGCACTGCTGGAGATGCTACTCAAAGCAGGGAGAACAGAGGAGAAATCCTCTCACTCATCTTCTCCTTCTAGCTTCCAATCTCCTGCCAGGGTCTCTTGTGAGCTCCATCTGGTCTGAAACCAGTTTGCAAGGGATTTTAGAAACTGTATTTCCCTGTAATGTAGAACAGAGTGAGAAAAAGGGATGGGATGGATGTAATATCAAACAGGCAAATGATTGCACACCATTTCATGCAGATGTTCACCCACTGCACCTCTGAACTGCTCTCATCAATGTTACCAATGAACATCACATTGCCCAATACTATGGTAAATTCTCCTATCTTAAATTCTCAACAGCATTTGAACCAGTCGATCACTTCCTTCTTAAAGTATGTTCTTCAGTTGGCTTCCAGTACACTTCCCTTGGCTTCTGGTTTTTCTCCTGTATCATTTGCCACAATTTTTTAGTCCCCTTTGCTGGTTTCTTCCTCTCTCTCCATCTTCTGTGTTGGAGTGCCTTGAGATTCTTTCTTTGGTTATTTCCTATTTTCTATCTACTTTTATTTTTTAGGTGATCTCTCCTGGCCTCATGGACTTAAATGCCACCTATCTAGACACTATCACCCTGAAATTTCTACATCTAGCCCCACTCTTCCTCTAATTCATTGTATATTTGGTAGATCCAGATGCCTACTGGAGAGCTCCAGTTGAATGCTAGTGGGCATCTCAAATACAACATGTCCTAAATTTAAAATTTTTTCTTCCATTAATCTGTCCTTTTCTCATTTTCAGAGCTCAGTTCTGTGCTTAGTGTAGATGGGGAATGTACATATACTGTAATGAATATTATAAATACATTTTCCATAATCATTATGAAGTATTTCATTGGCATTTCATTCAACAGATACTAGCAGAGTTCCTGAGAGGTGCCGGCCCTGGGTTAAGCACTAAGTAAACAAAAGTGAAGCAGACATGGTACCTGACCTCAGGGGTAGACAAACACATCATTTGTGGCCATTTGTGCACAAATTGTATATATAATCAGATCCTCCACTTGACTTTAAGTTCCTTGACAACAAGTGCATCGTTACCATTCTTTGAGTTGAAATGCAGGCTAGTTTGAGAATCTAGATGTAAGGGGTCTCTTACAGAAGCCGGGGAAGGTAAAATAACCAAGCCACAGAAAGGCAGGGACCTCAGCAGTAGTGTGTAGACATTTTCTCTAGAATGCTCTAATAGCAAGACTCAGCTCCTACTCTCATTGGCATTAAAACAATAGAATCACAAAGTAGAAGAATGACAAAGATCATCTCTGTGAACCCTAGGCTCCTCACCTGTAAAACAGAGAAATTAATAATACAGCGCCATTGTCAAGATTAAAGAACACAACACACATGAAACACAGGCACGATGCTTGGCCACAATAAGAACAGCTACCGTTCACTGGGTGCTTACTATTTCAGTTTTCATTATCATTATTATTTATTCCAACTCATCTTTCATGTAGATGGCATTTAGAGCCCAGGGGGAAAGCAACTTAATGTCACCCTCTAAGTTAGGCAGGCATACAACTGGGACCAGAACACTGGCCACCAAATTGCCGGCCCAGCACTGTCTTGATGGCATCATTGTGCCTCTTCATAAGGTTGATCCTCTGGGACTCAGAGAATCACAGAATCACCATGTTTGAAGAAATCTTCATGTTCATCAGTGATTCACCTTATATTATACAACTAGGGACTGGACCTATCTGTGAACCAATGAACTCCCCATTAGAGCCCATTTGGGGGGAATCTTTTAGAAAGCTTTATCTATACCACACCCAAATCTGCCTCTCCCAACCTCAACCCTTTTTTTTTTCCTTCAGAAGACATTCAGAATCTGAATCAATCAATGTTATTTTTTTTCTATCACAGCTTTTGAGGTATTTGAAGAAAGATCTCATCTCATCGAGTTTTCCCTTTTCCAATGTAAATGTTTCCATCCATTCCAAGACAAAAAATCTTGTTATAATCCTAGATTCTGGTATCCCTTATCCCCTGAACTCTATTAAATACCAATCCTTTTAGTTCTACCACATTAGTAGTTCTCAAACCATCTCCTCTGCTCCATCTCTACTGTCACCATTCTACTTCAGATTCTAGTCACCTTTAAGATAGATTATGGTGATTACCTCTTTAGCCTGGCCTCTGCCCTCTACTCTTATACTATTTAATTCACCAACTATACTTGCAGCTAGAGTGATTTTTCTAAAATGCAAATCTGACATCATCACTTGGCTCCCCCTTACTTACCAAATAAATTCTTAACTCCTTAGCATAGCATATGAAGACCTTCACGACAGGACCTCTAGTATGTCTCACCATTACTATCCAGTGATAGTGACCTTTTGAAGGCAGACTGGGAAAGGCTATTTAACAGTTAAAGCAGGAAATGAGAGTGGTCATAATGAGGATAGTGGGTTAGAATTTAAAAATAGAGGCTGGATTTGGAAGGCACCTCAAAGGCAAATTCAAAAGAACATGGTTGTCTCTCATCTCTGCTATCCAAAGATAACTGCCAGGTTTATGTTTTGATTGACAAAAGAATTGCTGGTGTCACTCACTGAGACTGAGACACAGAAGGAGCAGGCCATGGGAGCTTGGGGAGCACAAGATGATGAGTGTACTTTTCAGTGAGATTGAAGGAACCTACAAGACATACAAAGGAGAGGGATTGTGGGAGATATGCCACTGGAAGCTGCACATCACTAGTGCAACCTGGTATAGAAGCAGTTTTCTTGGTGTCTTTTGAGTCTTATCGAGCTACAAATGGAATAAATTCAAGAGATGAAAAAACAATGAAGTCTTGGCCCCCATCTGACCTTGGAGTGGGAAAACAACTTCAAAACAGCCATTGTATGTGACTGTAGAAGATTGTTTTTATTGTTGTAAAGAAACATTCTACTCTGCTCTAAAGATTTGTTTATCCTTTAATCATGAAGGATGCCTCTGGCTGCAGTAACACTTCATAACTTCTGCTTGACTTTTTCTTGCCCATGACTAAGAAGTTACCCATCAAGGGAGGGGAATAGGTCTTTTTTTGGCATAGGAATGAGATCTGGGCTAGAATAATACCCTGCATCTCTAAGAGCAGAAGACAACCATATAGTAGCCTCATTGGTGGCCAGTTGAATCCAAGTCAGAATAATCCATTTTAATAGTGATAACCAGCATTTTATTATGACAGGTACTAATAGATTGTCAATAATTGTACAAAAATCTGTTTTTCACATGGAGACATTGAGGTCCAGACAAGTTAAATAATTTGTTCAAGGTCACACTTGTACTAGGAGTAGAAACAGACCTTGAACCCAGACCTGTCTGACTCGTTGAACTTGGCCTCATGCCCTTCAAAGCAATAAACAAAGCTAGAAGATTGGTTTGGCTCCATAAGTGGCTATGTGCAGAGACATATAGTGTCAAGAGTACACGATAATTTGCCATGCGACCTGGGTTTGGGTGTGGGGGCTAGGATTACCTTCTCTTAACTGTGTGATTTTGAGCAATTTACTTCATCTGAGTCTAATTCTCACCTGAAACATGAGAAGAACATTCTCTGTTCTGTTTGCCTGATGATGTTGCTATGGTGTTCAAGCAAGATCAGTTAAATAAAAATGACTTATAAACTTTAAAGCTTTATACACATATGAGGAGATATTAATCATAATCATAATTCTTGCTTATTATGACTGTGATTATTATAATAGCAAAGTAATTTCCTTTTCCTCTGAGCCCCAATTACCACATCCATAAAATGTTTGGGTTTCACTAAATAGTTTCTAGGTCCCTCCAAGCTCTATTAGCAAAGAATCATGAGAATTTTAAGTACAGAAAGTAAGGGACTAGGGTGTAAGAAACACCAGGGAGACCCCCTTTGGCTGAGACAATTGCAATGTAAACTGAAAACTGAGAAGGGGTTGTCAAATTAAACACTAATTGTCAACCTAAGAACCTTGATTAAGACTCAAAGAATAAAACAATCAAAAACCTACAGTCTAGAAAACCAGTTAGCAAGTGCTTTGTGGTCACCTATATAGGATCACATTTGTGCAGTGGTCAACCATGAGCCTCAAGCCATAGATGGTGACTTATATGGGGTTCAAGGGGTGGTGCCACGGAAGATTTTATGGCCTGAAGATATTTCCCTCTGACCTTCATCCACCAACACTTCATATTAGGTACGTTCTAGAGATGTGTGCATTTTAAAGGCTTTAGGGCATTCTCCTTTCACGAAAAGACCACGTGACATATTTATCCCTTGTGTTCCTACATCAGCGGTCCTCTTTGTAAGCACTTTCACGTTGATTTTCTCATTTGAACATAACATGACCCTGTGAAGTGTTCTGACTAAGGAGCTTGGAGGGTGGGTTAGGGCCCAGACCCTCCCATCTGCTTGGCATGTGGGACCTTGGAAAAGTCTGAGTTTAGCCCATGATTCCTTTCAGGAGGATTTCTCTATGACTTTTAGGACTTCCTCTACCTTCAGAACTGTCTGCTGCTTCTGGAAGCTTCCCAGCCCTTGGTGAAGAGGTGATAAATCTGAAACCGTTCCTTAGTCCATACCAGCTCATCTCTGGACAGAGCAACTCACAGGCTCTCTCTTCACAGGATAGCCCCTCCATGTCCTTGAGCACTGGACACTCTGTTAGGCCATGAGTGCTTTAGACTGAATGTTTGTGTACCCCCAAATCCATATGTTAAATCCTAACTCCCAATGTGATGGTATTTGGAGGTGGGGCCTTTGGGAGGTGCTTAGGTCATAATGGTGGAGCCCTGATGAATGGGATTCATGCCCTTATAAAAGAAACCTCAGAGAGCTCTCTTGCCTCTTCTGCCATGTGAATGAACAGTGAAAAGTCAGTCATCTATGAACCAGGAAGCGGGCTCTCACCAGACACCAAACCTGCAAGTGTCTTGATCTTGGACTTCTAACCTCCAGAACCATGAGAGATAAATTTCTGTTGTTTATAAGCCGCCCAGTCTATGGTATTCTGTTGTAGCAGCCTGAACTGAGTAAGACAATGAGGAACCCCAAATGAGCTGATGACCCTGCTCTAGTCAGCTGTGCTGGACCCAGGTCCCTGGATTCAAATTCCTAGCATCACCACTTCCTAGTGTTGTCTTGGGAGAATTTACCTAACCAATCTGTGCTTCAGATTCTTCATGTCTTAAAGGGACAATAATTATACCTACATTGTTGAATTAAGATGAGGATTAAAAGACATAATCCATTTAAATGATTTACATTAGAGTTTCTCAACCTCCACACTACTGGCATTTGGGACCAGATAATTCTTTGTTGTGGGGGCTGTCCTGTCTATTGTAGGATGTTTAGCAGCATCCCTGACCTCTACCCACTAGATGCCATAGCACCCCAAATATGTCTCCAGGCATTATCAAATGTCCCCTGGGGGCCAAAATCACTTCCTGTTGAGGACTACTGCTTTACACAATGCCTAACAATAGCCTGGTGAATGTTACAACTTTTACTGTGATATCTATTATTGTATTGTGACTATCAATGTCTTCCTATGAAGATAAAGTATGGATTTTTCTCCATTCTGTGGTATCATAGAAAGGAAAGAATTCAGTTTTTAAAGCTCAGAAAAAGAAAAGAATTCTAGTATCACAGATTTTCCAGTTCCAGTTTCCCCACGTGTAAAATAGGGACAATGTCACTGCTTCTCAGGCTGGTGAAAGATTCAATGAGCAAAAGCAGATCACACAGCCTGGCGCTGAGTAGGAGTTCAGTGACTGTCATCTGAATCACGTTGTATGGTGAGGGGTGCTCTGAGAAGAGCCCCTGTCAGCGTCAGGAGGAGGGTACATGGCCGGGCGGTAGGTCACACATAGTGCTTGTCTCAGCAGAGCAGTCACGTTTGGCGAGCACAGCTGGGGACAGCTGCTCCCGTGGTTTCCTAGGGGCTGAAGCCCTCTTCTGTGGATGAGGCTTTTTGGCACCAGGATGGACACAGCTAAGCCCAGCTGGGTGTTTGCCAGGCACACGGCAGACACCCATCTGCAATCCTCTTCTGCTATAGTCTATTTAGGAAGGAAGAAAATTCACCTCCAGCCCCTCTGCCTGGGAGAAAATTTCACTTTCCCTGACTTTCCAAGTAACGTGCAAGGAAGCCCAATTGTGTATTGGTGTTAGACCAGCACACAGTAGGTGTTCAACTTATACTTCCTAAAACCTTCCACTGTGCTAGTTTTATGTATACTGCTTGACTTAATCTTCATAATTACCCTTTGGAGTGAATATTACTATTGGAGTTTATAGATGAAGAAGTGAAGACTCAGAAAGGTTAAGTGGATTTTCTAAGAAAACAGCAAAGCAAGAAATGGACCTTGGATTTGAACCCATGTCTATCTAACTCTGTGCCCTGATCTCTTTCTAATATTGCACCTACAGTGTAAAGGGCTGGGAGAGAAGAGTAAACGGAGAGGTTGTTTGCTGGGACATCTAGGGGTCTGAGCCTCATGACGAACAGATGTCCACTCTCAAGCAGATGAAGAGGTTGCCCGCTCACACAGACCAAGTAACAGATAAGTCTTTCCAACTTTATTAGGAGCAATTTCATATCTCTGAGGATTTGGTGTCTCATTGATTCACACTTTTGCCAGGCAGGCCCAGTGTTAGAAGCTGTATAAATTCTGACGTGAAAAGCCTGATTCGAAGACTTGCCTGCATTTGAAATGCCCACAGGGGAAAGAGAGGAGATGGCCGTTTTGACATCTCGTTGCTAGGTCCCGATTGTGACAATTATGTGTTTCCAAGTGCTACGGGAACAGAGGACAGCAATGACCAGCTCTGTCTGTGGAAGTCAGAGCTCCCCAGTGAAGGAGTCAGCTAACTGGATCTTAAAGGGTGGGCAGGAATATGTGCGAAATGACTTGTTCCTAAGTCTGGACCTGTACGTGGTCGAATGTTAGGATCTGTTGTTAGGATGTAGCCCTGGCTACTGGGGCATAGATTTGGTGGTAAATCATGGCCCTCTAAGATATCAGATCAAGATGTTAATGAGGAAACTGAAGCCCAGAGAAGAAACCCGGCTTGTTCAGGGCCACTGGAGTGAGAACCCCTCTCCTAATTCCCAGAACAACTCTCTTCACCACACTGAGCTGCCTCTTGCTTAGTCACCCTCGCTTGGAGCCACCGCCTGTTTGTCTCCTGCCTGGCCCGGATTCCCGGGGTCTCAGACCACAAGAGACCTAGGACGGTACATGAGTCATTGGTATTACTATCCGACCAGCATAGTTTCCTGGCCATGCAGCCTCCTGGCTTTGGAGATGTGTAACATGTGCTCATTTCCCTGCGGGGTTCAGCTTCATTTAAGCTCAAACAAATGAGAAAGGCTACAAAAAAGGTACAGTCCTCGACCTTCGAGATCTCCCACTGGCTGACGGCCTTGGGTGAATCCCTCCCCCGTGAATCAAAGTCAGGAGCCAAGTTTCATTATTTTAAGGACTTCAGGCTCAATGCCTTTTCCCTGTCCAGAATGTTCTTCCATTCCCCCAAAGTCCTACCAAGTCTTGGAGACTCAAGCCAAGTGCCATCTCTTTTAGAATCTTCTCCGATCCTCACCTCTCCACCACATCCAGCCCACAGCTATTGTTCCCTTCTCTGAACTCCTAACATACTGTCACTAATGCCCATTCCACACCCAGAGTACTTTAATTTAAATACGAAAAAGGAGAACACAGATTATATCTTGTAACCTCCCCAAGATTCTACACCCTGAAGTTTTCCCCCATCCCTTTCGGTATTGTCTGCCTCAGACCTGTGACATATTGGCTTACTTCTACCTTGAGATGTCATTCCTACCTCCCTTAACATTCTCCCATTGTTTTCCTTCTCTCCGTCCCTGTAGCCACATCTATGGATGCCTATAACGAACTGGATGTTGTCTGATTCACCAAGCCATAAAATTGGGCGTGTACAGCCTCATTCCATGATGAAGTGGAAGTGGTGTATACAAGAATGGGCTCAAACAGGCCCTGAAGGCTCAAGTAAGTTACATGAAGAAGTGGCCCAAATGCCCGTGGTCCCCACTCTTGCTGCACTGCCTTCTCTCTTCAGCCTGCACCTATGGCCTCATGAGGAGTGTCCTACAGTCAGTTGATACCTTTACCTCCCTCCTAGATGACCGTAGAAGCCTCTGAACCAGTCCCCCTGCCTCCAGTCTCTTCCACTTCCTATTCCCCACTACATGCTGCCACCATAATCTTCAAAAAATGCCACTCTAATCATATTGTTCTCCTCAGAAAACTGTGACCTGCCACTGTTGCCTGCAAAGCTCCTGCTCACTCTTCAAGGCCTTGCTCATACCCTACTGCCTCCTCTAATCACTTCCCAGAGTATGCAGCTAGACAGTGCTTCTCAAACATTACCCCAAGGACACTTAAGGACAGAGGAAAGTAATCAGGTGCTCCTGAGGGTCCCAGAGGTAGAGCCCAAAGCAGACTTCTATAAAAGTCCTTTGAGGACTAATGGCTTATCTAAGAATTATGTCAACTTGACATTCTATTCCATAATATTTCTGGATGTTTTACTATTACTTAAAACTTATTACTCACATTTCCCTAGTAAATTTGATATTCCATGCAAATGCACTGTCTTTATCCTGTAGCTCTTTATATACTGCATTGACATGCCACCATCCCTCCCCCATAAATATTCCCAAATTTGGGAAACATGGACCCTCCAGCACTTTTTTCCTACTTCTGCTTCATCTTTTGGGCATGGTCCTGTGCCTGAGAAACTCAGCGTCTAGTGAAGGAAATTTCACACTATGCTATGATGATATGCACATCATCATAAATAGTAAATAGCCCACAGAACTCCGCATTTGGAGGGTTGGTGTATTCTCAGTATCAATTAAATGCTAAATTCCGTAGCCTGAAATTGAAGGTAAGTCATGACTGCACATAATAATAATGAAGATGATAATAATAATAATACTGTTAACACAATACTAGTAGCTACAACGTACATACTGACGAAATACTTCTCTAAACTCTTCATGGATGTTAACACATTTAATTCCAGAACCACACCATGAAATGCGTACTTTTTATAGCCTCATTCCAATTATCTGATGAGAAAACTGAGCTTGGCTCTGAAGCAGGCAGTCTGGCTTCAATGACCATGACCTTAACCACTCTGTTATGACATGTCTCAACTATCTTTAGTATTAAATCATAGTAATAGTATCAGTAATAGTAATAATCATAGTTATGGTAGCAGTAGCAGCTGCTTTCGCAGTAACTACACACACAAACACACACACACACAGTCCCTTAGAAATGAAATGAGATAAAGCATATAAAATCACTTTGAAATCCTCCTAGCACAGATTAGTCCATCTTGAGACCATCCTAAACAACCCTTCTCCAGGCTCCACCTTCCTTTCCTAATCAGAGAAGTTCAGGCAGAGGTCTTCCAAGACCCCTGTGGTTAAAAGTTTCGGTGAGAGCATGTTGAAATTGGATGGCTATACATCCAAATTAAGGTGAATCTGTGACTATATGAGCCAGGGGCAATGAGAAGGTGGAGGTTCAACAGAGTGAACTCCTCTGCTTGACATTCAAAGACCCGCTTTGGTCTGGCTCCTGTTAACCAATAGTCAGTCCTCAAACTTGAGAAGCCCTTTCCCAGAATGAAATTTGTGTTTTAGTTCCAAGAAAACACTGTGTTATTGAAAGAACGCAGAGGAGCCAATGTGTAGGGGGCACTGACTGTGTGCAGCCCCTGTGCTAGACTTTCGTGTATAACCAACCCCATGTATTCCCCACAACGTCCTGGTGATGGAGGTAAGACCTTCGCCGTTTTACACTTGAGGACACTGGTGCTCAGAAAGATTAAGTACCTTACCTGAGGTAACACAGAAATAAACATTCAGCACCAGTATTCGGAGACATACACATCTGACCACAAACCTTATTTTTAAACAATGTACATGCTATAAAGGAGTGATGTTTCTGACCAAGGATATGATATTCTTCTAAAACTTTAAAAAGGAGATGGCTCAAGAAACACTAGGAACTTTATCTTTGAAATCTCTGGTCCTTTGTATAAGACTGCTCTTATAGGATGTGGCTCCCTAAAATCTAAAAAACTCAGAATTCCCTTCATTATTGCATGTCATTAGGGGAGATGGTCACTGGGATCCACTGGGTGTGGCGACAGTGATCAGATGTGTGCTTTCTAGGATCCAGCCATTTCCAGAGCTGAAAGGAAAAGGCAGGTGATGGAAGGTGGGGGATGAAAGTGGCAACAGGAGAGTCCGAGCAGGAGGGAAGTGCCTCTGAAGGTCTGGCAGTAGGAAAAGGGAGCCCAGGTAGACCAATAGTTGGCATTAGCTATGTCTCTCAATTAGTTGGAGAGAAATCAGTTAACTGGATGGGAGTGGAGAGTGGTTAAGTTTACCATTCTAAGATTGAGGGAAGAAGCAAGCAAAGACTTCCAGGCATGGATTTCACTGGAGTCCCAAAAAAGTTACCAAAACATGGTATCGGGAACAAGATCTAAGGCCAATTATAGGAACATGAGCAGAATCCAAATATCAAAACCAAGGATCAATGCAGGAGAAGAATGAGCAGAACAGGTAACTTGATGCAGAATCCTATGAAACACGCAACAAGGACTCCTATGTCCTGTGACTGGGGGCAGCATGTGTAGGATTTGGCCAAATGCTGACATCAGAGAGGACACTAGAGTCAGAGAGAACAGTATGTGCCAAAACATAAATGCTGAACATACATGGCATTTTGGGGGAATAGCAAATAGTCTATTGAGCCCGGGATTGAGGGAAATAATACTTAGAAAATGTTAGTTGAGGGCAGATTAAAGAAGACCTTGAATGTCAAATTAAAGAGCCTGGAGTTTTCTATAGGGAATCAACAAGTCTAGGCAATGCTAACTAGTCGATGATAGATGAGAAGAAGAAGACACAAGGCCCATGTACTTAGTAGAAAAAAAATGGATTGTACATCAACTACTGCTATAGGATGACACAGCAAAGAAATGAATAAAACTATTCAAGCTAGAAGAGATCTTGGAGACTCTTTCCTCATTTTACAGGAGGACACAAGCCCAGAGAGTAGGAAATCACAGTGATAGGTAGAGAACTGGAAACCAGTGCTCTTTCCAGTTCATTGTACTTTGAGATTGCAAGGCTAATAGAAAAACAAGGGAGTTCTCCAAATTTTGACATTGTTGGTTATAAAAATAAGTGAGTTTAAAAAAAAGAGCAAATCAGAAAATTGTGTCCTGGGAGTGGGGCTGAATAATAAAACTCAAAGCCAATTTTCTGACCTAAATTCGCAGAATTCAAGGACTTGACCATGGGTCACTCTTGGCTCTTCTCCCCAACTTCTGCATGTTGGCCTCATGTGTATTCGATCCGTTGGTCTGCAAGCCTTTTAACCCATAAATTGCATAAAATATTGCAAAGTCAGGCAAATAATTGCAAGAGATTTTTTGTTTTACTCACTTAGCCTTGAAAAAAATCTAATTCCAGGAAAGAGCTAGACACCAAATTCAGAGAAAGGCAAGATCAATGTGAAGATAAATCCAACTAAGTTACTAGCCACTGGCTGACATGTTCCCTTTCCCTTAACAGGGGCCTAAATGGAGGAGGGAGAAAGAAATTCCAGTCCCTGGGTTTCCCAAGATGGCAAAGACTCATTGCTTACTTTTGTCCATTTTGTTACACACTGGTGCTGTCAGTGAGATAGAGACACACAAAAATGTAAATGGAACCCAGAGGGGGAAGCCATTGTTACTGGGGAGACCAGAAGGCTCACCAGGAGACAAGATTTGAATTAGTTTTTGAAAGATTAGAAGGTACTTTTTCAGACAGACAAAAGACAGGAGGAAAGTTATTCCAACAGAGGAAATAATTTGTACAATGGAGGAAATAATTTATGCACGAACATAAAAGAGTGGAAAGCAAGAAAATGAGGAGATTGATGGCTGAAGAAAGAAAAGCATTTCAGGCCTGTGCAAGGGTATTCAGGTGTGAAAGATCCTGGAGTGTTAGGACAATATCAAACAGTTCCATGTGAGGTGAGTCTAAGTACCAGGAGGAATGTGGAGGGAGACGAGGCTAGAAAGGGGGATAGCTTGGGCCAAGGAGGGCTGCAAATACCTGTCTAAAGAATCTAGCTTTTACTCAGTAGGTAGTGATGGGGGGCCACTACAAGTGTCTGAGCAGGGGAGTGACACCATTTGAGCTGTGCTTTTAGGAAAATGGATTAGAAAATGAAGGACTGGAAATAGAGTGGTACAGACATGTGCCGAGACAACAATTAACTCAAAATGGATTAAAGACTTAAATGTAAGACCTGAAACCATAAAGCTCCTAGAAGAAAACCTAGGTGGTAAGCTCCTTGACATTGGTTTCAACAAAGAGTTTTTGGCTCTGACTCCGAAAGCAAAAGCAACAAAAGCAAAAATAAACAAGTGGGACTACATCAGACATCTGCACAGCAAAGGAAACCATCAACAAAGTGAAAAGACAACATACTGATTGGGAGAAAATATTTACAAATCATATATCTGATAAGAAGTTAGTATCCAAAGTATATAAAGAACTCATACAACTCAATAGCAAAAAAACAAACAATCCAATTAAAAAGTGGGCAGAGGCTCTACACAGACATTTTTCCAAAAAAGACATACAGGTTGCCAACAGGTACACGAAAAGATGCTCAACATCACTAATCATCAGGGAAATGCAAATCAGAACAGCAATGAGATATTACTTCATACCTGTTAGAATGGCTAATATCAAAAAGACCAGATAACAAGTGGTGATGGTGAGGACGTGGAAAAAAGGGAACTGTTGTGCATTGTTGGTGGGAATGTAAATTGGTGCAGCCACTATGGAAAACAGTACAGAGGTTCCACAAAAAATTAAAAATAGAACTACCATATGATCCAGCAATTCCACTTCTGGACATTTATCTGAAGAAAACAAAAACACTAATTCGAAAAGATATCATACCCCATGCACACTGCAGCATTATTTATAATAGCCAAGATATGGAAGCAAACTAAATTTCCATTGATGGAAGAATGGATAAAGATGTGGGATATATATATATGTGTGTGTACGCACATACATATATATACTGTGGAATACTATTCAGCCATAAAAAAGAATAAAATCTTGCCATTTGTGACAACATGGATGGACTTTGAGGGTATTATGTTAAGTGAAATAACTTAGAGAAAAACAAATACCTTATGATCTCACTTATATGTGAAATCTGAAAAACAAAACAAACAAAACCAAGCTCATAGATACAGAGAACAGATTGGGGGAGGAAGCGTAAAGGGACAAACTTCCAACTATTAAAAAAAAAAAAGACACATGCCCAGGTGAGAAAGTAAAAGGATGCAAACTATGGTCCTATTGGTGACCTAAACCCACTTCTACCAAGAATCTTCCCCCAAGGTTTCCCCCCTGCACCAACATCGCCCTTCTCTGAACACCTTTCCACTAGCATGAGTCCTGGGCGTTGGACCTTTAATAACACTAGTAACTGTAGATTTGCCTCCCTTGTGCCGTGAACAGCTCAAAGGCAAAGATGGGGTCTGATAACCTCTGTATGGGCACGCAGCAGTCAGCCCCATGGGAATGTTTGTTAGATTAATGCAGGCTGACATGCCTGAATAAATCAGTGAATGAGTGGAAATAGGATGCAGCTGTGTGCCGCACCCACCTACTCCCCTCCCCACTCCTACTCTCTCCCCTAGCTCCTAACACTGGCTGGGTAAATAGGGCAAAGTTGTCTCTTCATTCATTCGTTGGTAGTACAATAGTAGTTACTTTTACGTCCCACTTGATTACCACTCAAACAGGGCATGTGGGAGCAAATGTTCCTAGTTCTCTGGGTAACTGGTGGAATGTGCAATTTCCTGTGTCTGGGACACCATGAATACATCCCACACCATTCCTCACATCCCCTCAGTTTTGCCCACACAGACCCATGCCCTGCGGAACCGAGACAGATTTCTGATATTGAAGGTGGCTGATTAGAGAAGGACACAGCTGGGTCCTCAAGACCCGTGTGTGTACCTGTTTCAAGGCCCTCGACATAGGATCCTTCCAGAAAGTAACTGTGTCGGATGGTAATCATTGCCCTTTCACATCTGTTATCTATCTTCCTTGGGTCACCCAACAACACGGCCGAGTAGGTCTTACCATCCCCATTGGACAGATGAGGGACCGAAAGCCTAAAAGGGTTAAATCAGCGGTTCTCAACCCTGGCTGCAGTGAACAATTACTTGGGGAGCTGTTAACACAACCAGGCCCCAGCCCAGGCCACTTGAATCAGAGCTTCTGGAGTAAGGCTCAGGCATCAGAGTCCGAGGTCATGTGGCTGGTGAGGAGAAAACCCAGGACTGGCACTCAGCCTCCCCCAGCCTCAGTGTCCTTCCCCAAGCTCCGTCTATCATACTTGAAATTCTGCTCTAGAGCTGGTCTAGCTTTAAGTCTGGTGTCAACGGTCAGGAGCTGGGTGAGATGCAGAGGAGACAGACGAGGAACAAGGCAGCTCATTAATTTTTCAGTTTCCTCCCCCCCACCCCTTGCTTTTGATCCCAAACTACAGGATTTATATGTGGCTTCAACAGGGGCGCGTTCACTGTTTAGGTTCCTCACGCCTGTCCTCTCAGAACAGAGCACAGCCTCCTTCCTGCCGAGCGGGGCCATCCTGGAACAGAGGCCTTGCCTCTGCCTCCTCTTTGATTGGGGCGAAGCCCAGGGCAGCTTTGGCAGCTTTATGGGCTGCCTCTCGGGCTGCTGACACAGCCGCCTGACAGATGGCCTGCCACGCTGTGCTGCTGGGGCCGTGTCCCCAGTTTTACCAAGGACCTTGCTCAGGGCATGTGATTTGGCTTCCTTTTATGAGAAGATTTTTGTTAGCCCATGAATCACAGAGTAGTCATGCTGGAAACAACCTTAAAGATCATCTAGCCCACCACATCCACTATCACCACTCCTCAGACACTTTTCTGATGGGAAAATGGAGGTTTATTTGATAATTAAGTATTAATAATCATAAAATTCAACATAGTAAAATATTTCAATACCAAGAAATTATTATAAAGATAGATGTTTATTTTACATCAACTACATACCAGAGACTTTACACACCTTACCTTGATTAATCCTAACGACCACTGCATTGCATAAATCCAAGGGCCACCATTAGTCTCGAAGAGTACACAGTACATTGGCCAGAATGCTCTTGGGTGTCCTAAAATAGTGCTATTCATAACTTGTGTGGTTGTACCTGGTGGCCTTCTTAAGACTGGTGACAACCTTATGAGGAAGAAGTCATTCCTGTAGGGGTTCAGGGTACTGCATAGCCCCTTTCCTTCTGGAGTATGAGTGTCTCATCACACAAGACTACCAGCCAAATGGGAAATGGGCTATCACTCTTTAAATTTGTGTAGTCACCATGTGTATCAGGTAGTTTTTGCTACTTAACAAATCATCTCAAAATTTAGAGGTTTAAACAATAACCATCTGTTATTGCTCACAAGTCTACAGGTCAGCTATGCAGTTCTGCTGATCTGGGCTGGGCTTGGCTGATCTTGGCTGGGCTCACTGATGTATATGCATCAACTAATGGGTCCACTAGAGGATGGCTAGTCTATGATGGCCTTGGCTAGGCTGGCTCAGGTGACTGGGACCTCTCTCCATTGATCTCCCCTCTCTCAGGAACTTAGCCTGGGTTGTACACATGGAGGTCACGGGGTTTTAAGAGAGCGAAGAGAAGCAGGTAAAACCTCTTGACGCCCAGGCTCAGGTCTCATACAATCACTTCTGCTGCTTAACTTTGAGGCCAGTCCAGATTACAGGGGTAGAGAAATAGACTCCACCTCTCAAAGGGAGAAGGTACAAAAATTTATGGCCATTTTTGTAGTCTGCTACACCCTGTAACTCAAAGTGACAGAGTTGTGGGTTAACTGTTGGAGAGCATGGCTTAGGTTTCCATCTGAATGTGGTATGACCTCCACTCTCCCTGTGATATGCTCAGTTATAGGTGGAGTAGCGGGAACACTAAGAAAAGATAGGGATTGTTGTCTAAGGCCATGACTCCACGCACTAGCAAAGGGTTAGTTTGACTTTCACTGGTACCTAGCAAATTAGACAACTTTCCCAGAGAGAAGTCTCTAAGAGAGGGGAAAGAGGGTCTGTAGATGTTCCACTCAGGTTCCTCGATGGGTCAAGGTGGAAATATGGGAAGACTAGAAGAGGTATCTTCTTGATCAACAATCCCCCGATCCAGACAAGGAAGCGGAGGCTCAAAGAGATTGAGATTCATGCCCAGGAAGACATAGTAAAGAAGATTAGGCATGCTGACCAAATTGTGATACCAAGGCCAGCTAAGATCAGCCTTGTTTGGGTTCCCACTCTTAACAGCTTCAAGCTGTTCGCTGAGAGACCCAACAAGGCTTTCAAATGTATTGAGCAGCTAGTTTGGTCCAAGCACCCTCATATAAATAGCACATAAAATCTTCACCGCTCTAGGGGCCGGCCTGGTGGCATAGTGGTTAAATTCACGCACTCCGCTTCTGCAGCCCAGGGTTCACGGGTTCGGATCCTGGGCGCGGACCTACGCACCGCTTATCAAGCCATGCTGTGACAGGCATCCCACATGTAGGGTGGAGGAAGATGGGCATGGATGTTAGCTCAGGGCCAATCTTCCTCACCAAAAAGAGGAGGATTTGCAACAGATATTAGCTCGGGACTAATCTTCCTCACCAAAAAAAAAAAAAAAAACACTTTGCCACTCTAAGTGACAAGCCTTATTGTCTTCCTCATTCGTAAGTGACGAGATGTGTTTAAGATTATACAGTTAGTGAATGAGGTAACATGGACCTAAATTTGAACCTGGCTGTCACCAAGTCCAAATGTTCTCTCTGTTATAGATAACTAGTCCGTTCCCTTGTCATGCATTGCATGCAGCAGGCAAACTGGGTTATATTTCTCCCCAAATGATTCTTCTTTATTCTTTAATTCCTGCTTTCCCCCCACCTGCAATGTACCAACAACTACTTTTTAGTGATGCAACACTAAAAGATGTAACACCTGCATCTACTACCCTAGCTCTACCTATAAGACCCCTACCACCTTTAGATACCACCTCCTCCAGGGTCCAAAATTAAGGTCTGCTCTTTCCTCCTCCCTCTAGCAGGATGTCATCTCCCCGTCCTTCCTCTGTGCTCCTACAACATTTCATTTCACAGCACTTTTTGCCATATGCCGTTATCATATTTTTACTTGTTTATGTCTCCTGTGAGAACTTGTTGGGTCATAGGGCCCATCATTGCAACTCCAATGCCCAGAACAGAGCCTTGTCATTGATTGAGGGGACAAAAGCAAAAAAAAAAAAAAAAGGAGCTGCAGGATTTCCAT
This sequence comes from Ceratotherium simum simum, assembly GCF_057802395.1. Lineage (NCBI taxonomy): Eukaryota > Metazoa > Chordata > Mammalia > Perissodactyla > Rhinocerotidae > Ceratotherium > Ceratotherium simum. Next base: position 3,855,366 of record NC_141921.1, read on the forward strand.
GCTCAGGAGGCAGGTTTTGAGAAAAATCTTCATTTGCTGCTAGCAAACCTGGGAAGACTGCCTGGAGGAAGCCGGGGGTTTGGGATCTCAAGAAACTTCTGTCTGAGTTTCCTGATTGCTTTCAGTTCTTCTCATCCCTTTGGTCTGTGATGTGTAAAAGGTGTTGAAAGCACTTTGGTAGAAATCAGTAGTTTGTCAAGCTTGGTTATGGCTGTTTTTGGAAAAGAGAAGGGGAAAAAAGTGTGCACAGACTGGTATGGTAATAATCTAAGTTTTATCCAAATAAGATGTGGAAGGCTGCTTGAAGTGACACATTTCTGCCAGCTGATTGTCCCTGGAAAAGACAAAAGGAAGGATGAGCAGAAAGCCTTTTGCAGGAGCTCTCGCCACTTCAGAACCAAGCCACTTTTGTTCCTAATTCTCAAAGAAAAGACGGGATGGGAGTAGATTTTCTAAAGGTAAAAGAGTAAACATCTTCACTCATTCTGGTGTGTGTGAGGTATGTGAAAATTCCCAGCATGTGTGCCTGGCTTACAATCTATAGAGTGTTTTCGGTGTTCTCCCAGTCTGATAACCAGCCCACGGAGCAGATACACCCACTGAAGAGCGAGAAGAGTACTGGAAGCCTAAACTCACAGCAGAATTTAAATTTATCACTGTCTCTTTTAAAAAGACTTTTAGCATGACACATGTTTTCTTTTCGATGACCTTTGATTCTTCTTTCAAGACAGAAAGACCAACTCTTGGACAACAACTCTCCCCCGCCAGGCGATCTAATCCAGAGGAAGTGATCCAAGATAGAAGAATAAAAGAGTGAGATAAAGTCTTTAAGGAAAAGAAACATTTCTGGCCCCAGATTCTAGCCTGGGCTTGCCTGTGACCCACCTCATGACTCTGGGCAACTCGCTTCAATGTCTTACATTTCCCAGGCAGAGAGTTCATCATTTCCTCCCCTCTGCTCCCAGAATATTTTCAATACCACATTATCATGTAAATTGTATAGGATATGTATTGCTTGTCTGTAATTTCCCTCCTCAGAGATTCTCTCCCCGATCCTGTATGTAGAGAGGCTTCTCCCATTATGTTCTCTGTCTCTGCCCCTTGCTGGCTACCTTCACAGCGCTTGTCCCAATTTGTCATTATTTTATTTCTCTGCTTACATGGTAGAGTTTCTGGCTGTCTCCCCTACTGGAATGCCAGCCTCGTGAGGGCAGGGTTCTGGGTCTGTTTTGTTCACCAGCCCTGTGCCTCAGTGAAGTCAGGTCTCAGATATTGATGGAGTGCTTGCTCACTCCTCCAGGAGATGCGAGCTCCGCTTTTAGTCCAGGATCTGGTGCAGAGTTGGTGCTCAGTCGAGGGTTGTGTTGACAAAAGGAACATGTCTCCACCCCTCACCTCACACTTCAGCCTGGGCCCATGGAAGAGGAAATGTCTACTTCCATCCCTGTACTCAGGGTCTCTACCCCACTACCAGTGTGTCCCCAGAGGAGAAGGGATTGTCCCCATGGTTGGATGGACCCTGACAGTTCTGGCCCCTGAATTGAGAGTGGACAAGGACACTCTGTGGAAAGGCACCACGTAGCTATGAATACACCCGATTCTACTTCCTGAGCATGAGGAAGGGCGGTATCTCCTGCCCCTTCCCTCAGTCTCTGGGCTCAAGCACCAGAGTCTGTTGCCCACTTCCTGTCTGCCTGCAATAAGCGTCTTCTGGGGAGACATCCACCAGCTGTCCTTCTATGTGGCTTGTGATGGGATGAGGTCAAGCCAACCTCATTTGTGTGATTTTTTGGATAAGTGAACTTAGGGTCAGCTTCACCAACCCAGACATCTCACTTTGCAGACCTGATTTCATAAGCTGAGATCTAGATCCAGACTGTGAGTAGGGCATGCTTAGGTCTAGGCCACTTTCTCCAACACAGTCTTTACTAATGCTTTGCAGTGGAGTATTCTGTGCTTTCCCAGACTTAATAAAATTGGTATTTGATTTTCTGTTTTGTTATGGATTTGTGTATAGGATACCCTGCAAGGCAGGAGGGGTAACTCTGGGGATTCAAGCACCAAACTCTACCTCAGACCCCTGAGAGGTGGTTGCTTCTCAGCATACGGTTCTAGACAACCTGTGTCCTAATAATGCAGAATCCATGAGTGTAGAGTAAGAGACTCCAAATGCAAGGACCCCCACCCCCACCCTCACCAGGTGACTCCTATACACTTTAAAATTTGAAAACCGTGTCTTAGCAATCTGCTGAATAAATCTCATGAACTTGACAGATGAGCCTTGTAGATTGATCAAGGCTGCTCTGAGATCATGAGTTCACTCCTTTACTTTCAACTGAGAATCCAATCCAAGAGGAAGTTGCTACAAAAGGCTTATGGGCCTTGGCATGAGACCCATATGACTTAGGGTCACAGCTCAGCCATTCCCCAGCTGTGCAACCTTACGCTGGGTACTTAACCTCTCTGAACATCAGTTTCTTCAATATGTAAAGTTGAAAGAACGTTACCCATCTCTTAAGGTAGTTGCAAGAATTACCAATAACTTATATGCAGTTTTTGATGCATAGAAGTAGTTAGTGAATATACCGTGACAGAAAATGAGCAATAAATAAAGAAAACTTCCAAAACTGAAGGGCATAGAGTGGAATGAGGGGATATGCCTGTGTGCCAAGGGTCTGTTGAAGGCTTTGAACTCGCGTCTAGATTCTGGGGTGAACATGCACATGTACTCGCACAGACACACTTGCATCTAACCAGTCTCACTGCTGCAAAATAGAGCACAGCCTGTCCCAGCCTCGGGGTGGGGAGGGGGGATGGTGTCTGGACTAGTTCTCCGTCTGCCTCCAGTCGGCCTCCGCCAAGTCCTCATGGCAGAAACACCATGTTTCCACAACCTCCAGGGGACCAATACACTATCTTCTCTGCGAGAAAATAAAATACGCAAGACCACAATGTTTTGTCTCAGAACTTCCAGTTAGTAGAGATAAACTAACGAGCTCATTAGTTGGAGAGGCAAAGCATTCTCATAATAAAATTATTTCCAAACCAAAATCAGAGAACACCTGCCCTGGAAGATACTGGAGGGTGATTTTCTAGTTCAACACTTTTCTTTTTTTTTGATGAGGAAGATTCACCCTGAGCCAACATCTGTTGGCAATCTTCCTCTTTTTTTTTTTTTTTACTCTAGGAAGACAGCCCTGAGCTAACATTTGTGCCAATCTTCCTCTACTTTGTATGTGGGATGCCTCCACAGCATGGCTGATGAGTGGAGTAGGTCCATGGGCAGGATCTGAACCCGTGAACCCGGGCCGCCAAAGCAGAGTGCGCAGAACTTGAACCGCTTGGCCACGGGCTGGCCCCCCCCAACACCCTTTTTGTACAGATGGATAAACAGGCCTAGAAAGGGAAAGTGACTGGCCCCAGGTCAGCCATGCAGCCAATTTCTGGTCTGAACACAGTTGACCATAGCAAACCATGATGCATAGCAAACCTGGGAAAGTTCTAGAAATCCATGCAGAGAGCTTCAAAGAAAAATGGTTTTCCTGGTGTGTATGGCTCCCTCGCTGGGAGAGAAGACTCTGCCCTTTGCCACCCAAGGCCTCAGTGCTAGTCCCTTCCCCTTAGGATACCGTATGGGGAGGGGAGCTTAGTCAACTCTTTGACTGAGGAGTTGGCTAGGAGATCAGTTCCTAGGAAATCATAAGGCAGGCCTATTTATTCAGTCCTCACAACTATCCATGAGATGGGCATCATCATCTCCCACTGGCAGAGAAGGAAACTGAAAGGGGCCAGGCAGTCCTGAGACACCAAATTGCACAGCTCACAGCTGCCCTGCCCTGATGGAGGCAGAGCTGTCTAGTTTCTGAAGGCTTCTCTTCCCACCCTGCCCTGATGGAGGCAGAGCTGTCTAGTTTCTGAAGACTTCTCTTCCTACCGCACTTGCTGCACCTGCTTCTTGTTTATCTCAGCCCTTCATTGACAAAAATAATCGTGTTTATTTACTTGTTTGCTGTATCTGTCTCTTTCATGGAAAAAATGCCTCATGAGGCGGGAGATCTTGTCTGTCTTGTCTGTCTCGTTCTTTAGTATTTCTTTGGGCCTTATGCAATGCCAAAGACTCGAGAAAGAAGGGTAGGGAGGAAGGAAGGAAGGAAAGAAGGAACAAAGGGAGGAATTCTGTTTCTGTTCCTGCACCTCTATTTTCTGTTCTAGAACCAGATCATAATGACAAACCCTCAAATGTGTGCAGCCTTTACCTTTTATTAATGTTTTTGCACTCTGGATCCTCCTAACAGCTCTGAAAAGTAGAAAGAGAAGGGATCTTTATCCCTAGTTCATAGATATGTTCATAAATTGACCATCTCTTGAGAACCCCTAAGTACTAACACCTGTGACAGCCGTGGGGCACGGTGACGACCACACCTGGTTCTCATGGAGGTCTGTTCTCACCTGTCTTCCCACGGAGAGTGTTGCAGGCAATGGGGGGCTGTAGTGGGACTGGGTACAAAAGGAAGGGATTTGCTCCGTCCATGAGGACGTCCCCGAGTTCTGTCCTCAGAGGAGTTTTGGAAGAGCACGTGCAGAAGGAACAACATACAAGGTACACACGTCTGAGAAAGCGTGGTGCCTTCAGGAATAATGCAGCTGGAGCCTAAGGTGCGCGCAGACGAGCAGGCACAGGTGCTAAACTGGAACTGTAAGAAGGACCAGAGCTCGGGGAGGCCTTGAGTCCTTGGACTTCCACCCGAGGCAGAGGGACTGTTGAGGCTGCATGCCAGAGAGAGGCCCTATCTGATCTGCATGTTAGAAGAGCACTTTAGAAGAGGCAGCGCCAAGGGTGGAGCGGAGCAGAGCAAGGCTGAAGGGCAGTGAGAACAGTTGGGAGGCTGGAGGGATCGTCCTGGAGAGAGATGAACAGAGGCTGCACCGAGGCCTGCCCGTGGCGCTGCAGCAGAGCACAGAAAGCCCAGGGAGACTCGGGCAGTCAACACCAGAACAGGCTGTGCTTCTGGGAGGACAGAGATCTGCCCAGGGTCTCCACAGCATGCAGACGGCAAACCTAGATCTTCCATAGGGGATCCTAGTGCAGCATTCTTCCCGCACAGGGCGAACCTGCCTCACACGTGCATTCTGGCGCTCCCTGCAGAGCACCTGCAGTCCCCAAGCCCCCCGCAGTCCACCCTCTGCTCACCCACCAGCTCCTGGCCCAAGGGCTGCCTGCTCTGTTCACCACCACAAAATTAAAGTTTCATTACCCCTCGGGGAGGCTGAGAGGTCACAAAGCTACCGGTAACAGAAGAAGGAACAATTTTCTCTACCCTTAAGGGTGAAGGCGGGCCATCACCCCCCACTCAGCTACCTCCTCTTCGCTCATTCACTCAACAAATATTTATTTATTTTGTGCTGAGCCCTGGGACCCACCTGGCTTCTGAGGACCTCTCCTTCCTTGTATTTTTGAAGGCTGGTTGAATGTTCAAGCTCGAGGAGACTTCTGAATTCACTGAGGCTTAAGGCAGCCACGTGACCCATCCAAGGCCACAGCAAGCAAGTTGCCAGGTCAGGTCTCTGGAATGCCTCCCAACCTTGTGGGATTTCCGTGACCTCTTAGTGGCCTAGGAAATTAGGGCTTCAACTTGGGTCTGATCCCACCAGAATGCTTTCTATTACAGGAGCAAGGAGGAGGTTGATGCACCGAGGAGCCGGCAGGTGACTCTCCCTGGTCCCAGGAGAGGCAGGCACAGAGCTGGTCCCCTAGCACCGTGCCCCACCAGCCAGCTCTCTGATACCTGTGGTGTTGACCCTGTCCTCGTTCTGTAGGGATATGCTCGTTGATGAGCTGTGGAGCACATCCAGAATGTTTCTGGAGCTGTTAGCTATTATGTCCTAAAAAATAATAACTTGCACACTGTGGCTCTGCTTCTTTCCTTCTTTCCTTCTTCCTTTCTTTCAAAGCAACTGGAGAGCTAAAAATACCAAGCTCCTTCCAGGCCCACATCGTGTCGGAGTTACCACCAACAGGAGGGTCCCACTGGCCCCGGAGCCCTTATTTACTTTGAACAGCTCACTCAGCACCAGCTGAGAGCCCTCTTGGCCCCAGTGCCCCCTGGAGGACGCCTTCCCTGCTCCTTTCTGTAGACACAGACAGCAGGCTGCCCATTGCTGGCAGAGCGAGGAGCTGCACCCCAGCCCGCCACCTGCCTGATCCATAGCCCATCAGGTCTGCGTTTATTATTCCAGAGGATAAAGAATACTGTCCCGAGGAGTTCAAAGCCCCAAATGACACGGCTGCCTCATGGGCAGGAAAGTTGCCGCTGTTTATTTCTTATTTCGTAGAGCAGCCCGCCAGCCTCTTGCTCCTTCCTCCCCTCCCCTCCCTGTCTACCCCTGTCACTTTCTCTCCCCTCCCCTCGCCTCCTCTCTCAAGCCCCTCCCACCCTCCTCATCCTCCTTTTTCCCTCTCTCTGTCTCCCCCTGCCCCCTCCAGCCTCCGTTCTTTCCTTCTCAGGCTCTATTTCCCCATCCTCTTTTTCCCCTTGTTCTTTGTCTTTCCTGGTTCTTTTCTCTCAGTGCCCCTGAGGCAGCTCTGTAGAAAACAGTTTCAAACTCCCGGGTTAGATCTAAGGGCTTCCTCAGCACTGACATTGTATAAGAGCCACCCTGTCCATTTTGCCTTAGGCCACACGTTTTGAGCGGGAGTTTAAAAGGTGGGCGCTAGCTGATTAATGCCCAGATTTCAGACCAGAGATAGAAATCCTGGGCCCAGCCTGCCTGTGATATTAGTATATTAAAAAGTGTTATCAGAAATGGGACTATCCATACGCAATGGAATTGCCCAGAAAGTTAGACAATTCTGCACATTCGCAGATTTCTGATCTTGGAAAAGTTATTTCTCTGTGGGCCTCGGTTTCTAACATGTCTAAAGGGGTTAGAAATACCTGTTGTGCCCTCTCCCAGGAAGGATTAAAGCCCACCTAGGATCATAGGGAATTGTTTGGTGCCCATGCAATGGTATAGTAACATTATTATGGGCTACCTACTACCCATGGTTATCGTAAGAATGAAACAAGACTGTGTGTATAAATCCCCTCACATGCCGTCAGATGCAAATAAACATTAGCTATGACTATCATTAGTCTGGCAGCTATGACCTGCCAGACAGGTCCCCCAAGCAGCAGGCTGAGATGGGGAGGTGCATGCAGAAACTGGATCAGGGAGTGCTCTTGGGATCCCCGCACGAGAAAGGGAAGGGAAAGAGCAGGCTCAGGCAGAGGAAGAAGTGGGCTGCAGTGCAGCCTCAGCAGAGGTCTCAGCCAACATTACAGGGAGCTCTAAAGGCGGGAGGGCCTTTCAGAGTTACCCCCAAATTGGGAAAAGGGGGCCAGGCATTTATATCCTCACAGAGTTCAGCCATTGGATGTGGGCTGCCCCAGGAAGGCAATGTGATCGTGGGAAAGGCAGCTTTCTTCAGCTGACGCAATCCTCAAAAGGGACTAAGAATTGAGGGCTGTCTGCTGGCAGCCCTCCCAGCAGCTGGAGGAATAATTCTTTCAGTACAGAGGTGAGGTCTGGGTCATGCATCCCAGTGTCCTCTACATTATCTTTATTATTACACAAATATAGTGATTTATTTCCTCATGTGGCTGAAAAAAATTCTGATATTGGCCAAAGAGTCTATAATTATGAGAGAAATGTGGAACAATTATTTCTACCTAACCAACCAGTAAGAAACCACTATCAGCAGCTTCCCAACAGAACACGTGGGACTTGCTGATCTGACGGGCTCCACAACAGACAATCGTCGTTTATGAGACTTCCAATGGCCTCCTAATGATCGCTCAGCCTTGCACTCTCTGTTTCCCCTACTGGCCAATTCTGCGTACTGCCTTTTTGGTTCTTTCTTGCTCTCACCTCTGATTATATCACCCTGTTGCTTAAACATAATCAAAGGCTTCCATTCCCTAAGGAAACAGTCAAAATTTCTGCTCACAACTGGGGTCTCTCTTAACAGCCTCATTCCCTGCCCCTCCTTTCATCCCTCCACCTCATGGCCCCAGCAGCCATCCCACATTCCAGGTGCAGCACTGTGTCCATGCCTGGAAGACCGTCCCGCATTTTCCTCATGATGGAGTCCACATATTCTTTGAAGGCCAGCCCAAATGCGCCCTCTTCTGTGTCTTATATGCACTTCTGTTATAACACGTAGATAAATGAACCACCAATCAGATTTAAGGTGATGCTTCTGATACTAGAAGCAGGGCACTGTGGTGAGGAACTGGTTTGGCTTTACAGTCGGCCTTAGTTTGAAGCTATTCTGTTTCCTGACTTGACACTGCTTAGCAAAGTCTGCAAAGGACTCTGAGGCTGTTTCCTTACCTGTATGATCAGAACAGGACGTGGAGAGCGGGGTCTATTTCTTCATTCTCTTTCCTGAGCACGGATTTGGCAGAGTGTAGGTATCTCCCCCACTAGACTGTAAGTTCCCTGAGGGCAGGGTCTGTATCTCCTTGCTCATGATTGCATTCCTAATGCATAGCTCAGCGCCTCGATAAATATTTTTAAATAAATTAAAAATAAACTGGAAGTGTTGAAATAAATGGACTTGGATTGAATTCCTTAAGGTTTGCCAATGCAGAGGGCATCTACGTCACTTTTAGAGAGGAGTAAAATAGAAATCCCCTAAGATGGTGACCAACCCTACAGCCATGGCAGATAGAGGAGGGAGGAGGAGCTGCCCTGCCATGATGATTAACTCCCCATCTTTCTTTCCTTCTCAAGGCAGCTGCACTCCACAGTGATGCAGCCGTGCTGGACAAGTTCAGACTAAACACGTATATATCATTGTCTCCTTGTGCGCCTCTAATGTCTCCTCATCAAACGCTGGAGAAGGCTCCTGGGGAAGTAAATGGGACTGAGACCACCTTGAAGTAATTCTGAACATGCGTAGCTGTCATCTTCCTGTCACTCTTCCTGGAGCAGCCTCAGGGCAAGTCCGTGGGGCAATGACTCCATTTTTCCATCCTACCACTAAACGCATCCTTAATGACATGGGCCCAGACCTGCTCACCAGATCCTGCTTCTAAGAAGAGAGCAAACTGTGTGGCTGACATGAATTCCACTGAGAAGAGATGGTCACCTCTTGACTTCTGTAATTGTTCCTCATAAGGAACATTTATGATACAATGACAGGTGTTTGGAGGAATTCACGTTCAGACAGTAATTTACTTGGGAAAAAAAAGAAAAACCCAACCTCATAAACACTGAAAAGAAGACAAAGAATATCAAAGGTTGCATTCTTCTCTTTCACTCGATATTGAACAAATGTCTACCATGTGCCAGACGTTATTCTGTACACTAGAGGCCCAGTGAAATGAGACACAAACCCTGCCCACATGAAACTCGCAGCTAACCAGGCAGGCAGTGTGATAAGAACTATGGTCAGCTAAGCACACTTGCAGATCAGAGCCCTGCTGCAGACTCGGAAAGAGTCCCAAGGAAATGGTCATTAAGCTGAGACCTAAGGGATCATCTCAGAGTTCCTCATGTGAGAATGGGCAGTAGGTAGAGGAGGAAAGAGTGTGTTCCTGTCAGAGGAAATGGTAAGTGAGAAAGCACGGAGGTAAAAAGAGCATTGGTCATTAAAAATGACAAATCAGGTCACTGTGGCTGGAGCACTGAGTGTGCAGAGAAGTCGTCAGAAGGAGGCTGCAGAAATAGGCAGAGACCCTACAATGAAGGGACTTAGAAACCATGTTGGGATATTCAGACCTTTTCCTAAGAGCACAAAAGAGCCAGTAAAGCCTTTTAAGCAAGATTCTAACCACAAATCCTAACCAACAATGCTTTCTGGAAGGGTCATATATGCCACATTCATTCAATGAGAGACTCCCAAGTCCAGATCTTATGCTGGCCATTGTGTGTGCTCTAAATCATCAACTGAATCTAAGACAACTTAAGAAAGCTTTCTTTTAGGGCTCCCCTAAGTCCGAGGAAGTATGAGAAATAGAATAGTGGATTAGTGCAATGGTTAATTTTATACATCAATTGGCTAGGCTATGGTACACAGTGGTTTGGCCAAACAGTAGTCTAGATGTTGCTATGATTATCTTTTGTAGATGTGATTAACATTTATAATCAGTTGACTTTAAGTAAAGTAGATTATCCTCCATAATGTGAGTGGGCCTCATCCAATCAGTTAAAGGCCATAAGCGCAAAAAGTGAGGTTTCCCAGAGAGGAAGGAATTCTGCCTCAAGACTATAACATGGAAACCCTGCCTGAGTTTCCAATCTGCCGACCTGCCCTGAGGATTGAGACTCAAGATTGCAATATCAACTCTGACCTGAATTGCCAGGCTGCCCTGGCCCTGCAGATTTCTGACTTGCCAGTCCCTATAATCGCATGACCCAATTCCTGAAATTAATCTCTCAATGGATAGTAGACAGATAGATGATAGATAGATATCTATAGATAGATAGAGGAGAATGTATATATTCATATATATATTCATGCACATGCACATCCATGTACATATACTATTGGTTCTGTATCTCTGGAGAACCCTGATTGATACAATCAGGATTCAGAAAATTCACTCCAATCTCCTCTCTCTCTCATTTAACTTCTCTGAGCCCACTGCCTCATCAGCATAATGAGGACTAGTCACCCTTCCTCCCAGGATGGCTTTGAGGATTAACTGGATATGTAAAGACACTTAGCACCAGGGCTGGCACGTAATAGGTGCTTCAGGTCTATAGTAGGTGCTTCAGATTGTTTCTTTCTCCCTGTCCTTGATTGATTGATAGGATAGCTGCATACCCAATGAAGGGGCATTTTTCTGCTGACACAAGCTGCCCTCGATGAAATCTGATCTAGAATGGGAAGTGCTAAACAAATAAAAGAGAATTTAGTCTCAGAGTATTATTGCCACTGTGATGGATGGCTGCTCCAAAGGCTATTTCTCAAGAGTTCACAGTAGAGAAAAATGTCCAGTCTTGATTTTACATGTGTGTGGAAAATAAATTGTATGACAAGGGTGGCGACATTTGGATGGAGAGAGGGCTTAGCCAAGGAATTAAACATGTCAGGAGTCTCAGAATGAAAATAATGTTGAAATGGAAGGTGAAAGGGGCATATTTGGAAAGTTTGACAAGTGGCACAATGGGAGGGAAGGTGGCATTCTGGAATGGGATGTCAGCCATTCTCTGCCACTAAAGCCACCATCTGCCCCTATAACTCAGCAAGGTGGAAAGGAAAAAATATGAGCCCAGGTTCTAATCCTCTATTATCACAACTGGCTTAAATTATTTTTCCTTGCTTAATTGGCCACAGAGCAAACACAGAGAGAGTAAAACCAGGCAGGCCTTTTTTTACGGAATCTTCGCCTAGGTAATCTCTCAAGTTCCTGTCAACAAAACTCCCAAAATTAGAGATATGAGAGACCGAGAGAGAGAAAGTGTCTGGGATAACGTCACACAGGACACAAGTGGAAAACCCCGGTCTGTGAGCACCCAACCACAGGGTTTTATAAGGAACCAAGAGTGCTATCCAGGCAAGGATGGCCTTCCTTCCCTCCAGTCTAATTAGTCCTCTTAGGTCACAAGCCCAATCCCAGACTAAAACAATTTACCAAAAGTGTACCATGCCCAGACTCAGTCTTTTAGGATCCACTCCTAAACTGGAGATGGTGGCCGCTTCCTCTGCGCCGTATGGGGGAGATGAATGCTTGCACAACATCAAGTTTCAAGTATGAACAAGGAGAGGGGCAGGGATGATGACTGGACAACCACCACGGCCCACCACAGTGGCTACTCCAATAGTGCAGCAGGATAAATGTGACTTCTCAGAGGAGAGCAGGAGAGAAAGAACAGGGCAGAGTACAGCAAATATTGGAGGTAGAGGGACTTAGATTGGGTGCGACAACGGTAAAGAGAACTCTGAATTATGCAACGAGTCAATGATTTTTACCAATAAGGTACAAGAGTAGAAGAGTCAGGGAACTGGACGAGTTGTTCTCAATCCTGCCTGCCCATTAGAATCACTGGGAAGCTTTTAGAAAATACTTATGTCTGAGTCCCACTCCAGACCAATTAAACCAAAATCTCTGGAAAGGAGCCTGGGCATTGGTGGTGGTGAAAACTCCCCAGGGGATCCGAACGCATAGCCTGTGTTGAAAACCACTGCTCTAAACCATTCAAGTGGGAGTAAAACCAGGAGATTATCTAACGGAACTTCTCATTTTATGAGCAAAAAACCTGAGTCCTGCCCAGTGTCACACCCTTTATCACATTCTCCTTTCATTTTTGGGTGAAAAATGGATGTTTAGTTGTCCGTGGTGCGTCAGGAACTGGGCTAAGTTACGAGAAACAAAGGTTCATTGAGGACATCATTGCATCTGACACATAGGAGCACAGAAATCATGGGGTAGAAGGACGGCCATGACTCTGGCTTGTGTGGTTTAGTAGGAAGAGTGGAGATTCTGGAATCAGACAAACCAGAATTCAGTTCCTGGCTCTGCCACCATTCCTCCATTCTTGGATAATCGTTCAAACAACATGAGTCTTTGTGAACTCGAAAAAGTGAGGACAATAATGTGTATCTCATGGAGGAGGGGAGGGGGTTAACTGAGAGACTGTACAGAACGCCCACAAAGGACCTGAGAGGCACTTGGAAATTATTAGCACCTTTTTAAGCAGGTTGGGGATGATTAAACCCTTGTTTGTGGACTGGAAAGAGCCTGGGCTGGGAAATAACTCTGCAACTGAACTTGAGGCCTCTGCCAGATGATCTCTGTAGGCCGGGAGCACATGAACGCACAGCATGATGATGGGCTATTATGATTTCAATGCAGGTTTTCATAACGAAATGACGTCTCTTACTGAGATGACTGATCCCAGAAGAGAGCCCAATCTAAATTTAAGGGGTTTCATAGCTCTCTCAAAAGCCCAGAAATGTGATTTGTCTTCAGGCTCCATAGCTTCCAAGATGGTCTGTGGTAGCCAAACCGACTGTGGTGTCCTCTCTCGCTGCATTTTGAGCAGTGAGTCACTGAGTCCATATAGTCAGTTTGCGAACTGAGAGATGCACTTGACTAGAGCCCCCTCCCTGGAACCATCCAGCTTTCCACAGTCATCAGCAGTGATTAGGAGAGGATTAGGTGAGTCATAAGGAACTTGCACATGTGCACACATGTGTGTGTGTGTGTCGGCACAAAGGACTCACTGTTTCTTCTCCACGAATCATCAGTGGTGATCACCAAACCATGAACAGCCTGGAGTGATGGGGCCAAGTGAGTGTGGGACCTGGGACCCCAGGCCTGACTCAAGACCATCGACTGTCTCTGCAAACAAGCAGCATCTCGCTTCCCTGTGACTTTCCCCAGGAATTCCTTGCCTGAAGTTTCCCGGTAGGAAAAATAATCTTCACCTACAGAGTAAGGATTCAAGCCCCTTGGGAGAAAACAAGTCAGACTGAAAATGTGAGAAAAGAAATGCTCTTCAAAAACGATACATGGACTGAACTGACATTTGTCTGGAGAGGGATTGGACAGATATATATTGAGTGCTTCCTATGTTTCAGACACTGAGATCGCAAATATAAAGCATCACAAATTAACTCTCTGAGCACTAATTTCTTCATCTCTTAGCTCCATTTTTATTACGTCTCCTAAGTTTGAGTTATAAAAATATTAATAACAGGGAACATTTATTAATCACTTACTCTGAGCCAGACACTGTACTAAATAGGTTATGGCACTGTCTCATGAATGCCACAACACCCCTGTGAAGGAGGGACAGCCTAGAGTCATTGCACAAATGAGGAAACTGAGGCCTCCTGCTGAGGCTCATCTGTCAGAATTCACGGTAACAGCAGCATCAGTACTGTAAGCCCAGCTCCTGACTCCAAATCTCATCCCCCCAATAAATGAGGACGCTGTAACTGTGTGGTGCTTTAATTTTTCTGAACCTCAAAGTGGCAAAGCACAGTCTTGAGCCTGGGGTTTCCTGGCACCTGGTCCACTATGATTTCCAACTTCTGCTTTAACATGTCCGGTAAAATATGGAGAAGGTCAAATGGCCACAGAGGCTGGGCAAATTCCTCGAGGTTTCAGGGTGTTTAGGAGTCTCCTCTGCTGAGCAGCCCACGGAAAAGTGAAGGCCAACAGGCGAGATCAGAGCTCACGGTGTAATAAGAGATCCTCAACAAGGGTAGCCATGTGCCGGGCATCTTATCACACATCATCTCATATGGTCACCAACACAGTGCTATGAATGAAGTACAATTATCTCTATTTTATAGAAAACTGAGACCCACAGAAGTGAAATGACGTGTCCAAAGTCATGTAGCTGGGATGTGACAGAGTTTGTCTTAGAACAACAGTTTGGTTTTCCTACTCTACCGAAATTCCTTCAGGTCAGAAGCATGTTTTGATAGCTTTGTTTTCCGGCCACTCATCACGGTGCCCGGAGCAGAGTAGAGGCTCCATAGTTTAAAGTCTGTGTTCCTTTCTGACACTAGTAATGTTCATTAAGAACGTGCCTGGCATTGTGCTAAATGCTTTATAACAGTATTTTTTCAGTGTTCAAAATAAGCCTGTGAGACAGGGTTTAGATACATTTTTAAGGTAGGAAAACATAAGAGAGAGACTGAGGTTATACGATTAGAACGTGATAGACATGTAATTAAATCTATATTTGTACAACTCCAAAATTGTGTGTTGTCCAAATCTATTGTTCTCTGCTCTTTGGAAGAAGAACCTTATGGCCAAGAGTCTGATTGCTAGAATCGCCCAGGATCCACGTCCTTAGTGCCCCCAACAATCTGCTTCCATTAGCACTGTTGTACCTTGCAAAGTGAGAAACTAGGGGCTCAGAGGTAGGAACTGAGGTTGCCAACATTTTCCAGGCCATGTTGAGGTTCCTAGAGTGTGAAGTCAGAATTATTGGAGCTTGGTGCTCCTATGAACTATTTTTATACCTGGAATGTGTTGGAAGCCAGCTGACTGCTGCCACAGCTCAGATATCACCTGGTGCTTTCTTCTGAATGGGGCGAATAAATCACATGAACACAGCTAAACCAGACTGTGTCTGTCTGGGTCTGTATCTGATAAGAAGCTCTCAACAACAAGAGAGCTGTATTGCACTTTCTGCAGAGCTGGCTATGCAGCAGGCAGCGGCCAAGTGAATAAGAATCACTGGATTTCAAAATGAGAAGGCCTATCGAACACCCTTGCTTTATAGGTAGAGAAACTGAGATCCAGAGCCTTAGGCTGGTATATTGGGTTGCAAGACATGGAAATTCATTTAACTTAATGGAGAATGGTGTACTGTGAACATGGAAGGGTATTTTATGGAACCCATTTGTACGACAGACAAACAGAACATGTGAGAACTGGAAAGTCTTCCCCCTTGTGGTAGACACAGAGATGCACCACACAGATCCCCCTTAGAGAAAAAACCTATTGTCCAGCTGAAGGGAGTGCCATCAGCAGGAAGCTTCCAGCCATCAGCTCCTGTAGCTCGTTCAGGGTCTGCCTTAGTTATAGAGGCCAACCTCATCCAAGGTCATATCCTTGTTGGAGTAGCCCACATTCCATGATTAAGCAACCCAGTCATTTCAACCCGACAAGGGACAACTCTGGTAGGCAAAATTTGCTCCAGAATACCCAGTGTTGGCTGAAGCTTTGTCGGACCTCAATCACAGTTCAACTTCTCCCTCTGCCTAGTATTGCTTCCTCCCACTTCCTTTCACAGGTGTTGATCTCTTATACCCCAGACTCGATCTCCTTTGGAGAACCCAACCTCTAACACCCTGGCTCTCTCTGGCCAAATGGTATTTCTTTTCTTCATTCCTTGGTTTGTCTGCTCCATTCATCAGCCCGTTTCCCTATAATCCATCTGTGACTTTTCTTCTGGAACATAACCCATCATGGCTGCCTCCCAAATGGCTGCCTCTGCACTTGTGGCAGACCGTATTTTCCAAACTGACTACTGCAACGTTTTCGATCCTACATGTTCTTCCAGAAACTGGCCACTCCCCATCAAGAGACAGAATCTATTTCTCCTCCCATTGAAGCTGGGCTGAACTTTGTGACTGCCTTGATGAATAGAATGAATGACATTGCATGACATCTGAGGCTAAGTCATAAAAGGCAATATGGCTTCCACCTGACTCTCTCTCTGGGGACACTCACTCTTGTAAACCTAATCACTATGCTGTGAGGAGCCCAAACTAGCCCATATGGTCAGATCACATGGAAAGGAATTGAAGCCTCCAGTAGGCAGCCAACATCAGCTGCCACACACGTGAGTGAATGAAGCTTGAGATGATTCCAGCCCTGACGTTTGAATGTTCTAACTAAGACCCCAGACATGGTGGAACAGACACAAGTTGTTCCTGCTGTGCCCTGTCTAAATTCCAGACCCTCAGAATCTATGAGCATAATAAATGGTCTTTGTGCCCCACTAAGGAGATTTGTTTTACAGCCAGAGTAACTGAAACAGCCTCAAAGTTCACAGGACTCTTTGACTTGTCTCATACAGCCAACTGACTCCATCTCTAAGTTCCAATTCCAAATTACTTGGAGAGAGAAATTGATTGGACCAGGGATGGACACCTGACTCAGATTAGGCCAATCAGGTGTGGCCATGTGGCCAGGAAGGCAGGTCTTCAAATGTAAAGGGCTTTTCCATTTGGGATTCTTTCATTCATTAAGCAATTACCACATATCTTATGTAAGTTATATGCTGCATGAGCTACTGTGTTTTGTGGTGATGAATAAGACATGGTCCAGCTAGCATGAAGATTATATGTAGAAGAATCAGATAATGAACACGGAAAAAATACATTCTTTTTCTAAGGTAGCATGTTGCAGTGATAGACTACCAAGGGAACCTAATTTGTTGGAGAGGCAGAGTGTGACCAGGGAGAAAAGAACTACCATATTTACCCTACCCAGATTCAGATTCAGCAAACCTTTATTGAACATCTACTATGAGTCTCAGGGGCTATGTCAGAGGATATTTATGTACAGATGATCCTGTATGATGAAGATTTGTGTCTCCCACTATGCCTTGAACATAATAAGTCCAGAGAGATGACATAGTTGCTTGAGTTTGAGCTCACTCCTGGACCACTGTCTACCACTGTTATGATCTCCCCCTGCACCAGGCTTCCTCAAACAGCATCTTTCAACATGGCTCAGAAGTGGAAAGAGTTCTGTCTGACTCAAGATAGAGTAATACTTAAGTGCATGGGCTCTGAAGACAGCCTGCCCAGGTTCTAATTCTAGTTCTACCACATATTAGACACAGCAAATAAGGGAGAAATGAGGGACAAGTTTAGCCTTTCTGAGCCTCAGTCTCCTCGTCTGTAAAATTGGCTAAAGTGGTATTGACCTCATTGGGTTGTTGAGAGGATAAGAAGAGATTAAACCGTGTAACGAGCTTAGAACATTATCTGATACAATGTAAGTGCTCCATAAATGTTAGCTCTTATGATCCAGTTTGAGGGACCAGAGGAGGCTTCCTGGTGGAGATGAGCCCGAATGGTGTGTGGACTTTGAACACTTAAAGTTAGAAAGAGAGATTTCCTGATGGAGGAAGAAGCAGGAGCCAAACTAGGCAAGTTGTTGGATGTTTTCAGAAACAATAAGCAATTCTGTTTGACGGAGCTTTAAATAAATTTATCTAGTTGTGTATTTTCTGGCCCCCTTATTAGTCCATAAGCTTTCCATGAGATAAAGGGCTTTACTCCACCTAGAGCAGTACCTGGTTCATGGCAGGTGTGCAATAAAATTTTACTGACTAAATTAATGAGGTATGCACAGTGTGGTCTCAGGCAAGCTCCCTCTGCTCTCTGAGACTTAGCACCCTGCCTTCTGAGAAAGGGATAATGACATCCAATTCACGGGTTGTTGAGAGGCTTCAATGAGATAATCAGGCAAATCCTGGCCTGGAGCAGGTGTTCAAAACATGCTAATTCCCTTTCCTTAGTGTTGTGCATCCCATAGAAGGTCAAAATGGAGTGAGATGGACAATAAAAATGTAAAGGGGGAAATGAAGAGAGAAATTGGTGCATAGTGGGAAAGTTAGGAGGAAGGCGTATACTGGAAAAGTTAGGGACGTCTCCCTGAAGGAAGCAGAACTAAAACTGGGCCTTGAAGAGGGGAGCTGAGCTGCGTTTGCATCAGAACCTCTGAGAGGGACTCTAAGTTCATAAGGAGGTAGGGAAAATGGTTATCTGTATGTGTCATCTGCCTGGCTCCCCATCAGAGCAGAACCATCAGGGCAGAGACCCTGTGCCCGTGGCAGGTGCCCTCCTCTCAAAGCTTCTCAACTGTATGTTCCTGGCACACAACTCCTGTCTCAGTGAAGAACCTGCTTGCTATGTCACCTGAGCAAGTCACGAAACAAGGTGGGTTTTGGTCACACCTCCCGCCCCCTTAAGATAGGGGGTTTGACGGATGAGCTCCAAGGGCCCTCCTAGCTCTAACACTCTCAAGTCCGTGGCAGACCTCAGGCAGCCATCTTGTGAAGACATCCTCGTGCAGTTATGCAATCACTTGCATGTGGTGTTCTTTGTATTAAATTTTCAAAAAACCCCAAAGAAAGACTAAAATGATTTTACTGGAGACATGGTTTGGGGGTCAAGAAAGATACAATTCACACAACAGAAGTGGGAGTTAACTGGCTTTTGGCTGTACAAATCCTCTGCCCTTTTCTGGGTCTTGATCTTCCCATGTGTATAAAGAAGGAGCTGGATGAAAGTTTGGAAGGCACTTCTGAACCTTTCAGATCACCAGTGTTTTATGGTTCTCCTGGACTGAGATCCTTCAGGAATAAATACCAGGAATGCTGGTGGGTCCCTCAGAAGCCTGCCCATTTGGACCACCTGCAGGGCTGTGGAATCTGGGTCTGTTTGTGGCCGCGTCAGGATGGCCTCACCGCTGACCTCATTCTCTGGCGCATCCTCTGTTATGACAAAGGCCTTTGTGCATCCAGAAGGCCTGCCCTGGGTCAGGGGTGTAGCTGTAGCACCTCCCAGCTAGCTCCAGCACAGTTGCCTAAACCTCAGTGATCATTTCCCTAGGAGCCCTGCTGGTGCCAGTAAGAAGGGTGGATGGATAATAATGACTCACAAAATCTGCCAAGGGCAGCAAGGGAGGTACAAAGATCCCTGATTCTGGAGTCAAGAAACCTGGAGATGCACAGCAGACTCTGTCCCAACAAACTCTTTGTCTTTACTCAGTTGCTTACCCTTTCTGAGCGCCCCTTTCCACATCACAGAAAGGGGATGGGAGCCTGCATGCACACCTCCCAGTGAGCTTGTGAAGATCAAATGAACTCATGGATGCAGGCCCTTGGAATATTATCAACTCACAAGGTTAAGACAATTCTGTTTTTGATGGCTTGCGTCTATAGAGTGCTTGACATTTATGAAGCCTGTTACTGTTAACACACATTCACATCAGTTATCTCACACTCTCCCAACAGCCCTATAAGGAGACAGGGTGAGCCTTCTTATCCCCTCGCCTCTTATCTGCTCCTCTCTTATGGCACTTAGAACATTAAACCTTCAACTTTGTATTTTAGTTATTTATACACATGTCTAATCTCTCTACCTTGGACAGAAGCCAGAGCAGGCACAGGGGCTGATCATCCATGCTCCAGCCGCCCCTTCATCCACTCACTGCCTTAAACATGGTTGGTCCTCAGTAAGTAATGAAAGTAAAAAAAAGGGAGAGGGATGGGAGGGAGACAAAGAGAGATGGGTAGTCCTTATCTTAGTTAATTTGCGTGGTGCAAGTTAAGCTGTTTACTGTGGCAGCTACAAGTCACATGAGATTATTTAAATTTAAGTTAATTAAAATTGTATAAAATTGAAAATTCATCTGTTGCACTGGCCATATTTCAAGCGCTCAATAGCCACAGGTGGCAAGTGCCTACTGTATTGCTCAACATTTCCATCACTGCAGAACGCTCCACTGGACAACATTGGTATAGAGGAGGGAGCGTGGCCTTTGGAGTCAGACAGAACCGGGGTCCAACTCTGCCTCTGTGATTCATGCATGCCACCTCTAAGCCTTCGTCTCTGTCTTTGTAAAGTAAGGATTGGTAATTACATCAATGTTCCTCTTACAGGATTGTTGAGAGAATTAATCAAACTAATTCTTTTTTTTTTTTTTGTGCAGAAGATCAGCCCTGAGCTAACATCTGTCACCAATCCTCCTCTTTTTTGCTGAGGAAGACTGGCCCTGGGCTAACATTCGTGCCCATCTTCCTCTACTTTATATGAGATGCCACCACAGCATGGCTTGACAAGCGGCACATTGGTGCGCGCCCGGGATCCAAATCCCAGGCCGCTGCAGCAGAGCACACGCACTCAACCTCTACGCCAGTGGACTGGCCCCACTAATTCTTTCTTTCACATAAATGTTAGCAGTCCCTCTGCTCTGCTGCCTCCGCATGATGTACAGATAACGGTAGACCCAGAGGCCAGTATTTACACATGAGAAGAAGTGGGGCAGAGTGGAAAGCATAGGCAGATGGGCAGACAGACTGAAGTTTGAATCTTAGTTCCACTTGCCAGCTGCATGATCTCAGGAAGATCATTCAACCTCTCCAGGTCTCATTGTCTTCCTTTTCCAGGTGGAAAAAAATCATTATCTTATTTAATTCTCATAACATCCCTACAAGTTAAATATATGAAGAACCTTAGTGCTGGGCAAATAGCACATGTTTAATAACTAGAAAATTATTACATTAATTTAAAAAGCACATAGTTGAAATTTTTAGTGTCTAATTGCTTTAGGTCTGGTCACTGTTTTTATCATTATTTTTACTACTACTAACAAGTTGGCTAACGGTACGTACCTTAACCACAGTGGGAGGTCAAGAGACTCTGAGAGTTGAAATAATGTGCTCTCCACAAAGCAGCCAGAAAGGTACTTTTTGTTATGAAAATCAGATCATATCTTTGTCCCAATCAAAAATATCAATGTCTTCCCCTCACAGTTAGAATAAATTTAAATTTCCTTGCCACCTCCGATGCCCGCCAGCATCTGACCCCTCTGACCTGTCCCTCTCACACCTGTGCCCTGGCCACCCTGAAGGTCCTGCTCTCACTCAGATGCGCCACGCTTGTTCATGCTCAAGACCTCTCTCCGCCTGGGCTGCACTTGCCGTCCTCACAGGACTGCCTCTCCTGCCTCCTGGAAGCCTCTGCTCAAATGTTCCCTCTCCAAGAGCTGCCCCTCTATTATCTTCTCTCTGTTCTGCTGCTTTATTGTTCTTTATAGCCCTTACAGAACATCATCGCAGGTAGTGATTTGCATTCCTTTCTCCTTCCGTTCCTTCACTCACTCGTGAATTCAATGTTTGTTAATGTAGCAATTAGTGAGGGAGACACGTCCACCTTGCTCATTGTTCTTACCCCATGCCTAAAATAATGCTTGGCATGTGAGAGGTTCTCCATATATTTCAAGGAATTTCAACAAAACGTCTGAGATCTTTGGAGTTGACCTTCCCTTTTCTGATATACACAGACACAGGCTTGAGCTAAATGGCCATCCTTCCAAATGTATTCATTCACCCACCCATTCCCCAGCTATTGAACACACACAGCGTGCCCAGCACCTCAGTGCCTGCACTGACGAAGCAGATGACCTTTCCTTCAGGAGCCTTCTCCCCGTCCATGTGTGTACCATCCATAGGCGTGGAAACTGACAGCTGCAGTATATCGGATTGAGTTGAGGATTTTGTAGAAACTCAGAGGAGGGAATGACTTCTTCAGCTGGAGGGCATCGGGAGAAATATCTCAGTGGAGGTGAATTGTGAGTTGGGATCTAAAGGAAGAGTTGGCTCTCGGGCTCCCACCGGTGGCAGTGTGCCCTCTGCAGCTGAGCTGCCTGGATTTGAAACCTGTCTCACCACTTCCCAACTGAGTGACATGGAACATTCCCTCACATATCTGTTCCCCAGATTATCCAACTTGTAAATGGAGACTATAATATTATATGCCACAAAGTTTGTTGTGAGAATTAAATTGAATTATCCATTAAAAAAACTCTCAGCTTTGTGCCTGGTACATAGTAAATGCTCCATAAATATTACTTGTACAGCCATTTTCTTGGGAGAGCAGAAGCATGCTAGACCGGCATGGAATGAGGCTAGTGCAACCGCATAGCTGGAGCATAGAACCCATGAGAGGGAGTGGCACGTGGAAGGAGAGGCTGGCTGAGGCTGTGCCAGGGAGGGCTTTGTAAGCAGATAGAGAATTTGGCTTTGACCTGAAGAGGAATGAAAAGCCATGAAAGGATTATAAATTGAAAAGTAGCATGCTTGCATGTGCAATTTAGGAAAGTGTCTGGCTGTAGCTTGAGGATGAGAGAAGCTGGCCAGACTGGAGGCAGGGAGGAAGGAGGCTGTCGTGCAAATCCAACCTGGAAATGAAGACAGTTGTTAGTGGGGGAAAAAAGAGAAAGATACCAGGGAAATAAAATTAATAGGCTTGGCCACTTTGTCAGTCTAGATTTGGCAGGACACAGGAGGAACACTCAGAAGAATTTAACCCAAGAAAGCTTAATAAAATGTCCCCTCGAGAGTTATGGGCAGGGTTAAGGGAACCAGGAACAACTAAGGGAAGAAAGGCATTGCCACCCTCAGACCCGAGGGGACAAGGGAAGAGAACGGTATTACAAGAGCCCAGAGAAATCAGGAGCCAAGGAAGATGGCTGACCCAACAGGAGCTCCAGCCGTATCTGGGAACACAGCTTCTACGGACCATGGCCAGGCAGGGTGATGAGGCGTAGGAAGTAACATGTCCAGCCTCTCTCCCCTTCCACTCTGATCTCATGCCAGTGCCTCTCATTGGCCAACCCAATTGGAAGCCAGAGGTCAGGAGAGCCTGGGTCATGTGATCTGTAAATGTCAGCCTTCCTGCGTCAACAGCAGGCCAGAGAAGGGTAAAAAAATGGGTCCGGGGGAGGTGCATACATGAAGAATAACCATCATAGTCACCAATTAGATGGGAGTGGAGAGTGTTGGGGGCGGGGAGGGAGAGGAATTTTTCCTAACTCCTGAGGTTCCTTACTAAGGAGATTTACCCAATTAAATGGCCGTGAACTAGAGAATTGAAACGCCTGTCCAAGTAAATCACATCTGAGTTCTCACATGCCCCTCAGCCTTTGCCCCCAAACATTTGGACCGTCTTCCCCTTTCTTTCCACCTGCAGATGTGGCCTATTGCTGAATGCTTGAGAAAGTCAGCCAGAGAGGATTTGCATCAGAGAAGTATAATTTCATTGGTACTACAACTAAAAAACAAACCGGCCTATAACATATTTTCAAAGTCATAAACAGAGATAAATACAAGAATGACTTGGGCAAAAAAGAAAAAACAGAAAAGGTGGTAGTGAGGGGAGTTCCTCATTCCTCTGCAAAAAGTTTTCTTTTTCCACAAACACCTCTGGGAGTCAAAAAGCTGTGTGGAAACTGTCCCAGCCCACAAGGCCCGGCCCCTCTCTGCCTGACACATCTAATTGCCTGTATCTCTGACGGGTTCCAGGCCTGGATGGGTCTGCGCACACTGGGGCACCAGGCCGCGGTGACGTGATTCTCTGAGTGATGCTGAGGCAGGCACACCCATGAGATGGGGACCAGGAATCCTGTTACTACGGGAGTCACAGGAACTGTTGACAGCAACAGACAAGACTTCTTTCTGCAAAGTGCTCCCAGGAAGCCTTTACAGGCCTGGAGAGCAGAGTGGTTTTCATCATTAATTAACACGTTTTCCACAATGGGGCAGAAGTAGGACTAGCTAAGAGACACTGGGAGGCATGGAGGAGATAGACTGTTAGCCTGGGGCAAGCCTCAGCTTAGAACTCCACTCTGTGAATCACAAGGCAAAGTCCAAGCTCCTTGGGAGGTCTTTCAAGGCCCTTCATGAGCTGACGCCTTTGCTTGTCCAGGTCACTGCCCCAGCACTTCATGCTAGCCTTTCACCCAACTAAGCTACTAGCATTTTGTCCAGATACACTGTGCAGGCTCTTTAGGCATCTGGGCTTCTTCACACGCCATTCGCTCTGCCTGGAGTTCCCCTCTCTTCTCCACCTAGACTCTCCTAGTTTTCCCCTCACACCCTTCTCTAACTACATCCAGATTTCTCAAGGAAGTCTCTGCAGAGAAGGAGTTGTCGGGTGCGCCCACTTCTGTGCCTCCATAGTACCTTGGACTGCACTCTCAAGCAGTAAACAAGTAACTGACTAATTAGGGCATAATGTGCTGTTTCTACCTCCAGACTACGAACTCCTAAACAACAGGGTGGCATCATAGTGACCCATGGTATTCATACCTTAGCACTGGGTATGTCCCAGAATAACAGCTTGTGTAGCTCATAGCACTAAAGCTGACCATTCTCCTGTTGAACAGCTATTCTTACCAGAAATTTCTTCCTATTTGTTTTTCCCTGAAATCTGGAGATTCTAAGTGACAGGTACCAGTTTTGCTTTCTAAAGCCATACATAACAGTCCCTCCTTGTGCCACATCCTGGCCATTCAGATCTTTCAAAGCAGTGACCATTCCCCACTAGGCTTTCTTTCCACTGTATTCTTTCTTTTAGACTGAATTAGTTTTTTTGGATTCAAACAGATTTAAATTTGGATATGAGCTCTGCCACACCCTAGCCCCAGTTTGCTCATCTATGGGGATAATAACATCTACTTTGTGGGGATGTTGTGAAAACTGAATGAAATATTGGATGGAAAACAGCTAGCAGAGGTCCTGGCAGCTAGCATGTCCTCAAATAAATAGTTATTGAGTGACCGAACAATGAATGAGTAAACTGGGGCTTTGTGTCATGTAGATAGAGTAATATTTTAGACATCTAACTCTCTTATACTAGGTAAGAGTCAGTAAATGGTAGATCTACACCAGGTACTTGCTGGGATCTTAGGATAGAGCACTGAATAAATAAGGCATGCATGACCCATGCATGTCCCCACTCCTGGGGAAGTCACTGAACAAATAAGGACAAAAGACAGGCGTAGAAAGTGGTATGTGGGGGAACTTGCAGATCACTCATCTGAGTTCATCTGAGCAGGTCAATGAAGGACTCCTTGGGGAAGAGGTCCTACTTAGAGAATAGAATACTTGGGCTATTACTAGTTAAAATTCTTTGCTCCTAATCTTGTTATTGTTTGTGTAGTTCTCTTGGGAACATTGTGGAAAAGGTAAGATAGATTGGCCAGATAAGAATGTTGAACTCAGAATCTAATATTATAAAAACTGACTAACTGAAAAGCCTTACCCCTAATCTCTGAAAGTTATACTGATTGGCAAATATGATGGTAAATACACTAATTGCTAAATACACTGTCAGTGGTTCTCAAGTGACAATAGATAAGTTGCATATATTTCACAGGTTTGATGCCAAATTTTTATCAATACATAAAATTTATGTTTCTTATAACTGAGATTATGTATTATTCCTACAATACTTCTCAGATGAAAGGTTGAGCTGAGGAAATCATGTGGCCATGGTGTACAGTGGAGTGAAATTTGCTGTTTGCACTATCACCATTTCTATTCAGTATTGTACTGGAGGTCTTGGCCAGTGCAATAAGCCAAGAGAGAAAAAAGCACAAGAATGGGAAAGGAATAAATAAGACTGCTATTATACACAGATGACATTAATGATATATGTAGAAAATCTAAAAGAATCTATGGACAAATTATTAGAACTAACACATGAGTATAATAAGACCACTAAATTCACAAGGTCAATATACAATCAAAAAATGAATTTTTGAAATATTATAATAGCTTCAAGGAACATCAAAGACGTAGGAATTAGTCTAACAAAAGATTTGCAAAGCTTGTATATAGAAAACTACAAAACGTTACTGAGAGAAATCAAAGAAGACGTCGAAATTAAAGGATATACCATGTTCATGGATTGAAAGACTCAATATTGTAATTTTGTCAGTTCTTCCCAATCTGATCTATACATTCAGTGAAATCCCAATTAAAATCTCAGCAACATTTTTCTGTAATGTCTTAGTTTGGATCACCCAGAAGCAGACCCTGAGACGAGGATTTGTGTGCAAGTGACTTAGAAAAAAACCGGTCAGGAAATGGATAAGTAGACACAGAGGGAAGAAAGAAAACAAAGTTCAGATTTCAGCCTAATCCTACAAGGAAGCTCAGGAGAGTAACTGACACCTCAAAGCTTTCCCCCTTCAAGGCAAATAAGCTGGACTTTCGTATCATGCACCCGTTAGTCATTGCTAAGATCTGCCCCAGGAGGACATAAACTCCCAAGCAATTCCAGCTCTCTGTACACTTGGGAAAAGTGGCTCCGGTAGCTTTCAACGAGTCCTTCAAAGAGAATCACAGGTGCAGGCTGTAGGAAGTAAAACATACAGAAGCTGAGGAGGAGGGCAGACATAAAAAGTAAAAAGAATCTGAAGGTATTTGGGTAGAGCATAGACAACACTCACTACATGGAAACCAACAGGCTGATTCTAAAATTTATATGGAAATGCAAAGAGCCAAGCCAAACAAACACAACCTGGAAAAAGAGGAAGAAAGTTGGAGAGCTTATACTACCAGATTTCAAGAATTACTATAAATTTACAGTAATTAAAATAAGTGTGGTATTGGCGCAGGAGTAGACAAACAACTAATGGAACAAAATAAGATTCCAGAAACAGAAGCCCACATACAGTCACTTGACTTATATCAAAGATGCCTGCCATGTAGTGGAGAAAGGATGATGTTTTTAATAACTGAATGCTGAATGAATTGGATATTAACACAGAGAAAAATAAACCTTGGACTCTAACATACACAAAATTCAATTCCAGATGAATTATAAACCAAAATGTGACAGGCAAAAAAAAAAATAAAGCCTCTAGAAGATAACAGAAAAGCGTATATTATGGCACTGGGGTAGGCAAATACTTCTTAAGCAGAACACAAAATACACTAACCATAAAGAAAAAGATTCATATAATTGACTTTATTAGTATTAAACTCTGTTCATCAAAAGATATTATTGGGACAGTGAAAAGGCAACAAAGTAGGAAAAGATATTTACACCACCCAACAAAGGATTCACAGTAAAAAATTTAAAGAACTCCTATAAGTCATAAGAATAGAACAGATAAGATAATTTTTTAACAGTCAAAAGGCTTAAAGAGGCATTTCATGAAAGAGGATATCCAAATAGCCAATAAACACGTTTAGCATTATTAGCCATCAGGAAAATGTAGTTAAAACCACAATGAGACGCCACTACATATCCACAAGAATTACTAAAGTGAAAAAAATGAAAACAAAAAAACCCTGACAATACCAAACATTTCCAAGAGTGTGGAGCAGTTGGAACTTTCACGCACTGTTGACAGTGGTATAAACTGGCTCAACTACTTTGAAAACTGGAAGGATCTATTAAGATGGAAAAAAGGCACAGTCCACGACCGAGTGATTCAACACCTAGACATATAGCTAACAAAAGTTTTGTTAATTTCTGCAACAAAAGGCACGTCCAAGGATGCTCACAGCAGGTATGCATGATAGCCAAAAGCTGGAAATGACCCAAATGCCGACAAACACACAACAGAATCCTGCAAAGCAATGAAAAACATCAACCTGCCACTCCACAGGACGTGCCTCAAGCTCGCTGGCATAACAACAAGCAGAGGAAGAGCAGTGCAATTGAATAAAAACTGCAGCATCTCACTTTTATGAATTGTGAGAGACAACACAAATCAATGGTGACAGAAGCCGGAATAGCTGTGACACGTACAGAGTGTATTAACTGGGAGGGCGCATAAGGGAGCCTCTTGAGGTCCTGGGGGGGATTCTTACCTTGATCTAGGTGGTAAACATCCACCAAACTATAAGTTTAAAATTTGTATTCTCTATTGTGTGTAAGTTATATTTTACTAATGAAAAATAGAGATTTTAAAAACCCAAAAGTCCCACAAGCTTATGTAGATGTTTTAGAAAACAAAGAAACGCATAGCAGGACATCTCAGTATCAACATTTTTTTTTTAACTACAAAATGACAGTATATTGTAAATGCTGTTTTGTACTCTATAAACAATTTTCTTATAAACAAAATGTCATGATGATTTTCCCGTTCAATAGATTTTCTACTACAACGTAAAATATTTGTTTGTGTACAAGGTAAGGATATAATGACTCCAAGCCAGGCAAACAGAACTTGGCCTCATGCCCATGCACATAGGAATGCATAATAAAACAGACCAGAGAGCAGTTCTGAAAAAGTGGAGAGCCTGGAGGTGACCACACAAATATGCAGTTAACTGTTCATACAATTTATGATGGCTTCTCGACCTTTCTGTGTTTGCCACACTCTTTCAAATACTTTGCAATTTTTTTGCAAGCAATATTAAAGTATTAAACTAATGATAAATTCATTCTGCCCTCTTTTTAATTTTTATTTTACTAATTAACAGTGATAAAATATGGAATTATTTTTAAAACTTGACAACTATGAAGAAAAAAAATAAGATAAGTCTTTGGTGAGGAAAAGTTGGAGAATGGTTGAACTAAGTCATCACTAATAACGCTTCTCCGCAGTGGTGCCACTACACCAGTGTTTGTGGTCAGCTATGGGGTTTGATATAAGTCAGCCACTACCAACATTCAGGAATAAACAGTGATTGTAAGTGGTTTATACATTTTTGTGAGTTAAATTGGATTCAAATATATTTCTATAATATTTTCACTCATTTATATACTAAGATGCTAACTTGTGTGGGAATTAAAAAAAATGATGTTTCATGAAGTTTACAGGGAATTGAACACAGTCCTGAATGTGCCCATGGGTATATATTTATGTTTGAATCATCTGTCACATGTATCTTATTTCAAAGCTTTCTTTTGTTTTTTACATCCTTTCTTCTGAATCCTCTCGAGCTTCATTTTTGTCATCCGTTAGAAAGGTATAATAATTCTCTCCTAGGTTGTGGGTTGATGTGAGGATGAAATAATAATACCTGTTCAATGCATATTCTGTGCTAGGTGCTGTATCAGGCACTGCCATGATTATATTTGTTTTCTGGATCTGATAGTCTACATATAAAATGTAAGTCATCTCTTCAGCTGAGCAACAGGCCGTGTCAAATTTGGTCCATGACTGCATGAAAACTTGATTTTGCTCAAGGACAGAAGCATACATCATTAGGCTTTGACCCAGATTAAATTTGTTGGAACTAGTATTGGCAGTCTAAGATAGAAACTAGCCTGCTTTCCAGTAGCAAGAAAGGGAACCACAAGATTTCACCCTCTAGAGAGTTGTGACTTAGTGACCCCAAAACTAGTCAGAAGTATTTGTTCTGGGGGTGAATTTTTTAAGCAAACATAGCACCATGCAGCCCTACTCACTATCCTCTCCTAGTTCATAGCTTCTATCTCCACCTGAGAGGAGCAAGGGAAGGAAGGAAGAAAGGGAAGGAGGGAGGGAAGGAAGGAAGAAAGGGAGGGAGGGAGGGAGGAAGGAAGGAAGGAAGGAAGGAAGGGAGGGAGGGAGGGAGGGAGGGAGGGACTGTCTTCTCTAGCTAGAATGTAAACTCCAATCACCCAGCTATTTTGTCAGTTTTATTAGTGATCTAACTTCAGAGCTTGGAAGACTGCCCGACATACAGTGGCCACCTCAGAAATATTCATTGACTAATTGAATAAACATATGAATGAATGAATGAATGAATGAGTGAATAATGGAGTGAGGGTTTTAGAGCTATAGCGCCTACACAGAGCTATAGAGATCATTAGCCTCTGCTCACGTACTTAAGCAGATGTGTCCTTGCCATCAGGAGAGAGTCTCTGCTTGACCAGCCCATGTTAACACATAATCTGCAAGTATACAGTCCAATGTTCCCTGTATCAGTCAGTGTCCTGGCAAAGAACAGAAGGCCCAATGTGTCAACTGAAGAAAACTTAATGAAAAGATTATTTAGAGAGGTGTGGACAGCGTTAAGGGAATCAATGAGGGATAGTAATGTATCCAGAGATTAACAATTGAAAAAAGCTGTTGTCACCCCAATGGCTAAAGGACAAGGAGAGGGACCAGCATTACCAGAGCCCAATGAGACCGGTGAGTGGGAGGACGGGCTGCCCAGCAGGCACTGCTGTTGTAGAGGGAAGCAGCCACTGCCCAAACCACAGTGAGGCAGGGAGGAGGAGAAAGACTCAGTACTCACTCCCTCTCTTTTCTGCCCTCCAGTATCCTGCCAGCACTTACTGGAGAAACTCAACTGGAAAGCAGAGGTCAAGGAGCCTGGGCAATACATTCCATAGAGGTCAGACTCCAGGGCACAGAGCGAATGAGAGAAGAGTAGAGGGTAGATGTGAAGGACCAACCTGGAATAACCAGCACAGTCCCTTCATCCATTTCCTACCACAATGGAGGTGCTGACAGATGAGCACAAATACTCACTGGTCACTTGGTCCTTAGTGTCTTCTGTTGCTAACTACTTGTTCCCAGTTTTAATCTTTTCTCCCCAGCTATATTCAATGACCTGAGGTCTTATGGTCCTATATGATTATACATGGAAGGCACCAGTTAAATATCAGTTAAAAGTAATCACATAGTAGGGAGTACTTAGTATGTCAGCACCCAACAGACATCAGACATTGAACTTGGCACTGGATAGAAAAGAGCAAATGCAGCAGAGATGATTTCTCTCCTGCAGAAGCTTACAGTTATAGAGTGGAAGATTCAGACCATAAAGGTAAAATTTAAAAAAAACTAAAATTGTGATAATGCAGCAATGATGATGACAGTTTATTGGGAATGAATGAATGAAACCATGAAATGCTTTCTCAGTGGAAAATGGAAACTTACATTATTATATTTCCTTTGTTTAGAGTTTTGTCCCCTTTAAATTTTTGTATTCCACAAGAAAAGAGAGACATTGGTGTCGACTTTGGGTAAGCAAAACAATGGTAAGTAGAAGGAATTTCTGGGCACAAGAGTGAGAACAAAAGTTTTGGAATCATAAGACCAGGAATCAAATCTTAGTTCTACCACTTTGAAGTCCAAAACTCCTGCAATCTCATCTCTAATGGTGATAGTGACACTTAGGCTACAGGGTGGCTGAGAAAATGAAATCATTTGACTTTTGGAATACAACACCTCTTCTGGGCAATGTGCTAAGAATATGGGGTGTTGTGGTTTCTAGTCAAAATATTCCACCTGTATATATTAAGAAGAAGGGAAGGGGGGCCGGCCCCATGGTGTATTGGTTAAGTGCGTGCACTCCACTGCTGGCGGCCTGGGGTTCAGATCCCAGGCGCTCACTGGTGTACCACTTGTCAGGCCACGCTGTGGCGGTGTCCCAAATAAAGTGGAGGAAGATGGGCACAGATGTTAGCCCAGGGCCAGTCTTCCTCAGCAAAAAGAGAAGGATTGGCATGGATCTTAGCTCAGGGCTGATCTTCCTCACAAAAAAAAAAAGAAGAAGAAGAAGGGAAGGAAGTAGGCCTAATATAAATGAAATCTCTATATTTCCCTGTAACTGTGTCTCTATAATTGTAATTAAGGCACCTTGGGAATAAAATGCTATGGTAACACTCTCCACACGATTCCAAATTGTGCTCTTCATCTTCT
Organism: Ceratotherium simum simum; assembly: GCF_057802395.1. Taxonomy (NCBI): domain Eukaryota; kingdom Metazoa; phylum Chordata; class Mammalia; order Perissodactyla; family Rhinocerotidae; genus Ceratotherium; species Ceratotherium simum. The sequence goes on from NC_141921.1 coordinate 3,887,000, forward strand.
ACTCCAAAGAAAAAAAGCACACAATTGCACATCAAAAAATGTCTGCTCAGTGGCTGAAGTTTCAGGTTGGAGTTCATTTCAAGGTTGATTAGAATGTCGGAGTTAATGATTCTTGTCCCCCAAAACTTGGAATTCCTAATTATCCTAGAGACTATAAACAGCATTGGAAAGAGCCGATTTGTCTTCAACTTGTTTTTTCTCAGAATTGCCCCCTCACCATACCACATAACCTCTTTCTGCAATAACCTCAACTGCCTGCAGTAGTAGTTAAAATGAATTTATAAACCAGTTGGTCTCTTGAATTTATAAACCAGTTGGTCTGTTATCAGTGTTGTTATTAAATCACCAAGAGTGTTTAATCAAAAAGTGTCCTGGCTCTCTCTCCATGGTATCTGGAGAGATGGCTGAGGCTAAATAAGAGATGGGAAAAATATCCATAAGCTAAATAAGTTGGTTTGGAAACTAGATAATAAAACATATGCATCAAAAAGAGAAGCGAAAGAAGCAAAGTTCTTGAAAAATGGAAAAGTAGTTGTCAGTAGCAAACCAGGACTGTCCGAGGAGAAGGGAGGGGAAAGGAGCCCAGAGAGAAAGAGGAGAGTGGGGAAGAGAAGAAGGAGGAGGAGGAGGAGGAAGGGGAAGAGCAGGAGGAAGAGAAAGAGGAAGAAGAAAAGACAAGAAAAGGAAAAGAAAGCAAGCCTCAATCCAACCCTGCAAAAGTTCACAATAACATTCGAGTTTCTAAGAAGAACGGGCTTTCTCCCCTATTGTGGCATCCAGGGTCACTGGATTTTTAAAGGACACCACCATCCAGGGATTATTTATGGACTCCAAGACTGTAAATCTTCTCTGTATGACCTTGGAGCACGGCTTGTGTCCTTTGAGACATGTTATATGATACAGCTAAGCCTCTGTTCCAGCCCATTCCCCATCCTCATGCCTTTCTCTCTGCAGTCTTTCAGTCTTCTCATATGAACTTGGAATTCCACATGGACAGAGCTAGAGGGCTCTCAGAGGTCATTTAGTCCAACCCTGACATTTTAAAGAGAAACTGAAGCCCAGAGAAGAAGCGCAGCTATTTGTGCAAGGAGCCAAGACTGGAAAAAACAACCCTTCTTCTAGTCTGGAGTGCCTCAAAAGATGGGTTTTTATGGAGCTGCCATTGGGGTGAGGGGATTAAGAAATGCCTACATACCTCTCCCCTAATCCCTTAACTACTGTTCCCTGTGCTCAGTGATTCCTTTGACAGGAAACAAAGCTCTTCACTCTTCAGGGAGAATGAGGAACGTTGGGACTGACATTCATTGAGCACTTTCTATGTGCTAAGCACCGTGCGAGGTGCTTCATGTCCGTGATCTCATTTAATCTTCACAACAATCCAGTAATATGGGTTCTATTAGTCTCACCGTCCTTCTCTGAGCTTCAGCTCCTCAGCAATAAGATGACCTTCCCAAGGTCACATAGAGTAAGTTCCAGAAACAGGGTCCAACCATAGGTTTGTTGGCCTTTCAAAGAGCAATGCTTCTTCGATGGAAAAAAAAATGGATTTTGAAATCAGATTGTATTGGATAAAGAAGGACACAAATGAAAATTCTCAATGAGTTCTGAGTATTCTCTTCAGAATCTCTCCTGAGAGCAGATGGACAGGGATTGAAGGCTGGGAGAGGAAGAAAGCAGTGTTCATTCATTTGCTTTTCCCATTGTCTGCTGGGTATACTAACAATTGGATTAGTCAGGCTAGGCTAGCACCTATATCTATGACAAGCACAGGTTTAGTGTTAAGCCACTGAGATTTGACATCTCCTTCTCGCCCATCCCACAGTCTAATCAAGTGTTCAGGGGCAGTCTTCTTCCTAGTAAGTCGGGGCCCAGACTCCTCCCATCTTGTGGCACTGCCATGTCCAACATGTGACCTCTAAGCCTGCCACAGAAAGGGAAAGAGTGTGTGGGGTACCCTGCAAAGAAGAATATGTCACTTCTACCTACCTTCCATTGGCTCCATCATAAGTGCCAGGGGGACTGGGATGAGGTTTAGCTGTGTATTCATGAGGAAGAAAGGAAATCATATCAAGCACTGGTGTTCTCTGCCGTGGTATGCTGCCTCGAAAAGGCAAAGAACTCTCTTAGTATGGTCTGACAAGGTTACCCCCAATAACCACGGAAGTTTGGTACTCTCAGGATAAGGTTCCCAGAGGAGAATTGCATTTGATCAAGATCACACAGACCTAAGCTGCAGAGGCAGAAAACTTCAGGTCAGGTTCCAGCTGTAAATCCAGAAGTCTTCCCTCCAAGTTATCTGTAGGTCCTGGCCAATCCTTAGGCTGACAAAGATAACCAGATCACACCTGGCCCCTCCTTACGTAGCAGAGCATCTGCAAGGAGTTTCTTAACACTGAACTAGGATAATAATCACACAGAGAGACACAGTCCTCCACTCCTCCATCTGCTTCCATCAGAATCACCAAAAAATGCAGCCAAAAAAGGAAGAATTTGGGCTTTTCCTTCTGAATTCTTGGAATCACTGAGTCTAACTGTCTGGTCTGGGAAATCTCAGGAAACCATGTTGGCGCAGTCTCAGTGGAGGAGATGGGGCACTCTGACTTCTCATTCAGAACTTTCTAAGCTTCTGAGAGCACTGAGGCCCTCTGGTTTCTGCCCATGAGATAACTGGTCATTTTTTCCCCAGTGTCTCCCCATGCAAGATAATAGTTTATGGATTGGAAAATGAAAGCACAATCTTCAAATGCAAAGAGTGGGTTTGCTTCAATATATGGTTGAAATAATAAAATCAACAGAATTAAAAACAACAAAAAAAAAGAAAACACTGGGAAATAGAACATTAGTAGAAACCAAACCAGAGTCAAGAAACATGAGTTTGGGGCCTAGATTTGACACTATTGATCTGCGAGATCATGGATAGTCAAGTCCTCTCTCTGAATCTTGACATCCTCTTACATTGAAACCAGATGGATTAGGTTCAGTGGTTCTCAGCTGGAGGTAGTTCTGCCCCCTAAGGGGAAACATTTTCTTGACTGTCACAGTGATTAGAGGACACAACTGACATTTAGCAGGCAGAAGCCAGGGAAGACCCATGTCCTACAATATGTGAGACAGTCTCACCCAATAAAGAATCATCCCTCCCATAACGCCAATGGTGCCCTTGCTAAAAATCCCTGGATAATCTCTTACTGCGAGGATCAAAGATTGTTAATATAAAATTGGCCTAATTTTCTGCTTTGGTACCTAAAAAACTCAGAGCAAATTGGAGAATTCTCATTCACAGCTCCTCGTAGCCTAAGTCCTTGGTATTAGGATACTTTCTACCTATTCTTCCCCTTTTCCTCACTACACACACACACACACTCGCACACTCACACACACTCACACACCCACACACACTCACACACCAATTTCGTGCTTCTTGACTTTTCATCCTTACTTTAATGGTCAAATTTTAAATGAATCTTTCTTCTCTATTATTATATTTGTTAATAGATTTCTACTTTAATACAACCTTTTTCATTGTGAGCTGTTTATACACATTTCCCCACTAGACCAAACTCCTTAATAGCAGGGAACATGTCTTATTCATATTTATTCATTCATTCAATCATTCAAAATGACATTTATAATAGCTAATATACATTGAGCACTTACTATGTACAAGTAACAGTACCAAGAGCTTTTACATGTACCAAGTCAATTAGCCCTTAGGTACTGTTGTTATCCTCATATTACAGATGAGGAAATTGAGATAACAAGAGGTTAAGTAACTTGCACAGAGTCACACTAGTAGGTATTGGGTTAGGAACTGGAGACTCAGAGATGGAAGCAAGTTCATGAGCTCAAGGAGCTTGCATTCTGAGAGGTAAATATGCCAATATACACTGCACAGCACGACATAGTCTCCAAGTATAATCATAGAGAATGCCAGATGAGCCGCAAGGAGGGGCACAGAACCCAGTGCCTGGAGGAGAAGAGACCAGAGAAGGTGATGCCTGAGCTGAAACGAGAGGCCCAGGGAGAGTGGTCAGAGAGGCAAACAGAGCAAGGACACTCAGAGGGGAATCCAAAATCTCTGTATATGTTACAGAGACTGCAAGTGTTTGGCATTATAGGTCATTGCTCGGGATATACTTTACCAACAGGGCAATTGAAATCCAGGAAGAAAAGAAGCCTTGTTCAAGTCCCAGAATTTGATTCTCATGGGAACTAAAGTGAATAAATGGTTGGGGCATAGCCTACCACCTTGGTGTCAGTCCCCCTCAACAACAGAAGTATTCTGGCTGACCTTCCCAGACACGGTTCCCCAGGCAAGGAGGAATGGGGGAACCAAGCCTTTCCTAAAAGCCATACTGGCTGTTAAACATCTTCCCTGCTATTTCATATAACTCTTGCCTCTGCCCGATAGGGTAAGCAGTATTATCCCATTTCACAAGTGGGAATAGAGAGGCTCAGAGATGACAAAAAGGTAGTAAGTAGCCAGGGCAAGAATTAAATTCAGATCTGTCTGACTGCAAATTCCAGATTCTTAGGAGGGTACCACACTTCTCCTGGGGCCTCACTCTATGTTAGCTCAGCCCAGCCATGCTTATCAATGCTGCTGTCCTCAGGACTCCGAGAGGCCCGTGAGGTCTCCCTGTCAGGTCTGCTACTGCACCTAGACATCAGTGTGTGCTTGAGTTTTCTCCCCTCTTCTGTGTGGTCTGAAGCAGCAAATCCAACGTCAATTTTGTTCATGCTCAATCTCACTTTAGGTAAACCAGTTAGCAGAGTATATACGATAAACTCCCCGCCAAGTTCTGAACTAAGCAGTCAAACTAACAAACACAAAATCAAGAGAAGATCTAATTAGCTCAGGCCAATTACTCTGTTCCCTTCCAGCTAGTCCAGGATAATCCATCACAAACACCAGGGAAGAAAAATAAACTACCGGGTTTCAAGTCTTTTTTCCCTTCTCTTTAGCATTTCTCATCTTGCCTTCTCTTTCTCTCTCTAGTTTTTTTCCTCTTTTCTTCATTGCTTCTTTTTTGTCTTCTGTTTCTCCTTCTTCCATTATTTTCTTTCTCATTTTCCTCCTGCCTTCTCTATATTGCTTCCTTCCTTTTACCTATTTGTCTTCAGGACTCAAGCAGAGAACTTGAGCCTGGGAGTGACTTAAGGCCGAATTCTGAAAGTGATCTGTCAGGTTTTCCCTTCTGACATAAACAGCCTTGAACTAAAAACCATCTCAACACCTTTCAGCCATGAAACTGGATATGAGACGCTGGAACCGGAGTGGGTCTCTTGCCCTCTCAAATTGTCTCCAACACAGGCTGAGGTTGGAGACGGCTCCTTGTTGAAATGCCAACAGGAAAGAGGCCGAGGGGCATGGAACTGCCTGGCAGGCACAATGGGCACCACATCGAAATCCTTCTTTTCACTTCTCCGTCCTAGCCCCAGTTTAAAAAATCCATTCCAAGCAGAGAGAAGAAAATGACAAGTGAGCCAAGCTTTACCTTTTTAATAACGTGAAAATTGAAGCAATTGAAGAGGAATGGTTATTAATAAACCCAGTTCACGCTATGAAAGCATGGAAATTTTTCCTCTGTGATGTAGCATAACCATGAGGGTGGAAATGTTGATTCATTTAAAATGAACCTCCGGCTTTTCCTTTCAACAGTCAAGGGGAAATGAGCACAGTGGGAGGAACAGGGGCTTAGAGCCGACTCTGTCCACCATGTGTGAGTCGTGTGACTTTGGGCAGGTCACTTCCTTCTTACACCTTGCTTCCCACCTGTCTCTTCACTTGTAAAATGGGGCAAATAAGTGAACAAACCCATAAACAGACCTCTCCTCAAAGAGTTGTCTTGAGGATTACGTGAAGTGAACAGTGTTAAATCTCAGTTTAATAAAAGTGCTGCAGGACTGGGACTTCACCCAACTCCAAGAGTCTTATCCTCAGCTCCTGGTTTGCTCTGCGATTGAAAGCGAGTCACTTCACCTCTCTGGGCCTCACGTTCTCTCTATTCAAAAGTAAATTGCACTCCTGGGGATGCAAAATGGCACAGCCACTCGGGAAAACGGTTTGGCATTTTTAATAAGGTCAATCATATACTTAACCTGTGATTCATCAATCCCGCTGCTGGGTATTCACTCTAGAGAAATGGAAACTTACATTCACGCAAACACCTATATGCAAATGGATATGGTAGGTCTCTTCATAATCATCAAAAGCAGAAACAACTGTCCTTCAGTGGCAGAATGGATAAATAAACTGGTATATCCACACCATGGAATACTACTCAGCAATAAAAAGAATGACTTGTTGATACACAGAAACTTGGATGAATTTCAAAGGCATATTACTGAGTGGAAGGAGTCAGTCTCAAAAGGTCGCAGGCTGTATGAGTCCATTTATCTGTCATTCTCCATCTACACAAAGACAAAAGTATAGTGACAGAGAATAGATCTGTGGTTGCCAGGGGTGAGGGGTGCAGGGAAGATGTGATTACAAAGAAGCATGAGGGAATTTTTGGGGTGATAGAACTATCCTGTATTCTGATGGTGGTGGTGGTTACACAAATCTATACATGTGTTACAATTCCTAGAACTGTACACCAAGCAAAAAGGCATTTTACTCTGTCATTAAAAAAGCCTAAAATAATAAATTGAGTGGGAAGAATAATAATAAATTACTCTTATTTGTCTATCACTTTTTGGTTCACAAAGTACTTTCATTTGATTCTCACAGCTCAGCAACCACAACTGACAGACACAAGATGACCTGTCTGGGAAACACTGACGTAATACTTGAATCCCATCCTTCCAATTTCCAGCCCTGGGTCCTTTTCAGCATACCTCACTAGGTGATACTTGAAGCTTTTTTCTTTTCTTAAAGGCTGGGTGAGTGTTTGCGGAAGGAAATAATTATATATTGTCTCTTTTCCGTCTTGTGTTGTTTTGTTTTTCCACGTTCCTATGTCAACCTGCGTATGCTCCTGGGAATGTTTATATTTTCTTTGAGGAAAAACAAAATAGGCCAATGCACAATTCAGTAAAATGACACGTTAGTGGAAAGGCACTTTTTCGGCTGGCTCTTTGAATGAATGATTAGAAAAATAAGTTGTACATTTTGGGCATTCATTTATGTATTCATTCATTCAACACATCTTTACTCAGCCACATCACGGGGTGTGCCATGACTTGGCACAAGTCATTTCTCCTGCTGGGAAAACTCTCCCCATGTCTCTTTCTGGCTAACTCCTATACATCCTTCATATCTCAGCTGCAATGTCACTTTCCTGGTGGCTTTCCCTGTCTTTCTCCAATAAGCTTGCTTAGGTGTTTTCTTGGTGCCCCCTAGCAGACTGCATATTGCTCTACACTGATGTTGATAATTTCAATATAACATGGTGGCTGGCTTTCCCATTAGACTACGAGCACTAAAAGGGAAGAGACCACAGGGCCGGCCCCATGGCATAGCGGTTAAGTGCGTGCGCTCCGCTGCTGGCGGCCCGGGTTCAGATCCTGGGAGCGTACCAACGCACTGCTTATCAGGCCATGCTGTGGCGGCATCCCATATAAAGTGGAGGAAGATGGGCACATGTCAGCTCAGGGCCAGTCTTCCTCAGCAAAAAGAGGAGGATTGGCAGGTGTTAGCTCAGGGCTGATCTTCCTCAAAAAAATAAATAAATAAATAAAAGGGAAGGGACCAGGTCTGAATCATCTAGCATGGGCCTTAGCACAATTAAGGGGCCTTCATTCATTTATTCATTGGACAGTTGTTTACAAGTCCCTTCTTTGTGTCAGGCAATGTTCTACTGGAGAGCTCACGTCCACATAAAGCTTATCATCTAAAAGTGAAAGAGACGATTAAGAAACAAACAGCATGCTTCACTTCTTGATATTATATTATATATCAATGAAGGAAATAAAAGAGGGCAAGAGGATAGAGAGTAATGGGTTCCTGAAGAAGAAACATTTGAGCAGAGATGTGAGCGAGGCAAAACTCTTCATTCAGTCTTCACCCAGCAAGCATTTCCCGAGAACCCAGTATTTTATTTATTTTTTTCCCAATCTTCCGGGCCCAGGGTCCTCCCTCGGCCCCCAGGCTAGGTAAGCGTGGGCCCATCAGCTAATATCGGCACTTTGGGCTTGGTCCCCTTGGTGACTGGAGCAACTGCGATGCCATCTGCCTGGCCCTGGGGCACACATCCCACTCCACTGCTTCTAACAACCTGAGCAAACCTCTCTCAGGCAAGGAGGGCCAGGAGTCATTTTGTTTTGGAATCTGGGTTGGTGTTTAAATTGCAAACTAGTAACCTGCCAGTCTCCGGCCATTTGAGAACTTGGCTTCCTTTGACTCATAAAGTGCCCTTTATGCCTCAGAGGTGACATAAAACATCATTCCATCTCTGCCCTGAAATACTCCTGCCTGGTGCATGAAATGGGCCTTTATGGTACATTAAAGCCCTCTAACTGTTTCCTTTCCTGGACCTTTGATATTTTAATATTTGGCCAGTGCAAGTACTATCTCTTCAATCCATAGAATACTTATTCATTTTGTTGGTTGTATCTTTGTTATTGCTGCAGTGGTGAGAGGGCTAAGCAAGCAGAAGGCACCCCGCCTCCTGGCAGCCCCAGATCTGGACAGCCTCTAACTTTTATCTCTGTAAGAGACGGAACTCAGCGTTTGAACTCTTTTGGCCCAGGTCTCCTAAGGGAACTATCAGACAACATCCCCCTTAACGAGCGCCTCCAATTTATGCTTCTCAGAAGCCAGCCAAGTTCCTTCAGTGGGCTTCCCTGGGCTAGCTGGATCTTGAGGAATTGGTGTTCAGTTTAAAACAAGAGCCAAAGGGGCCAGCCTGGTCGCGCAAGCGGTTAAGTGTGCGCACTCCACTGTGGCGTCCCAGGGTTCACCGGTTCAGATCCCAGGCACGCACCAACGCACTGCTTGTAGAGCCATGTTGTGGTGGCATCCCACATAAGTAGAGGAAGCTGGGCACGGATGTTAGCTCAGGGCCAATCTTCCTCAGCAAAAAGAGGAGGATTGGCATCAGATGTTAGCTCAGTGCTGATCTTCCTCACAAAAAATAAATAAATAAAACAGGAGCCAATACTTCATGGTTATTAGAAAGGCACTGCTCAGAGGGGTAAATTAACTGAGAGGTAACATTTAACTGAGTAGGTAGTGAATACCTACTATGCATCTCTCAGGTTTATACCCTGAGAACCATCTGAAATCCCTCATCCATTTATTTATACATTCAAGAATTATTTATTGAGGTTCTATGTTGCATCAGGCACTGGTCCGGACACCAGGGATACTAGTCATAACACAGCCTGCCCTCAAAAACCCTTGAGTCTAGCTCTTCTCTCTTTTATCCTCATCTTAATTTATTACCAGGTCCTGTGGATTTTGCCTCCCAAATAATTCTCAGCTTCATCTCCCTCTCCCTGTACCCTCTGCCTCCCTCAGAACAGGATCTCGTCTTCTCCCAACTGAACTACTGCAACTGTCTCTTAACAGGATTCTTCACCGCCAGCGTTAACCGCTATAATCCACCTGGGGTCCAGCCACAGACATCAACCTAGAGCTCAAATCTGATTTCATCCGTGTTCTGCTCCAAACCTCTCAAGATCAAAGGCCTTCAAGGTCCAGGCAATGAATGAAAATAAGAGAAGTAGGGGCCAGCGGCGTAGTGGTTAAGTGCGCGTGCTCTGCTTTGGCAGCCTGGGATTTGCTGGTTTGGATCCTGGAGCGCACTGGTGCACCGCTTGTCAAGCCATGCTGTAGCAATGTCCCATATAAAATAGAGGAAGATGGGTATGGATGTTAGCCCAGGGCCAATCTTCCTCAGCAAAAAGAGGAGGATTGGCATTGGATGTTAGGTCAGGGCTAATCTTCCTCACAAAAAAAATAAATAAATAAGAGAAGTAGTTGGGCAAGGTCAAGGCTAGGAAGACAATGGAAAGTAAAATTGGAGAGTGCATGCCCCTCCTAAATTAAGGCCCCGTGTCAATCAGGCAAAACACATCTTTGAGCTGAACTCCAGGCCACCATCCTGCGAGCTCTGGCCCAGGCTGAATTCCTACCCCTGAGCCTCTCACTGCAGCCGCCCTATGAACTGGCCCAGACCAAGCTCTCTAGTCTCATTTCCCACCCTGACCATCCCCCACCCCACTTCTATTCTGCATTCCAGCTGTATTAAATTACTGACTGTAGTTTTCCAGAAACCATACATGTTCATGCCTTCATGCATTTGCTCATGGTATTACATTTCCCTAAAATTACCCCAATTCCTCACCTAGAGAGTTCTATTTCATCTTTTAAAACATTCTCAGTATTGCCTTCTCAGAGGGCGGCCTATGATTCTCTGGAAAGAATTCATCCCTCCATCCCTGTGTTACTTCTTTGCCTTGTGCACCCTTCTCGCTGACTTTCTGTCATTCTGCATTTATTGATTAGTGGATGAAGAAGACCGCCATGTTATCAGTGAGCTCCCTGTGGCCAGTGCTTGCTGGTGACATTGGCAATCTTTGTTGTTCTGGCCCCTTGCACTAAGCAAGCACTTCAGTAGAAGTGTGACAAATTGAATTATCAAATTCAGTACCAGGAATTCCACGTACTTCTCATTTAGTCTTTACAAGAAGCAGCTTGGGAGGCTTGTATTATTATCACTCTCATCTTCTGGGCGAGGAAACCAAGACTCGGAGAGACAAAACAGCAGCCTAAGGTCATACAGTGAGTGGTAGAGCCAGGTTTTGGCCAGCCCACTTCCAACAGGGCCCACATGGCTTTAAGTCGAATGCAAATATATCAGCGGAGAGTTCTAGGAGTATTTGCTGTGTCTGAAAATAGGCCGAACAGTGCTAAAGTCAGTGACAGTAAAAGAAGATGAAATAGATGAAAAAGAAAATTCATGAAAAGAGTCCAATACACAAGGCTTATGGCTCTCCTTAAACATGCCCTAGCACCGTGCCACAGATGGTTACAGCGTAAGGAGACTGCACTGTTATGCAGGTGTTCTGGCTTCTGGCCTCAGTCCTGCTTCTAACTTGCTAGGTGACCTCGGGCAAGCCATTTCCCTGCTCTGAGACTTCAATTCTTCACCTTTAAATGTAGAGCTGACTCACTCCCTGGTAATTGAGGTCCCTTCCTGCGGTGTGTCTCTCTAATTTCATGTCACCAACATCTGGAGAAGTGGCAGGAATTAATTATACCCAGGTCCACCATTCCTGACTGAGGCCCTACCCACCACCCACCTTTCCTGCTCTACCTTTCCCTTTGGAGACCCTAGAACCTGGGAGGCCAGGAACAGGTGTGCAGAGAAGCAGCAGTGAACAAGGACGACCCAAATTCCACACATCAAGTGGGCTGTTTTCCAGGGTGAACAGACCATTCAAATGTGTCACCTCACACAGTGAGAAGGCCTGCTTTTCTGAAGGGCTTCCATTTCCCATCATCTTTGTCTGTATCTTTAAAATGTAGGACTATAGAATTCACTGATATTTAATGGGGGAAGATGACAACTCTTCTTAAATGTATTTGTCTCCTATCCCTTCCTCCAAGAGAAAAGCAAAGGAGAAAGATCTATACTTTGAGTAAAAAATTTACTGACCATTTATTCAGGATTAATTTACTGATCTTGTGACAATTTTGGGGTTTCATAATGTCCTCTCCCCTCAAATCTTTACCCCACACTGGATACCAGAGACTAGAGGTGTGGCAATTCATGAGGAAACTATTATAGCAGATCAGGCCTCCATCAACCCCGTTTGGATATGACAGTGTTGGAGGAAACAGGGAGAAGGAGATGAACGTGAAAGGTAACTCAGAGGCAGAATCCACAGGACTCAGTTAACAATTGGACATGAGAGGTGAGACCAAGGACGGATAGGCTAGGACAAGTCCTCAGTTCTGGTTTGGGTGATGGGGTAGATAGATGGTGTGGCCATTTCTGTAGAGAAGAGATGTAGAAAGAGGGGCATATTTGTGGAGCAAAGGTGATGAGTTCAGTTTTGGACTTGTTGAATTTGAGGTGAGACATCCAAGTGTAGATGTTCAGGAAACAGTTCAATATACTAAGTTTAACCCCATTTTAGTAGACTGTATTATTGTCAAAATACGTGCTGTTCCTTCCTACAGGACCCTTCCCTATTGGGCCTCCCTTTGAGGAGAATCTTAAGTCTCACCCCATTGACACTGGACTCGTCCATGTGACTCACTTTGGCCAAAAAAAAAAATGTGAAAGAAATGATATATGTTATTTTCCAGCAAAAACTTGAGTAGCCAAATAATGGGTCTCCTTTGGTTCTCTTCTCTCTGCCATGAGACTGGCATGTTCCAGGAACGATCCGGGAAAATGATCCAGGAGCAGAGCCACGGCCCATCCGAGACAGCAAGAAATAAATCTTTGTCGTTGCAAGCCATTAACATTTGAGGGTTCGTTGTTACAGCAGCCAAGCTCAGGCCAAGCTGAGTAATATACCCACCCTCTCATTTTATAGGGAAGAAGCCAAGACCTAGGAAAAGAAATTGGAAATGGAATAGGAAAAGAAATTATCTCAGGCTTTCAAACCTTAGTAAAGTATATTTTTTCTCATGTCCATGCAGAAGTTCTCATGTCAACAGTCTTTGTGTTCCTTGAAATTAATCTGTTAGAGTTGAATACCTTGGTAGCATGGCCCAATTTCCTTTTCTTTACAAGCAAAACATCATTTTCTTTTCCTCTGCAGAGATTTCATCTGTAGCTTGTTTTTTTCTCTCCATTTAAAGGTTCCTGTCTAGCATCAAAGCCTATTAGCATGAGATTTCTTTCCCACCAATTTCTCTCTCAGCTCCACAATACTGACTTTATACACAAAAATTTTACTTAGAGTTAAGGCCAGGTGTGGGAAATTTTAAGACAAAAAGCCATTTAAAAATATTTTTATAAAGGAGGAAAGAGCACAGGACCAAGAGTTAAGAGATCTGAGTTTTACTCCCACTTGAGCTGCAAAATGACTGTCTCATCTTGAACAGTTCATTTCACCTCTCTGGGCCTCAGTTCTCTATCTATCATAGAAGAACAATATGCTGCACCTACTTCTAAGGTTTATTTGAAGATAAAACAAGAGTCTATTTGTAGATGTCCTTAGACAGGCTGAACACTGAAAGAGTAGATGTGTGGGAGGTGGGGAACTCAGAGGATTAAGTATTGCCAAATACTTTGGACAAGCAGCCTATTGGCACACATGAAAATCCCAGCTGCCTGTGAAAGCATCTGCACCATGCCAGGCCAGTAGGCAGAACTTTGGATGGAGGAAAAAGATTTTTAAAAGTGCTTCTAGTATTTGAGTTTCCCAAAGAGTAGGATTTCTGGCCCAAGTTTCAAGGGAGCAGAGTTCTTGGGGTCTATTCCAGTGTGGTGGTGATGGCCATGGTTGTGGTGGTTGTAGCAGTTGTGGTGGCAATGGTGGTGGTGGTGATTGTAGTGGTGGTGGTGGTGGTGGTGGTAGTGGTTATAGTGGTTGTAGTTGTAGTGGTTGTGGTGGTGGTGCTGGTGGTTGTGGCAGTGGTGGTGGTGGTTGTAGTGGTTGTGGTGGTGGTGGTGGTGGTGGCGGCGGTAGTGGTGGTGGTTGTAGTTGTAGTGGTTGTGGTGGTGGTGGTGGTGGTGGTTGTAGTGGTTGTGGTGGTGGTGGTGGTTGTGGTGGTGGTGGTGGTGGTGGTGGTGGTTGTGGTGGTGGTGGTGGTGGTTGTAGTGGTGGTGGTGGTGGTGGTGGTGGTGGTTGTGGTGGTGGTGGTGGTGGTTGTAGTGGTGGTTGTGGTGGTGGTTGTGGTGATGGTGGTGGTGGTGGTTGTAGTGGTGGTGGTGGTGGTGGTGGTGGTGGTGGTGGTGGTGGTGGTTGTAGTGGTGGTGGTGGTGGTGGTGGTGGTTGTGGTGGTGGTGGTGGTGGTGGTGGTGGTTGTGGTGGTGGTGGTGGTGGTTGTGGTGGTGGTGGTGGTGGTTGTGGTGGTTGTGGTGGTGGTGGTGGTGGTTGTGGTGGTGGTTGTGGTGGTGGTGGTGGTTGTGGTGGTGGTGGTGTGGTGGTGGTGGTGGTTGTGGTGGCGGTGGTTGTAGTGGTGGTTGTGGTGGTGGTTGTGGCAGTGGTGGTGGTGGTTGTAGTGGTTGTGGTGGTGGTTGTGGTGGTGGTGGTGGTGGTTGTAGTGGTGGTTGTGGTGGTTATGGTGGCGGTTGTGGTAATCTCTTGCATTTAGAACAATAAATTACAGATCTCATAAGACTTTCACAATAACCTAGTTGTAGACTGCTGTTGTCTTCATGGAAAAGAAGACCTTCCCAGAGACCTTTTTCTATGGGAAACTGAGTCTCAGGGAGGTTAAAACATGTAAAGGGAAGATCCAAGGATAACTTTTGAGGGAGAGAGTGACATCGCTGAAGACACACTTTAAAAGATGGAGGGTGGGTTGGAGGGAGCAAAGTGAAGGCAGAGAGGCCAGGAGATGGGAGACTATCTCAACTGTCCAGAGGAAAACAATTAGAGCCTGGGCCACACAGACAATCTGGGAATGAACTGGAAATCTTGTGAAGATAGGTCATTACCCCAAGGTCATGTGGCAAATTAGTGAAAAAAAAGGTCTGGAACCCAGGTCTTGAGCTCCAAGCCCAGTACTCTTTCTTTTAGTTCGTATTCCTCCCTAGTACCAAATGTTCCTCATAAGATAAATGGAAATTTACACTTAACAAAGCCTTGAACCTTGAAGAAAAATTCTAAAAGAAGAAGCACATTGATAAATGGACTCAGAAAACAGTCAGGTAAAACGGGTTCCACAGCATCTCACAACCTGTTAGGGCGGGACTTGTGCCCTGCTGTCTTTCTCCCTCCCTCTCCCACACTGTCCTCTTCAAGAGAAACACTGAGAATGTACCAAGAGAGTTGTAGGCATTAAATTAGTGGGAAACGGATATACAGATATATGTACATATATATACATATAGTTTTAATAATCTATGCAAAAAACAAAACAAGACCTTTTTACATATCTATTATTATTATTCACTTAGAACAGGAATTAGCAAATGTTTTCTGAAACAGACCAGGTAGTAAAAACACCAGGCTGTGTTGCAACTGCTCAACTCTGCCATTATATGGCAAAAGCAGCTAGAGGCAATACTTCAACGGAGTGTCTGTTTCAATAAAACTGTATTTACAAAAATAAGGGGTGGCAAAGAGGCCCACACCAAGACACATCATAATCAAAATGTCCAGAATTAAAGATAAAGAGAGAATCCTAAAAGCCGCAAGAGAATGTCAAGTTACATACAAAGGAAACCCCATAAGGCTATCAGCTGACTTCTCAACAGAAACCTTACAGGCTAGAAGAGAATGGCAAGATATATTTAAAGTGCTAAAAGGAAAAAACTTACAGCCAAGAATACTCTACCCAGCAAGGTTATCGTTCAAAATGGAAGGAGAGATCAAAATTTTCCCAGATAAGCAAAAATTAAAGGAGTTTGTCACCAAGAAACCAGTGTTACAAGAAATGTTAAAGGGACTGATTTAAGGGGAAAAGAGAAGACCACAAATAGGAAAAATTATCTATTTCCATGATTAGAACGTAATGGATACAAATGCACAAAAAAGAGGTTAGATATGATATCAAAAACATAAAAGGAGGGAGGAGGGTAGTTAAAGAGTACAGCTTTCAGACAGAGGTCAAACTAAAGTGACCATCAATTCTGTATAGAAGAAGTAAGGAACAGAGAAGGACTACTAAAACACTGAGAAAAAAAAAAGTTAAAAATGGCAGTAAGTACATACCTATCAATAGCTACTTTAAACGTCAATGGACTAAATGCTCCAATTAAAAGGCATAGGGTGGCTGACTGGATAAAAAAACAAGACCCATATATATGCTGCATACAAGAGACACACTTCAGACCTAAAGACACTCACAAACTGAAAGTGAAGGGATGGAAAAAGATACTCCACGCAAATGGCAATGAAAAGAGCTGGGGTAGCAGTACTCATATCAGACAAAATAGACTTTAAAACAAAAACTGTAAAAAGAGACAAAGAAGGGCATTACATAATGATCAAGGGAACAATCCAACAAGAGGATATAACACTTGTAAATATCTATGCACCCAATGTAGGTGCACCTAAATATATAAAGCAATTATTAACAGACATAAAAACAGAAATAGACAGTAACACAATAATAGTAGGGGACTTTAACACTCCACTTACACCAACGGATAGATCATCCAAACAGAAGATCAATAAGGAAACATTGGCCTTAAACGACACCTTAGAACAGATGGACCTAGTAGATATATACAGAGCATTCCATCCAAAAACCGAAGAATACACGTTCTTTTCAAATGCACATGGAACATTCTCCAGGATTGATCACATATTAGGCCACAAAACAAGTCTCCATAAATTTAAGAAGATTGAAATAATACCAAGCATCTTTTCTGACCACAACAGTATGAAACTAGAAATCAACTATAGGAAGAAAATCAGAAAAGCCACAAATACATGGAGATTAAACAAAATGCTACTGAACAACGACTGGGTTAACGAAGAAATCAAAGAAGAAATCAAAAAATACCTGGAGACAAATGAAAATGAAAATACGACATGCCAGCATTTATGGGATACAGCAAAAGCGGTTCTAAGAGGGAAGTTTATAGCGATACAGGCCTATCTCAACAAACAAGAAAAATCTCAAATAAACAATCTAAAAATGCACCTAAAGGAACTGGAAAAAGAAGAACAAACAAAGCCCAAAATCAGTAGAAGAAGGGAAATAATAAAAATCAGAGCAGAAATAAATGAAATAGAGACCAAAAAAACAATATAAAAAATTAATAAAACCAAGAGCTGGTTCTTTGAAAAGATCAACAAAATAGACCAACCTTTAGCTAGACTCACCAAGAAAAAAAGAGAAGGCACAAATAAGTAAAATCAGAAATGAAAGAGGAGAGGTTACAACAGACACCTCAGAAATACAAAAGATTATAAGAGAATACTATGAAAAACTATATGCCAACCAATTCGACAATCTGGAAGAAATGGATAAATTCTTAGAATCATACAACCTTCCAAAACTGGATCAAGAAGAAGTAGAGAATTTGAATAGACCAATCACCAGTAAGGAGATCGAAACAGTAATCAAAAACCTCCCCAAAAATAAAAGTCCAGGACCAGACGGCTTCCCTGGTGAATTCTACCAAACATTCAAAGAAGACTTAATACCTATCCTTCTCAAACTCTTCCAAAAAATTGAGGAGAGGGGGAAGCTCCCTAACTCATTCTACGAAGCTGACATTACCCTGATACCAAAACCAGACAAGGACAACACAAAAAAAGAAAATTACAGGCCAATATCACTGAAGAACATCGATGCGAAAATCCTCAACAAAATACTAGCAAATCGCATACAACAATACGTTAAAAAGATTATACACCATGATCAAGTGGGATTTATTCCAGGTATGCAGGGATGGTTTAACATTCGCAAATCAATCAACGTAATACACCACATTAATAAAATGAAGAACAAAAATCACACGATCATCTCAATAGATGCAGAGAAAGCATTTGACAAGATCCAGCATCCATTTATGATAAAAACTCTGAATAAAATGGGGATAGAAGGAAAGTACCTCAACATAATAAAGACCATATATGAGAAACCCACAGCTAATATCATCCTCAATGGTGAAAAACTGAAAGCTATCCCTCTAAGAACAGGAACCAGACAAGGATGCCCACTGTCACCACTCCTATTTAACATCATATTGGAAGTCCTAGCCAGAGCAATCAGGCAAGAGAAAGAAATAAAAGGGATCCAAATTGGAAAGGAAGAAGTGAAACTGTCACTATTTGCAGATGACATTATTTTACATATAGAAAACCCTAAAGAATCCACCAGAAAACTTTTAGAAGTAATAAACGAATATGGTAAAGTTGCAGGATACAAAATCAACATACAAAAATCAGTTGCATTTCTGTACACTAACAACGAAGTAGCAGAAAGAGAAATTAAGAATACCATCCCATTTACAATTGCAACAAAAAGAATTAAATACCTAGGAATAAACTTAACCAAAGAGGTGAATGATCTGTACACCGAAAACTATAAAACATTTCTGAAAGAAATTGAAGAAGACACAAAGAAATGGAAAGATATTCCGTGCTCTTGGATTGGAAGAATTAACATAGTTAAGATGTCCATACTTCCTAAAGCCATCTATAGATTCAATGCAATCCCTATCAAAGTTCCAACAACATTTTTCACAGAAATAGAACAAAGAATCCTAAAATTCATATGGAACAACAAAAGACCCCGAATAGCTAAAGGAATCCTGAGAAAAAAGAACAAAGCTGGAGGTATCACACTCCCTGATTTCAAAATATACTACAAAGCTATAGTAACCAAAACAGCATGGTACTGGCACAAAAACAGACACACAGATCAACGGAATAGAATCGAAAGCCCAGAAATAAACGCACACATCTATGGACAGCTAATCTTTGACAAAGGAGCCAAGAACATACAATGGGGAAAAGAAAGTCTCTTCAACAAATGGTGTTGGGAAAACTGGATAGCCATATGCAAAAAAATGAAAGTAGATCCTTACCTTACACCATACACAAAAATTAACTCCAAATGGATTAAAGACTTGAATGTAAGACCTGAAACTGTGAAAGTTCTAGAAGAAAACATAGGCAGTACGCTCTTCGACATCGGTCTTAGCAACATCTTTTCAAACACCATGTCTGACCGGGCAAGAGAAACAATAGAAAAAATAAACAAATGGGACTACATCAAACTAAAAAGCTTCTGCACAGCAAAGGAAACCATCAACAAAACGAAAAGACAACCTAACGATTGGGAGAAGATATTTGCAAACCATACATGTGATAAGGGCTTAATCTCCAAAATATATAAAGAACTCATGCATCTCAACAACAAAAAAACTACCAACCCAATTAAAAAATGGGCAAAAGACCTGAACAGACATTTCTCCAAAGAAGATATACAGATGGCCAACAGACACATGAAAAGATGTTCAAAATCACTAACTATCAGGGAAATGCAAATCAAAACTACAATGAGATATCACCTCACGCCCGTCAGAATGGCTATAATTAACAAGACAGGAAACAACATGTGTTGGAGAGGATGTGGAGAGAAGGGAACTCTCATACACTGCTGGTGGGAGTGCAAACTGGTGCAGCCATTACGGAAAACAGTATGGAGATTCCTCAAAAAATCAAGGATAGAACTACCATATGATCCAGCTATTCCACTGTTGGGTATTTATCCAAAGAACTTGAAAACACCAATTTGCAAAGGTACATGCACCCCTGTGTTCATTGCAGCCTTATTCACAATAGCCAAGACTTGGAAGCAACCTAAGTGCCCATCAAGGGACGAATGGATAAAGAAGCTGTGGTATATATACACAATGGAATACTACTCAGCCATAAGAAATGACGAAATCCAGCCATTTGTGACAACATGGATGGACATTGAGGGTATAATGCAAAGTGAAATAAGTCAGAGGGAGAAGGCCAAATACCGTATGATTTCCTTCATTAAGTAGTAGATAATAACAACAATAAACAAACACATAGGGACAGAGATTGGATTGGTGGTTACCAGAGGGGAAGGGGGGAGGGAGGAGGGTGAAAGGGATAATTTGGTACATGTGTGTGGTGATGGGTTGTAATTAGTATTTTGGTGGTGAACATGATGTAGTCCATGCAGAAATAGAAGTACAATGATGTACACCTGAAATTTTTGCAATGTTATAAACCGTTACTGCAATAAACAAAAAATTAAAAAATAAATAAATAAATATATAAGGCAAAAAAAATAAATAAATAAGGGGTGGGCTGGATTTGGCTTAAGTAGCACAGTTTGCAGACCCCTGCTTTCGAATTAAGTTGTTCATCAATGCATTAGCTAAAACGGTGAAAGATCAGAACCAAGGCTAGGAAAAGAATCAGCATTCGATAATCACGTTGACACAGTGGTTAACATTTCAATAGCTATAATACAGCCATCCTATGGAATACTCTAGAACCATTAAAACAAAGATTACAGAGGCTGAGAGTTGCAGTGACCATTTAGTACCTGCCAGGCACTGTCCTAAGCATTTTATATGAAATAACTCATTTAACCCTCCCAACTATACCTGTGTTAGTGCTATAGGTGCTGTTATGTATCCCAGTTTTCAAAATGCTGTCACTGTGCTGGTATAGCTTCTGTAATGCGTACATAGACAGAGAGGGAGAAATAGAGACACCTCAGGACTCAGAATGTTTGGAGACAAAGGTCCCACTAACACCAGACCGTTGCCACTCAGGTGGCTCATTCCTAGACTCCTGACTTCTTTGGACAGACTCTTTAGCAAAAATGCTGCCATCAAATTCTAAAAATTTCCAAAAGCTGAAGAATTCAGAATTTTCCAAAGCTGAATTGCCATTTTTATTCAGTTTCTAATTCACCAGGAAAAATTTGAAGCCTAGACTGCTCCCTGATTGCACAGACTTCCCAGAGGAAGACTGAATGTGGCACGTGAGTGTTTATTCCTACTCCGTCTCCATTTTTCATCATAAACAGCCTCTCTGCATGGCCCGGAAGGAGAGCATAGTCAGGAAGACTGTGATCTATTCTGGCCCTAGTACTTTCTTGCTGGGTGACTTTGAGCCTCTCACTCAACCTCCCTGGATGTTCATTTCCTTATATGTTAAATGGGAGCATGAAGATAGATCATATCCAAGCTATGTTTCAGCTCTAAGATTTTAGGTGTGTGTTCAAAAAGAGGGGAGGGGCAGAACTGAAATTTGAGAGAATGGGATTCTAGTCTAGGCTCTGTCACCACCTAGTTCTATAACCTTAAACAAATCCCAGGCCTCAGTTGTCCCAAAAGATAAAAGAATAATAACTGCTATCTCTTAAATAAACTTACTGTGTAAGAGGCACTAAGATAAGCCATGGATTTCTGCATTTAAGTCCTTACAACCCTACAAGGTAGACATATTATCATCAAGCATGTCTACAGAGGGAACAGAGGGACAGAGAGGTTAAAAAACGTGCCCAAAAGTCACACAGCTAGGAAGGGATGGAGCTGGATTGAACCCAGGACATCTGGCCCCAGAGTCCATACGTGACATTAGCATGTCTCTGAAAGGGCTGAATTAGATGACCTGTAAGGACTCCTCTGGCTTGAACATTCTGTGGGTCTATGATTCTAAATCATTTTGTACCATATTTTACCTTATTTCCCTTCCCCGTGCCAGCTAGTCCTCTGCCCCTCTCACCTCCCATGCACCTCCACCCCATCTAACATCCGTATGTGGTTGTGAGGACATTCTCTGTGGCTGGAGAAGAAAACACAGCTGCTTCTGTTCCCTTCAGCTCCACGGGAGCTCAGGGCTCTGGTGAGAGGCGGGCTAATCCACAGCCCATGTGAACAGACATGGGGCCCAGGCCTTCCCTTTGCCAAGTGGGCCTTGGTAATAGGAAAGAACATGTATAACTTTCTGGGATCTGTACCTGGTCAGCCCTGGGGTAGAGGCTGCTCCTTCACCCAAACTACCAGCCCAGAGTTTTAACAAGGACATTATATATTTTTATTAAGCAAGTTTCAGTCGCCTATGGAGTGCTAGGCACCTTGCTGGGAGTTGGGATAAATAGGAGTAAATGAACAGATCTAGTCTCTGCCCTGTGGAGCTTGTAGTTATCAGGGGACAGAAACAAGCCACGGCATCTTCGTGGGTGCTAGAGCAGGAGGGCTGATGAAGTGAGGGGCGGTGATGAACAATAGCAAGGGGGTGGGAGGCAAAAGGCAGAAGGAGAAAGAAAAGCCCACACTGAGGAGCAAGTGTGGTGCACTCAAGAGCAGGAGCGAAAAGTCGGGCCCGCCCCTTCTCTGCGGAGCAACCGCTGTGCGCTGGAAGCCGCACACGTTCCACTGCGGTCAATCCCAAGGCAATCCTACAAGGTCAGCGTTACTTTCCCCACCTCACAACTGATGAACCTGAGCGTCAAAGACCACATAAAGTGGAGGAAGATGGGCACAGATGTTAGCCCAGGGCCAGTCTTCCTCAGCAAAAAAGAAAAAAAGTGGAGGACTGGCAGATGTTAGCACAGGGCTGATCTCCTCACACACAAAAAAAATTAAACAAAAAAATGAGAAAAGTTCTAATAAATTTTCATTTAAAAAAAAAAAAAAAAAAGACCAAGAGCAACCTGTGCGGGTCCCACAGGCAGCCTGGGGAGGAGCGGGTTTGATCCCAGGCAAAGCGGAGGAAGAACCACAGACTGAAGTATGATCCCGGGACCAAGCCCCAAAACTGAGAACAAGCATTTAGAAACTTTTAGAACAATTTGGCAGAATACTTTTTATATGTCTATTGAATTTAATAATAAAAAACTCAGGTTTGTAGTTTGTATGTCTTTTTTTTTTCCACTGTATTTCTCCGTTAATTGGTTTTTATTGAATTTTATAAAAGTATTAGTCCATGACAGATTGAAATTTTTAAAAACTAGTTTGAGACAGTGAGAAGCAGTGCTATCCAGGCAAGTCCCTGGATTCAGACCCTGGTCTCCATCAGCTCAGCCGGTGACACGCCCCGCCACCACCCCCTGCCACCAAGGGAACTCAGCAGGATAGTGAGCCTCCCTGGATGAGTTACAACGTGCTCAAAACGGTTAGACCTTCAGAGGAGGCCTCATATTAAAAATCAAATCACCATTTGGTGGTATGGGGGAGGGGTGGTGTTGGAGGGAGAGGGGAGGAGGGGAAATAAAATCAAGATTATATACTTGTCTCCCTTTTTATTACTTTCATTATTTTGTGAAGGAGACTGGAAAAGACAGCTGAAGGTAATTATTTTCTCTAACCTTAAAGGAAGTCACAGATTAAAAATAAAGAAGATGAAGACAGCTTCCTTTTGCAAGGCGCTGATAATCAAGGCATGACCCAGCTTCTCCCAGTGCCCAGGAGGGTCCGCACTGCCTGTACAACACGTCCCGTGCTCTGCGGGGCGCCCCAGCCCAGCCTCCACCCAGGCTCACATGAAAGAGGTGCTGCATCTGTTCCTTGGCCAAATGCTATCCCTCCAGCTCATGCTTCCTCCACCAGGAACTACAAAGCCCTTCCTACCCCTGCCAGGGTTTGGAATCATCCAATTTCCTACTGGAGAAACTGGGAACATTTTAGATCCTGATCTCTAATACTCTGGTTTTAAATATGCAGAAATTGATGGGGAGTGACCTGCTCAGGACAGGGGACCCAGGTCTCTTGTCTCTCAGATACAGGTTCCCTTTCACTTGTTCCATTACAACTCCTGCCCCGAGTGGCCTCTCTTCCCCCATTAAATGTTTGCATCAGGAAGGATCCTAGCATCGTGGCTGCGGGTTCATTTTTCATTCTGAAATTCCTCGGGCAGGTAATTTTATTTCCATTGCCCTGAGGGAAGGAATTCATGAAGCATGTGGCCTGTGGTTCAAAGACAGGGGTACAAGGAAAATAGACCCCCCCACCTCCCTCACTCCCCACCTCCCCATCCCGCCCTGCCCAACCATTTCTCATCTTGTCTTACAGGTCAAACCAAGTATGAGTTTACAGGAAAGAAGAAACCTTGGCTGGTGTTTTTTAAGTTACGTGTAGCCAAGGGCGACGGCTGCCCCAGGCTCAGAGGCCATCGTTCAGGAACACTTCAAGTGCCCAACTTGGGTTTGGCTTGCAGGTCTGTTACGTAATACTAGGCAGGTGGGCTGTATTTTGTTCCCTGCGCCCACAACTTCCAAGAGCTCTTTGACCATTTTGGGTTTTTTGTTTTTTGTTTTTGCCTTAAAAAAAAAGAAGAAGGAAAAAATCCTGACTCCACCCCAAACAAGGGGTTTTCCTCCCTTCAAATAAGTATTTCAGGGTTTCCTTTGCCCAAACCTGGGTATTCCAAGTTCCTGCTTTATCATCCCAGCCAACAATTTTGCACCTGAAATTTTCTACTGCTTCCTTCTTAAACAGCTTGCCTCAGTGTCTCAGGGATAAGCTCCCATTAGGACGGAAGCTTTGATGTCATGCCAATAGAGAGTGCCAGAAGCACCCGGATTTTCCAAACAGCTGGCCAAACTCAGCAATCATTATTTTATTTGCTAATTTTAAAACTGATTTTACACACACATACACACATTTCTATGCTTCAAAGCCTTCCTCTTTAAAAGGAGGGAATAGAAGTGCCAGCAGAAAATCCTGTCTTAGAAGTAGGCGTTAAAAGTGTGGACCAGCCAGACTTAGGGACCAATCCCATTTCTGCCACTTAGTAGCTATGTGACCTTGGTCAGTTAACTGAACCCTCCAGGTCTCAGATTTTGATAATAACAGCACCAATCTCATGAGAAACTGAAATTATCCGTGTAAAATGCTTAGCACAGCCCTAGCGTATCTGATATTTATTGCGTACTTATTATAATTATTAATATGATATGATATATAGTATATGATATGTGAAGTACAACATATGTTATGACCATGATAATCATTTTGAGCCACTGAGCATGAGCTCTGCGAGGGCAAGAATTTCAAGCGTCTTTTGCTTCCCTCTCTCCATTGCCTGGAACGATGTCTGGCTCAAGAAGACACTCAATAAATATTTGTTAATAAGTGAATACTAGAAGTTAGAAAGAATCTTAAAGATGATCTGCTTTGAATTGGGTGCTTAGAAGTCTACCAAGATATTAGCCATTTTAGTTCATTTATTTTTGTATATTTAAAAGTTACTTTTATGATTTACAAGTTTTCCAAATGGACATGCATTCATTGTTTTCTATTTTTATTCTCTGTGGTTGCAAATTGCTCCTAATTCCATAACCTAGAGACTTCTAACATTATCCATGTTCTTTCTTTCTACTCAGAGACATTTGTAATACAAAGACACTCATTTCCCAGAGGTGAAGCCACACAGATAAGCCTTTTCTTCAATTTTGGTTGGAAGGTTATCAATCTGGTGGGGTCATGTTGTTGGAGCTAACCTGTTCTGTGTATCTTTCCGTTACTTCTTCAACTATAAATAATGTGTTGAGTTCCCCCATTTTTAATTTACCAGCTTGAGAAGCAAAATCTTTCAAAACATAAGCTCCTTTCTGGCATTATAATAGATGAGGTCTTTATTGACGAAAAGTTAGGGAAGGCCTAAACAGGTCTACTGCCTAATTTAACCAGTTGGTTAGGGAAAGGTAATTAATGTTCATAAATTCTAATTAGCTACTTTGATCAAGTTAATCTTCAAAAGAGTCTACAGAGCTAGAGAGGTACCTCACTCAAGTACTGTGGTATGACAAGAAATGTATATTTGGTCTTTGCCCCCAGTTCCTGGAACAGAGCTTTAAAATCCCTTGGAATTTCCTGAGTCATAGGAGTGTCTTTTGATATTCATAATGAGCTTCTTTACTCCATACCTGAGTTTATGCAAACAAGATGACTCAAGTTGGGCCCTTAGATGGTTTCAAGGGAGATGCTAGGGGCACACTTGATTAGAGGGTTGGAACCTTCAGCCCCACCCCCCCAACCTCCAGGGAGGGACGAGGGGCTGGAGATTGAGTTCAACCACCAATGGGCAATGATTTAATCCACCTACATAATGAAGCCTCAATAGAAACTCTTGAACAACGAAGAGTGAGAAACTTCCGGGTTGATGAAGACTTGGAAGTGCTGGAAGGGTGATACAGCTGGAGAGGGCAAGGCAGCTCTACACCACCCCCACCCCTGACCTTGCCATATGCATCTCTTTCATTTGGCTGTTTCCAAGTTGTACCTTTTATAATAAAATGGTAATTCTAAGTATAGCACTTTCCTGAGTTCTGTGAGTGGTTCTAGTGAATTATTGGACCTGGCGTGAGAGGTGTGGGAACCCCTGAATTTGTAGCCACGTTAGATAGAAGTACAGGTAGCCTGAGGACTTGGGACTTGCTACTAGTGTCTGAAATGGGGGAGGTCTGGTAGGACTGAGCCCTAAAACCTGGGGAGTCTGACGCTAACTCTGGGTAGTTAGTTTGAGAATAGGATTGAATTGTAGGACATCCAGTTGGTGTTGGAGAATTGGTGTTGGAAAGATCCAGGTATTTCCTCTATTAAATGGGAAAAGTAAGGCTCAAACAAAAAAAAAAGTCCCCAATGTCATGTCTCCTTTTTTCTCCCCACGTATTTCCTAAGATGACTGCCTGCCTTAGAGTCAACTTCTAGTCCATCTTCCCCACACCATACTCAATTCCTCCTATCAGAGAAGGAATAATTCATCTCCTGGCTGAGCAGTGAGAGTCTGACTCTCATTGGTCCAAGTTTCTATACCAGGTGGGGCTAAAAGCCTTGACCTGTAGTCCTTGCTGTCGGAACTAGATGGTTGAGACGGATCTAGATTCTTGCAGCAAGCTGTGTAAGCGTCCATCTATTCTACAGACTCGCTCTCTCTGTTGAATGTATTATCCAAAATTCTGTTCATAGGGAAATTGATAGGAAGTCTATTTGGCCTCAAGTCCAAGCCCTGCCATCCAATGTAACCATTGTATTACATTACAATGTAACCAATGTAACCAACAATGAAGCCAGAACTTTTCCCTTCACCCGTCTATCTCTTATTTCACAATTGGTTCAAAACTTGTAGAGAGAGTGGAAATTATTATCACTCTTAAACCCCTATCCATGAGGTTTTGCTTTCAACTATGATTCTAAAGCCTCTTTTCCTTCTATTATTCCACATAGTCTCATAACACTGAGGCAAAAGACTTAGGGAGAAAAGAATGAATATACTAATAAGCATTTTTTCTATTTGTAGCCTAGAACATTAATAATATTGTGTAAGAGAAAGAGATGGTCTCCATATGCTATGCAAACTACCTCATATGGCTTGAAAATTTTGTAATATTTCCTGAAGTACTTTTTGTCAAGAGAGAACTCACCATGGATAATGCCAGCATACGTTTCCATTTGTTGTTTTATAATAATATTTTATATTTGCTTCAATTACAGAACTAGCCCTGTTAAAGCCAGGAAGTATGCATAAAAATGTGTGTGTAGGACAATAATTTTTCTTAAGGCTTATTTCACTTAAAAATAAAATAAAATAAAATCCACCATGGATCAAATGAAATGACCTGATTAAAGACAAGCCTTCTCTTCTTGCTGGTCTTTTCATAACTGTGGGACTAAAATTTCCAAGGTATCATTTTGACTGTTTTCCTACCTCATCAACATATTGAAAACAGTTGTTAGTTAGGAGCAAAACGCTAGAGGGAAAATGCCAAGGGTATCCTTTTCTCTCCCACATGAGTCTAGCCACTGACCAGCAGGTTATCTCCATTCCCTTGAATTTGGGAAAGATGAACTTTACTTGAAATCCATTGTTTCATGATTGGCCATTATTCCTGTCCCATTGGGTTTCTAAAATTTTCCTTTTCTGCTCAGGTGTGTTTTCTCTGATTATTAAGTCTCTTTCATCAAGACCACCAGTAAAACAAGAACCAGAAGCCATCATTTGCCACCTATAAATTGCCTTGCCTAATCCCCAGCTCAACCAGCAAGACAGATATTCTTATCCACATTTTACAAATAAAGAACTAAAATTCAGAGGTGCCAAAAGATACACGGCATTTACAAGGTCACAAAACCTAGTGCGTGGCTGAGAAGGCACCGAAATCTAGACCTGGCTGGCTCCAGAGCTAGTGTCATTAACCTAAACAACATGCTGGGAGAAGAAACTGCGGAGCAGAGAGCCAAAGGGAGCATGCGCGAATGTTGCGGAACCCGTGAGCCAGCAGCCATGAACTTAGCAAATGTTTAGCAAATGCACAGGACATAGAATCCTGTGTTTTGTTTTAAAGTGAAACCATCTGAAGCAGCCTCATTTCCTCCTGTAAAGCAAGTTTTAGGGAGAAAAAAGATCTGAGAGGCCGCAAGGCATTGATCCTCTTGGTGGTTTTCCACGTTATCAGCTGCCTATTGAAAAAAGAGAAAAGAAACCCGCTCCTTTGGAGTTGTGGCCCTGCCTCCAGACAGCATCTCAGTTCTCACAGGAGCGAGGGAGATGGTGAGGTCAGAAACCCTCTCAGCCTCTCGTCCTAGGGCACAGTCGTGTTGCTGTGGAAAAGCGCCAGCAAGTTCTGTGTTCTAGAAGACTCAGGGTGGAGTGGGGGGAATTGCCCCAGCCTGCCTCCCACTCGTAGCTTCCTTCTCAGACACGTTCCAGCAGTCGAGTAATTAGACCCATGAGAGTATGCCTCAGGAAGCTCTGTCCCCAGAGGCTGTCCAGACTTGTTTCAAGACAGCTGTTCTGATCGTTAAAATGAAATAGGACATGTAACCAGATTATGGGGAAATTATTGCTATTAACAGGAGTAAGTACCCACTGTTTAAGTAGCTTCCTGAAATAAAAACATCAAAGCAGCAGCTTTCAATTACTTTGCTTAGCACCCTGTGTGAACCCTTTGGGTATGTGTGTGTTGGTGATGCATCCGAGAGAGAACTGGAGTCAGGGATGGGGGGAAGGAGGGTGCAAGTGTGTGTGTGTGTGTGTGCGCGCGTATGTGCACGCTCATGGGAGCACTGGAGAATGCAGGAATATTTTGTGCTTTGCTGTATATATATTGTGAATTGTGTGAATACCTATTGTCAGGAAAACAACAAAAAAAAGACAGTGTTCCAGGCTCTGTCAGGGGTACTGTGGATGGAAACCCACAGGAGACTGAGTCTCAGCCCCCCAAGAAGCTCAAGTCTGGAGCAGGAGGGAGACATATAAAGAGGCGGTATAACACAGCGCGGTCAGTGCTGCGCTAGAAGGAAGTGTGGGTGGCTACGGCAGCACAGCTGAGCAAGCCTCATTCCTCCTGGCTGGGATGAGGGAAGGGAGACATCCTGGAGGAAGCAATGCCTAAGCCACATCTTGAAGGATGTGTAGGAGTGAGATGGAAAAGAGAGGTTGAGCAGGGCTTCTGAGCGGAGGGTCCAGTACAACTAAAGGTGTAGGGTTTGAAACAAACAGCTGTAATTATCTCAGTCACTGGACATGAGGCTGTAGGGGGTCAGGTAATAGACAAGGGCCAGAAGTCCATGGAGAATTTTTTAAGCAGGGGAAGGAGTGTTGTAGAAAGACAACTCTGGTCATAGTGTGAGACCAATAGAGACCAGACTAAGAGGGAGGATGTTAGAAGGCTGCAGAAGGAAACCACGCTAGAAAAGAGCGAGCCTTGAACATATGAACCAAAGATCATGGGTAATAGAGATCTTTAAGAGTTCAAAACTTGTAAGATGTGGTTAGGGGATGGATATGGGCACGGGTGATATTCAAAAGGTTCAACAACCAGAAGTGCACAGGCACTGACCAATCAGAATGGACCCATCCAAAAACACCTGGCAGATCCAGACGGTGCATCCTGGCTGGTAGCAGCCCTGGGAAGGGTTTGTAAACGCTCATCCATCCGGGTCACCCTGCTGGTGAGCTTGCCAGCGTGAGGCACGTCCTTTTCACCAGGATTTCTTCTCTCCCCTGCTGTGCTAGACAAATTGCATTAATGGCCCCCTTTTTGACTCCTCCCTATCATTTTGGACTTTGGAGTTTCTCTCATAAAGGCAGAGTACCTTCCCCACCCCATGTGACTCACTTTAACCAATATAAGCAGGTGGCAGTTCTGGTGTGCTAGTTCTGAGCCTAGGCCACAGGGCCCTACATGTTTCCTCTTACACCTCTGCCATTGTCCTAAGGCCATGCCTGGGCTAGTCTGCTGCAGAATGAGAGACACACCGAGCAGGGCAGAGACAACCCAGCAACCCAGCTGAGGCCATGCGGGATCAGCCGTCGGTCAGCCAATCCCCAGATGTGTGAGCAAGCCCAGACAAGATCATCGGAGCTGCCCAACTGATCCCCAGCTACCTCCTGACGGATAAATGCTTATTGTTGTTTACACTGAAGTTTTGTGGTTGTTCGTGACACACCATTAATATGGCAATAGATAATACATACACCCTCCCTTCTGATCCCTTCTTTTCACAGTCCTCGTATGCATATCTGTACTACAAAACTGTCAGTGTGTCATCCAACTCTCTTATCAGTATTCGTAACACAAAGGTATCAAAAATATTTAACAGGGAAAATACCTGAAAATAAATCTGCAGGTGGCTTACAGGCTGAGTCTCGCAAAATCCCCACTCTCATTGGGTGGTGAAAAAACCTCCGAAAAATGTATACAGGTGGCAGGAAATGAACAGGTGGGGAATTCACCAGAGCATCTCTGCCCTCCATTGCTTGAGCACCCTGCACCCACTTTAGCAACTCTTTGTTACTAATCCAGTGCATTAGGACTTTAGGGGATCAGCTAACAAAGTGTCTTTCTTCTCGGAATTCAGAGCCAACTAAGATAAACATGGGAGTCAGGCTGATATAGAGAAAAGCATCAGCTTTTTTGCCGATAAAAGCTAGATTGGAGAGTATGGCTTGAGATTTGGTCAAAAGGGCTAGTCAACAACACTTCGGCCTGAAATTAAACTCAGCCACCTGGCACAGGGGGGTGCTGGAAAGTGCCGTTGCCAGCAGGACAGGCTGTCTAGGCTTGGCTGAGAGCAGCCCAGGACACAGGCTCCCTGGAGTAGGCAGACCCTCAGGGGAGCACTCCTCTCCCCATGCAGAGAAGGAAGGAGCGAGGAGAGCAGCCAGGCAGGCAGTCTTGCTGGAGGCCCTCCACATGGAAGAGTGACGGGTGAGGAAAATGTGCCCGCTGACGTACTAGCAATAGTCTCTTGCCCCAGATTACAGTGGACTTTCCAGTGACGCTGCTGCTGATTTTGCCTGGAGCCGTGGCATCTTCCCTCCTTCCTGACAGCAACCATGCACCCCAGCAGGAAGATTCACTTCCAATCTTGCTGTCCACGGAAGACTCTTCTCATGTTATCCAGCCACTGGTGCACATGTGTGTGCGTGCACATGCACACACACACACACACACCCTCACACGCTCACACACACGCAGATACATCCCATGCAGCAAATAGAAACCCTCACTCTTGACGACTTCCTAACCCAAACTCTGAGGACCCAGGCCTCAGAGGCGCCCTGGCCAGAGCTGGGTACATCTGGGAGAGGTTTAATGGCTGTGCTGAGAGACCTGTACTCCAAACTAAGTGAGTCTGAGTCCTGCTCTGTTACCTCTGAGTCATTTGTCCTTAGGGAAATTATTCAATCCCTTTGGGCCTCTATTTCCTCATCTATGAAATGGGATAATAATAGAACTCCATAGGTTTGTCATGAAGCTTGAATGAAATAATTCACGTGCCCAGCCCAATTGTATGTTACATAAAAACATATGTATAAAGTGTGTAACTGCGTCTTATCTGGGGCAGGAGGGGGCCCCTGGAGGTATTCTACTCACTCTGTGGCCTGGCTTCCATGGCCCAGCTTGACCTGGGCCCTGACCACCCTCCACCTCATCTCCTGCACCTCATCGTATTCTCTGGGTGGCAGGTGTACCGAACACGTGTTCTCACAAACCTCCAGGCCTTCCACAGTGCTCCCTTTGTCTGGAATACTCTAGCCATCCACCTCCCCCCACAGACACCCTTAGCCTGACTAACTGCCACCCACAGATCAGGGCTCAGCTAAGTATCAGTTTCATTCATTCATTCATTCAACAAATATTTGTTGAGTGTCTACTTAGTGCCTGTATTAGTTTGCTAGGGCTGCCATGACAAAGCACCACAGACAACCTGGCTTAAACAACAGAGATTTGTTTTCTCACAATTCTGGAGGCTAGAAGTCCAACATCGAGGTGTCGACATGGTTATTTTCTTCTAAGGCCTCTCTCCTTGGCTTGCAGATAGCCGTGTTCACCCTCTGGCTTCACAGGGTCTGTCCTCTGTGCATGCAAGTGTCTGTGTCCTAATCTCCTCTTCCTACAAGGACACCAGTCATATTGGATTACAGCACACCCATGTGACCTAATCTTACTCCAATTACCTATAATTACCTTTAAAAGACACTATCTCCAAATGCAGTCACATTCTGAGATCCTGGGGTTTGGTACTTCAACATAGGAATTTTTGGGGGGACACAGTTCAGCCCATAACATTGCTGGAACACAAAGCTTTTCCTACTCCTCAAATCTGGATGAGAAGACACTTTAAATTCTCCTATACATCTCCAATTATGTCAGGATCTTTCATCACTATATACTTTTCCAGCAAAATGAACTGTACCTCCAGCCAGACTCCAACCCAGGAAGGAAAGGTTCTGCATTGGTCTTCTTCACTGTGTTCAGATATAATGATGTTCAGATACAATGATGAGCCATAGATAGGCGATGACAATGGATATTTCTTGAATGAATGAATGTCCTTTGCTGCCATCTCTGCACACTGAAACCACATCCTCAATAGAAAACATAGCATAGAAGAATGTGATGATAATTTCCTGCGTTTAAAGAGCCCTTTACAATTTAAAGGGCCTTTACACCCCTAATCTTATTTCCCCTCCTAAGTGGCCCTGTGGTGTGGGTACAATTGTCTTCATTTGGCAGAAGGAGCTACTGAGGCCCAGCAAAAATAAGAATCTTGGCCAAGTTCCCTCTGCAGCCAAGTAGCTCCTGCACCCAGGCTACTTCAGTGGATAACCACAGCTTTTGAAATTCGAGTGAAATAAATTAAATTTATGGTAAAATTTCCTGTCTCTCTTGAGAAACTTGAAGCTACCCAGCAACTGGGGAAACTAGGACAAGAAAATGCATCTCGGCCCCCCTTACATGGCACTTTGTGTCATCCCACCTTCCAGAGTGACAAGGACTCTGTGCATCCTACCTATTTAAATGCTACTCTCATCCTTTAAAGTTTGAAAGGCTAAAAAATATTCTAACTTCAAACAACAATTTAAGAGCCTTGCCCTTTCAAGTTTAACATTTCTTAAAGAACAAAAAATAGTCTAATGCTTGTTGCTTTTGGAATCCAGTTCTTATTACTCATGTTTTTTTCCTCCAAAAGAAAGTCCTTTCACTTGTTGGTAATGCCTCTTGGCAGCACTTGTTGAGAGCAGTCAGCAAGCACCTCCGGGATCCAGCCTGACCTGGCTGTAGACAGAGGAGCAGGGCATGGGAAACTATGTGCCTCTCTCAGGCAGTTGTTGGAGAGCTGGAGAGTCATCAGATAGGCTTAAAGCAAAACGCGCTGGGACCCATGTGTGAAGAGGCATAGAGTAACGCTAAAAGGCATGGGCTTTGGCACATTTAGACCTGCTTTCAGATCCTGGCTCCACTACTTTCACTGTGTGATTTGCAAAGGTAGCTTAGCCTTCTTAAATTTCAGTTTCGTCATCAGTAAAATGGAAATTATGGTAAGATATACTTCAAAATATTGTGAGAATTAGCAGATTAATGCACAGAAAACTCTTATCCCAGTGCCTGGCACATTAAATACTAACATTTGTTGAGAGTTGACCCAAGGCCATGCCAGCCTGTGGGATAGTCAAGAAGAGGGGTCACAGGAATAATTCCAGCTCCAGCATGGAAGTCCCATCCCAGGCCTTTCTCTCTAATCAGGCTACTCCTGATGGTGGCTCTCCTGGTCCAAAAGGACCACAACAGTCTTCCTCCTCACCAACTGTTGGCGTCTGCTCCCTGCCAAACTGTTCCTCCCCAAACTCACCCTGTGCATCTCAGATTTCTATCAAACTTTTGTTTTGATGCTCCATCCCTGCTACTGACAGCCTTCCACCCCACCCCACATCCTCATTCCCAGTCAGGGCTCTTTGGTGACCAGGACATAGGTCATACTCAAACTAGCTAAAACAAAATAAAACAAAAAACCAAAGGAAGTACCTGGACTTTTCATGGAAACATAGCGCAGTTGACATCACAGACCATCACAGGTACCAAGACAGTTGTGTGAACCTGTTAGAATCTCCCAACCCTCTCTGCCCTCCAGATTTCTCTGCAAAGTCCCCATATGTAACTAGCCTAAAATTCAACCACTTACCACTGTTTTACTACATCCTCTGAGTCTCTCTCAAGGGACAACTGGTTGTCTCAGCTCTCCTCCTATACTCAAACTGCCCTTGAATCAGGTGCTCACCGTACTCCAATTGGTGGTGGCCATGAAGGTGGGGTGTGTGGCATCAGCATGGTAGGCTATGCCCCCTCCTTTAGCAGGAGCTTCAGAAGAGGTTTAATGCTCAGAGAACAGGCTGTGGACTGTCATGACATCAGCTGTGCTGACACGAAGCCGTTACTCTGTCTCTGGTTTTCATTTACAGGACTGGGCAAGTCTGTTGGGAAGAGGAGAAGAAGAAAGCACTAGGAAAGGGGTGCTGGAATTGGGGTATACTGGCAGGGATGCTTGCTGGAGACAAGAAGAGACAGGGTAATCAGCTAGATAACCAGAATTACTATCTAGAGGGAGAGGCCCTGGAATCAGCACCAAGGAAGTGGGGTCCAGTGTCAAATCAGCTGAGTGAGGCAGACAGGGCAAGTAGAAGAACTTCACCAAGGTCAGAGACCAGGAGGATCAGAAGCAGCTTGGAACCAGGTATGAATACAAGTCAAAAAGCTGATTCAGAACTAAGATAGGGAATGGCACATGTGGCCGAATCTTAGGAGGAATTTGGATTGTCTTGCCAGGGTGGGTATGCCATTTTAAGGTGGCTGTTAGGAGCAGGTTATCCATTTCACTCCCACAGTCACTACATACCAGGCTCCTGCTCTCATCCTGCTGTGGGAAAAGTACCTTCCTCCCATGTGTGATAAACTTCCGATTTTTCTGGTATCCAATAGCATCTCTAGGGGCTCTGCTCTTTAACTTGATTTCATCTTTCAGTTCCCCACAGTCCCTGTCTCCTTTGGAGCGTCACACGATTCTCGGAGCTCATACCAAAAGACAAGTTGAAAGATCCTGCAATGATCTTTGCTCAGTCCATTGCTCCCCACTGACCACCAACCTGTGTTGAAGGCCGACTTTATGCACCAACTTGTTCCCCTTGAAGTGGGCTCCTTGTCTAGCCAGTATTTACAATTCCCTGCAGGATATCAAGTTGTCATTATTCCTTTATTTCTCACTAAAAGGGATCCTGCATCGGACCTAATGCTCCATTCACTGTCTCTCCTAAAAGGCCCATTAAGACCTCTTGTAAATAGCACCCCAACTGACCCTATACATATGCCTCCCCATTTGTCCAACACTTCACACCTGGCCTCTCCCCAGCCCCGTTCTTGTATCTTACACAACATCCAGGCTCCATTTAACTCCTCTTTGACTAATTAATTTATTTAATAAGAATGTTTACCTAGGACCTACTCTGTGTCAGGCACTCTGTTAGGTGCATTGAACAGCATTGTTACTTTAGTTTCCAAGACTTTATACTCTCGTGGAAAGATAAGACCCGTAGATCAACAATTACAATAACATGTGATGAAAATGCTTAGATAATGGGGCAGGAGGATGCAGTGAATAAGGAAGAGTGGAACTTATCCCAGGCTGGGGGAGTCATGGAAGGCTTCCATGAGGAGGAGTCATGAACAGAATTTTGAAGAGTCATACTGAGCTGACTACCTAAAGAAGAATGGGGAGGAACAAGCAGGGAGAGAGCATTCCAGACAGAAGAACACTACACTCAAAGTAAGGGGCTGGAAATCGAGTGTTGTGTTTGAAGAAGTACGTAATCTTCCAGTTGCGGGGCATTCTTCCCCATGAATCTGTAGTCTGAGAGGTGAAGTTAGAGACAAAGCAGAAGCAGGACCTGAGGGGTAACTACTCAAGCTGAGTTTTGTGGGGCTGTTGATTTAAGTAGGAGAATGATGCAATCAGGCCCATATTGAAGGAGCTCAACAGAGGACAGAGGTATAGTCCTGGCTTCCTCTGAATGCCACCCTGGGAGATCACCCTTCCACCCACCCAGATCTACAGCAGGATGTCGGGAGGGAAGTGCCCATCCATGAGCCAGAGAATGCAGGCTGCTGGGGGGACACGACTAGGGGCAGGGGAAGGAGCAGCTTGACCTCTCAAATGACTTTGCAGTCTCTACTTTCCTGAGCACAGCAAAGAAAAATAAATCATCCCTCCAACGGCAGGGGCCAGGGCTTGCTGCATGATTGTCTAATTAGGTGTAAGATTACACCACAGGTCTGGTTACTGGAAGCCCACAGGGATCAAATCCAACAGCATCAGACCAGACAAGAATAAGTGAGATCTTGCTTAGAATGAAAACTGGAGAGATAGGAAAGCCTGCCGCCACCCCCTCCTCACCGCCCCCAGCTACCAATTTGAATAGCCAGATAATGAGGATTTAGGAGGAAGATAAATGATCTGCTAAGATTTTACACTCAGTTTCATTTCTGACGTGGATCTCTGATTACATACAGATAATTCTGAAAGAATCAAGGAAGTAGGAGATGACCATAAGCACAGCATATTTTTCTAGTAAACATTTCTGAAAAACAATTGCCTGCTATGTGTAAGACATTCCATTATCTACTGCGGACATGGAAGTGATTAGAACACGGCCCCTTCGCAAGGAGCTCCCAGCCTAGTGGGGAAGAATGACTCAAAAACTCAGAACAGAAATTTCTGTGTTAGGGGTTTTTTATTCTTATTGATAGGGTGAGTTTTATGTGTCCATGGAGAATATTCAGAAAGTTGTCACAGTAGACTTTTGGTTTGAACTCTGTCTTAAAAAGAAGTAGAGGGCTGGCCCGTGGCTTAGTGGTTAAGTGCACGCGCTCCACTACTGGCGGCCCAGGTTCGGGTCCCAGGCGCGCACCGACACACCGCTTCTCCAGCCATGCTGAGGCCGCGTCCCATATACAGCAACTATATGGATGTGCAACTATGACATACAACTATCTACTGGGGCTTTGGGGAAAAAAAAAAAAAGGAGGAGGATTGGCAATAGATGTTAGCTCAGAGCCAGTCTTCCTCAGCAAAAAGAGGAGGATTAGCATGGATGTTAGCTCAGGGCTGATCTTCCTCACAAAAAAATAAAATAAATAAAAAGAAGTAGAAGTTCATCAGGCAATGAAGAAATAGAGGAAACTGCTTACTCAAAAGTATAGATATGAATAATAAAAAAAAGTATAGGTAAGAGAAAAAATAAGGCATTGTCATGAATAACAAAAACCACATTTCCTTGATTCTAAGAGTTCATTGGTTTTCAGGCATACCACTAATTATACCTTCTTAATCGGGGATAAAAAGGAAACACATATTACATTAAACAGACACATACAAAAATTATCTACCCATAATAGCATATACGTGTCCCCACCCTTGTAAACCACTTTCTTATTTTATATCACAATCATTTTCCCTATGTCGTCTATACATTCAGCATCCAAAGATTCTTTTGAATAATTTTTAGATGTTAGAAGTTATACATAGCATAAGAGTGACTCACAAATGTTTATAACACATGCTCCACATCTTGGCCTCATTTGTATTGTTAGGATTGACAGTATGATTTTCAGAAGTATCTTAGAATAGCAGGGTTTCATCTGCATTTCCTATTTGATAATACTCATAGATTTCCTCCCCTTAACTGAATTATGCAATACTAAAAATTAACCTTCTCTTAGTTTTATTATGTTATATTTCTTAGAGATTCAGCCATTTTGCCTGAATCAAAATGAAATAAACAGCCTAAATACTACCATAACCATTAAAGAAATTGAATCACTGGTTTTAAAAATTCCCACAAGAAAATTCCAGGCTCAAAGGGAGGGTTTCACAAGTGATTTTTACCAAAATTTCCAGGAACAGGCAATTCCAATATGATACAAACTCCTTTAGAGAATAGAAAAAGGAATACTCTCCAACTAGTTTTATATGTTTAGTATCCAGACAAAGATAGTATAAAAAATAAAAATTACAGGCTGTTGTTACACATGAACAGAGATTCAAATATCTAAACTCAATATTTTCTAATTGGATCCATCAATGAATAAAAAATATAATACAATTTGACAAAGTTTTATTAGTTCCAGGAATGCGTTTGGTTTAGCATTTTAAAAATTCATTGGCATAATTTATTTTATTAATAATAAAGAAAAAATCATATCTTTCTCATTAGATTTTTTTAAATGTTCAATAAAATTTGAAAATTTATCATTTAAAATTCTTATAAAACTAGAAGTAGAAGGGAACTTTTTTTAACCTGATTAAAGGCATCTATCAAAAACCTATAGTAAAACATACTTAAAGATAATATGTTGGAAGCATTTCCTTTGAAGAAGGAATAAGACAATTTCCTGTTCAATATTGGTCCTAGCCAACACAATAAGTGAAGAAAAAGAAATAAAAAGGATAAGGATAGGAAATACTGAGAGTGAAGTCAGCATTATGGCAGAGTGAGTTGTTTCCTTTGTCTCTCCCCTCTAAGTTACAACTAAATGGACATTCATTAACCAACAGAGGATACCTTACACAGCACAACAGGACACCTGAGAGATCCACACAGCTATACATCTGAAGGTGGGTGGACTAGATCCCTGGGAAGAAGTGGAACTAGGGAAGTGGCCCCCTCCTCTCCCTATCCCTGGTGGCAGTGATCCATGTCCTGGATCCTCACACAGTGGCTGATGTGACTGTGAGTGGAGGTGGGGGCTGCCTAGCCCACACATGAATGCTTTTGGAGTGGTAGCCCGGCCCACGGGAGCACCACCATGTGGTGGTGGCCCTGCCTATGTGAATGCTCCCCACCAAGTGGCAGTGGCTCAGCCCCACAAAGGTGCCCACTCACCAAGCACAGCTTTGGCCCTCACAGAAGTGCCCAACCTGCTGAGCGCAGCAGCCCATGAGACCCACCAACCAAATGCAGCAGCTGGTCCACAAGAAGGTGCCCTGCACATTCAAGGACAACCTGCCAAATGGCAGCAACTCAGCCCCTGCAAGGGTGCCCTGCCCACTGAGCCCAGAAGCCCATAAGACCCACCTGTGAGTGCAGTGCCAGCCCACGTGAGTGAGACCTGCCAAACGGCTGTGGCCAGCTCGCATGAATGCGGAGCAGCTCGACCGGCACAACTACCAGTAGATAAAGCAGAATCAGAAAACACAGCTCCTGCCCCCCTCAGCAGTGGCAGGTGGAATCTGCAACCTGATACTACCACAAATGCCCTGGCAGAGGATCAATTCATCAAACACCATGAAGAAGTACAGTAACACTGCAGAGCAGAAGGAAAATGATAAGTCTCCAGAAACCAAACCTGAAGTCATAGAAGATTACAATCTCAGTGACAGGTAATTCAAAATAGTTGTCATAAAGACACTCAATGTGTTACAAGAAAACACAGAAAGACAGTTCAATTAGCTCAGGAATAAAATTAATGAACAGAAAGAATACTTCACCAAAGAGATTGAAACTATTAAAAAAAAAAGCTATACAGAAATTCTGGATTTGAAGAACACAATTAATGAAACAAAAAAATAATATAGAAACCATGAAAAATAGAGCAGACCTTACGAAAGACAGAATTAGTGAACTAGAAGATAGAAATATGGAAACGCTTCAGGTGGAGGAGGAGAGAGAACTAAGATTTTTCAAAAATGAAGAAATTCTTCAAGAAATGTCTGACTCAATTAGGAAAAGCAACATAAAGATTACAGGTATTTCAGAGGGAGAAGGGAGGGGGAAGGAACAGAGAGCTTA
The DNA here is from genome assembly GCF_057802395.1 of Ceratotherium simum simum. Classification (NCBI taxonomy): domain Eukaryota; kingdom Metazoa; phylum Chordata; class Mammalia; order Perissodactyla; family Rhinocerotidae; genus Ceratotherium; species Ceratotherium simum. Next base: position 3,926,657 of record NC_141921.1, read on the forward strand.
TTCAAAGAAATACTAACTGAGAACTTCTCAAACGTGGGGAAAGAACTGGACTTACAAGTACATGAAGCCAATAGAACTCCTAATTACATCAATGCAAAAAGACCTTCTCCAAGGCCTATAATATAAAAACTGTCAAAAGTTAATGACAAAGAAAAAATATTAAAGGCAGTGAGACAGAAGAAAGTAACCTACAAAGAAACCTCTATCAGGCTTTCAGCAGATTTCTCAGCAGAAACCTTATAGGCTAGGAGTGAATGGAATTATATATTCAAAATACTGAAAGATTAAAATCTTTCAGCCAAGAATACTCTATCCAGCAAAATTGTCCTTCAAATTTGACAGAGAAATAAAAGCTTTCCCAGATAAACAAAAGCTGAGGGAGTTCATCACCACTAGACCTGCCTTACAGGAAATGATGAAAGGAGCCCTCCTACCTCAAACAAAAAGGCAAACGTTTACAAAGCTTTGGGCAAAGAGATAAACAGACAGACAAAATTAGAAAATTGCAGCTCTCTATCTGAATAGGTTAGCAAACACTTATTTATAACATAAAAGATAAAGGGAAGGAAAGCATCAAAAGTAAATATAAACACTTCGATGTAGTCACAAACTCACAACACAAAAAAGAATCATTTGTGACAACAGTAACCCAGAAGGGGAAGAGGAGAGGGATGGAAGCTGCTAAGGCTAATGGAGACAAGAGGCTATCAGAAAATGGACTATCTCATCTATGAGATCTTTTATACAACAAATCATAAACAAAGAGAAAACCATCACAGAAAACCACCAAACAAAAATGGCAGTCAGAATGACAAGGGAAAAGAAACAATGGAAATATAGAACAACTGGAAAACAAGAGATAAAATGGTAGTATTAGGCCTACGTATATCAATAATCACTCAAATGTAAATGGATTGAATTCTCCAAGCAAAAGACATAGAGTGGGGGCCAGCCCGGAGGCACAGAAGTTAAGTTCGCACTCTCTGCTTCAGTGGTGCAGGGTTCACAGGTTCGGATCCCCGGCACAGACCTTCACACTGCTTGTCAAGCCATGCTGTGGTGGCATCCCACATACAAAAAATAGAGGAAGAATGGCACAGATGTTAGCTTGGGGACAATGTTCCTTAAGCGGATAGTGGAAGAATGGCAAAAAATGTTAGCTCAGGGCCAATCTTCCTCACACACACACAAAAAAAGATACAGAGTGGCTGTTTGGATTAAAATACAAGATGCAACAATATGCTGCCTCCAGGAAACACATCTCACCTCTAAAGACAAACATAGGTTCAGAGTGAAGGGATTAAAGATGATACTCCAAGAAAATGGTGAGCAAAAGAAAGCAGGTGTTGCCATACTTGTATCAGACAAAGCAGACTTCAAGATGAAAAAGATAATGAGAGACAAAGAGGGGCAATATATAATGACAAAGAGAACACTCCACCAAGAGGACATAACACTTATGAATATACATGCATCTAACACAGCAGCACCAAAGTATATAAAGCAACTATTAACAGACCTAAAGGGAGAAATTGATAGCAACACAATAACAGTAGAGGACCTCAACACCTCACTTACATCAATGGATAGATCATCCAGACAGAAAGTCAACAAAGAAACAGTAGCCTTAAATGATACAGATGGATGGACTTAATAGATATATATAGAACATTCCATCCAAAAACAGCAGAATATACATTCTTCTCAAGTGCACATGGAACATTCTCAAAGATAGACCATATGTTGGGAAACAAAGCAAGCCTCAATAAACTTAAGAAGATTGAAATCATATCAAGCACCTTTTCCTACTACAATGCTATGAAACTAGAAATTAACTACATGAAAAAAGCTGGGAAAGCCACAAATATATGGACGCTAAACAACATGTTTCTGAACAACCATTGGATCAATGAAGAAATCAAAGGAGAAATCGAAAAATACCTGGAGACAAATGAAAATGCAAACACAACATACCAACTCTTACAGGATGCCTCAAAAGCAGTACTGAGAGGGAAATTTACAACAATACAGGACTACCTCAACAAACAAGAAAAATTTCAAATCATTAATCTTAAACTACACCTAACAGAAGTAGAAAAAGAAGAACAAACAAAGCCCAAAGTCAGTACAAGGAGGGAAATAATAAAAATTAGAGCAGAAATAAATGAAATAGAGACTAAAAAAAAAAAAAAACAATAGAAAGGAACAATGAAACTAAGAGCTGGTTCTTTGCGAAAATAAGCAAAATTGACATACTCTTAGCCAGACTCAGTAAGAAAAAAAGAGAGATGGCTCAAATAAATAAAATCAGAAATGAAAGAGGAAAAATTACAATGGATACCCCAAAATATAAAGGGATTATAAAAGAATACTATGAAAAGCTATATGCCAACAAATTGGATAACCTAGAAGAAAGGGATAAATTCTTAGAATCATACAACCATCCAAAACTGAATCAAGAAGAAATAGAGAATCTGAACAGACCAATCACAAGTAAAGAGATTGAAACAGTAATCGAAAACTTCCCCAAAAACAAAAGTCTAGGACCAGATGGCTTCTCTGGAGAGTTCTACCAGACATTCAAAGAAGATTTAATACTTATCCTTCTCAAACCATTCTGAAAAATTGAAGAAGACAGATGCTTCCTAACTCATTCTATGAGGCCAATATTACCCTGATACCAAAACCAGACAAGGAAAACACAAAAAAAGAAAATTACAGGCTAATATTGCTGATGAACATAGATGCAAAAATCCTCAACAAAATATTAGCAAATCGAATAGAGCAATTCTTTAAAAGGATCGTACACCATGATCAAGTGGGATTTATTCCAGGGATGCAGGGATGGTTTAACATCCACAAATCAATCAATGTGATACCCCACATTAACAAAATGAAGAATAAAAATCATATGATCATCTCAATAGATGCAGTGAAAGCATTTGACGAGATCCAACATCCATTTATGATAAAAACTCTCAATAAAATGGGCATAGAAGGAAAGTACCTCAAGATAACAAAGGCCATATATGAGGAACCCACAGCCAACGTTATATGTATTGGTGAAAACCGAGAGGCATTCCTCTGAGAACAGAAACAAGACAGGGGTGGCCACTCTCGCCACTCTTATTCAACATAGTACCGTAAGTTTTAGCTAGAGCAATTAGGCAAGAAAAAGAGATAAAAGGGATCCAAATTGGAAAGGAAGAAGTAAAACTCTCGCTGTTTGCAGATGACATGATTCTATATATAGAAAACCCTAAAGAATCCAATAGAAAACTATTAGAAATAATCAACAACTTCAGCAAAGTTGCAGGGTACAAAATCAACTTACAAAAATCAGTTGCATTTCTATACACTAATAACAAACTAGCAGAGAGGGGAGTCAAGAATACAATCAGATTTACAATCACAACAAAAAGAATAAAATATCTAGGAATAAATTTAACCAAGGAGGTGAAAGACCTATACACTGAAAACTATAAGACATTATTGAAAGAAATTGAAGAAGACATAAAGAAATGGAAAGACATTCCATGCTCATGGATTGGAAGAATAAACATAGTTAAAATATCCATGTTACCTACAGCAATATACAAATTTAATGCAATCCCAATCAGAATCTCAATGACATTCTTCACAGAAATAGAATAAAGAATTCTAAAACTTATACGGAACAAGAAAAGACCCTGCATAGCCAAAGCTATCTCGCGAAAAAAGAACAACTGGAGGCATCACAGTCCCTGACTTCAAAACATACTACAAAGCTACAGTAATCAAAACAGCATGGTACTGGCAGAATAACAGACACATAGATCAATGGAACAGAATTGAGAGCCCAGAAATAAAACCACAAGTCTATGGACAGCTAATCTTCGAAAAAGAAGCCAAGAATGTACAATGGAGAAAGGAAAGTCTCTTCAATAAACAGTGTTGGGAAAACTGGACAGCCACATGCAAAAGAATGGAAGTAGACCATTACCTTACACTATACACAAAAATTAACTCAAAATCTATTAAAGACTTGAATGTAAGACCTGAAACCATAAAACTTCTAGAAGAAAACATAGGCAGTGCACTCTTTGACATTGGTCTTATCAGTATTTTTTCGAATACCATGTCTACTCAGGCAAGGGAGACAAAAGGAAAAATAAACAAATGAGACTACATCAGACTAAAAACCTTCTGCAAGGCAAAGGAAACCATGAACAAAATGAAAAGGCAACTGACCAACTGGGAGAAAATATTTGCAAATCATATATCTGACAAGGGGTTAATCTCCAAAATAGATAAAGAACTCATATAACTCAACAACAACAAAATAAACAACCCAATCATTAAACGAGCAGAAAATATGAACAGACATTTTTCCAAAGAAAGATATACAGATGGCCAACAGGCACATAAAAAGATGTTCAACATCACTAATTAGGGAAATGCAAATCAAAACTACAATGAGATATCACCTTACGCCTGTCAGAATGGCTGTAATTAACAAGACAAAAAATAACAAATGTTGGAGAGGACGTGGAGAAAAGGGAACCCTCATACAATGCTGCTGGGAATGCAAACTGGTGCAGCCACTATGGAAAACAGTATGGAGATTTCTCAAAAAATTAAAAATAGAAATACCATACAATCGAGCTATCCCACTACTGGGTATTTATCCAAAGAACTTAAAATCAAAAATTCAAAGAGACTTATATACACCTATGTTCACTGCAGCATTATTCACAATAGCCAAGATGTGGAAGCAACCCAAGTGCCCATCAACTGATTAATGGATAAAGACGATGTGGTACATATATACAACGGGATTCTACTCAGCCATAAAAAAAAAAGACAAAATCGTCCCATTTACAACAACATGAATGAACCGTGAGTGTATTATGTTAAGCAAAATAAGCCAGACAGAGAAAGACAAACACCATATGATTTCAATCACATGTGGAAGATAAACAAACACATGGGTGAGAAGAAGAGATTAGTGGTTACCAGAGGGGAAGGAGGTCAGGGGAGAGCGAAAGGGGTGAACGGGCATCTGTGTATGGTGATGGATAAAAACTAGCCTGTTGCGGGTGAGCAAGACATGGTCTATACAGAAACTGACATACAATAATGTACACCTGAAATTATACAATGTTATAAACCAATATGACCTCAATAAAACAACTTAAAAAAAAGAATAGGAAATACTCATAGATCTTGTAATTGTCTATATCAAAAACTGAAAAAAATGCAAATTATTATCTTTAATAGGAGAGTAAGGTGATTGGATAAAACACCAATATGCAAAAGCCAATTACATATTTAGCTTGAGGAAACACTTAGAAAAGTAATATATATAATTTTTTTTGTGAGGAAGATCAGCCCTGAGCTAACATCCATGCTAATCCTCCTCTCTTTGCTGAGAAAGACCGGCTCTGAGCTAACATCTATTGCCAATCCTCCGCCTTTTTTTCCCTAAAGCCCCAGTAGATAGTTGTATGTCATAGTTGCACATCCTTCTAGTTGTTCTATGTGGGACGCGGCCTCAGCATGGCCGGAGAAGCGGCGTGTCGGTGCGCACCCGGATAGGAACCCAGGCCACCAGTTGCGGAGCGCACGCACTTAACCGCTAAGCCACAGGGCCGGTACAGAAAAGTAATTTTTTTAAAGATAGCATTTATCCAATTATAAAATGCATACACATATATTTTATATATAATTATGACATTATATTATATAATTTTGAGGAATATAACAAAAGATGTGCTAAAACTCCATGTAGAAAATTCTAAAACTATTCAAAAAGATAACAAAAAAAGAACCAAATAAATAAAACTTTAACTGTATTCATGGATAGGAAGACTCTATCATAATGATGCCGTTCTCCCCAAAGTAATCTACAGAGTCAAATTATTCCAGCCAAATCCTAACAAGAACTTTTTTGTGAAACTTGAAAAGATTTGCACCTATCTTGAATGAATTCTTGCCCTATCAGATGGCTTATAAAGTTATAATATTAAGATATTAATGTGATGGCACAAGGATAGACAAACAGATCAATATGACAGAATTGAGAACAAAGATCCCTCCTAAATATATAAAAATTTGGTTCATGACAGTAGCAGCATTGCAGATATAGGGGAAAGATGGGCTATTTAATAAATAGTGCTGGGAATATTGGGTATCCGTTATGGGGAAAAATATAAAATTTATCCTACCTGTCACCATACTTAATCTATTCTAGTGGATTAAGTAAAAACGTAAAACTTTAAAAATTTAAAGGAAAATATATATAGAAGGACTTTATAATTTTGGTATAGAGAAAAATTCTGTGACAAGCTAGAAGGCACTAACCACCAAAAAGAAGAAAAAAGAAAAGAAAAAAATTGATAAATGTGCCTATATTAAAATCAAAAGCTTCTGTTTGTCAAAAAACTTGGAAAGACAAGCCATAAATCAGTAGAGAAATTTGCCATATAAATAGCTAACAAAGCATTATGATCCAAATATATTAAAGAATTATCTCTTAACCAGTAAATAAATAAGTAACCTAATACAAAAATGAGCAAAGACATTAACAGACATTTCACATACAAGTAAACAGAGAAATACAAATGGTCTATAAACATATAAAAATGGTCAACCTTATTAGTGAGCAGAAAAATGCTAACTAAAACCACAAAAAGATACTATTTTCTACTCACAGATTGGCAAAAATTAAAAGTAAGACAATATCAAATGTTGGCTAGATGTGCAGCAATGGAAATTTCCATACACTGGTGATGTCACCATAAATTTCTATAATCACACTGGAAAACAATTTGGCACTATCTCTGCATGGTGAAGATACACATACCCAATGACCCAGCAATGTCCCTCCCGAAGGTACCGCCTAGAGAAACTCTGAAACATGTGCAGCGGGAGATGTTCACAAGAGGGTTCATTATGTAACAGTAAAACAACAAGAAATAGCACACGTGTTTGTCGACAGAAAATGGATAAACACATTCAAGTAGGAATTCATACAATAGAACACCACACTGCAGTGAAAACAAATGAGCTACAGCTTCATGCATCGTATGGTTAATCTCAAAAACACACGACTCAGTCAGGAAAGCAAGTTGCAAGATGACACACACAGTATGATACCTTTATTATAAAGCCCCAGATATAGCAATGTTCACAATATTGCGTTTGGGGGTGCATACAACTGTAATAAACTATAACGAATAGCAACATAATGGTAAATACAAATCCTGGGCAATCGAATATGGTTCCTCTGGCAGAAATGAGGCTACAGCTGAGGAGGACCACACTGGGGGCTTCAAAAGCATCATTGACCTTTTACTTCTGAAATCGGGGGTGGGAACATGAGTGTTTGTCTTATTCTTCTTATAGCTGATAAGTACACAATATGTTCTTCTGTGTGAATGAAATGTGTCATAAAAAGTACTATCTGAGCACTACACAAAATCTGAATACAGAAATGTATAAAGAAAATATAATCACATCTCATTCTACTATCCATAGATAACTATTGCTACATTTTTAATATTCTTTTAACTCTTTTTTTTTTATGTCCCACCACATTAGAAAGTTCTTCATAACACACACAAAGAATTGGCTGGAAGCCTCTGATGGATAGGAACTGGCTCTTGCATGGTGGCCAGATCTACCCGCATAGGTCAAAGCACTTTCACAGACAGGAGAGGCTGACATAAGGGATTTGGAGGTGATGTTCACACATACACACACACACAAGCGCACACACATACACACAGTGACCACTATCACAATTTACTCCCCCAACTAGCTGCTGGCAAATTTATTTTATCAATAAACTACAAAATGCATCTTAGAAATGTTAGAATATGAAAAAAAATGCATCTTCGAATCTAGAGAAGATGCTTTCTTAGCATAGCTAGAGAAAAGAGCACAAATGGAAGGAGAAAGGAGTGGGAAACAACCAGCCGTGAACCTGGAAAGCGAAATTGGCACTAGATTGCAAAGGGCTTTGCACAGAAAACTAAGAAGCGTGCAGACCACTGGTCCATGCTACAGTGGCCAAGTATTTTAATTGCACCTCTTTCTTCATAAAAAAAAAAAAAATAGAAACAAGTCTATACCTCTAATGTGTGTATATAAAACTTTTAAATTTTTATTTATTTATTTAAATACATTTATTTCTCTGCTGATAGACTAAATATGAGAAGCGACATTTTCTTCCTACACCTCAAACATCTTGAGCACCTCCTAAGAAGCACACATCCCTCTGTAGAGCCTCTGCTCAACACAAGAAGGTGTATGGAAGAATTTTAAACAGGGAGATAATATGCTCAGGTGGGCTATCTGGTCAATCCACATTAAATGAGAACACGAATGAGTTAATTCTTCAATAACAAGTGAACAATCCAAGGGATGAACTCTGGCAGCACCACAAAAGACAGACTGGAGAAGGAAAGACAAAGGAGGGGTCACAGGTGTCTAGTTGCCCAGGATATGAGTTTGGATTAAACTGTCTCCTTGCCGCCAAAGTCAACACAGCAGGAGAGGATGGGGCGGAAGGGAGAGTTTTGAAATTTAGTTCATAAGTAAATTTGATATAACGAAAAAGCAGATCAGATAGGATAGATAAGAAAGTGGCAGTGGTTGAGGATGATCGTGACGGGATGATCATGACACCCGTCACTGGACAAAGATCACAGAAGAGGAGCAGGGCTGCAGAGGAATGGGAAGACCAGTTCTGAACCTGAGAGCCTGAGAAGTCTGCAGGACATCTGTGCCTGGACCAGAGCGCAAGGGAGAGGGGTGGGGACAGAAGACTCTTGACTGCAGCCTATGGTGAAGAACTTGCACAAGGCAAGGCAGGTCGCACGTTCTTAGGCACAACTGGATACACGCATGTCTAGAGAGCTGAAAGAGAGGTTTCACAAAACAATACTTGTCTTTATTACATGGAATGCACTGTAATATTTTTATTCTATTACTTTCAATGCCAATAGCAATCCACAAAATTGATTTTATGACTCCAGACTTTGGAAAACGATAGGCAAGAGAAATTACTTTAAATAGAATAATTAATTCTAATCACTCAAGCATCATGTCGTGAAAAGATATTGGACTATGGAATTGGATGGGCTTCACTTTGAATTTCAGACTCACCACCTACTCGCTGGGTGACCTTGGACAAGCCTGAGTGTCAGATTCCTCATCTGTAAAAACTGAAATAATAGTACTTGCCTCATAGGCTTTTGGTGATGATTAAATAAAAGAGTATAAGCATGTTATCTGACACATGGCTGATACTGAATCACTGTTTGTCCCTCCCTTTCGCTTCTCCAACCCTGAGAGATAACACAAACTAAAACATTTTTTCCTACAAAACCCACCAATTTCCTGACAAGGAATAGCAAAGCTTAACTACTCAACCCAAAAATTAGAGAAAGAATTAAGTCTGAGCTGACCTTGTTTTACCCAGAGATTTAAGGGTGGTTTATGCTGATACATGCATGCCTTGAAATCCTGCATAATCTGGGTGTCCTGTGACCCAGTAAGGTAATTCTTGGCCAAAGGAAATTGCCCTGTATTGTGAAACACATGAGATGCAATGTGATATTGAAGTTTCAGCTCAACAAAAGGTCAGAGTGGCCCCAGAGGGCAGAATTGAAAAAGAATACTTGTTGTTGACGGATGTTTTGAAAAAATGATGATCAAACATAAGCCAAAAACTAATAATATAATATCTCTAAAACCTGGACAGGGTTTAAAAATACATACTCTGGAATAAAAAATAAATGTTCAAGAGAAGCAAAGATGGAATGTTGTTGTTAATAAAATGAGCTTTGGAGTCAAATAGACCTCCTCCTACTCTGCTATGGAACTTAGTAATCATATAACCGTGAACAAATACTCAACCTCTGTGCCTCAGTTTCCTCATCTGTAAAACAAGGAAACATAACACTTAGCTTACCAGTAGGTGAAACTCTTGTCATCGTGCTGGGCACACAGTTCAATAATACAGTGCAGGAAGTGGTAGCTTCAAATAAAAAAGGAAACAGGCAGACTGGGTTACACATGTTCAATACACATGACTAATATGTACTAATGTAATCTATACCACCGGATAACTAGAGACGGGTCATATTCCTTTGTGTCTATGCCGAAAAATGTAATCCTTTTAACCATTTTAATTGTATTTTTGCAACTATAGGCATTCATTTTTAGAAACCATCTCAGCTACGATTGAATTCAGGTTTCAGAAACGTGGGTTTGCAGTTCAGCCTACTATCTAAAGCCCGGTAACTAAGAACACTCAGACATTTTGAAAAGAATCAAACATGCTTTACAACCTTGTAAATGTCATCTTTGGAAACATCAATAACAGCTATGCTTAGTTTTAAAATATATGCACTGCTTTTTTTTTTTTTTTTTTACTATAGCTTATTTTCCACATTCAAAAATATGAAATCAAATCAAGATAACTAGAACAATAGTTTAGGACTATACTATTTTCTTTCATTTCTTCATGACCTCAGGGAGTTAAAACACACATGCATACAGATAACACAAAATAGGTCCTTTAAGGCCTCTGGGCTTTTATTTAAGCTGTGATTTCAATTTGGAGTTTCTTTTCCCCTTTTTCTCCCCAAAGTGGATTCTTGTTCATTCCTCTAAACTCAACTCAAATATGATCCCTAACCCACCCACTGCTGAAAGAATTAAACATGGCTTTTCTCTGCTACTGTAGCTCTTTTTCTCATGTGACTAAAATATAGCAATCAACCGTGTAAATAAATAAATGTTATTTAGTTTTAAAGATACATTACATGAGTGCTCCTAAATTATTTAGGATCAAACTTCTGTAGCAATTAGACCCCCCAAAACAGAATGGCACTAACAAGATAGGAGTCTGTTTCTTTCTCACTCAATAGTTCAGAGTGGGTATCCCAGGTCAGTGGGCAGCCCTCCTCCATGTGGTTGTTCAAGGACTCAGGCTGACCTTAGATCTGGCATCTGCAACACTTGCCTTTCAAGGAGGCTGTAGTGTTTGTCATTCCAGCCCAGGGGAAGGCATGGAGGAAGGGCCCATGAAGGAGGCTCTCCCTGGTGTGACCCACGTCACTGTTACTCACATTCCACTTGAGAGAGCTTAGCCTCATTGCCACACCTAACTCCAAGATGGGACTGGGAAATATAAAACCTGCCTCAGAAACCACATCTGTCCAATTATGATCTTAATACCACAGAAGAAGGAAAGAATACATTTTGGTGGACGGCCCACAGCTCCCGCCACACTCCCACGAGGGCAGTGACTTTGCCACATTCATCCACAAATCCCCAATGTCCAATAGAGTGCTTGTTCTATGTCAATCTTCCCACCACCACCAAGGGCATCCCCAACGCCCACAACCCAACCCCAACAATTGAACCCCCCGCCTGCCTAATTTTATTCCTTAATACTTACTACTATCTAACATATTATATATTTTACTTATTTATTTTGTTTCATTCCTGCCCCACCCGCCCCCGCCAGGATGTAAGCTCCATGAGGGCAAGAATTTTTGTCTACCAGTACCATATTTTCTCTTTAGCACCTAGGAGAATGCCTGGCATGTGATAGCTGCTCAATAAATATTTATCAAATGAAAAACTAAACGTAGCAGACCTTTTCCTTTGAGGGCTGAGATATCTGCTATGAGCACTTATTCTTCTTGTACTAACCTTTCTGATTGCCTATGCGCTGAGTGCTTCAACCAACTTCACTTAACTCAATCTAAATCTGGTGAGTGAATTGACAAGAGCCTTTTCTCAAGGACCAGATATTTTCACACAGAATGGCGTATTCCAATACTGGGTATTCATTTAGCAATGATAGATAAATAGATCTGCTCACAAAGATGATAAATGATGAGAAGGGACTTTTAAAAATATAAAGCTGTACACAAAAGTTAAGAGAGGTGCTTAAAACTAGTCCTTGCTTTAGTATAGAAAATGTGCTTTATTCTCAAAGCCTAATGACAGACTGAGCTGTGGGCAGCTATTCAGAGATTCAGCAAAGAGTGTGCAACAGAGTGGATTCTGTCCCAACATCCTGACACGGGCCAGGGAAATGGTCAGGGGTGGCGTGTCCAGCTGAGACCATGGCCTGGGTCCATGAGAAACTGCAGCTGCTAATGTGCAAGTCACCGAGGATAAGAGGCAGTGCTGCTGGCAAGTCGGGGGGAACCTCAAAGGGGCTCCCGAAACTGCTTCAGGGGACGTCGTCCTGGGCGCCAGAGAAGAGAGGAGCCAAGAAAACCCACACTTTGTTGTTGGACCGTGAGCCATGGGTGGGTGTATAAGCTTGACTGCCACCGGCCACAGCACAGACCCAGGAAAAAGGCAGACAGCTCAGCACGGGGGGAGGACAATGCAAACGAATATTTATTAAGAGCCTGCTACACACCAAATACCAGTCTAGGTGATTCATATACCTCGCCTCTTTTACTCCTTACACAAACTCTATCTAATAATAATAAACATTCTAATATCCACTTCAAAACACTCCATTTATTGAAGGCCTGAGAGCCATACTATCCCAGGGTCTGTACAGCGTTATCTCATTAATCCTTCAAAATTGCTATGGGGTGGACATATTCTCCCTATTGTATAGATGATAACCCTCCTAAACTCTGAGAAGTAAGGACACTTGCCAAAGGTCACCAAAGCCAGGAGACAAATGTGAATCTGAAAGTCTAAACCTGTGTTCCTTTGACCATGCCAAGCTCTAAATAACGTAAACAGCAGTCTCCCTCCTGTTTTCCAGTCCCTAAAGCATGAGGTTATTGTCATCTGATATCAGTGTCCTTGGAGACTGAAGCCAGAAAGGCAATGCCAAAGAACCTCTTTTCATCTTTCTGTTGCTCCTTAGGAGAACGTGGTCATTATTGGCGTACCTGTGACAGTGGGAGTTGTTAGTCAGACCTTTCGCACCTGCATGTCCACTAAAGCCCCCTGCTTTTAGTTTTGGGGCCTCTGAGTGCATCCAAAACAAGCTGAGAGGTTACTCATCCTAAAACCAAGCTCTGATCACATCACTCCACTGCTCAACACATGAGGGGACTCACAACTGCTTCCATCATTAAGTTCAGGTCCTAATCCTAGACTTGAAGAAGCTTCAAAGTCCGGCCCAGCAGTGGTATCTAACACTCACTGAGCACTTCCCATGTGCCAAGCATTGTTCTAAGCATTTTTCACGTGTTAAGACAGGTAAATCCTATGATGAAGTGACTGTTAGTCTCATCTCGTTTTCCAGATAGAGAAACAGAGGCAGAGAGGTTAACTAACTTGCCCAAGGTCATACAGATGGTGGTGCCGGGATTCTGATCCAGGTACTCTGGCTATAGAATCAGTCTGCCACCACATTTCTTAATTCATGTCCCAGGATCTTTTCTGCCACCCTGTCCTGAGGAGCCCATGGGAAGCCACAGGCACTCTCATCTAGGCAATACAGAAAGCAGGGGTAGGGGGCTGAAGCCTATGGGGCCACACTTGATCCTGTATTTAAATGCTTCTGCCTTCCACTACATGGGCAGTTTGGAGATGCATCCATAAGGCCCCTCAGAAGTCTCATGGGGTCAAGCGCTAGTGGTCCAAAGCCATGGTGAACTCTACAGTGCCCCCTTGCATTGGCTCCCCTCCTTCCCATGTCACCCATCAGGCCCTCATCCCTGAGTGCTCCTAAGACCACTTCCCAAATAAACTGCCTGCACACAAGTCTTTGTCTTGAGTCCCACTTTTCAGGGAGCCCTGGTTAAGATAGTGAAGGACCCCACAACATAGGACTCTGAGCAAAGAACCTAGAAAATACTGTCAGAAAGCCATCTCTGGTAGCTCCTACCACATCCTCAACTCACTTCAAGTCTCTGAACCTCATTCTCATCATTCACCACATGGGTTAAATGGGAGCTACCCTGTCTACACTATTCCCCAAAAGTATTGTTGAGAAAATGAGAGTTTGCAAAAAACTCTCAAATATAACAAGTGCTGTAAAAATGCAAGGTATCATTTAGGAAAGCAACAAAGCTTAGCTTCTGTCTCAGAATTTGGCCCAGATACTCCTTTCAGCTTCAGTTTGACCTTGGGTTTTGGCTCTCTTGACATCATTTCTGATCTCCCTGAACTTGTGGGTGACCCGTGATTTGCATCCTAGGTCAACATCCTATCTGGTAACAACAGTAATTCCAACAAGGCAAGTCTATTGAATTAATTTTTAATATCTGGTTAACCATTTTAAAATATAGACCATCATTCTAGATGTAACTCACTAGTAAAAAAAAAAATCAATTGTGCTTTATGTGATAATCAATATGTCAGTATAGTTATTATTGCAAGAGTCAATACTGCAATATTCAATGTTTATTATGAAAGCTGTAAATATTTCTTTAAATTTCCAAGTAGTTATAAAGGGAAATAGATTGATGTTTTATATGAGTATTAAGAGAGAGTCTTTAGCTAGACAGTTTTAGTAAAAGCATGTTATAGTTTTTGAACCTAAAATTTTTCTAGAAGCTCGTAAAAATAGGACAACTAGAAGTGCTGAGAAATTATGGTTTCCACCTTTTGTTATCAAACTTCTAAAGTTTGGCTACTAGAAGTTTTAATAATAAACAAGTAATAATTTTTAATAATATTTAAAGTTTGTCTTTCAGAAGTTCCCCTTCTGTGATGGTAAAGTTAAGCTTCAAGCAGATATTGACTTCCACGTTTGGCCATTTGACATTTGGTCAAAATAGATTTTGTGAACCTCTAGTATCTTTTTTTCTTAATGTCCTATTTTCTAACAACATCTGGGGATACTATGAGCTCGTTTAGGTAAAAGCTATTTATTCATTCGCTCCTCCATCCATTCATCCATTCGTTCTTATTCATACAATAAATATTTATTAAACACCTACTGTGTGCCAGCAGACAATGTTAGTCTCTGTATGCCCAGGTCCTGAAACAAAGTCCAATAGAGCTATTTTAAACTTTTTTAGCAGCAGAACATTTTTTCAAGTAAAACTTCACTTAACATAAGCAAATAAAAGTAATAAACTCATTCATTCATACAAAATATTTATTGAGCACCTACATGTGCCCAGCACTCTGCTAGGCACTGAGGACACAGCGGGGAACCTAACAAGCTGAGTCTCTGCCCTCATGGAGCTTACACTCCAGTCAGGGAGAAAGAGACACAGAGAAATATACAAGTAATATATCATATATCAGATGGTGACAAGCGTTACAGAGAAAAGTGAGGCACAGTGAACTGCAGCCAGAGGGCTACTAATTTTATACAATGTGGTCAGAAGATGCCCCACTGATAAGAGAACGTTTGAGCAGAGATACAGCCATCTGGGTTCAGCAGAGCCACTAGGACTACTATGGGGATAAGAAAATTATTAGAGGAATTAGACCTTACACACACATGGGAGGAGCTGGGGAAGGTGAAGGTCTAGCTTGGTAGTTGGGGTAGGGTCCCTAATTAGTCCTCCTGATGCATCAGTTTAAGTGGACAAATTGCAGTTTGCAGTTACTCTGAGAAGCCAAGGATGCACAGCCACTGAAGGTGACCATGAAGAAACCTCATGGAAAGGTCTGTGGAGAGCTGTTGCTTCTATGTAGCTACCACCTCTGCAAGGCCATAGCCAAGGATCTGGGCATGGAGAGGAGAGTGAGCACAAACTGCGACCCACCAGGCACTTCTGCTTCTGTCCATTATGGCATTGCCCGTAACAACTTTCCTAGAGTAAAGACCACTGCTCCACTTCAGCCTTCCAAATATCATGCATGTTCCTTTTTTCTGTCAACTCTAACCTAGAAAAAGATATAGGAACCGGGATTCTGGAAAATGCAGGTCCCATCTCAATCATGTTGACATAACTCAATCAGGCAGAAAGTGAAAGAAGTGAGGAGCTAGTCATGGGCTCTCTAGGAGAAGAGACTTCCAAGCAGAAGGAGTAGCAGGTGCAAAGGTCCAGAGGTGGGATTATACTTGGCATGATAAGAGTACTGGTGAACTGCTCAGACAATTAACTTCCTTGTTTGTAGAACTCTTTAAGGTACCACTAAGTAATGCTAGGTTACCTGTATTAATAGGTTGAAAACTATAGCCTAGCATATAGCATAGTGAATACTCAATAAATGATTACTAAATGAATGAAAAATATACTGGTTCTATATTTGGTTGGGTTTGGTTTGGTTTTCCCTGCCTAGCATTCAAGCCCTCTTCCCGTTGCAGGTAATTCTCTGTAGTGTGGAATATTAGTAAGATCCAGTGTCCTGCCCTCTATAGAAGCTAAAGAGCAGACATTCTTCATCTCCCCGTTTCCTGGAAGCCTAGACAAGGGCAAACGAAATAGGCTCAGCCATTCAGATGATCCTCCCTAAATTTGAATGTCAAAGAAATAACCATAGACATGGAGATGGATTTGTAAATTATTCTCGTTGGTGGTGGCAGCAGTAAGAGTCTAGTACCAGCACATGTCTAGTGGCCATAGTGGTGAGTGGTGGGAACGGTGGTGGTGTCATTGAGGTATCTTAAACCAATCTATGCTCAGGGCATGAACTTGGTTGTGTCCCCTACTGCCCTGCATCCTTGGTTGTTACCAACATTCTGAACCTGGATCTCCAGAATTTCCCAATGGTTCTGTGTGTTACCTAATACTCTTCCAATACATTATTTTTCTGCAAAAGTTAATCAGAGTCCGTTTTGTTATTTGCAACTAAGTGTCCCAGACTGAGTCACAGTCCAGAAAGCCTGAGAGAAGTAGGGTGGGAGAGGAGGGGCAGGAATTTTGGATTGTCTACCTAACCTAGGGGAGCTAAAGGCAGGGAAATTTCCATTCATCTCCAGGGATGGAAATTGAGAAACTCATGGGACGCGTTAACAACAAACGATAACAATAATGACTAAACTATTGCCTGAGGACAAAGTATGGAGGACCATAACACTAGCCATAAAGCATGTGTGTGGAATTCAAGGACCAAATGGTGGAGCGCAATCAACAGCTCAAAGAGACCGACAAATGCAAAACCCTACATTCTCTACTCAAGGTATAGACTAAAACCCAGAAAACTTGAAGCCCACACAAAAAGAACTTCTTATGTTTTACATCTGCAAAGCTGATGCTGAAAGAAAGCAAATTCAACCCAATCCTTGGGTTGACAAAATAAAACGTAAAATGAATTATCAGCCTCACCATGTCAGTTCTCTCTAGTGTAAAAGTTAGGGTACCAATTAAGAAAGAATGTCTCCCAAGAAATTGCAAGAGACCACAGGGAATGCTTTCAAGAATACCTTGAAAGTCTAGCCCACACTGAGCCTTTGGCAGCAGAAACAGCAGTTCAACCTTTGTTCCATTAGGCTGTTCTATCATTGCTGGAAGAATCTATTACTCCCTTGCCTGAGGGAGATGCCCTGCAAGAGGAAGTCAGGGTAACTACCCGCCTTCCATCATTGTCTTCAGACTTATAATTAGAATCAAATCCATGAGTGCTTTAGAGGATGGAAAGGAGGCAATTTCAAAGTGAAACCCGAGGTGAGAAGGCTTAAAAAACTGAGGAATAAGTGTGGGAATGGATTTTGCGAGTGCTTCAGCCAAAGAGAGAAGAACATAATACATCTGGCTGAAATTACCAATAGGGTATCCTTCCAGTAATTCTGGATTCAGTGTCTAGCTTGAGAACATGGGAGTTGTTGATGGAAACATGGACATAGCAACAACATAAATAAAAGAAGCTGAAATTGTAGAAATCCTTTGGTATTAGTAAGGAAGGAAACCAAAGTCTTTGAGGGACAGGATGCTAGAGAGGATTTATCATGTGAGACCCGCTCACGCCCTACCAATGATTGCTGTGTGGATCTGAACACACTCTTACCAAGACCTTAAGGTCTACATTGATGAAGAGAGTGCCAGCATCACTGAGAAGTGCTTTGATGGCATTTCTCTATGGGTCAGGGATGTTGTTGGGAGAATTCCAGGTAAAATGGAGTCATTGATTTCACCAGGAAGAAGGAACTTCAGTGGGGCCAAGGCCAATTAGAAGCATTTCACCTACAGTTGTCAGTTAGGTGTGGTCACCATAACAGGCAGCAATATTGCAGAGTCTGACTTACAGGAATAAGAGTGGAGAGTACAACCGAGCTTTGGGTACCCTAGGTCCTAAATAGATTGGCATCTCCTCAAGGACCTTCTTGATTTGCATAGCTCTAGGTTTTATGACACCAAGATAATATGCTATAAATATTGTTGCAGTCCCTAAGTCAATTTCCATGTCTGAACAAACCCAAAGCCCCTTGAATGGAGGGGTGGCTGAGTACCCTTGAAGGGGGAACAATGAGCCATGTAAAAATACTGGAAGTACGCCCTGTAACTCTTGCTACTAGCCTTCCCCAAAGGGATATGCGTCTTTTTAACAGGGTAAATATACTTCTGAGGAATTACTAGGCACTGGTCTTAATTAAACACTAAATCCTAGGACCCAGAACCTACTGTGGCTCAGCGGGCAGAGTGAGGACTTCTAGGGGTCAAGTGATACATGGAATTTGACTCAACTTTGTTTCATGGTAAGCTCAATGGAAACTCCAAATCCATCCTGGAATTTCTGAATATAGTGTTGGAAACGCATTCTCAGGAACTCACAGAATCCACACACTGGCTGGCTTCCTAATCCACGAAGAAGAAGCCAAGTAGGAAAGGCCATGGGGAGCCCCTGCAATTCCCCTTCCCTAGCAAGATAGTAGATCAAAAGCATGGTCGTGTCCCTGGAGGCAGGAATCTCTGAGATTAGTGTCTTCATCAAAGAAATGGAAGATGCAGAAATAGTGATTCCCACCACATCCTCAGTACCTGCCAGTTTGCACAGCTCTGGGGCACCATTTATATATAGAATAGAGTGTGACTGACTCTCCTGGAGCTATTTGATAGAGTGACCCTGAAAAGACTCTTTAATAATCTAGTTTAGCTTATATGGAAGATAGAGGACTTTTGGAACCATGTTATGCTGCTAAAATTGCCAGTGGCACCGAGAGTAAGAGGTAATACATTATAGACGATTAGAATCATTTGTTCTCTGGGAGAAAGCAGTCTCCTTCTCATCAGAATGTGGGGAATTCAGTTTGGTCTTTCCACCCTCACTTTACATATGGGGAAAACGAGGACAGAGAACAAAGTGATCCATCCAGGCTCACACGCCATCAAGAAGCAGAGCCAGGTCCAAAGCCCCTCCAGCCCCCGAACCTGCAGTGAAAGCACCTAGAGTTCACTAAGTTCATGCTGGGAGGGAAGATGAAGGTTTTTTAGAATTAGAGCCAGGGCTAGAAGAAAATATACTTCCCTGGGAAAGACAAGAGAGAAACCAAAAAAATCAAGAGTTGACTGCCGACCATGAGTGATGCTCAGGATGCAAGTTCTTCCCAACTCTGACATCATTTGGGAGCTTATTTTCAACTGAATGTTGTGTTTGGAGTCAGCGGGGACTAGTACCAAGGGAACGCAATCGACAGATGCCTTTTCCTCTTTAGTTTCCAAGAAAGCAGGTGGCTACAGCCAATTCCCCAGGTGCCCAAGTGTGCAGTCTAAAGTTCTCTGGATTTGGGAACAACCCCAATCCCACAGACTCATCATCCGGGTAGGAAGATGATTCAATCCAATGACACTGACCATAACCATTTGAGAGTCTTTTATGATGTGGTCCAACTGTACATCAGGGACTTGGCCAAGATGTAAAGGGATATTTTTTAAGACTAGCCCCCCTTTCTTCCAAATAAATAGAACATTTGAAACATTCTGTAAACCACCTGGGCCCTGGGATTGAATTTCATGATGTACTTTATAAAATACAAGTTTTAGAAATAACACACCACATTAGCAACTTAGGATGGGTTCAGATCCTGTGGCAAATGCACTCTCAGGGCAGAAAGGAGGGTCAGCGAGGAGGAAGAGTTTGCAGGAGGCTCATAGAGGTTACAACTGAATGGAAAGAGGAAGGTGGGGTTTCTGTGAAGCTTTGAGAAGACTAAAAAGAGTCTGAGAGCATGTTCCAAAGCCAGTGGGCTCTGGCTGTTTCCTGCTTACGGCTGGTGGGCCAGGAGAGGGGAGGGGACCACTATCAGCACCCCATAGTCACAACACCCCAGAGAGGTTATTGCTGCTCTACAACAAGTAGCCTTTTTTGGAGGAGCTTGCCTGAGGTTGTGGGGAGCCCTAGGGTGACACAGTGTAGCTCCCAAATAGAAGGTCGCCATCCCTAGTCTCAACTGCTGCATCTCCTCTCCTGCCCAGCTCACATCCCACCTTCCGTTACAAAATGTCTGTGTCCATGGGCGACTGGCACAAAGCCAGATCTCAGGACCCTGTATCTGTAAGACACCACATCAAAGAAACATCGGTCTCACTCAGAAAGCATTGAATAACAATGGAGAGTTGCATTGTTGATTTTGTCAAAGGTACAAAGCCAGACCATTCGCACAGAATCTCACCAGACAATCCTTTCAAAAAATCACCTTTAGACAGTTTCGCCTCTCCTCAAAGTTTCCTTCTCTTAGAAAATACTGAAGGTCCATCTCCTTCTCCCTCTCTCTCTCCCCTTCTCTCTGCACCAAGCCCTTCTCCAGTTTGCTGTTGGGTCAGTCTCATACCACTCACGCCCCCTTAACCTGTCATGTTAAGAGCCACCCCTGGAAGCCCAGAGTCAAACGTGGTCTGGATCCCTGCTCTGCTTTTTCTCTCCCAGGAAGCCACCATGTTTTCATCCATGCCTTACCTCGCTGCCTGCTTGCAAGCTCCGTGAGGTCAGGACTGTGTCTAACTACTCTCTCTGGCCCCCGTCACGGCCTGCACAGCCATCAGTGCATTCCAAAAGCACTATGAGTGAATGTTTGTTTCTGCAGCAAAATCACGAGGAGATAGAGGACAGGGGCTTTTTCAGCTTGCCTGTCTAACCATCAGCACCTGCCCCACTTACCCAAGGTACACTAGTTACCAGGTGTATTAATTTCCTAGGTCTGAGGTAATAAATTACCACAAACTTGGTGGCCTAAACAACAGAAGTACATTCTCTCAGTTATGGGGGCAAGAAGTCTGCAATCAGGGTGTTGGCAGGGCCATGCTCCCTCCCGAGGCTCTAGGGGAGAATCCCTCCTTGCCCCCGCCGGCTTCTAGTAGCTTCAGTCATTACTGGGCTTGCTGCAGCATATCCCCAATCTCTGCCTCATCTTCACACAGCCTTCGCTCTGTGCCTCTGTTCTCCTCACATAGCCTTCTTCTAAGGACACCAGATTTAGGACCCATCCTAATCCGGTACCACCTCTTAACCTAACCAACTTTGTCTGCAAAGACCCTATTTCCAAATGAGGTCACATTCTGAAGTTCCAGGTAGACATGACTTTAGGGAGGACAACCCAGTATACCAGGAAATGAAAACACAATGTTTTAAATGGACAGAGAAAATGAGGTGTTTTTTTTCTATGATCTACACAGGTGATGCCAAATGAAAATCTTGCTGTGTTTGTCAAGGAGTAGCTAATTGTTTCAACAAATAAAAATTTTATATTGTACCTTACACAAGAAGTTCCTACCCCTTTGGTGTCTAAGCCCTGCTAGAATAGGTTTGCCTCCCACATTTCTCCATCTTGAGGGCCACAGAAGCCACAGCTACAATTTCCTGCCTCGGGTGGCTGATTCAGGTTTGGTGTGGCCTAAAGCTCATGTAACTTGTTCTTGTGGTGGTGTTGGGGGTGCGTCTCAGAGAAAAAGAATACAAAATTATAAATACAAAATTAGGTTCAAGTGCATATTTATTTAGAATGAGAAAACAAATCACCATAACCTATAAATATTTAAAAGCTGACAAATATCATGAAATCCTAAATTTTTGTTTTTATTAATTAGCTTTTTTCCTACATTCTTGGCTGCATACTCTTTGATCACTCCTTCATACAATGACAATTCCATAATATTTTTTGCAGAGGGAATACAAAGATAATTGAGCCCTTCCTCCTCCAGCATGGACCCTTGAAACTTCTTGTTATTATAGATATTTTAGAAAAAGTTTCTAAACTTTCAAGTTTAGAAGTTTCAAGTTTCAACAAGTTTCAAACTTGTTATTGAGAATGGTATGTAAATGTTCAGGATCATCATCAAATTTGGGAAGATATCTGTAAAGTTTCTTTCATGTATGAGCTCTAAGATCTCAGGGCATTTCAAGTTTTATTGTGTACTGATCTTAAATAGTTTTTGAGTTGATGACATTCATTAACAAGTTCGACATTGATGTCTTTGTATGGCATGTAAAGAGTTTTATGTTATTAAAAAAAAAACTGTCTTTCACCAAATCAAGTTAAATGAAATTACTGCTCATTTGAATAGGACACAATGAAAGGGCACAATGAATTCATCAAAATAAAGCTACTATTGACCTTTAACCTTTGCATGTGCTCCATTGAGAGTACAGATGATCTTATCCTGTACTGTTATTTTCATCTCTCTTTTGCTCTGTGCTTTCTGTTTAGCAGTGTCCTGATTCACATCATCTTCTCATTAGCACTGTCGTCAATTTCATTCTCTATATTTCCTTGGCCATCTTGATTTTTTTCTCATCTTCATGATTTTGACCAGCAGAGATTTTAGTTACCTTTGGGATATAATAAGAGAGCTTTTGACATTTCAAGTTTCAACTAGTATTCTTTTTTCATCTTACATTTTTGTTTTCTACTGAAATAGTTGCTTCTCATAAAATTTGAGTTCACGTATGATCAATAATTCTGAAAAAAATATACACAATTAATCTAAAATTAAAGTGTATCATGAGAAATTCAAGTGCATTTTTAAATTGCCTCTATATTTTGTTCAGCTACATGATTATATAATCAAATTATTCTTAAACTGCACAGAGTGCCTTGTTAATATGTGCAGGAATGTTGTCACTGAAACGCTTGTCTGTGCAGCCTATTTTCCAGTGTTAGTGACAATTTTAGGTTTTATTTTTTCTGGAACCAACACACACTTTGTGAAAACCAGATGTGTCAGATACATTAAGACAGATCAAATATACTAAGACGGTGTCTGACACTTTGGGATGCAAAAGACACAAGGCTTCAAGGTGACATACTCACTGTTGATAGTACTTATACAGATCTATGCCCTGTGAATGCAGGATGCTCATAAATTCTGTTTTGTGCAGTTAGTGTAACAGCATTTAGAATTGTGCATGCTGCCTTGGTGAGTACATTCCTAATAGGAGAGAACTTCCGTTTTGACTAGGTACCAATGAGAACCGAATCTACCACTTACGATTTTAAACATCTGATAATTATAAATATTTTCTACAGACTAGCTTCTGGCCCTATACATTTCAAATATTGTTTCTGCTCCACTGTCCATATATTTCTACTGCCACAGAATAGCACGTGTTCATATTGGGATCCCACCTCTGGCCCTGGTAGAAATAGTCCTGGAAGAGGATGGCTATCACAACTTAACTATACATGGAAAGGACAGTGGTTCACATCAATATATCTCACTAAACCCAAACCAAACACATCCCCAACCCAAATTCCCCATCCAACACAAGTGGAAGTGTGACATATGAGAAGTTAGAGCGAAGTGGCTTGGACTGACTTAAGTGAAATGCCTTCCTTTTGAACATTGCACAGATTTATCTGACCATTAAAGCACATCGCCAGAGCTCCTCTCAGAGCCTGGGAAGACACCTGGACGAGTGAGGAGCCCTAAAGCTTCCGTGTCATTAACTCAGGGTAAGTTCATGTCTTCTTGGCAGTCACAAGTGTTCTTCAGTCGGATTCCAGGAGAAAATTAGATGCTCTGGCCCACTCCTGTCCTGGCCTAGCATTTATCTACAGAGATCTCTTATATGTCAAACCTTTGGGACTTATTAAGAGGCAGGAAAGCTTCTCATCATGTGCTGGTGGATAAACGTTCTGGTCTCTTTATAAATGACTGAACCCTGTGATTACACCAATCCATTCAATCCACACTGGTCAGTTACCATACACCTCCCTCTGTCATCTGCTCCAATGAGATCTGGCAATAAGGACTCTCTGGAATAAAGACCATGCCCCAGGGCACAGAGACAAAAGTTTTCAAAAAATTCATTCAAAACCTTTATTGATCCTCTGCTATGTAAGGGTGCTGTTTCACATGCTGGAAATAGAATAGAAGAGTGGACAAGAGTGAGTTCTTGCTCTCAGGAAGCCTACATTTTAGTGTGTGGAGAAGCGGGGTGGGCACCAGGAGAGGGCAGAAAAAAACAAGTAAATAAGCACCAAATAAGAATATAAGTAAAAATAATCTTACATAATAGTAAGAACTAAGGAGAAAAATAGAACATGGACATCGGTGGAAGGGAAGTTGCTACATTACATACCTCACTGAGACTCAGTTTTCATGTTTGTGAAATGATAATCGTAAGATTTTTATGCATATTCAATGAAATCATCTCTGGTTAATATTTGTCTTACCCACCAATCTGCAAACTTCCTGCCATGTCTGCATGGTTTGCTTCTGTGTCCCCAGAACCTGGCACCAAAATGTCCCCTCCAGAAGCTGGGATTCTGATGCCTGCTGCCAAACATCTTGCCTAGATGCTCACTGCCTACCTACCATCTGCTGCCAGACTCTCCCCAAACCAAACGGCCTTCCCATACATTCCACTGGATGCCCTACACTGGACCACCTGGTGGTGCCCACTTGCCTGCATAATTTGCTGGGCAGAGAAGTCTGTCAATAGCAAACAGGCATATGCCCTTCTCCCTGGACCTGGCCCCACGGACCTCCCTGACAGCAAGCCAGACCTTAAAGGGGGAGCAGAGCTACAGAAAAGTGTGTTTCAGCAGACAGAACAGCACGAGCAAAGGCTTCAAGGCTTGAAAAGGGAATGGCCAGCAGTTCAGGCTGAGTGAGGACACTAAGGAAGTGGTGGGAAGTGAGGCTGGAAGGAGTTTGCACCCAGACTGTGCGCAGCTTCAATGCCAAGGAGGTTCAACTTTATTCTTTAGGAGCCATCCAGGGTTTTGAACAAGGAAAGATGTGACTAGAAGCTCAGTCAAGAAGATTAGTCTTGCTGATTAGTGAGGGGTGAGCCAGAGACAAGGAGACTAGTTAGAAGGCTAATGCAGAATGCACACAAGTAGCCTGCTCAAGTTCGAGGACGTTTCATGAGAAAGAGTCATGCAAAACATCATTGTACATTTTCTATAACTCATCCTAAGGAAAACCCCTGGATGACCTTGAGTCAGTGACCTGGATTGCAGTCCTGGCCATAACGTGCTGTGTGACTTTGGCAAGCCACTTCACCTCTCTGAGCCTCCCTTTCCTTATCTATATAATGAGGAGCTTGGATCAAAGGATCTCTTTCAGCTCTGCATTTCCATTTGCTCTTCACAAATTTGTTTCCACATTTGCAAACACTTGTGAGAGACTGATAAGGCGCTTTGATTGGAACCAGAGAGCCAAGGTGTCCAGGGAGACCCCACCAGGCTTCTCCAGATGTGGGCCATTACCATTTAGTACTGAGGACCGCCCGGCAGATAAAACAGAATATTCAGGGAAATGACTCCGTAACTAGCTGTTCTCCTTGTAAGCTTAAATCAAGGCACTATGGGAATAAACCCTTCCTGCAAGGAGATATTGTTGTTTCTCCTGGCCTGGCAATGCAATGACGCAGTGCTTCTGCTGGTCCTTCTGCAGTTCACCCATCTCAGAGGCCATGATTCATTTCCAGAGGTAGCCAGCCAGCTGTCAGGTAACTGGAGAGGAATGGAAGAGAAAAATAATGAGAGTCTGATACTTCCCTCCAACTGGGTGTCTCTTTGACTGTTTGATGAAACAAGCCACTGGGAAGACAAAAGCAAAAAGAAACAAACAAGCAAACCAGAACAAGTCAAAAACAGGGAAACAGGAAAGATGTTAAAAGCAGAAACCAGGTCTTGGGAAGAGGCCATGCGGTTCAGAGAACTGGGAGGAGTGGAGAGTCAGGGCAAGATTCCCGGCCACCTCTGTCCTGGCGCACAGGACCAGCCTGTCTCCCGGGATCTTTTCAGCTCTCGCATTCTGGGCTTTGACCTCCCCTATGCGGGTCAGATAATTTCCAGCCCTTGGATTTCCAGGGGAGAAAATGACAAGTTTTGGACTCTGCATGTCACACCAGGCTCTACAAACACCAGCGTTTGACGTCGGTCAGCTCGTTTGCCTCTTGAAGGCTCAGTTTTCTCATCTGGAAGGCGTGGAGGGTAGCGTCTACTGTATATCATCACCTCTAACACACCATAAATGGTAAGATTCACTGTTGTTTTACATACATTTAAAAAAAGCACTGATGATTAAACCACAATATAAGGCTCTCTTATCACATAGATTGTAAGAGGCAACTTGATCTTAGAGATGCTAATGTGAGAAATGTGGAGTCTTAGAGTCCATGAAGTATGGCACTTGAAAGGTTGTTGTGAGCTCTAAACATGAGACCGTCTGTGGGAAAATGCCTGCCTAGTGTGAGGCTAGCCACATTTTAGGGACAAATATATATTTATGATTATCATTATAATTCTCATCATAAAAAAATTATCTGAGCCCTCTGCAATTTCCTGATCACTGCTATATCCTCTTTGCTTCACTCCACCAATCACCTAATCCTTCAGAACACTTAGCAAATAGTATCCACTAGGTGCCATCGAGATGCTAAGGGCTTTACAAGTGTTGATTTATCAGCTGACATAGTGGGTCATCCTGTGTGCCTGGGAAGAATGCTAAGACTGAGATGACCACAGCTTCAACCTTCTGCCCAAGGCTCCTGTCCCCAGATGTTTGACAGAAGTGATGCCTCTGGGTTGGTAGAAGTCTGGGAGGGTGAAGTCCACCATTTGGACTTCTGTCCATCAGAATTTCTGTTGCACCAGCAAATGACCAGAAGATGCTCAGCCTTTCCAAGGATTTTTTAAAGATTCATATGCTTTGTTTCTATTCTCTTTCCTCTTTCTGTCTCATATTTTTAAAATTTTTATTTTCTTTTAAAAATATTTTCTTAATCATTCAACAACATATAGGTATGTGTGTATATATGTATATTTAAAAAATTTTTACCTTTATGTTTTTAGCTTTTTAATTCTTATTTTTACTTTTAAAGAATCCTCTTACTTTTAAAATTTTTCACCTCATAGATTATGGCCTATAATCGTCATCCTTTACCTCCTTTCTTGTCATATATTTATTCATTGTTTTTAGCCGTTTATCTTATTTTTAATCTCATCCAGACTGTCTCATTATTATATTTCAACTTTTAGCCTTTCATTTTACTCGATTTTTAAATCTTTTTTTACTTCCGATGGATGTCCTTTTACTTAAAAATAACATCATTGAAATTAAAACTTATCTCCTTTCCTACTTCATTTTTTTCTTCATCTATCTCTCCCTTAAAACTTTATCTTTTTAATGTGTCCTTGTAATGATGTTCAAGTAGCACAACTCCAGGGTCATATAAAAAAGGGGAGCTAATCAGACATAAAAGACATATATATACTACATAATTCCAACAAAAACAGCATAATTAATATTTGTTGTTAGAAGTCAAGACAATGACTCCCATGATGGGGTATGAGGGACAATCCACGTCACAGATTGCCATCGGATGCCTCGGAGATGCAGCTGGAGGGGAAATGGCAGGAAGATGTGGAGGGAAAAGGCCTCACCTCTCCCTGTGCTCTTAAGGATGGTTCACTCTCCTTGTCCCTCAGACCTTTGAATACTCCAGAACCTATAGGTTAGCCCTTCCCAGGGTCTCAGATCTCTCTGTGCAAACAATACACCTGACTTACTTGCAATCTCACTCACTCATCCATCCCACAATATTATTGGCTGTCTACAGCACTTGGAACAATATCTGGCACTCAGACATTGGCGTAAATAACAAATGTAAACAAGATGTCGTGTGGTGTTTCAATAGCCCATTTCCCTTTCTCTCTCCCCACTGAACCATAAGCTTTGTAAGGAAAGGGGCATTATCTGAGACGGGAGGGGGAGTGCAATGGAAGCACCCGGGAGGGCAACCTAACACTTTAAGGTGTGCGTGTGGGTGGAGAGAGCCTGAGGAAAACTGTCTAGAGGAGTTTCATCTTAAGTTGGGATCTCTTTAGGCAAATGGAGTGGGCAAGAATAGGGAGAGTACTCTAAGCTGAGATGACTACATGGCAAAGGCCCACACGAGAAGAGTGTGGAACTCGTGAGGAACTGAAAGAGACTCAGTCTGGAAGGTTCTCAACATTTCACACCATCAGCACTTTACAATCTACTGAGTTTTGTCAAACTATGCCAACATACGCCACATGCCAGTTTGGGCAGGTGGGCAGGAGGTCTCACCAGAGAAGAAAGTCTCCTTTTGAGCAATGAGGTGGCTCTGAACCTCCACATGGGAGGAGCACAGGGACACATCTGAGCCAGGCTTCCAGCATCCTTCTCTGCTGTTAGCCTTGTATTTCCAGGTTGCTCCATCAACCTTACTGGTAGATTTCTAGGAGCTGCCTCTTGACATGTGGCTTCTCCCACAACCTCTTGACATGTGGCTTCTCCCATAACCTCTCCTTGTGTGATGGTCAAAGAGAAACTGGATAGAGTTTTAAAAACATGATAAACTGCCCCATTGAGTACAAAACTCAGTATACACTGAGTATACCACACCCACCTGAAGTATTGGAACCCAACGTATCCCTGGGCTTTGGGCCCACTAGAAAATATCATGGGTCCCAGAGAAGAGATCAAAACTGCCCTTCTCCACTCCTTTTCCAAGTTCCCCAAGGGGAATAATCAGCTGCTCTGTATACTGTAAACCCTAAAGTAACCAGTAAAATAACAAAACAAAGAGATACGGCTAACAAGCCAAAAAGGAGATAAAATTAAATCATAAAAAATTCTCAATCCAAAAGAAGTCAGAAAAAAAAGAAAATGGAATAAAGAACAGATGGGACAAATATAAAACAAATAGCAAGATGATAGAATTAAACCTAAGTATATTAATAATCACACTAAATGTAACAGCCACATAAACATAGATGCAAAATTATAAACAAAACTTTAGCAAATTGAATTTTAAAATATTTCAAAAGGTCAAGTAGGGCTAATTCCAGGAATGCAAGGTTGTTTTAGCATTCAAAAAAAATCAATCAATGTAATTCAGTATATGAACAAACTAAAATATATATACTCATCTCAATAGATGCAAAAAAAAATTTGACAAAATCCAACATCCATTTCTGCTAAAAACTCTTAGCAAACTAGGAAAAGAATGGAACTTCCTCAATCTGATAAAGAGCATCTATGAAAACCTACAGCTAAAATCATATTTATTGGTCAAAGACTGAATGCTTTCCCTCCTAAGATCAGGAGCAAGACAATGATGTCTACTCTGAACACTTCCATTCAACATTGTACTGGAGGTTCTTGTAAGGATAATCGAGCAAGAAATGAAATACAAGGCATCCAGATTGGAAAAGATGAAATAAAACTGTCTTTATCCACAGATAACGTAACGATCTATGTAGGAAATTCTGTATACTCTACAAAAACACTACTAGAACTACTAAGTGGGTCTAGGAAGGTGAAAGAATACATTAGCAATATTCAAAAATCACTTATATTTCTATATACAAGCAACGAACAATCAGAAACAGAAAGCTTTTAAAATGCAATTTATAATAGCATCAAAAATATGAAATACTTATGGATAAGTCTGACAAAAGCTGTAGAGAACCTATACAATTAAAACTAGAAAATATTGCAGTGGTTAAAGAAGACCTAAATAAACAGAGAGATATATCCTGTTCAGGTTCAAAAACTCACCACTGTTTAGATGTCAATTCTCTCCAATTTGTCTTATTGATTTAACACATCCCAACAAAAATCCCAGCAGAGATTTTGCAGAAATTAACAGGCTGATTCTAAAATTCATATGGAAATGGAAAGGATCTAGAATAGCCAAAAACAACTTTGAGTAAGAACTATCTCATTTCAAGACTTATTATAAAGCTACAATAATCAAGACAGTGTGATGTTGGCACAGATAAATTTAAAAATGTAACAGTGGAACCAAATAGAGTCTAGAAATAGACCCACGTATATAGACAACTGATTTTTTACAAAGAAGCAATTGTGATTCAATGGCAAAAGGATAGTCTTTTCAAAAAATGGTGCTGAAACATTCATATGCAAAAAAGTGAACTTGTATCTATACCTCATGTCTATAGAAAAATGAACTCAAATAGATCACATGAAAACCTAACGTAAATCCTAAACTGTACACTCACAAAAATTAACTAGAACTGGATTAAAGACTTAAATGTCAGACCTAAAATCATAAGACTCCTAGAGGAAAACATAGGAAAAAATCTCCCTGATATCAGTCTTGGCAACGATTTTTTGAATATGACACCAAAAGCAGAGGCAACAAAGCAAAAATAAATAAGTGGGACTACATCAAACTAAAAAACTTCTGCATAACAAAAGAAACAATCAACAAGATGAAAAGGCAATCTATGAAATGGAAGAAAATATTTGCAAACCATGTATCTAATAAAGGGTTAATATCCAAAATATATAAGGAACTCATACAACTCAATA
This sequence comes from Ceratotherium simum simum, assembly GCF_057802395.1. Lineage (NCBI taxonomy): Eukaryota > Metazoa > Chordata > Mammalia > Perissodactyla > Rhinocerotidae > Ceratotherium > Ceratotherium simum. Next base: position 3,957,289 of record NC_141921.1, read on the forward strand.
GCAAAAAAAAAAAAATCTGATTAAAAATGGGCAAAGAACCTGGATAGACATTTTTCCAAAGAAAAAATACAGGTACATGAAATGGCCACCAGGTACATGAAAAGGTGCTCAACATCACTAATGATCAGGGAAACACAAATCAAAACCACAGTGCCATATCACCTCACAGGTGTTAGAACGTCTATCATCAAAAACACAAGAAATAACAAGTGTTAGATAGAATGTGGAGAAAAGGGAACCTTTGTGTACTGTTAGTGGGAATGTAAACTGGTGCAGCCACTATGGCAAACAGTATAGAGGGTCCTCAAAAAATTAAAAATAGAACTACCATATGATCCAGCAATCCCACTTCTGGGTATATATCCTGAGGAAATGAAATCCCAATCTCGAAGAGATATCTGCACCCCCATGTTCACTGACTATTACATTATTTACAATAGCCAAGACATGGAAATAACCTAAATATTGATGGATAAAGGGGTAAAGAAAATGTGAACAAATATTTGTGAATTTTTTAAAAACAATCTAAGCTATAAAACTTTTAGAAGATAACATAGGGAAAAATCTTTGTAGCCTTGGATCACGCAATGATTTCTTAGATGTGACCCCACAACCATGATTCATAAAAGAACAAACTGATAAACTGATAGACACTGTTAAAAGAATGAAAAGAAAGGCCACAGACTGAGGGAAAATATTCACAAAGCACAAATCTGATCAAGAACTTGTACCTAAAATACAAAAAGAGCTCTCAAAACTCAATAATAAGGAAACAAAAAGCCCAATTTAAAAAATCAACAGATTTGAACATACACTGCACAAAATATATATATGTCAAATAAGCATATGAAAAGATGCTCAACATCATAGTCATAGGGAAATGCAAGTTAAAACCCAATAAGACACCATGATACATTGACTAGAATCGCTAAAATTAAAAAGACTGACTAAACCAAGTGTTGGCAAAGATTCAAAACTATAGAACTCTCAAACATTGATGGTGGGAATGTAAAATGCTATAACCACCTTGGAAAATAGTTTAGCAGCTTCTTAAAATGCTAAACATATAGCTACCATCTAATCCAGCTATTTCACTCCTAGGTTTTACCCAAGAGAAAATAAAATATAAATCCATACAAAGACATGTACATGAATGTCCCTAGCAACTTTCTTTGTAATATCCAAAAACTGGAAAAAAAAAACAAACGCCCATCAACAAACAGGTCAATGGATATAAAAATTGTGGTATATCCAGACAATGAAATACTACTCAGTGACAAAAAGGAATGCACAACATGGATGAATCTCAAAATAACTATGCTGGGTAAAATAAGCTGGATTTTTAAAAAGAGGACACTATATGATTGCCTTTATGTAAATTTCTTTTAAAAGTAAACAAATGTGTAGTGGCAGAAAGCAGATCAGTGGTAGTCTGGGATGGTGGGGAATCAAGATAAGGAGGGCCAGGAGGAAGGGATTATGAAAGAGTACAAGGAAATTTTTGGTGGTGATGGCTCTGTCAACTATCTTGATAGTGGATATGGCTCTACGGGTGCATGCCTATGTCAAAACTTATAAAATTGTACTCTTTAAATGCATTCAGTTTAGTGTATGTCAGTTATACTTCAATTTTTTGAAAAAGAAAGGAAAAATCCTCCAATGGTTTCACATCACCACATTGCCATTTGAGTTTTATCCTAACCCTTTATTGTGGCCCACAGGCTCTGCATACTCCGGCTCACGCCTACCTCTCTCCCCTTATCCATACATTCTCTCCTCTACTGCCCCAGTCACAGTAGAGGCCTCCTTTCTCCTCCCTCCAAGCCCTTTCACACACCAAAGTCTTTGATTTGCTTTTCCCTCTTCCCCAAGACATTCTCTTGGCTGGCTCTCAGCTTCACTGCTCAGCACACCCAACACCCTTGAAGAAGGTCGTCCGGATGACCCAAACCACATGGGTACCACAACACCCTTCCTCTCTGCCACACAGGGCTTACTTCCTTCATGATGTTTGTCACCATCTGAAAGTTGCTTGTGTATTTTTTACCTACTTGTTTACTATGTCTCCTTCCTAAAAAGCAAATACTTGAAAGGTAGAGACCTTCTCTATCTTGTTCATTGCTTTATCCCAGTGCCTGGAGCACCCCCTGCCACATGGGATAAACTTAGTCAATATTTTTGAATGAATGACTAAATGCAGTACACTGCTGAAGTCTTAAAAGTAAAAGCCACTGAAGTGTTCACTTTTCATTAAATATTAGCAGTCTATCCATGTAAGAGAGCTTGGTTTTAGAGCATTTATCTTCCTAATACATACTCTTAATCCATTCATCTTCCTGACTTTCAGGAATGCTTACTTTTCTCTGTTTACAAGCCAAGATCAGCTTCTTTGACATATATAAGCTCCAGGCTGCTTTCTGACTGGGTCCCAATAATGCCTTCTATGATATTGTAATTTATCAAAAACTCAAGTTTAAAATAAAGAATTCAGGAGAGATTCCTTGTCTAAAAATGCAGGGCACATGGAGGCAAAAGCAAGTATTCTGATGTGGTTGAAATGTTGGGGTGGGGGAAGAAATGAAATGATATTTTATGTTGACCTCCTATGAGCCAAGCAAAACCTGTATATGGAAATATTATTTATCTCCTTTCTCAAAAAGTGAAAGCTGAGTAAATCTGATGTCAAAATCCATGTTCTTTCTTATAAGGGAAGTAGCTACAGGTAAAGCTAGAACAGTAGAAAACATTCTATTATCAGTCATCACAAGCTAAATTAAGCTGCAATATAGCCCAAAATCTCAGTGACCAAGTACAAAAAAAGTTTTTTTCTAGCTCATGCAAAGTCCCTTGTCAATTCAAATACCTACAAGGGCAGCTTTCTCCATGTTGGTTCAGCATTCAAAGATTCTTGAATTTTATGGCACCTCCATTTTGGTGCATATTTCTATGATCATTGGAGCAAGGGAAGAAGAACCATGGAGAATAGCTCTTTAGCTCTTAAACATTTCCACCCAGAAATGACCTGTGTCAATTCGACTCACGTTTCACCAGCCAAATCTGATCTCATGGCCTTGGCTACTGTCAAGGGGCTGGAAGGACAATCACCCCTTGTGCCTGGAAGGAAGAGACCAGAAATACTAGTGAGCATGAAGGTCTTCCTCAGGTCTCAGTCACGGAAGACCTTGAGCTTCAACTGAAGACAGGAGACTTTACACAGCGAGGCAGTGGACGGCCATGGAAGGTTTTGAGCACTTAGAGGCATTATCAAGACTTAAGTCTCTATTAAGGCCTAAAACCGGGATCTGTTATCCCATGACGCCTGATTTCAACCTAGGACACCTAGAAATGTTAATGGTGTTTATGCCTATGAGCACATAGGCCTGCACATCTACGCATTTGCCTTTAAGGTAAAAGGTAATTTAGACCCATCTCATCTTAATGTAAATAAAGATTAGCACATGTCGATATGCCCAACTCTACAGGTGGGAACTTTCTAATCACAGCCCCACCTCCAGTCAGTTATTACTGCCCCACACCCCAGCCCTGCCAAAACATCTTCCAAACAGCTGGAAGTTCTACTTGCTGACTTTGCAAAAGCCCCTCTTAAATTCCTCTTTCCTTAGAAAGTAACTCTGGCCAAGCACTAAGAAGTTCACACCAGATGGGATGCATTTACGCAGAGCCAGGGCCAAAGAACTCCCATCTCTTTGTGCATGGCCATGGGTTGGGCAGAAAACATTGTCTGAAGCTCTGCTTTTCACACCTGTCAGATGTAAGAGCTCTGTGTTGGCATGCTTATGGGTAAAAGAGGCTTACCTGATTAAGAAAATATTTTTAAACAGATATATACTTAGACAATTTTTCCACTATCATGCCTTTCCCTTCACATACTCGCGATCTTGAATCAAAGCCAAAAAGATGTTCTCTAGTCATGTCTTTGAAAGTTGGAGCTTGGATCTGTCCATTCCCTATTTAATTTATGAGAAAAACATGTTCTGACTACAATCACAAGCCAGTTACAGTCATTTCTTTTTCCAGGGCCTTTCTCTGTGGAGTTGGAATGTTCATCTTCAAGTTCAGGCCTCTTCTATTTGAAAGATATTATGCAGCAGGTTGGGTTCCCTAGAAAGTTTGAGACAGAAATTAGCATGCAGGAAGTTTATTGGAGATACTTAAGATCTACAGCTGTGGAAGGGAAGGATGCAGGATGGGCAGAGGGAACAGCCAAGCTGCAGCAAAGGCTTCAGCTGACCCCACAGGGAGCTTGGAAGCTGGAAAGGCCCTTTAAGTTACCCACTTTGCAGCAAAAGCAGTGGGCTTTCTGCATTGAGCTCTCATTGGATGCAGGCTACCCCAGAAAGGAGGCAGGGCTTTGGGTGAGGAACTCTCTCCAGCCCAGGGAAATTCCTAGAGAAGGCCAGAAGCATTTCCAGCCACTAGGGAGAAAAGGCATTCATTTCTGAGTGGGGATCTAGGTGGCATATTACAGCATCCACTACATATTTTATATATACGGGTGGAGTTCAAGTGAAGCAGCATGATGTCATGGGGTTGCCCACTGGACTAAATGAACACTAGACCAAGATTCTCCAAAATCTGCGTGACTTAAGTCAAGCAGAACTAACTCAGGCAATCATAGTGGCTCTGCACCCCAATAAAGATCATGCCTCCAGTCAAGCTCTTGGTGTTTCTGATCCTGCCCTGAACTCTGTAACACACAGTCCATAGCCAATGTCCAGGCTGCACCAGCCTGTAAGTGGAGGTTAGGAATAGATTTGTCTCACCCTGATACTTACTTGTGGTTTGTTCCTGAAAGGCTGATATCAGCTAACAAAGAGCCCACTGCTGTAGACCATCCTGTATTTTTAAATACAGATCCAACTCACCCAGAGTGACCCACGTGGAGGATAGCAGGTACTCTAGTCCCTTTCACTCTGCTCAGGATCTTACTCTCACTCCCAGATCCAAGCATGTACCTGGCTTGGGGATTTCTTTCATCCTGCTGGCCTCTGGGAAGAATTGAAGAAATGTGACTTCCCCAGCTGGGGTCCTCAACCTCTGTGCTTCCAGCTCACCATCGCTCTCTAACTCTTCAGCTCCTAGATGTTTCAGGTGACCTCTAGACGCAAGCTGGAGGATGCTGGTGTTGTGGGTCCAAATATGTCCCCCAAAAATAACATGTTGAAGTCCTAACCTCCAGTTGACCTAGAATGTGGCCTTATTTGAAAATAGGGACTTTACAGAGGTAATTAAGTTAAAATGAGGTCATTAGGGTGGGCCTAATCCAATATGACTGGTGTCTTCACGAAAAAGGGAAATTTGGACATAGTCACCCACACAGGGAAAATGCCACGTGACAGGAAAGCAGAGATCAGGGTGATGTATCTGTAAGCCAAGGAACACCAAAGATTGCCAACAAACCATCAAAAGGTAGGGGAGGGGCCGGCCCGGTGGCGCAAGCAGTTAAGTGCGCATTCTCTGCTGCGGCAGCCCAGGGTTCGCCAGTTCGGATCCCGGGCAAACACTGACGCATTGCTTGTCAAGCCATGCTGTGGCGGTATCCCATATAAAGTAGAGGAAGATGGGCATGGATGTTGGCCCAGGGCCAGTCTTCCTCAGCAAAAAAAAAAAAAAAGAGGAGGATTGGCAGATGTTAGCTCAGGGCTGATCTTCCTCACAAAAAAAAAAAAAAGATAGGGGAAAGACAGGGAATAGATTCTCCCTCACGCCAACCCTACCAACACCTTGATCTTGGACTTCTAGCCTCCAGAATCGTGAGACAATAAATTTCTGTTGTTTAAGCCACCCAGTTTGTGGAAGTCTGTTATGACAACCCTAGGAAACTGATATACCTGGGAACCTTGCCCATTCATAGCCAGCATCTTGGTCATTACTCTAGAAAGACGTACTATAGGCTGTCCTGAAATAATACTAGACATTACACCAGGGTCATGAGCATAAAGTAAGAGAGATAACAACAGCAATTGGAAGGTAGGTCATCTGCAAATCAAAACTACAATGAGAAATCACCTCACACCTATTAGGACGGCCACTATCAAAAGAAAAAAAAAAACAGAAAGTAACAAGTGTTGGCAGGGATGTGGAGAAATTAGAACACTTGTGCATTGCTGGTGGGACTGTAAAATGTTACACTTTGGAAAAGAGTATGGAGGTTCCTCGAAAAACTAAAAATAGAATTACTATATGATCCATCAATCACACTTCTGAGTATATATCCAAAAGAATTGAAAGCAGAATCTTGAAGATATATTTGCACACTCATGTTCATTGCAGCATTATTCAGAATAGCCAAAAGGTGGAACCAGCCCAAATGCCTGTCCGCAGATGAATGGATAAAGAAAATGTGGTATATACATACAATGGAATAGTATTCAACCTCAGAAAAGGAGGAAATCCTATCACATGCTACAACATGGATGAACCTTGCAGACATGCTGAGTGCAATAAGCCAGTAACAAAAAGACAAATACTGTATGATTCCAATTACGTGAGCTATCTAGAGCAGTCAAAATCATGGAAACAGAAAGTAGAATGGTGGCTGCCAGGGGCTGGGGGAGGGGGAAATGGGGAGTTGTTCAATGGGTATAGAGTTTCAGTTTTGCAAGGTGAAAAAGTTCTAGAGATCTGTTTCACAATAATGTGAATATAGTTAACACTACTGAACTGTACACCTAAAAATTAAGAGGATAAACTTTACATTATGTGGTTTTTTAACCACAATGAAAAAGCAAAAGAAGCTAGAGGCTAGGTCATCTGGCTCCCGGCCCAGCACACCGCCTTTCACTGCCCGCAGTGTCCACACCAATGCTTTGCAGAAAGAACAGGGACAGACTGGTCATTCGAAAAAGCACTGCTAATCCATTGAAGCCAGTAAATCAGGAAACAGGGGCATTCATTGATCATCTATTTGGGGGGCTCGAAGTACACATTATCTCACGTGGTCTTATCAGCAACGCTGTGGAACAGCGTTTCCTCATTTCTCCATCTTGTAGATGAGGAAACTCAAGCTCCAGGGGGCTACGGGACCTGTTCCAAGTCCCAAGGCTGATGGGAGGCAGACCTGGGGCCTCCACCCTCCAACCCGTTGCCTATTTGATGACTACATAAGTTCATAAAATCACTTGACTTACAGAGATTTTAGGAGCTTTTCAAAGAGGTAACTGGAACTCTCCCTCCGCAATATACACTCATTTGTGTGTTCGTCTGTTTTTTCTTTTCTTTCTCTTTTTTTTTTCTGGAGAGGAAAACTAATCATCTGGTGAAAAATATTTTCCTTAGAGATCATTGAAGGTATTTGGCTATTTGGATTGCCAAATATCACAAAAGAGAAAGAAGTGAGATGTGGACGGATGGTGAAAAGAAAACACTCAACTGTCATAAAAGGCTGGGGAAATGCTGCAGGCATGGCTCCGCTGCAGCCCACCACCCCCGATGTTCACACGGCCCTTCAGGTTGGCAGACCCTCAGGAGGCTGAGCCAGGGTGGCCTAGGCACCTCTTGCCAATCTCGGGAACCCTCTCAACTCCTGCCCACTGAAAACAAACCAATGGCCCCCACCCCAAGTCTTGATGTGTTCAAATTTCTTCCCCTCTTGCCAAAACCTGATTTCCTGTTTCTAAGAAAAAAAACTTTTAAAATACCTCTTAAAAAAAAAAAAAGTCTCCTTAAGGCAGCTTAAACATCAAAGAGCTTTTAGAAAGTAGTGTTCTGTTTGGTTAAGTGCACATGAATCAGAAAAAAATTCCTATTAAATTTCCCCTTTTAAGTGCTAAAGATTTCTACTGGACTTTGGCAAAATCTTTACAGACAAAACGTAGATGCTCGGGGGCTGCAAGGAGCGTTCCTCTGGTCCAATCTGCTCATCGCAGAGATGAGGAACCCGCAGCCCAGAGAAGGACAGCGCCTTACCTAAGGCCTCACTGTGAGGAAGCATCAGAACCAAACCCGAGCCCAGACTCTCAACTCCCAGGCTGGTGGTGTTTCCATGCATCTGTCCATTTCTCTTGAAATTGGAAGTTGTGAGATTTCTTTCCAAATCAAAGGTAATTTGAAGTTTGAAACATTCAGAAGGAAAGTAGTAACTCATCTCCTTTTTGTAAAAAGGCATCAGAGTCTAAAAAAGAGTAGCCATAACTACCTCTACTGAGCACTTGTTATATACACGCACTGTTCATTTAATCCCCACAACACTTCCATGAAATATTTACCGTATTCTCTCCAGTTTACAAAAGAAAAGGGACAGAAAGGGAGGACAAGGATTCACATACTGGTTCAAGCTTCTGCTCTATTTTTTGAGGGAAGCTCTTTCTAACGTCTGATATCAGTTTGTCCTCAAAGCCATCTTACGAAGTAGGTATTATCATCTCCATTGCACAGATGAGGAAATCAGATCTTGGAGAAATGTGTCCACTTTCCAAGTTCCCGGTGCCAGTCAGCGGTAGAGCTGGGATTGGAACCCACACCTTCGATGCCCCCACTCTTTATTACCCGCCTCACGGGGTCGTTTCGAGGGTCAAATCAAACCATGGAAGGGAAAGCCCTCTGTGCAAACTGTAAAGAACTTAACATATTTAAGGGATTATCATTTTTAAGTCTAAGTTGTATTTTCCTAAATTTCCACTCTGCCCTTTACCAAGAGGATCCTAGAGCCAGGCAATGACAAGGGGCCCACGTCTCTCAGCTAAAAAATATTTTCCAAATAAAAGATTTGATTGAGTGCACTCTTGTTTTCCTTGGGTGGCTCCCAACCACCCAAATGTTTAATTGGGCTGGAAAGTTTTGATCCCGATGGCAATTGTTGCAGGCAAATGAGGAACGTGGAGCCTTGCTCTCTGATCCTGCAGAAGAGAAGAGGGCCCGAAAAACCACAAAGAGCAGCTCTCCTGCTAGCTTATGCTGTCCAAATAGCAGCACTATTAGAGCAAATGCTAGCCCAGCCTGCTTGTTCCTTTGTTTATTCAAAGCTGTCTTATGAGCTTCTTGCACAAACTGTACCCTGCTTAGGCATGGGATATACAGAGAGGAAGGGCCTCCATCCTTCTCTTGAGGAGCCCATGGTGCTGAGGGCTTCCACTAACATCCCCCATGAATGTTCCCCTGCCTGGAATTTATTCTTCCCTCTTCTCTGCTCCACAACAATTTATGGCAGTGGTATGGAGTGAACAGTAACATCCTCCCCAAAATTCATATATTGAAGTCCTAACCCCCTGTACCTCTGAATGTGACTGTATTTGGAGACAGGGCCTTGAAGAGATAATTAAGGTAAAAGGAGGTCATCTGGGTGATCCAATATAACTGGTGTCATTGTAAGTGAAGGAGATTAGGACACAGACACACACAGAGGAAAGACCACATAAGGGCACAGGGAGAAGACAGTCATCTACAAGCCACGGAGGGAGAGGCCTCAGAAGAAACAACTTTGCCACTTTGGTCTCAGACTTCTAGACTTCAGAATTGTAAGAAAATAAATTTCTGTTGCTTACAACACCCAGTCTGTGGTACTTTCTTATGGCGGCCTGAGCAAACTAATACAACCAGCTAAAGCATTGACTCTGATCTGCAGGTTATGAGTTATTTTTGTGTTTACTGAATTAAAGACATAATGAATTAAAAAAAAAAAACCTGTGGGCCAACCCTCAAGAAGTTTGCAGTTGTAAGAAGAGACTAGTCTTTTTTCTTCCTTGCCCTGTACCAGGTGCTGGAGGCACTGGGATGAAAAACCTGCGGGTCTTCTTCACAGAGCACATACTCCAGCAGAGGAGCCAAGCTCACAAGCATCTTACGTGTAGTAATTTTCCGAGGACTGGGATAGGGGAACGCCATCATGTTGCATTCCTTTGTGTATACCAGAACCCAGCGATGGGAGTGACGGGGTCAGTGGAGTCCTCCTCGAGAAGAAACTCTCCAGCTGTCATGAAATACAAACAGCTGTTACCCAGGAGAGGGTGGGGACAGACCACGCTGGGCGTGTGCACCAGCCCAGCCACAGCAAGTCAGCACAAGTGAAGGAGCGGGAGAGGGGAAAGGAGGCTCAAGGCCGCGGCAGGGCCGGGGCACGGGGGCCTGTGGGTCAAGCAGGTAGCTGGGTTACAGCTGAAGGTGATGCAGACACGGAGGGGTTTCAGATAGGATTCTGCTCACATTTTACTGTTGCATCTTGCCCCTGCCTCGACCTCTCACAGAAGAGGCACTCAGAGGATTTGCTGATTTGAATTGAAGTGAGCAAACCTCAAGATGGTGTACAGACTACCTGCTAAGGGGAAACAATCCAGTTCCCTTTCTCCTCCTCTCTCCCTAACCAGACCTCCCCCTCCCTTCCTGCAAGCCCTCCTGGTGTGGGGTCTGCCCGGAAAGCTCAGGCTCACAGAGATCTTTCTCTAAGTCGTACTTCTTATTAGTGGTCACACCCATGCTATTACTCGAGAGGCCCTGCAGAGGTCTAGACCTCCTCAAGTTAGGCAGACCTGGGAGCCAGTCCTGATAAGTTCTGGGACCTTAGGACACGCCATTTCAGTTCTCTAAGCCTCAGTTTCCTCATCTTTAAAGTGAAGGTAACAATACCCGCCAGTATCCATTCTCCTTTTCTTCCTTCTATGATAGAACCCCATCCCATGTTAGCAGGGCACACATGGCCATAAGGTAGAGGCTAATTTCCCAGCCTCGTTTGCAGCTAGTGGCAGTCATGTGACCTAGCTCAGAGCAATAGGACAGGAGTAGAAGTGAAATGTGCAACTTTCAGGTCACTCCTTAAAGACACGCTCAGCAATTTGCCATGGGACCTCTCTCATTCTTTCTGCAGGCTGGGAAACAGAAACAACCAGAATAGTCACAAGGCCACACCAGGCAGATGACAGACTGACCTACCAGCTGGGTTCCTGGATGCCCTGCACCACTTCTCTGGTAGAACAAGGCAGGCCCGCCTGCCCAGAACCACTTAGCTCTGGACTCTTGCATACAAGAGGAGGAAACAACTGCTTGTTTATATCCCTGCACACCTGAGTCCCTTTGTGCACCAGCTCCGTCTGTACCCTATGGAACCCACAGCCTTATTCTGGAGATTGTAGATAGTATATTCAAGCTACTTGATACATAGTGGATCTGTGACTAGTTGATAGTAATAGCTAGTATTAGGATGAAGTGATAGAATGCAGTGACCGGCTAGAAGTGGGAGGCAATGGAAAAGGAAAAGTCCACTGGCCTCTGAGATTTCACACCTGAGTGTTGGGAGGATGGTGGGAGCCCTGACAGAAATGGGGGGTGGGGTGAGGAGGACGATTTGCGGAGGGAAAATAAAGGCAAGCCTTAGCAGTGCTGAATTGGAGTTGCTGGCATAGCACACACAAAGAGGTGCCAAGAGGCAATTTGAAATTCAAGCTGAGCTGAGGCTGAGAAACAAAAAATCAAGCAGGGTTGGGAGAGCTGAAGCTGTGGGACCGGAGGAGGTTTCTAAGGGAGAGAGCCGCACAGACAGATATTGGAGGGATAATGAGGAGACAAGTCTGGCTGGAGCAAAGTGTCTTAGGGGACAAGAAGGAGAAAGGACTGGAAAGGCAGGCTGAGTCAGATGTAGAACCGCACGTGCCCTGCTGAGGAGTTCAAATCTTCCTCTACAGGGAGTGGGCAGCCATGGAGGGGAATGGGGAGGGGGGATGCTGAGGGGTCTACCTGTTCTCCCGGAGGATGCCTAGGTGGACACAGAGGAGCCCACCTCCTCTGGAAGACCATCAGCCACCAGGTACAACCATTTCACTGGGATTTTAACAGCCACGTGCAAAATACACGGAACAAATTCTATCAACATTTGGCCTCTAGGTGTGGTGTGTTGTGGGAGTATAGAATGTTTTTAACGTAAAACATTAATTTAATAATTTGATAAATTATTAATAAATTAATAAAATTTAATATTAAAAATATTTTTTAATTACATGAAATTAAACGTTTTAAAAGAGGACTGAGTGTGTGTTATAACTAGGTAAATCAAAGCACTTTAAGGCTGAATACTTCAGGGAGATTCTTGTGGAGACAGTGAAACTAAAGTTTTGTCCGGAGTGACCCCATGGAATGGAAAGTAAGATCTTAAGGAGGAGGAAAGAAAGATGTCTCAGTCCTCCAGTCAACAACCGTGGTTGGGGGGTCTACTCTATGTCTTTGTGTGCTGGGTGCTGTCAGTTCACAGCGGATGGAGGGGAGAGACAATAAACAAACAAATCGGCTGGGAGCTGTCAAGTGCTATGGTGAAAAACAAAGCTGGGTGAGGGATACAATGAAGGGCCAGCTGCCTGACCTCTGGGACGTTCCCCAGAGGGCAGTGACGGGGAGCCATGCAGCTCTCAGGGGTAGAAGGAACAGCAAAGGCCCTGAGGTGGCAAAGGGCGTGGCACGTTTGAGGAAGAACCGGGAACAGCTCAAGGCTGGCATTAGGGTGAGGCAAGTGAGGTGCCTAGGATGCAAAATGTAAGGATGCACTCACTTTCAGGGCCACACAATTGCCAACCCAGGAGTGAGGGTCTCCTTGCATTTTGTGCCCTATCCACCATTCTTCCTGTCTTGCCTCACCTTAGTCCAAGCCCTGGTGGCAGGAGCTGAGTATGAGATGGGGAAAGTGGCAGCAGGCCTCAGAGTGGCCAGCAGACTCAGAAGATATGGGTGTCAGGAAACCCAAGGCCACAGAGGCCTCACTTACACGATCTTCCTAAGAAACTTGATGTAAAGGTCCCAAGAAACCCTACATGCCTGGGGGGTTATCTAAAGGGTGAGAGGAGGGTTTGGATTCACTTCTTGATGTGTTCCAGGATCTTCACTAAGAAGCATAGTCCCAGCCTTGTCTCCCAACATGACATGGCTGTGCAACCTCAGGCAAGCCCTTTCCTTACTCTGGACTCAAATTTCCTTTACTGTACCATGAAAAGATTGGATTCCATGAACTCAAAATCCTCCCACCACCACCCAGGTCCAAAATTCTATGATTCTAGGAACTCAAAACATACCTCTGTTTTCAAACAGAGCAGAAGTGTTGCATGGAGGCTATTAAATGCTCCAAGAAGACAGAGGTTTTTCTCTTCTTCCCCAAGTATTCATATGGCACTCAGGAAGTAGTTTCAGAGCTCCAGCCGGCCCAAACTTGGCCAGATTCTGGGATCAATCTCTCTCCAGGGGAAGGAAGAGCCTCTCTAGGTTTATGATCCTTTGCAGACTCTCTGTGAGGATTGGATGGGATTCCATGTGGAAGAGTGTGCCTGTGCGTGGCGGCACCTTTCCATTCATGGCCCTTCCCCCAGATGTGAGCACCTTGCCAAGTACTAACTGTATGGGTAGACACATCTTCCCCAGAGGTCAGCATAGCTGTTTCTTGTTCTGCAAGTTTCAATTGCTGAATCACTGTACCTTAACACAGTGACAGAGAATGGGAGGGAAAGCAGCGTTTGGACACTTAAAGGCCTGTTTTCTCAGATGTCGCAATGCAGGCTAGTACTGTCTTTATTCCCTGATTGTCCTGGAAAAGAAAAACAGAAAAGCCTTATTCATGGTTTATTCTCATTCCAGAGAGGATCAGCGGGTCCTTTCTCCAGTTGTTCTTTTTGTCTTTAACTGGGGAGGAGCCCAGGGACATGTTTCACAGCTAAGTCAGGAGCTTTTCTCCAAATTCAGATTCAAGCCTTGAGCAAAATGATGAATCATTGATTATCTTGCTCAGTTAAGAGCATCATGCGCTTTCCTGATGAAACTTCACTTCAAAGAAGGACTCGTTTATTCATCAAATATTTATTTAGCACCTACTTTATTTCAGATGCTACTTTGGCAGGTTGGCAGGATAAATCAAGGCAGCCAGAGGTGCCTAGGGCAGGGTGGTGTGGTGGGTAGAGCCCTGGTTCTGGTGGTAAGAAACCTGTTTCGCCCCCTGGTATTATTTTAATTTACTTTCTGTGCAATCTTGGGCAAATCACCTGACCTCTTTGAATCTGGGGTATAATAAATCCCTGATGATTAGATTGTTCTGAGGCGGGTGGTATGCTGGCCAGACGTCCGAGGTTCAGACAGACAGACCTGGATAAAATCCCAGCTATGCCACTTACTAGCCTGTGGCCTTGGATAAGTCCCTTCACTTCTCTGAGCCTCAGTTTCCTCATTGCAAAATAGAAATAATAAGACATCTCTTGAAAGACTATTGTGATGGTTCAGAGCTAAGAGTAGCAAACGAAAGCACTTTATGAAGTTCAAGGCAGGGAGGAGATTTTTCCAGGCCAAATTGGAATCCATTCTGAACTTCTAGCTGTTCTTGAGGTTAATTCTCTCATTCATTGTTTGATTAGGCCCACCTGACGCAGGCTGCAGGAGGACTAGACTCTTTGAACTTGTGCTTTTTCCTTTTCTGTAAAACAAATCCTTGGTTGCTAAAACCTGAAGTGAAAACAAAGAGACTTACCCAGGTCACTTCTGCAGTCTGCTTTCCCTCGTCGTGGGTCTCACTCCTCCTGGTGGTGGTGCTCTGGCTGCTTTCTCTGCATACGTGCAGCTGTGCTTTCTGTGACTCAAGAGACACCTTCTCTCCTCTTCCAGCTGTACTTCTGTCAACTTTTGCTCTCAGGTTATTTCAGAGAAGGCACATCTCTCGTGGGTGTTCCCTCTAGATGGGGCCAGAGTTTCCATTCTTTGGCTCATCTTGCACATGCAAACACATCTACTAAATTCTGGCATTCTGAACTGTGGGTAGTCTGGGGCCCAGCGGCCTTTCTGGGCAGGGCGCTGTGAGTCACGAGTGGAAAATCAGAGTAGCTGGTGTCCTGAATCTAAGTGTCCCCATCCCTCCACCCTTGGAGGGTGGAGGCCTCTCTAAGGCTCTGCAAAGATTTTCCTGAGGGCAGCATAGAGCAGGGGTGTTCCAATGGAGCCCACACCTGCCCTGGAGTCTGCCTGGTGGCAGAACCGGGGGCTTGGTGGTCCTTCTAGGGCTCTATTTGCTGGAGCTGATGAGTGTGGACTTTTTGCGGGGGAGTAGATGGAGGAAGGAGTCGATATGTGTCTGAGGGCCTGATGGAGAAGCCGAGGGTGTTGAGGAGGGTGGAAGGGTTAGTGTGGCATCCGTTTCTGCTGTCTGGAAAACTGGGACATGATAGGTAGACAGAGGATGTTTGTAAAACGTGAAAGTGAGATTTGGTTCACTGATGCAGCGGGCAGGGGTCTTTCTTGTTGTTAACTCCCAGTACCTTGAGCTTTCACGGCACTGATTTTATAGGGTCTCCCTGTCAGGTTGTCAGGTCTGACACCTACTTGGGAGACTGTTCCAAACTCTTCTCTCTGAAAGCTTCAGTTTCCTTGTTTGTAAAGTAGGGATGATGATGTTTTTGCCTCGGATCCTGGGTGCAGAAGTCAAGTTAGATGTTAAAGTATGAAATTCTTCAAAAACTCTAATCCCCTGGGCAATTATTAAAATCTAGAAAGAACAAAACTTAGCTTGTGAAAAGCCTAAGAGCAAGGGGGTAATGGGGCAGTTATATCTGTGTTGGCTCAGGGTCATGAAAGGAAAACTTGACTTCAAGGGCATGTCTTTTTTCAAAACAGAACATTCCTCTGCATTAGCTGACTCCTGAAGGAGTCCCTCCCACGAGTGTCCACTGAGTTTCTGGTCAGTGAAGATGCTAGCGTGTGGACACTCACCAAGATGGCAGATATCGAGCCTGGCAGTGACAGCGGGGTCGGGATCCTCATTTTACAGAGGAGGAGACCAAGGATTAAAGAAGTTCTGAAACTGGCTAATTTCCCCACTATTAGTAAGAGACAGAGCCGGGATTTGAACCCAAGACTTCCTGACCTCAGAGCCTGTGTTCCTGTCCACATACCATGACTGGAGTCTACTCGTGATGGGAACCATCACCGAGGAGACTGCTCTACAAAGGGGCCTCAATTTCTTTATTTCTCAGAGCTGTGAGGATCCAATGAGATGGACAAAGCAGGGATAGTAACCCCACATTACAGATGAGAAAACAGAGGCGTGGTGTTTAAAGTGATACACATATGTAGTATACACTACATATAATTCTTGTTTCGTAGAAGAGGAAACCGAAGCCCAGGGATAATTAAGCTACATATATATATGTGTGTGTGTATATATATACACATACATTAATATTGTGCTCCAACTCTGTGCAGGTTCTGTTCTCATAGTTATATCTCTCCAAACCTCCATTTCTTTTTTGTAAAATGGAGACGAGTGGCTGAACCAAACGTGACCATCTCGAAAGTGTCACACTTGGATTTTGAATCTAGACCTTTCTGACTTTAAAACTCATTAAACTCTTGAATGTTAAAAGGATCTTAAGGCTTCTAAGTGACTATTTTCTTCTACCTTGATATCACAAATATGTGGCTCCTAAAAGCAGCTAAATGTAGAAGATTTTATCAGTTGCTAGCCAGGGTAGACACTTTTGACAAATACTTCATTGAATCTGCGTAGAAAGTCTTCAACTCTGAAGTTTATATGAATAATTCACTTGTGGAGTCGAAACTCTTCATTCTACCATGTAAGAAGGCTGCCTCTGAATAAATCCTGCCTGGCATGTTGCCCACGAAATGGTGAGAGGGAAAGAATTTGTTATTAACTGCCTCCAAGAGAATGGACACTCAGGGCTCTATGCCAAGTGCTTAAAATTAAAATGGCCTTTGTCCTCTTGAGGTGCAAGAAAAGCTATATTGGACAAAAGCATGGAAGACATGGTCAGAAACGCTTGGCCAATCTCTGCAGAAAGATTCCTTTCCAGCCAAGGTTGTTGACCAACCACGAGCTTAGGAAAGGTCAGCAGGATGCCTGAGGAACACAAGTACCACTCGTGGCCCCAGGCACAGAAGAGAGTGGGGCTAATCGGCTGGGCCTGGAAGAGGAGCTGTATATCAGAACTTTCAGGGCAGCCTCAGCAGAAACTCTGGCATGAGCAAAGGCTGAATCTGGGAAACTGAAATTGGAGGCTAGGGCCACATTGGGAATGATCATAAATGCCTGAATCAGAAATTTGGACTTGACACACTAGACAATGCTGAAGGTTTTAGTAGTAAAGAAACATAATCAGAACAGTTTTAGAAAAACCCATCTTTTATTTATTCATCAACTATCTATTGGGCCCATTGCCAGGCATTGCATCTTTTCACTACTGCTCATGCCATTACTGGCATACTTAGAGTCTAGCGCACAGACTTTGGGTGGTTTTAAGTGTGGGAAGTGCTGCAGTGGAAATCTGTGCAAGCTGCAGCAGACCCAGAGACAAGGGCTTGAGTGCACGTAGTCAGTTTAGGAGATAATCTCAAGAAGCAATCATAGGGGATTGGGGAAATGAGATGGGAAAAGGAAGCTAATACCCCTGGGCAACTGAGGCTTAATCCCACTGGATGCTTCTGGCAGACTGCAGCACGCACTTCAGAGTTGTCTCACCTAAGGATCGAGGAAGCTGGGGTATTTAACTACCAACTTCTGTCCTTCATCGGCCAAGGGCTGCTCCCTGGAGACAGGAACGCCCAGGCTGCCCACAGGCGATGCTCCACCGCCACAGAAAGGCCTGAGGCAGATGGTCCCAGAGGCTGGTGGTGTGTATGGGAATGGGGAGTCCGGAGAGGATCTAAGCAGGGGAGGAGACAAGCCCCCTCCGTGATTCCCTGGGGGGTCAGGGAGGGCACCACTGCACAGGCGGTACTTGTGCTGAGGCTGGGAGGACCAGCACAGCAGAGTTCCCAGGGTCAGTGCAGTATGATAGTACTCAGCTCTGATAGGAGAACGAGAGAGGGGAGCAGGAAGGGTGAGTGACGTCACTGAACACGTAAGCAAGAGCCAGATCTCGAAGGACCTTGGGCTCCCTGTAAGGGCTTTAGATTTTCTTCTGTACCCAACAGGGAGCTACAGAAAAAGTTAACTAGGATGTGACATCATCCGAATAGCATGCTTCTGTGGAAGAGGGATGGGGAGGCCAGACCTGGAGGTAGAGAGACCATTTAAGAGGCAGCGGTGGGGAGGGGTCTATTACAACACCCAGGTGAGAAATTAAGGCTTGAACTAGAGCAGGGGCTGTGGGATTAGAAACGAGGGAACTGACAGGAGAGATATTTAGGGAGAAGATGCTACAGGCTGCCTAGGCTGAGTCTAGAAGGATATGTAGAGTTTTCTGCTGGAAGAGTTAGGGAAGAGAAGCAAATTCTAAGGAAAGGAGTAGTTGGTAAGAATATAACAAATCAGGAAGAGAGCTGAGGGGCAGCACCTGGAGGCACCACCACAACCACATCTAGGGCCTGGAGGAATTGCAGCCAGCCAGGAGATGTCCTCACACAGAAGCCAAGGGAGGCGTGCAGCTCAACCAGCATAGCTGGTCAGCAGAGCCCACTGGAGAGGTCAGGGCAGAGGAGGCCCGTGCCAAGACTGAGGAGTTGGTCATCAGGAGGGAGGTCGCTGAGACTCTTTTACTCTCTCAGTGAAGGACCCCTCAGTCAGGTGACAGCCTGATGGCGGTGAAGATTGGTGAAGACGTGGAGGCCGGTGGGGGCAAGGAGACTACAAGAAGTTTGGCTGTGAATAGATGAAGAGACGCATGTGGCTTCGGTGGGTAAGGGTGGTGTGTACTGGGCAGGGGAGGGGAAGCTGTGGGACGCACGTGAAGCATCTTTAAGCTGAGGAGGGCAGACCAGGCTGTGGCCTGAGGAAGACACCAGAAGCAGAAGAGGTTGAAGATGATGAAAAAGGAAGGACTTCTTGAAGGAGGAGCCAGTGTTTTAGTAGAAAGAATTGAGACTCCTTTAGTAAACCCATTACGGCCATTCACTATCTGGTGACCATGGTAACCAGCCTCCAAGGGGACCACCAATGATCACCACCTCCTGGTATTCACACCCTTGTGTGGTCCCTTCCCAGAGAGTACCAGGGTTGTTCTGTGTGACCCATAGAATATGGCAGAAGTGGTGGTGTATCACTTCCGAGATTGAGTTATAAAAGACGCTGAGGCTTCCCTTTTGCCCTCTCCCCCTCATCACTCGCTCTGAGGGAAGCCAGCAGCTATGCCATGAGCAGCCCTATAATGATGCCACATGGAAGGAACAAAACCCTCCTGCCAATAGCCCCGTGAGAGAGCTTGAGCTTGGAATTGGGCAGCCCAGCCCCAGATGACCGCAGCCGCAGCTGACTGCTTGACCAGTCTCATGAGGAACCCTGAGCCAGAGCCACAACCCTAAGTCCCTCCCAGCTTCCTCACCCTCAGAAACTGGGCAAGTTAATACTTGCTTGTTCTCTTAAGCCACTACTTCTTAGGGGTGATTTGTTACACAGCAATAGATAACTAGTACCGTGATCCTCCTGGCATGGTTGTTGCGAGGGTAAAACAAAATAAACAACGGTATGGCCTAGGGATGCATGAAATACAGTAGAGAGAGGAAGAGGCAGACTCAGGGGTTCAGGTGGGATAAAGGGCCCCCTCTCCTCATGACCTGGGAGGTAAGGAGCAGAAGTTCTAAGTCCTATCTGACTGAGCACTGCCCCCACCCGGTACAGTGAGTACCTTATGCAGAGCATCTCACTGAACCCCCAGGATCTTCCTTGCAGGATTGTGGCATTACACAGTTGTTCCCAGAAAGAAACCGAGGCTGGCAGAGGTTTGTTTAGTAATTCGATGCAGACGCAGAGCTGAGAGGGGCAGGGAATGGGGTGGCAGCCTGGAGGAGAGGGGAGGAGGAGCTGGGGGAGGGGCAGGAGAACTGCCCCCTCCCGGGCAGCCAGCTCCCTAAGCAGGAGACTTCCCTCACATCTCTACTTGAAGGCCCAGCTCACTTTTTCTCCTTTTAAAGTAAAAACTCCGGGATATACCCAGGCCATCTGTGTTTACCAGAAAGGGCCATTTTTCCACCCCCCTGACGTCCAGGAAGGCTCTCCAAGAAGGAACAGAGCGTGCCTCCCTCCCCGCCCTTCACCTCCTCCCTGCCAGCCAGCCCAGCCTGGCTCCGTGCACCTCCATCCAGAGAAGATCAATGTGCCTTGTCAAGTGCTTTGAAGAAGGAGGCCAAGGGTCTCCCCGTGCGCTTCCTTCACGTAGTCCTGGGTACACCGGAGACGGTGCCTACCATCAGAGCCATTTTCCTTTTCAAGTGAAAATTATGTCCCCAAGACTAACGAAACACATCAGTGCTAGTCTTTTCCAGAAATCAACCAACCACATAAGAAATCTTTAATTAACAAACGTGTTAATAAGAGTGGAAAAATCAGCTGCTAAGTCATTGCCTCATTTTCAAATTGTTTTTTAGTTATAGAAAGACAAAGAAATCTGTGGCTTAGGCATCTAAGTAAACAAAACAAATAAACTTAAGGATTTTTTAGTAAAAATAAAGCAGGATTCACTTCTTGATACTGTTTTTCTATCTGGAGTCACTATTTTTCTTGATGATAGTAATATCTAACAAGTGTGCGTTTGTATGTATTGGTATTTTGCAAAACACTTCTTCAAAATTTACCCCTATGTATTTGTACGTATTTTGTATTTGTGTATATTTTGCACTTTGCAAAACAATTCCCTGCTTAACTTTCACACCACCTGTGTCCAGCTGCCAGGCAGGGTCATCACCCCTTTGCAGAGGAGGGGACTGGCGTGCTGGGAGGCGGGATGGTCGTATAGGCAGGTGTGGGGTTGGAATTGGACAAGCCCAGGCTTGAATTTGGGCTCTTCCACACACTGGCCTGGGTGAGGTTCTTAGCCTCTCTCAACCTCAGTCTACTCGTCTGTAAAGTGGGGATGATAACAATACCAGCTTCAACGAGTTAAAATTCTTCTTAGTGTTTAGAACCCAATAATTGGTCAGTAAGTAAATGACATTTGTTTGTGTTGCTATTGTTGTTGTTACTTTAATCTGCTCTGTCGGGCTGTGAGGATTAGAGGCAATGTTTACAAAAATGCCGAACACAGGGCTCAAAACAGAGAAGGTGTAAATTTTGAAGAGGTAAAGCTGGGATTGTGAGTCAGCAGTTTCTAATTCCTGAATAATTCATCTTTCCTCTGCATCCCCAGGTACCTGGGCATGGGATCAATGGGACACATTTCTTAGCTTTGAGAATAAGCAGACTAAATCTTTATTGTAAAAAGAAAAAGAAAAGAAAGGAAAAAAGGAAGGAAAGAAACATTTTACTGTCTGCCCATTTTTGAAGATTCAGCACATTTCCTGGGCTGAGCCCTGGGTGAAGCAGAGATTAGGAATCTGCAATATTTCAGTGTCTCCCCATCTCCTTATCCTTATTCAAACCCTCTCTAAGTGGGTCCTGCTCCCTTTCCAGCCACAGTCCCTCTGGGCAAATCTCCCTCCACCCACACCTCAGTCCCCACTTCCCAAACCTCCCCGCCTCTGCCCATGCTGAGGCCTCTGCCTGAAGTGCCTTCCCTTTCTTCCCCCGGTGAAAAGCCGCCCACTCCTCCAGCTCTGAGGGGAGGTCTGCTTTTCCCGTCAGACCACCGGATGGGGACATCTTGGCAGACGGGGCAGTATCTCCTCATCTCTGTCCACTTAGCACCAGCACAGGTGTGGCACCGGGGAGATGCTCCATGCGCGCTTATTGAGCACATGAGTGGGAGTGAAGCGACTGACCGGAGTTCTTTCCTGGCCAAGCGGGAGTGGGGGAAGCTCAGCATCCCAGCCCCCGGGCCTGCCCCACTGGAGGGAACACCCGCCACCTGGGAGAAGATGGTGGAGACGGCACGAAACACTGTTCCTCTGCATCGCTCATCTCCCGGCCGTCAGGATGATGGAAAAAGTGCATCTTACCCTGGTAATCACAAATCATCTGGGTGTTGCTCTGGTTTTTCTTTAAAAGGATTATTAAAAGGGAGGGACCCTCTAATTACGGCCATGTGGAGAAAGCATCACACATTTCAAGATAGGTCATTTGAGAGAGGAGAAAAAGGGCTCTTGTACTGGCCTGGCTTTGGTCCACAGCCTGTCTCTCTCCAGGTCCTTAGAAATGCCGCCACATGGGGAGGAAGATGACCGCAGTCGCAAGTGACATGCAAGTGACATGCATTGGCTCTGAGTGCAACACAGCTGCCGGATGGAGAAGCCGCTCTCCAGGACGCCTGTCTCCCACTCCTTGCAGACCTGGGTTCAGGTCCAGCCTCCTCATTTGCAAACCTAGTGGCGTTCCCCATTCAGAGACTCTCTGTTTCCTGTTTGGCAAACACTGAGTTAGTAAAAGCAAACCCTCAGCCTTGTGATGAGGATGAACAAGGCCATCAGCTCCATGAGGACAGGTAGCCTGTGACGGGCTGAGAGATGGCCACCTTCCTCTCCCTCAGTGAACAGTTGTTGGAGACGTGAATGAACAAATCGTGTTAGCCCTGGGCCCCCAATAAATTACACTGACGTTAGTTTCTTCTTTTACTGCCAGGAAAAGTTTAGTCCGATAAATGTTTATTAAGCATTTGCTCTGGATGTGCTCAACGCCGTGGGGGGTACAAAAGAGAAAACCACGTGAGCACCCCTCCAGGCTGTAGATGATCTGAACTCAAGTAAAATGCAAGACAGGATGAGCTAAGTGGACTCAGAGAAGGAGGCTGTGGGAGGCTGGCTTGTGGGCAGGACCTGGTTGATCCAGCTGGCAAAAGGAAATGAGGAAAGAAGGCTTTCTAGAGGAGGCTGAATGCCAGTGTCCACACAAAAGAAGGTGTTAAGAACAATTGTGGGGTACACTTGGATTTTATTAGACCAAGGGATCCGGGATTGCCCAGGCCCCCTTGCCCATGAAAAATCAAAGACAATATTAGTGCCTGGACTTGTACCCAAAACCTCCAAATGGAGTTTGCTGGAGTTTTTCTGAAGCTCGTAAGCCCAAATTCAGGTCTTAGGATCATACCACCAGCCAGCTATCTGTGTGGGACAAGAGACCAGAGCTGAAAGTACTTGAGCACATGCCTGAAGGCGAGGGGAAGAGCATATGCCTGCAGGCTGGGCCCTGGCTTCCCTCCTGCTCCTGGCTCGAGGAGGGCAAAGCAGAGCCCCACACTCCCATGCATGACCTTTTAGTACACAGGGATCCCCCCAGTAGTGCTAATGAGTTTATCTCACTGTCTTGGGATCTGACCAATCAATGACCAACTCATCCACAATACTGGGGGAAGAGGAGGAGGTGAGGAGGAGGAGAAGAGGAGGGAGGCTTCCCTGCTGAGCCCCTCCACTCATGGCTCTGGTGGGTGGGCATGTCTTACTGTTTTCTGGCTCTGTGCCTTTGCCCCCACTGTGTCCTCTGTCTGGAATTTCCTTCCCCTCTGTTTTGCTAAAACCTACTCATCCTTCAAGACTCAGCCCAGGATCACCTCTTCAGGGACGACCTCCCCTGGTGCCCTGAGTCAGCTGCTCGCGCAGAGATAAGCACAGGGTACCACCATGTCCAAGCGTAGCACTAACTACATTGCATTCTCATCATCTCTTTACTTATCTGGGACTCTCCAACATCAGTGAGTTCCTCAAGGATAGGGAACCCGCCTTCTTTTCCTTTTCTAGTCCAGCATAAGTGCTATCACATGTTGGTTGTTGAGAAGGTGAATGTGAAAGTGGGGGAGGAGGGAGGAGCATTTTCCAACAATGGAAAGTGCTATTCTGATAATACTGAGGTCCCTGTCACTTGCAGTGGGCAAGTATCCTGTGCACGTTGTGGAAGAGGAACCTCCGTTGAGGTTCCTGCAATGCTAATCCCAGCCCAGACTCAGAACTAAAAACTCCTGGGAAAGGCAAGGTCCAGAGTGAGGGACCCACAGGACAGCCTGTGTGCTTGCTATTCTGCGCTCGCTCTCTCCCTCTCTCTCTCTCTCTGTCTTTCACTCACACGCACACACACACACACACACACAGGCATCTGAATGTATCCAGATGGCCCCCGATAATGACAACTCCTTCTCCTTGCTGATACTGTAACCCTTCGTACACACCTTCCCAGTTTCGACTTCGTTCAAGTCGCACAACAGTCCTGCTCTGCCCAGAGGCAGATCTTATCCTTGCTTCCTACATGAACCAGTTTGATAAGGTGGAAAGATTCTTGAACAAGTCAGAAGACTGAGTTTGTACCTGGACTCTATTGAGATTTGCTGTAGAGTGAATGTCTGTGTCCACCAAAATCCATAAATTGAAACCTAATCCCCAATGTGATAATATTTGAAGGTGGGGCCTGTGGGAGGTGATTAGCTCATGGGAGTGCCGCCCTCATGAATGGGTCAGTGCTCTTATAAAAGAGACCCTACAGAGCTCCCTTCCACCTTCCACCATATGAGGACACAGAGAGAAGGTGGCCGTCTATGAACCAGGAATTGGGCACTCACCAGATACCAAATCTGACGGAAACTTGATCTTAGACTTCGCATCCTCCACAACTATAAGATATAAATTTTTCTTGTTTATAAACACCCAGTCTATGGTATTTTGTTATAGCAAGCCAAATGGACTAAGACAAGATTTAAGGTTGAGAACCTCGAAAAAATTACTTAACCTTTAAGGCCAAAGCAGGAGTTTCCGGGAACGTGAGAACTTGCAAATTGTGGCCTGTCCCTCCTGTGGACTGTAAGCTCTGTGGGACAGGGCCTGTGCTGGCTGTGTTCACCCTGGATCTCCAGGACCTCGCCCTGTGCCTGCTACGTGATCAGTGCTCAAATTAATAAACAAGTAAGTGAAAAGTGAACGTTCCCTCTGAATTTCAAAGTGCTGTGTTTAGCAATG
Organism: Ceratotherium simum simum; assembly: GCF_057802395.1. Lineage (NCBI taxonomy): Eukaryota > Metazoa > Chordata > Mammalia > Perissodactyla > Rhinocerotidae > Ceratotherium > Ceratotherium simum. The sequence continues at coordinate 3,982,015 of NC_141921.1, forward strand.
TCAGAGGCCTAAGGGAGGAACGGAGGTGTTGTCACAAGGCCTTCCAGGCCTGAACTCCATGAGTCAGCTTTGCTGCTGACATGTGTACAGCACGTTATAGACCACAAAGCGCTCTGATCCTTACAAGACCTCACTGGTGAGTGATTTATCCCCCACTAGGTTCATGGAGGGCAGAATTCTAATTCCTGCTGTATCCCAGGACCCAGCCCCTGCTCTGGCACATGGCAAACGCTCAGTCAGTGTCTGTCCATTCATTTGTGCAGAACTCAACAAAGTAGTGACCTGATGCTCAGAAAAGTAGCTGATTCAGCTTGCACAGCATGTTGGTGACAGAGCCAATGCTATGCCCAATGTTCTGTACTTCCTACTGTATTATATCAAGTATTGTGTGATTTCATGCTTGAGGCCATGAGGGAGACTCAGAAGCAGTGACTCATCACCCTACCCAATTGGCCACTGTGCCAATCAACAGCCATGAGGACAGGGTTCTGCCCCGTGCCAGAAGGGCTCCAGCTGCGATGATGCAGTGACTGACTGCAGGTATCCTTGGTAGTCTCTGAGCTTGGAATACATAAGCTGTGGTGACAGTTGTGGGGTGAGCCGTGTCCCCAAAAAGATATGTTGTAGTCCTAATCTCCAATGCCTGTGAGTATGACCTTATTTGAAAATAGGGTCTTTGCAGATGTAATCAAGTTAAAATGAGATCATACTGGATTAAGTGGTCATATTGGATTAAATCCAATGACTGGTGTCCTTCTAAGAAGGCCATGTGAAGACACAGAGGAGACAGTGAGAATGCCATGTGACGTGGGAGACAGATTGGAGTGATTCATCTACAGACCAGGAAACACCAGGCATTGTTGGAAGTCACCAGAAGCTAGGAAGAGGCAAGGAAGTATTCCCTAGAGCCTTCAGAGGGAGCATAGCACTATTGACACATTTCGATTTCAGACTTCTAGCCTACAGAACTGTGAGAGAATAAATTTCTGTTGTCTTAAGACACTCAGTTTGTGGTACTTTGTTATAGCAGCCACAGAAAACTAATACAGTAACAAAAGCCTGAAGTAAGAGATGTTTCTCTGCAGTACAGGCCAGAGGAAACAATGCGGGGAAAGGGTCAGAGGAGGAAATAAAAGGAGATGGACACATAATTCATAGTTAACACTTGAAGACCCAAAGATCCCTGTTACATACAGTTTTAGAAGGTTTATATTTTTCTCAACACAATCAAATGCTATTAGCAGAGAGAGAACCGTGTCTGTGTGTGTAATTTATATCTACACAATTAGGGAACAGTGTTCTCCTCAGAATAGGACAATCATCTGATTTGTTTGTTCACGATCTGGAGAAAGGTGGGTCCAGTCAGTCAGTCGACAGGTGTTCACTGAGGCCTGCTCCCTGGGGCTGGCACTCAGAGACGGGACATGTGAGGGTCTTGCCCAAGGGAGCTCATAATTTAGTTTGGGAGATGTTACATTGAGTCAGGCACACAACTTCTGTTTGATGGAACTCCTTAGGTCACACAGGGGAGGCAGGGCAGGAAGGATTAACAGAGGAGGTGTTCATCTGAGCTGACTCACTGAGGAGAAATGAACCCTGGGGTTGCTTAAAACAATCAAGGAGACAAAGGTGTGAGAGCATTCGTGGAAGAAGGGAGCTCACATGCAAAACCCAGAGTCAGGCCCCTGGAGGGACCAGCGGTGTCCTTAGATTTGGCTGGACCCCACAAAAACGAAGGAGGCAGATGAGATTTGTTGATTGCCTTTTTAGCATATGTGAATTTCTCACTATACGTATTCACATTTATAAGAAACGAAGCTTATTTTTCTATAAAGCACCCTATTTTCTATTCTAAGCCCACATTCTGCCCAAGGGCAGAAAATCCTAATGTCATCGATTTGAGGTTTTCTTAAACAAACCGGGGTTTTCTCAAGTCAGAGTTTTCTCTCTCCCAGACCAACCTCAAGATAACATTTCAGTGCCCAAGATTGTATCTTAGTCCTGATGGGAGTGGAGGGGCTGGTACAAGGTGTCCAGGCACTGGAGAGAGGGAGGCCCAGATATCTCATCCTCAGCGTCGTCCATTGAGAAGCAGTGTTGCCCAAGGGGCCCATGCAGAACCCACTGCTCTTATCCCCTCGCCCAGCCTTGCAACTCCCAGATCTGCTCCATCTCAATGCTATATCAATCTCTACTGCTCTCAACAACATGAATGTGGTGGTTTGTAACTGTGTCAACCTGGCTAAGCTAGAACTACATTTCCTAGAATTCCGTTCCTACACAATTTCAGGTTGGAGTTGGTCGAAAGAGAAACGTATTCAAGATTTAGATGCGAAAGTAAAGCGGCAGCCACTGCTCTTTTTTTTTTTTTTTTTTTAATTATTTTTGAGGTCATATTGGCTTAAAACATTGTGTAAATTTGAGGTGTACATTATTATATTTCAGTTTCTGTTTAGACTGCATCGTGTTCACCATTAATAGTCTAGTTTTTATCCATCACCATACATATATGCCCTTTTACCCCCTTCACTCTCCCCTACCTCCTTCCCCTCTGGTAACCACCAATCTGTTCTGCTTATCTACGTGTTTGCTTGTTTGTTTATCTTCCACATGTGAGTGAAATCATACAGTATTTATCTTTCTCTGACTTATTTCACTTAGCATAACTCCCTCAAGGTCCATCCATGTTGTTCAAATGGCATGATTTTGTCTTTTTTTATGGCTGAGGAGTATCCCATTGCATATATATACCAAATCTTCTTTATCCATTCATCCATTGATGGGCACTTGGGTTGCTTCCACATCTTGCCTATTGTGAATAATGCTGTGATGAACAAAGAGGTGCATGTACCTTTTTGAATTATTGATTTCATGTTCCTTGGATAAATACCAAGTAGTGGAATACCTGGATCATAGGGTATTTCTATTTTTAATTTTTTGAGAAATCTCTGTACTGTTTTCCATAGTAGCTGTGCCAGTTTGCATTCCCACCAGCAGTGTATGAGGGTTCCCTTTTCTCCACATCCTCTCCAACATTTGTTGTTTTTTCTCTTGTTAATTATAGCCATTCTGACAGGTATGAAGTAATATCTCATTGTAGTTTTGATTTGCATCTCCCTAATAATTAGTGATGTTGAACATCTTTTCATGTGCCTACTGGCCATCTGTATTATATCTTCCTTGGAAAAATGTCTATTGATGTCCTCTGCCCATTTCTTGATCAGGGTGTTCATTGTTTTGTTGTTGAGTTGTATGAATCCTTTATTTAGTTGGAAATTAACCCTTTGTCAGATATATGATTTGCAAATATTTTCTCACACTTGGTGAGTTGTCTTTTTGTTTTGTTGATGATTTCCTTTGCCTTGCAGAAGCTTTTTAGGTTGTAGTTACATTTGTTTATTTTTTCTTTTCCCTTGCCTGAGTAGACATGGTATTCAAAAAGATACTGCTAAGACCGATGTCAAAGAGCATACTGCCTATATTTTCTTCTAGGAGTTTTATGGTTTCAGGTCTTACACTCAAGTCTTCAATCCATTTTGAGTTCATTTTTGTGTATGGTATAAGATAATGGTCTACTTTCATTCTTTTGCCCATGGCTATCTAGTTTTCGCAACATCATTTATTGGGGAGACTTTCCTTTCTCCATTGCATGTTCTTGGCTCCTTTGTAAAAGAATAGCTATCCATAGATGTGTGGTTTTATTTCTGGGCTCTCAATTCTGTTCTATTGATCCATATGTCTATTCTTCTGCCAGTACCATGCTGTTTTGATTACTATAGTTTTGTAGTATACTTTGAGTTTAGGGATTGCAATACGTCCAACTTTGTTCTTTTTTCTCAGGATTTCTTTGGCTGTTCAGGGTCTTTTGTTGTTCTATGTAAATTTTAGGATTCTTTGTTCTATTTCTGTGAGGAAGGTCATTGGAATTCTGATTGGGATCACATTGAATCTGTAGATTGCTTTAGGTAAAAGGGACATTTTGACCATGTTTATTCCTCCAATCCATGTGCATGGATTATCTTTCCATTTCTTTCTCTCTTCTTCGATTTCTTTCAATAATGTCTTATAGTTTACAATGTATAGGTCTTTTACCTCCTTGGTTAAATTTATTCCTAGATATTTTATTCTTTCTTTTGTAATTGTAAGTCAGGTTGTATTCTTGACTTCATTCTGCTTGTTCATTATTAGCATATAGAAAAGTAACGGATTTTTATAAGTTGATTTTGTACCCTGCAAATTTGCTGTAGTTGTTGACTATTTCTAATAGTTTTCTGTTGGATTCTTTAGAGTTTTCTATATATAGAATCATTTCATCCACAAACAGTGACAGTTTTACTTCTTCCTTTCCAATCTGGGTCCCTTTTATTTCTCTTTCTTGCCTAACTGCTCTGGCCAAAACCTCCAGTACTATGTTGAATAAGAGTGGCAGGAGTGGGCATCCTTGTCTTGTTCCTCTTCTCAGAGTAATAGCTTTCAGGTTTTCAGCATTAAGTATGATGTTGGCTGTGGATTTGTCATATATGGCCTTTATTATGTTGAGGTAATTTCCTTCTATACCCATTTTATTGAGATTTTTTATCATAAATGGATGTTGGATCTTATCAAATGCTTTCTCTGAGTTGACTAAGATGATCATGTAATTTTTATTCTTCATTTTGTTAATGTGGTGTATCACATTGATTGATTTGCAGAAGTTGAGCCATCCCTGCATCCCTGGAATAAATCCCACTTGATCATGGTGTATGATCCTTTTAATGTATTGTTGTATTCAATTTGCTAATATTTTGTTGAAGATTTTTGCATCTATGTTTATCAGCAATATTGGCCTGTAATTTTCCTTTTTTGTGTTGTCCTTGTCTGGTTTTGGTATCGGGGTGATGTTGGCCTTGTAAAATGAGTTAGGAAACATCCCATCCTCTCCAATTTTTTGGACGAATTTGAGAAGGACAGGTATTAAATCTTCTTTGAATGTTTGGTAGAATGCACCAGAGAAGCCATCTGGTCCTAGACTTTTGTTTTTTGGGAGGTTTTTGGTTACTGTTTCAATCTCTTTACTTGTGATTGGTCTATTCAGATTCTCTATTTCTTCTTGATTCAGTTTTGGGAGGTTGTATGATTCTAAGAATTTATCCATTTCTTCTAGGTTATCCAATTTATTGGCATATAGCTTTTCATAATATTCTCTTATAATCCTTTGTGTTTCTGTGGTTTCCATTGTAATTTCTCCTCATTCATTTCTGATTTTATTTACTTGAGCCATCTCTCTTTTTTTCTTAGAGAGTCTGGCTAAGGGTTTGTTAATTTTGTCTGTCTTTTTAAAGAAACACCTCTTAGTTTCACTGATCCTTTCTATTTTATTTTAGTCTTTATTTCATTTATTTATGCTCTGATTTTTATTATTTCCTTCCTTCTACTGACTTTGGGCTTTGTTTGTTCTTTTTCTAGTTCTTTTAGGTATAGTGTAAGATTATTTAAGATTTTTCATGTTGCTTGAGCTAGGCCTATATTACTACAAACTTTCCTCTTAGTACTGCTTTTGCTGCATCCCATTAGTTTTGCTATGTTATATTTTCATTTTCATTTTTCTCCAGGTAATTATTGATTTCTTCATTGATCCAATAGTTTTCAGTAGCATGTGGAATATATAGAACATTCTAACCAAAGACAGCAGAATACACATTCTTCTCAAGTGCACATGGAACATTCTCAAAGATAGACCATATGTTGGGAAACAAAGCAAGCCTCACTAAATTTAGGAATATTGAAATCATATCAAGCATCTTTTCTGACCACAATGGTATGAAACTAGAAATCAAGTACAAGAAAAAAGCTGGGAAAGTCACAGATATGTGGAGACTAAACAATATTGCTCTCTTAAGGTTGTTTTGTTTAGATGAGGTAAGCCACAGATGCAGAGGTGCCAAAGCTCTAGCGTGTTCTTATTCTCCTTCACTGTCTACCTGCAACAGTCTCAGAAGCATTGGTTGGTGACTGGTCTCAATCTTCCAACTGCCCTGACCAGACCCTTGTTTCCTCAGCTCTTCCCATAATTGTTTAGTCTTATTTCTATAATTAATCCTTTATTCTGTAGCAGTCACAATGGTTCTACTTCTTTTATTGAACCCTGCCTGATCCAGTCGGGAAATATTTGCCATTCCATGTAGGCTCTCTATAACAGAGTTACTATTGTCCCCAAATATCCATTCTATGCTGATTCCTGTTAATTATAAAGGCCCAACCCTATAAGTTTCAGCTAGCCTCAAGGTCATGGAGCTAGGGATTCCATTTCCAAGCCTTTCTTGCAGCTAGGGATGCTTATGTGACAAAGTTCTGGCCAAAAAGACGTGAGAAGTGATGTGTGAAACTTCTGGTCATGTTCTGAAAAGGAAGCAGTTGGCTTCTTTTTTTCCCCTTCTTTCGCCTTTCCAGCTCACTGAAATGCAGAGGTGGTAGATGAGAGCTAACTGCAGCTGGAGAGACCAAACCAACACCCTAGGGAATAGTGAAGCTCCAGAGGACTCATGGAGCAGAGCTGCCTTTCCTCCCTGGACCATCCACCAGCCTAAACTTTTATATGACAGAAATAACCTACTACCTCATTTAAGTCACTGTTACTTTGGGCTTAGTTAAAGAAGCTGACCAAATATCCTATTACTCCTCCTGTGTGGCCATCTTCATCCGACTCATCCAGGGCAAAGTGGGGTGTGACCCTTGTGGGGCTCATAACATCCTAGAACAAGGAGCCAGATGTTGGCCAGAGGCTCCCCAGACCCTCTTCTTTGGGAGTCGTCAACCCATCTGGGTTTTCCTTCACCCTCTGCCTCATATCTCCAAGAGGGACAGGGTGAAATTGCACCAGAGACTCCCTCTATTGCCCCCTTCCCCAACTTTTCCATCTTTCTACCAAATCAGAAAGCCTTAAACTCTTCTTATGCAAAATGACAAGCATCATTCCCGGATCCTCAGTTGTTTAAGGCATAAACTTCATGCCCTGAGCTGGTCTGGGCTATGTCTTCTGTACAGACTGCTGCCAGGAGCCTCAAATGCCCACTCAGAAATCCTAAAGGTGACTTTCTAAAATCAGTGTTTATTCCCTAACAATCATGCCCCACAAGCAGTGAGTCTAGAACATATCTGCTGCTACCTGAAAGGAATAGGGGACAGCAGTTACTGTTTGACAGCATCATCTCCAACATCTCCACCTATGATGTGCAAGGTGTCATGCTAGACACCGTTCCTTTCTGCTACAACCCAGCCCTGAGGACTAATTTCCTCATTTATGAAATGGACATAATGTGACCCGGACCAATGAAGTTGACTTGCCCAAACTCATACAGGCAGGAAGTTATGGAACAGAACTGGGTCCCAGAGTCATGCTTTTTCAGCTGCCCGCTTTGTGTGGAGTGGGGGGCTGTTGGCAGATGTGGGAGGCACATTGGGCAAAGGCTAGGTGGCAAGTAAACTTGGAAGTCAGGCTAAGGAAAACGGACTCTGGTTTCTCTATTTTTTTTTTTAAGTTTTATTTGCTTGGTGTTGTAGACTTTTGATGATTGATTTTCTTTCATTTTTTTCTAAAAGGGGCTAAGATTAAATTCATGTTTAAAACAATCTTTTAATGTTTAACCTTTTATGTATTAGGTGGAAATCTGACTATTAAAAAACACAAACATTAAAATCATATTCCCTTTCAGAACAATGAAAGATTAAAATAGAAGCATAGAGAGCTTTTTAAAACACTTTTAAATATTCTTTGGATTTCTAAACCAGTATTTGTTGTATCACATTTATAATTTTGATGAATTAACTACAAATATTGGAATATTTTCCCTTACATACTAAATAAACTTCACAAAAAGGAATCTTGCCTTTGAAAACCTGCAATTTCTACAATTACACGTAAATGTTATGTAAATGTTTTGAATGTTTTTCTGTTGAACTAGAGTTCTATTTATCGTCCCCAATACCATCAGAATGGTTTATTTTTCTTCTGTAGATTTAACGGTGAGAGAAGGAAGGAGTCCTGTAAGCAGGGTGTATTCCTTTCCTGTTGCTGCTATAACAAATTACCACCGAGTTAGTGCCTTAAAACACACATTTATTCTTTTACAATTCTGGATTCCAAACTCAGTTTCACTGGGCTGAAGTGAAGGTGTCAGCAGGGCTGATTCCTTCTGGAGGCTCTGAGGGGAGAATTCATCTCCCTGCGTTTTTCAGCTTCTAGAAGCCACTTGTATTTCTTGGTTAGCAGCCCCTTTCTCCATCTTCAAAGTGCGTCACTCCCATCTCTGTTCTGTCATCAACCTGCCTTCCCCTTTGACTCTGCCTCCTCCTGGATCCCTCTTGGAAGGACTGCTGTGATTACCTCTGGCCCACCAGATCATCCAGCATAATCTCTCCATCTCAGGATTCTTAATTTAATCACGTCTGCAAAGTCCCTTTTACTGTGTCAGGTAACATATTTCCAGGTTCTGGGGATTAGGTTGGGAACATCTTTGGGGGCCATTATTCAGCCTACCGTAGTGGGGAGACTGGTTCAGAGGCTGAAGTTGTGGGGATGGATGGAGACTGAGGATGTATGTGGGTCGTGATATGCGGATGATAAGGAAAGGTCAGGAGACCAGACAGACCCTTCCCAGGTCTGGCTACATAATTTGCAGAGCCCCGTGCAAAATGAAAATGCAAGGCCACTTGTTCAAAATGTTCAGAATTTCAAGAAGGCAACAGCAGAGCATTAAAACAAGCACACAGCCCTTCTGAGTGCACAAGTTGTGTGCCCCTGAAGCCAGCCCTGGAACTGGGTTAGAATCCAGTCTGGGGTACTTGCTAATTCTGCGATCTTGGACAAAGTCATGAACTCTTCTCGGCCTCAGTTTTCTTATCTGTAAAATAAAAACTTCTGTATTATAGGTGTGACAAATTATCAGAAACTTGCTGGTTTAAAACAACAGAAATTTATCTTCTCACAACTCTGGAGGCCAAAAGTCCAAAATCAACATGTTGGCAGAGTTGGCTCCCTCTGGAGACTCTGAGGGAAAATTCATTGCATGCCTCTCTCCCAGCTTCTGGTGACTGTTGGCAATCCGTGGCATTCCTTGGCCTGTAGATGCATCATTCGAATCTCTGCCTCTATCCTCAGATGGTCTTCTCTGTGTCTCTTTGTTAAATCTCCCTCTCCTTTCTCTTATAAGGACACCAGTCGTTAGATTGAAGGCCCACTCTAGATCCAGGATAATCTCATCTGAAGATCTATAACTTAATCACATCTGCAAAGACTTTATTTCCAAATAAGGTGACAGTCACGGTTATCAAGGGTTAGAATTTGGACATTTCTTTTGGGAGGACACTCTTCAATCTACTACAATAGGGTTGTTGTGAGTATTCAAGACATTGTACATGAAGTACTTGACAGAGCACCTGTCACACAGGAAGCCCTAAAAATTATATCTATTATTATTATCATTATTACTCTTTAATGTATTAAATGTGAAACCATGGCATACATTTGATAATGACTTGACATCGTACAATGGAGATCCAGAGAGGAAAAATGACTTGCCCCATGAGTCCCAGAAGGAGAACTGAGGAGTTTGTTTATTCCTAAGACAGGCCAAACACAAGGGGGGAAGCCCTGTAATCTGGACTTGCCACAAAGCCAATGAGTTCCCAGGGGAGCAGGCCTAGACAGTGGAAGAAAGCCTGAAGTGGAGGCAAAAATGGGCACAGGGAGGCCCCGTGGGAAGAAAGGGGTGTCCCAGCAGGCAGGCAGAAGATTTCCTCATTTGTCCATTCCATCATCGATCATTTATTGCACACCTGCTAGAATCAGGCACTAGGGGTACCATAAGCATAGTAAGAATGCTACATTTTAGAAAGATCTCTATTTTTTTTTTTGCAACGAGCTTTTAAAGTTTGTTTGCTTTTATCATGAAATTAATTTAATGTTATTGGGAAATATGAGAAGAAAATAGAAGACATGAGCAGACAGTTGTGGTGCAGAGAAGACTATAGGCTTTAAAACCAGACAGACTAGGTTTGAACCCACACGCTGGCTGCAAGACCTTGGTCATGTCATGTCAACTCTCTGAACCTCAGTGTCCTTATCTGTAAAATAGGGATATTAATGCTCCTCACATCCCCATGAGTGAGGTCCTCCCTGAGATGAGATAATATATGTGAAGCTCGTTGTACAAGGACTGAAACAGGAAGGTTTGCAATAAACGCTCCCTTTCCCTTTTGGATTGGTGTTTTAGAAAGAAGCTTCCAAATATCCTCACCTCCGTTCGCCATATAATATGACACTCATATTCCCCAAGTCACTTGCACCAGAGGCTCATGGGCTGTTTTCTTTCAGTTCAAGCAAGATATTTTCCTGGCTGTGTTGTAGCTAGAAAGAAAGGCAAGAAATATAGAATACAGTGAACTTGGGAAATCTTTCCTGTAGAAACCTCAACAGATTTATCACAGATGTCTGGCCTACTCGCGGCCTTCTCCTGAGTTCTATTAAGAATAATAACAAACAATCAGGAAACTGAACCCCAAAGCCCAGAAAATGGCGTTCTGGGTCTCTGGCAAAGCAGGGTCGTGTACACACACCAGAGACCCGAAGCCCTCCAGGCGCTCCTTGGTTGCTGGGACACGGAAGTCAGCAATTACTGAGCACCCTGCACACGGGCTCTGCATTCGGCCCTTTCACATGCATAAGCTCTTTTGGATCCTTGTAAAGAGCCCTGGGTCCCAGTGGCCCCCATTTTTCAGATAAGAAACCTTGGAGCTGACAGGAGGTGAGCTCTTCATACAGAGCTTCTCAAGCATGGAGGTGCACTGGAATCGCTTAGGGAGCTTGTCCAGAACACAGAGGCTCTGATCCCGCAGGTGTGAGGTGGGGCTCTGGCATGGGTATTTTTTAAAATTATCAAAGGCGATTCCAATGTGCATGTTCTGCTGACTGAGAACCACTGCGGCACAGGCTCCGAGTCTGACAGATTTGGACAGGAGTCCCAGCTCTGCCAAAACCTAACAAGGCAGCACTGGGCAAGTCACTTAATCTCTCTGAGCCTCGGTTTCTACTTCTGTCAAATGGGGATAATTAAACCCAACCCATAAGGCTGTTTTAACCAGGATCAAAGACGATAATGTATGCAAAGCATTTATGTTAGTGGCTAACACATAGTAAGTGCTCAAAAATTGTAGCTAGAGGTACAATTACTGATGAGTCATGTGGCCTTGAGCAAGTTACTCAACTCAGACTTCAAGTCCTCTTCTGTAAAATGAGGAACACTTGGGGTAGGACCTTTAGGAGATATTTTGCCCCACTTAATCTTGAATGGCCCCCTCTTGGTACATCCCTCCTCCAATGAGGAGGAACCTCATTGGCCACTTAAGAGTTGAACCAATTCTGGGCAATGAGAGTGAGCTGAGCAAGAAAACAGTGATTATTCCAGGCCAATGTGTTTTCGTTCTGTCTTCTGAAGAGTTGGCCCATCTACTGCATGCTGCATCTGCAGCAATGCCTGCTGACAGGCCTGCAAATGACTCCCAACTTGCTCTTCTCTAACCCTCTCCTCATGCTGCTAGGAGTTACACAAGGGACCACATGCAGCAGGGGGCGTGTGCCTGAGGGTGAGATCACAATGGTGGGCTCCAGGGCCAGATTTGGGGACTCCAGGTTGCATCACAGGTGAATAAATGTAGGAGCCAGTCATCCATTCCTCCCTCAATATTTATTGAGCACCTACTTTGTTCCAGACACTGTGCTGGGTGCTAAAGACTCTGAGTCAAGCCCCAAGGCTGGCCTTAGTGCTCACAGTCAAATGACGGGAGACCAGCCGTGAAATGGGGTCAGTGTTGTGACCTGAGGAAGAACAGATGCTTGTGGGTACACCAAGGGTCCTCAAAGCCAGAGCCCAGGTCTGTTTTACTCACTGATTCCTTCATTCGTAAGCACCTGATATGTGCCGGGCTCCAGGTCAAACACTGGCTCTCTGGGTCCTGGGTCATCATCAGATCTGGTCTCAGGGTTTGAGCTGCTCACAGCTCGGGTCACTGTGCTTGTGTCTGCCCATGTGCAGGAAGAAGCACCACCCCAGAAGTAGAGCTCTGGACTCTATAGCTCCAGGCCTCTGTGGCTCTGGCCCTCTACAGGTAGAGCTCTAACCAAAAGCTGACGGCTCACAGAGGAAGGGGTGATTGCTCCACAGACATGGTGACTTTTATCTTGCGCCTGAATCAGACATAGAAGAAGGTGGGGAGACGTGGAAGGGCCCGCCAGCCAGTCGATGAGAAAAAGTAGGGAGGTAGGAAACTCCAAGACCCTAGGAGGAGGGAAGGTCAATTTCTTTCTGTCGGATTCTTGAGCGCTGTTGTGCCAGGCCCTCTGAGGCCCCACCCAAGGAGTTCAGTCTAGGCCTGGCCAGGTGCAGCGGCAGGGCTGGAACCCAGGACCTCTCTCAGAGGGGTCAGGAGGGTCCTTGGCCCCACCCCACAGGTCCAGAGGGCCACACTGGACGGTCCATGTAGGTTCCACAGGAGATGATACGTACATCCCCAGACATGCACCAGCAGGATCAGAAGGGGATGATCACGGCCCAACTTGAAACACATCCTATTTTATAATGCTGTTTGGCTTTTTTTTTTTCACTTTTTTATTATAGAAGCATCTCCAAGAATGGCAATGGCCAAGGCCTCTTCCAGTCTCTGCAAAACTCCACCCACGAGCGGCTCTCCACGTTGTCCGAGTTCCCCAGGCGCTGCCCACCCAGCCAGGACGCTGAGGAGATGGAAAAGCAGAGGGAATGAGGCTCGCAGAGGTGATGTGACTTGCCTAGGGCCACACAGCTGCCAAGAAGAAGACAGGGCGAACCATGAAGTCGGACAGCAGGCTGTGTACGTGGAGCCTTTTTATCGGGCAAAGAACACTGCCTCCAACATGAGGCCAATGACATCTTAGCACCCTGGATGCCCATGAAGTAACCTTCTTACCACTCTCTCCACACTCTCATCCAACAGGGAAAAGTGAGGGACGTTTCAAGGAATAGAGAGATTTCAGACGGGGACTGAGTGTTAGAGTCAGCCTGGCCCAGGGGAAAGTGCAGTCTTTAGAGCTAGGGAGTCAGGGTCCACACCTCAGCCCACTGACTATCTGCAGGGGAGTCAGTTGTGAGAGACCAACCTGACACATATTAGGTATTAAATAATAGCAATAATAACAGCCACATTTACATAGGGCTGACTATGTGCCAGGCCCCATTCTCAGCACTTCGTGTGTGTTAACGCCTAATCCTCACATCAACTCTAAGAGGTAATAGCAATATTCTCCCATTTGACAGATGAGGAAACTGAGGCACAAAAAAGATTAAGAAACTTGCATAGGGTCACACAGTGAGTAGGGGCTGGGGTGGCTAGGATTTTAACCCTAACTCCAGAGACAGGGGCCTAAACCAGTGTGTTATATTATGTCCTTTTGTGAGCTGTTCCCCCCGACCTCGCCCCCATAAAATAGAGCTACAGTCATGTGCCGCATAACGACATTTCGGTCAATGCCGGACCACATATACGACGGTGGTCTCATAAGATTAGTACCATATAGCCTGGTGTGTATTAGCCTACACTGTCTAGGTTTGTATAAGTACACTCTATGATGTTCACACAACAACGAAATCGCCTAACGACGTATTTCTCAGAATTTGTCCCCATCCTTAAGCGACATATGACTGTAACTGCCTTTTACTTCCCTAAAACTGGCTTCAGTGAATTTCAGAAATGATCCTGGGCCTAGCATCACCTGAGCAAGTGTCTTCTTCCTTTCCCCTCCCAGCCTCACCTCTCCTGGCTGAGGACATTGTGGTGCCCCGGCCCCTGACCCTCCCTCCCCAGACTGGCACAGAACCCTCTCAAGTCGGCCTCCCCAGATTCTACTGAGACACTCTTCTCGGCAGCAGGTAGTGCAGATGCTGCACGGAATGAGAAGCAGGTACGAGTTTACCCCAAATGTCAAAGGACAAGACAAATGGGTGCCCTTGAGGCACTCTCTTCCCCCCCAGCAGCTGGCCACCCACCAGCCACCAGCCCGCCCCTACCCTCTGTGGGCCCCGCCAGGCTGGTGACTCTCTCACTCTCCTGGTCATCATTTCTCATTTCTCACCCTGGGAGGGGAGAAACGGCGAGTTGGGTGGGGGATTAGCTTCAATGGAGACGTCTACATTAGTCAGAGACATGTGCCCACCCCAGGGACCAAGGAAGTTAAAATTTATTGGGTGTCTTCTGAGAGCAGGCCTCTGGGTGAGGTATGTACATACTCCATGTTCTCATCCATAACATGGAGATGCCTACTGAACAGTGCTGTTTGGGGATGAGATCAAATAAAGAGAAGTTTTTATGAAGAAGGTATAGCCTTTGTCTCGCATCTCCTCAGATAATAAGCTTCCTATTGTGCCTTTTCTTAGAACCGACCCTACATCAGAGCTCAAAACATCAGCCACCAAGTGTAAAGAAAGCCAGTACGGTCCTCCCCAGGGCAGCACAATGCCTTGGAAAGAGCCCTGGCCTGGACCTGTCCCAGCTCAGTCTGTCACTTGCTGTGTAACTGGGCAAGTCCTCTCTCTACCTATTAATGTGACAGCACTAATAACAACAACAGCAAAGACTTCCATAGCACTTGCTATGTGCTAGGCACTGTTCCAAGGGCTTTCATATTTTAACTTATTTAAATAAAATAGAGTGAAGCCCGGATCTTCATGGTTCCTCCCAGTTCTGCCTGCCAGGGACTAGCAGGCCTGCTTCGGGGTTCCGTAATTAAGAAAGGTGTTAATGGCCCTTATCTGGCCCCAGATCATCAGGACAGACGGAGTCCAGCTCTCCGTTGTCAGCACCAGGCACTGGGGTCTTGGCAGCAGCGTGGTGGGCCCTCTCCCTGAGCCCGGGGTAATTGATGAGGTGTTGGGGCAGCGACTGGACGGGGAACAAATGAGATCGCAATGGGGCAGGCTGATTAAACAGAGGCGAGGAGCAGCACAGGCCGGGCTCTGCAGCCTCCTCAGAAGACCCTTGCTGGAGGCCTTCTAGACCTGATACATGACCCTCCCTGAACCTCCAGCCAGCTGGCTCCTCTCATTGCGAACCTGGTCCAAATGGGAAACACTTTCCAGTGGCCTCTCTCTCCTCATTTATAGATTACAGAGAGACAATAGTCTTGCTAAGGGAAAAGATAAAGTTTGTTTCATGTTTTAAATCTAGTCAGATTGCTAGCTGCCCCCCACTTCCCTCCCACTCTCTCCTGCTGCCACCCTAGACCTCTTACCCCTAAATGAGCCACAGGCCCTGGTCCCCACAAACCTTCGTCAACGCCGGTCCTTCACCTGCAGCACTCTTCTCCTCTCCACCTGGCCATCAGCTTTTTGTTCTCCTAGACTCCAGTGAAAGAACACCTTGTCACCCTCATAGAAGGTTCTGGCCCCTCCTCTGCAGGCTCACTGAGCCATGGACTTAGGCTAAATCATAACTCTCTTCATACTGTGTCCCAATCACCTGGGTATATGTTAGAAGGCAAAAAGCTCTGTCATCCATCAGAGACCAGGGTTCAAGTCCTAGTTCAGTGCTCACTGCCTGCACGAACTTGGGCAAGCCGGTTAGTCGTCTTAACCTCAGTTCCTTGTCCGTAAAATGGGGCTAACAATGCACAGCTCGGCCAGCGGTAACGAGGAGTAACTCAGACCATGTAGGTGATGACAGCCTGCAGCATGCAACTTTGTCAGTGTCACCTCATTAAGTGACCTTCCCTGGGCTGCAAAAGGAGAGGGGTTTGAGGATCTTATATTTAAAAATCTGGCTTTGGTAGGGACCTCCTCATCCCTTTCTTTTTTATTGTTTTTTTTTTTTCTGAGGAAGATTCACCCTAAGCCAACATCTGTGCCAATCTTCCTCTATTTTGTGTGTGGGTTGCTGCCACAGCATGGCTGACGAGTGGTGCAGGTCCACACCCGGCATCCAAACCTGTGAACCCCGGGCCACCAAAGCAGAGTGCGCAGAACTTTAACCACTAGGCCATTGGGCTGGGCCCGCCGCCCCTTTCTTTAGAGTAGTAGTTTTTGCTCTCTTAGTAATGAATATTCGCTGCTGAGTTCTGTCTTCTCTCAGACTCGGCCTTTCCAGTGGGCTGTACCGAATGGTGCGAGTGGCCTGCCTGGACTCGGGGACCACGGAGCAACAGTGGCTGAGATGAAGCACATCCTTGTAACGTGTCAGTCACAGAACCAGGTGCCTCCCGTGCCTTCTGTCTCACCAATGAGGTTGATGTCCTCATTCGATAGATGACATAACCGAGGAGCAGGCGCCCGGATTGCTGTCTGCCCCTCGGTGGCTGCGTGACTCAGGAAAAGTTACTGAAACTCTCAGAGCTTCTGTTCCTTGCCAGGAAAGCGGGGATGACAATGGTGCTTAGCTCATGCGAGGAACAGCTGAGAGAATGCAGGCAGTGGGTCAGGGAAGGAGGCCGGTGGGGGCAGCCCACGGCACGTGTAGGCTGCAGCTGCCACTGGGAGGACCTCAAGTCAGTCCTTACAGACGTCAGTCCCTCTCCTCCCACCTTAACCCCAAGCCAGCCATAACCAATTCAGGTTCCTTAAATTCAGAGAACAGATTGGCGGTGACCACAGGGGAAGGTGGTGGGGAGGGCATAAGGGGTAAAGGGGCACATGTGTGCGGTGACGGACGGCAACTAGACATTTGGTGGTGAACACGACGCAGTCTATACAGAAGTCAAAATATAGTGATGTACACCTGAAATTTATATACTGTTACTAACCAACGTGACCTCAATTAAATAAAAAAATACCTCTCTCTAAAAAAAAAATTCCTCGCACTCTCTCACTGTAAGCTCTTCACAAAGGAAACAAAGGTGCTGTTCCCTTTGCCCGAAGCTTTCCTCTGCTCCCCACAACTGGCCAACTCCAATTGATCTTAGGCCCTGGATTAAATACCACCTCCTCCAGGGGGCCTTCCCTGTTACCTCACACTGCGTTATGTGCTCCTCCTGCGGGCAGCCTACACTTTCCCTATCAATTCACTTCACAGGTAATAAGATCATTTTCCTACATTGTTCAAAAACCAAAACAACATAAAATGGTATACGGTGAAAACCTGGCTTCTGACCCTACCCCATCCAACCCACCTTCCCTCACCCCAACAGGTCACCACTTTTATTAGTTTCTTGTGTGTCCTTCTAGAGTTCCTTCAGGCAAATAAAAATATGTATTCTTACTTTCCCTCTTTCTAACGTGAAAAGATGCACACTACATCTTCAGTTCTCACCTCGCTCTGGCCCCTTCACACCCTACCTAGGAGACCATTCCTTATCAGTATAGGGAGCACTTCCTTATTCTTTCCTAGGTAGCCTAGCATTCTATTGTACGGAATTTATTTAATCCATCTCCACTGATGAAAATGCAGATTGTGTATCTGCTCTGTCACAGGTGTGCAGATATATCTATAGGATAAATTCCCAGAAGTGAGGGAAAAGCAGTGTAATATCTTCCCCACTCACTGTAAGCCCCATGAGGGCTAGGACCTTGGTCTTCACCAAGCACAGCACATAGGGCCAGCCCCCCGCTGGGGCCCTGCACCCTCCTACCACAGGGCACCACTTGGAAAGGGGTACCGATACCAGAGCTTTCCTTCTGTTGACTCCTCTCCCCATAAGCGGTACTCAGTGAACCTTCTGATTGCATTCCCCTAAAAACTAGTCCTACGATACCCAGAAGCACCTCAAAACTCCAGGAAATGATTTATTCGAATGCTCACGTCAGGTTGCCAAATACTAACCCATTAAGATACAAGAAATTAAGTTTCCAACAAGCCAGTGAGGATGAGGGGCCTTATAGGTTGGCCTGGTTCTTTGCCATTTGCCCACTGCCTCCCATATCCATTCTCAACTATACAACTTTCCAAGGCTTAGGGAATATTCAGTGATGGTATTCCTTCTCTGTGAAGAACAGTATCATTTATTAGTCGCCACGTTGACAGAAATAATTAATAATCAATCTCTAAGTCAAAATTGGGGTGAGTTTAGGGGCCAGCCTGGTGGTGTAGCAGTTAAGTGCACACGCTCCGCTGCACAGCCTGGGGTTTGGATCCTGGGCACGCACCGCTTGTCAAGCCATGCTGTGGCAGGAGTCCCATATAAAGTGGAGGAAGATGGGCACAGGTGTGAGCCCAGGGCCCGTCTTCCTCAGCAAAAGGAGGAGGATTGGTGACAGACGTTAGCTCAGGGCTAATCTTCCTCACAAAAAAAAAAAAAAATTGGGGTGAGTTTATTATATAAGCCAGTCTGAGGACTATATAGCCCAGGATGATGACCTTTACCAAGGAAGGAAGATCTCCAAAGAAGAGAGGTGTATAGCATGGTTATATACAATTTTGGAACAAGGAACATACTTTAAGTATGACATTAATACTTTTTTTTCTTTTTACTACAGTCACAAGATGTTTTGCGACATACAGCAGGTCACTCTGACCCTAGTTTCTGGGAAGGAATGCTTATCTTTAAATAAATGCTGACATGGGAGGGAGGCATTCATCCCTATCTTTAAAGGCAGCATTCTTTGCTTTGGGATACTGTAAACGTTTAAAGCAGATGGACAGCACATGCTGAACAGGCCATTCTGGAAAAACAACGTCAGGCCGAATGAGTTTTCAACCAACTGTCTTCCTCATATACCTCAATATATTAACTTTTCTTATTGCTTTTCATTTATTCATCAACCATATCAAGCTAGACTTCAGAACCATTCATTCTCTCTCCTCTTTTTCCCTCCTCTATATCATCAGTCATCACATCCTATCAATTATACCTCATAAAAATTTCTAATATGTGTTGTTGCTCCATCTCTATGGTCTTTATATCTTTTCTGGACTATTCCAACAGCCTTATCCTGAATCCCCTTTCTGTTAAAGAACAGTGTAATTTTCAGAAAATTAAAATAAAGATGACTGTCATACTAACATAACGTTAACATGTGTTAAAGATTTATTTAACTCTTTAACAAGGGAACCAGCCAGATAGGAAAGCTGCTTTGGAGCGTATTTGAAGAGCTGAGTATTGATATTGTATAAGCGCTGCAGAGAGAATGGTGGAATAAGCTTTCTTCTTAGATACAAATCTAGTTAATGTCCTTCAGAGCAACAAAAGCAGAACCTTTGGAATTATTTTTTTCTATCAGACAGAAATTATTTCATCTTTGTCAGGCAAAAATTCATAAATCAATGTGGAATTTCACAGAGCCTGGGATCTAATCAATAGTAAATAATCCGTCCATCAAGAGTACACTCCCATAGAACAAGAGTGGCAGCCACCTCTTGTTTTTGTAAATAAAGTGTTATCTACACCATTCCTGCTCATTCATTTGCATATGATTTTTGGCTGCTTCCCTGTTACAGTGGTATTGTTGAGTAACTGTAACGGAGACCACATGGACCAGCAAGACTAAAATATTTACTATTTGGCCCTTTACAGAAAAAGTTGTCAACCCTGCCATAGAGAATTAAATAATCCTTGGGCGGACCTGTTAGACACTGCTCTGGCATAACAATGAGAGGACACGCAGACATCTTTGCCTTATTTCTATTTGGGGGATGATTTTTCTTATATCTCGTCCACTGTCACTTTCCTCCCACCCATTCTCCAGACAGTTACCAGAGCAATCCTTCAAAATCACGCTTCTTACGTTGTCTATTCTCTGCCTAACATCTTTCCAAGTCCCCACTGCTCACTAGTTAAATTGACTGTGTACTAATCCCCACCCCTGGACCCCTTGGACCCCAGACACTTTTACCTGTGTGAGGCTCTACTAGGATGGTGCGTCTGGAAGCTCTGTGACCCCCAAGGCAGTCACAAAGGTCTGTAGCTGCATCTGCGACCAGCAGGAGTAGCTTTCCCACATCTCAGGGCACTAGGCAGACTGAGCATTCTTGATTTGAGGGAACTGGGGCTGAAAAAGGATTAATACCAACCACCCCCGAAGCTTCTGGGGCGAATTAAAGGGGAAACTTGTTTATAGGGCTTGGCACCTGGTAAAGAGCTCAATAAATGTGAGCTTATTTTCTTACAATCCACTTCCCTTGTGTTGATCTGAAATGAGGATTATGCTTCTGGAGGGAGAAGAGGCAGAGAGGAGGCGAGGGGAGCTGGGGTAGAAGGGAAAATAACGGCAGGGACGACATCTGCTTCCTATTCCCCAGACTCAGGGGCCCAGGCCGCCCTCCTGGTGTAACGTTTCTTCGTTCCGTATAAACAGAAAAGATGATTCTCGTAATCTCGGCAACAAAATACGCAGGCATAAAAATGGGTCATATTTTACTTTAATGAGAGAAATGAGGGCCTGTTTCCTTCACACAGAGAAGCCTGGGTTGCTGTAATTAACACCAAATGGGCCTGAGGCTGATCTCTGAAATGATGAAGAGGTTGTTGGGACTGAAGAAACCTGGTGCCTCAGGAGCTGCTAAAACATTGCCAGCCCTCCATTACTCCAACCCCTAACCCCCTCCTCACCACCTCCTCCAGCCAGCCACCGGCTCCTGAAAAACAGGGAGGAGGATTAACTTGCATTATGCACTTAATAGGTGCTTTATACACATACACGTGCATGTGAGCACATGAACACACGTACACACACAGGCAGTCATGAAAGGCATTTCATCTCCGTTTTCCAGATCCGAGACTAAGGCACAGAGAGGTGAAGTAACTTGTCTAAGATCTCTCAGCTTGGAAGTGATGGGATCTTTCACTGCCTGGCATTAACCTATCTTTCAAATCTCTTCTCTCCCTATAACAACCTCCTTTGTAGTTTCTAATCCAATCACACGAGACCACTCCCCATTTCCCATTTACGCCTGACTCCCTGCTTGTTCATGTGCTGGTGTCTCAAATTGACCACTTTCCCTTTCCTTCTTTGCTGTTGAAATTTTGGCTCACCTTTCAAAGGTCAACTCAAAGTTGAACACAGCGTGGATTAGTGGCATAGAGCATGCATACGGACATTGAAATCATGCAGACCATATTCACACACCAATCCTGCCATCTAATTCACCTCTTCTCTCTGAGCCCCAATTGCCCATTTGTAAAATGAGAATAACCACTCAGAGGTGTGGTAAAGAGTGAATGAGTGAACATATAGAAAACGTCTTGTACAGAGCCTGGCACACAGTACTTGCCGTTTATACTTCTTGGTTGGAAACCCTGGCAACATGGCTAGTCATCAAAAAAGAAACATCAACAACGAAGGCATTTCAAAGGTACCCTCTCATGACGAGACTGCCACCACCACAAACAACTGTTATATGTCCCAACCCACTCTCCCCAAGAGAAACATTCTCCCACTATGCCTGTGCCTACCTGCCCATTTTTGTTTTGGGGGGCTGCTCCAATGATGACAGACGTGGTGCCAGAGCTAGCCCTAGACTGCTGACCCTAGACTTATGACAGACAGTTATCAACACCGGAGAGGGTAACTGACCTGCAGGAAAGTAAAAGCGCAGTGACAGTGACAAATTCAAACTATTGTTCCCCCTTTTGTAAGACTTCTTTGGCGGGAACAAGCTGATACGCCAATACGAAGAAAGAAGGCAATAAGAGGGGTTCAGGAAGGTAAGAAGATGGGAGGGGCACTTGAATTGTCAAGGTTTGAGGGAAAATTCTTGAGGGATTCTACAAAATAATGACCTGAATATGTGCTCAGGATCCTCTCATTGTTCCAACTCCCTAGGATGAATCAATCACCAAAATAACCTGGGCTGATTGTAGTAGCCTAGAGGAGAAGCCGGATATGGCTGACACCTCAAATGCTAGGAAAGAAGACATAGGAAGAAGGATTCATTTATTGTAATACCAAGGAGAGGACCCAAGATGCCACCTGAAGAGAGAATTGCCTCTCTAGAAGAATCTGCAGTGAAGACTCATTTATGAGGTCATGAGAAGAAAGCTTGATGAATCCTCTAGGATCAGGGAGGGAACCATTCCTCCAACCAGCTATGTGCAGCTCTAGCGGGGGGTCAGCTATTCCCATAGGTGGCTATGTCAAAGGGGAGTGGCAATGTGGGGCTGAGGACACCCCATTTCCCCTGGGATGTTAGAACAAAGGGGCCTCCCTTTTTTGCCCCATCTTAACAAATCTGTCATCAGCAACCTACTGGAGAAGAAAATTCTCCCTACCTTCCACTGCCTATCAATCTCCCCTGGCCCAAAAGACCCAATGTCTGATGTGCATACCCTCCAAAACAAGCATTTACAGGGCAGATATTATTAAAGGATCAGAAGCCATTGAAGGAGGCAGACCAGTCCCAATAACTAGAACATGTAGCTTTTAAGGAGGCAAGACATAGGCAGAATTCTTAATGAGATATTGTGAAAGCACACACACACACACACACACAAAATAACTTTTGGTACTTCACGTACAATTTCTGAGTTTCAAAATTCAGTAGAAAAATTTTAAAACTAAATGTTAATTTAGTTTTAAAAACTAAACAAAACTAAACAAAAACTATAACATTTTGGAAAATTAAATACAAGAAGAAACAACCCACAATACAGAGCAAAACCTACATAAATTGAAAATTATAAGTGAAAAGGTAAGAGACATGGAAGACACATGCAGGGAATGTGTTATGTAAGTAAGAGTCCCAAAAGGGGAACAAGAAACAGACAGAGGAGAATTAATAATGTGAGATAGAACTAAAGAAACTTCACTGGAGTGAGGAAAGGCATGAAACTTCATATGGAAGTTGTCTTGAATAGGAATAAGTGACAGGCACCTAGACATACTCTAATGCAATTACCGAACTCCTTTTTCTACCAAACTCCTCTTTTCTACTGAAAAGAAGAAAGAAAAAATATTTATAAGATTCTTATGGCAGCCATGAAGATGTGCCCCTCAGACCTCCTGCAACAAGGAACTTAATTAACTGGTGGCCCAGTGTGCAGCTCCTCTGAACCTACAACCAATTTCACGCTGAGCAGCTTCCTGCAGACTGCTCCCAGCCAGTGACCAAGCACGCAGGCTGATTCCTGAGAGATGTGGGACTCCTCCATGGACAACTTTGGCTCAAGGACTCCCCATAGGCCTGGCCAAATCTTTCTTGGAGGTGTGCTGCAGAGACTACTCCCACCTTTATCTTCCTTCTTTTCCATTTTCCTTTCACAGGTTTGAGACCTCCATCATGCTCTGAAGGTTGTCCCAGCCTTCTCCTGTCCCTGTCCCAGTAAATCTCTTACATATCTAATCCTATCTTTGTGTCTTCTTGGCAGACCTCATCTAACACAGATCTACAGATAGGTAGGTAGGTAAGTAAGTAGGTAGGTAGGTAGGTAGGTAGGTAGATGATAGATAGATAGATAGATAGATAGATAGATAGATAGATAGATAGATAGACAGACAAACTAAAAATCTGACTTTCTTTATGCAACACTGGTAACTGAAGACACTGAATCATAATTTTTAGATCATTGAGAGAAAAACATGCAATTCAAGCATCCTATATTCTGCCAAGACATCAATTTTAAGTGAAGGCTGAGTTAGATACTAGTGGCTCTCACAAATATTTTCAGTTCTCTGCCTTCCAGGCATATAGGGGCCTGGGCATTACTTTGCCCCACTTGCAGTGTGGTATGGTGACATTCTTTGACCAATGAAAATAAGTGTGTTATTTCTGGGAAGAAGCATTTAATGGTGGTATGAGGCTTTTCAGCACTCTCTCTCCTTGCTTCTGCGATCTGGGATGTTTGTGTTGATACAGAGATGCAACACTGAGATTTCACGTGATGGACAACCTCCCTAGTAATTCCCCTGAGACCAGCAACAAACTTTGCATGAGCAAAAAGGAGACTTATGGTCTTTTTAAGCCTTTGGGATTTGGGGTAGGGTGGTCGGGGAGAGTTGATTCCTGCAGCATAAGCTAATCTATTCCACTAGTGCAAAGGCCAGAGAAAAAAATGTCAGCTCCATGAGGGCAAGGCCCTTGACTATTCTCTGTCATACCCCCTCTGCCCAGGAGCAGCATGAACTATTACCAAATATATTTTTGTTTTTGTTGTTGTTATGGTCATTGCTATTGAAAAAATTTTCAAACATTGAAGAAGTCAAAGAGTCTGTGTCCATGCCCCTAGCTGAGGAAATCACTTGAGGAAGAATTCTAACCAAATGAAAATTAAATTAAAACAAAAGTCTCAAGATAGGGAAGATGACAAGTATAAGAAAGAGTGGTAAGCAATAAATCTTACAGGATTTTATAGTTAAATCTAAAATAATGATGAATGCTTGACTGGGAATTGTAATGTGAGTTAAGTAAGGATTATTAAAACAGAAGAGGCATATTGTAAGAAAATACCGGATAATGAATGAAAGTTCTGAGTTTACTCAGCAAAACCCAGGAGGTCGGGGGTGGTGGAGTGGGGGAAAAGGCTCCACAAGGGAGTAGAAAAATGAAGAAGTTAAAACATTTAAAGGTTTCATCACTGTGGAGAGCACATAGCCAAGGAAAACATTGAGGGGGGAAAGAATTAGAAAGAGTTATTGAATTTTTATATAGCAATAGAGAAGTATTTGACTGTAAAGATGGTTAACAATTACTCTGATTAACATGCCTATTGTTTGCTCACTTATTCAGCAAATAGTTATGGAGCATCTCGTATATGCCAGGTATTTTTGTGGGTGTTGGGGACTATATCAGTAAATATGTCAGTAAATAAAACAGACAAGGGGCTGGCCTGGTGGCATATTGGTCAAGTTTGTGAGCTCTGCTTCAGCTGCCAGCGGTTTGCAGGTTCAGATCCCAGGCACGGACCTACACACCGCTCATGAAGCCATGCTGTGGCAGTGTCCCATATATAAAGTAGAGGAAGATGGGCACAGATGTTAGCTCAGGGACGATCATCCTCAAGAAAAAAAAAAAGAGGAAAATTGGCAACAGATGTTAGCTCAGCAACAATCTTCCTCACCAAAAAAATAAATAAATAAAAAATAAAATAAAACAGACAAGGTTGCTACTCTCATTCTCAAGAGGTAAGGCAGGCAGCGGTGATAACCACCATTTCTTTTCCTCTGCCGAAACCTTAGGAAAGAAGAGAAATTATCCATGTTAAGAGGAGGAGAGCATGGTGTTCTAGGCAGAGAACTTAAGACAGTGATAAGTTTGGTATATTTGACCAATAAAAGGAAGGTCAGGGTGGCTAGAGCTGTGTGTGCGTCCAGCTTGGGGGTGGGGGGGTCACAATACCAGTTCACAAAGGTGGCAGATCACAAAGAACCTCATGAGGCTGTGCAAGAATGTAAGATTATTCCAACTGTTTTGGGAAGCTACTGGGGTGTTTTAGGAAGGAGAGAGTCATGATCCGATCTGTTTTAAGAAGATCGCTGGCTGACATGCAGAGAAAGGATTGTAGAGGGCAGGGCAAGAGTGAAAGCAGGGACACGGAGTGGGACGTGACGGTGACTTGGTCCAGGTGGCAGCAGTGGGCATGGAAACTAGATGCTGGATTGTGGTTCTTTCAGAGATGTAGGTAATAGAACATGCCAACAGGTTAGATGTCCCAGGTGAGAAGGAGGGAAGGCTCAAAGTTGACTCAAAATTTTTGACTTGAGCGCTTGAGTAGAAATCCCGGAGACCTCCCTGGAGGCAGGTATGTTATAAACAAAGCTAGGTTTAGGTGAGTTCAGCTTGAGATGCTTATTGGACATCCAAGGGAGAGACCTATCCGAGCTCACACTTGGATGCGTGAGCTTAGTGAGAACTCAGGGATGGAGGTGACTGTTCATCAGAGAGAAGGCCTCTAAAGCCAAAGGAAGTACTCAGGCTATTGTATTTACGTAGCTACCTATATAAAGCACCTGGTCCGAGACTTAGCACACGGTAGGTACTCAATAAATGGTACCCTCTCCTTTTCTTCTTGGGATGATTGCAGATGGTCTCCTAGAATAAATACGGGGCTGATGGCCGGGAGACTGGATATCAGCCCTGACACAGGCAAGACAAGTCACCTTCTGGTCCTCAGTTTTCTCAGTGATTATGAAAAAGGAAACAGATCAGTAGTGGTCATCTGGGGATGGGGTGGGGGTGGGATGGGAATGGGTGACAATGAAGCATGAGAAAACTTTAGGGGTGATGGGTATGTTCTTTGACAGTGTTGATGTTTTCACAGGTGTGTACGTGTCTCAAAATTCATCAAATTTTACACTTAATAAGTGCAGATTATTATATGTCAATTATACCTTAATAACACTGCTAAAATAAAAAGGAAGAGAACGATTTTTGCTTTATTTATCTCCCTGGGTTGTTGTGTCCCTAGGATTAAATAATAATTATAAAAGCACTTGGAATAATAAAAATTAGACAAATGGGACATATTCCATTGCCAGTGACTTTTTGCCCTCTGTAAATAGCCACTGCCTTACTTGGGAGTGGAGAGTAAGAGCTGAAAGATGCATGAAAGAAAAATATGAGGATTTTCCTGAAAAAGTGACAAAGCAGATGGGAAAATTCTTTACATGGTATTAGTCAGGGTTCTCCAGAGAAACAGAACCAATAGTGTGTGTGTCTGTATGTGTGTGTGTGTGTGTGTGTGGTGACTTATCATAAGGACTTGGCTCACACAATCATGGAGGCTGACAAGTCCCAAGATCTGCAGTTGGCAAGCTGGAGACCCAGGAGAGCTGATGAAGCAGTTCAGTCTGAGTTCAAAGGCCTGAGAAGCAGGAGAGCTGATGGTGTAGATGCAGTCCAAAGGCGCAGGCTCGAGACCCAGGAAGAGCTGATGTTTCAGTTCAAGTCCGAAGGCAGATTAAAACCAATGTCCCAGCTCAAAGGCTTCCTCAGCCTTTTTGCTCTATTCAGGCCTTCAACCAATTGGTGAGAACCTCTCCTTAGAGAGGACAATCAGCTTTACTAAATCCACTCATTCAAATGTTAATCTCATCCAAAATACACTCACAGACAGAATAATGTTTGACTAAATATCCAGGCATCCTGTGGCCCAATCAGTCTGACATGTAAAACTAACCATTGCAGGGACTGTTGCTTACTGAGCTCCTATTGACAGCAGACCTCTATTATCCCAATCTGTACCGGTTACAGATAAACCCCAAAGGGACAAAGAGGTGACATCACTTGCCCAGGAACACAGGGCTGCCAAAACAACAGAGCTGGATTCAAAGTGCATTTCATCTGAGTATACTGCACCAAGCTCCACTTCTTAGAATCCCAAGATTCAGAGTGGAATGAGCCCTTACAGGTGAGCTAGTCCCCATCCCTCCTTTTACTGATATCCAGAGATGAAGTGACAAGCTGAGGTTGCACAGTAAGTTACTGAGAGAGCGGCCAGCTCCGTCATCTGCAGCTCCACCCGCCCGGCCTCCATCAATGGCCACTTGTCCCAGTCTAGCCTGGGGGGGAGGAAAAGCCCGCTCTGAGACCATGTCTGCCCTCAGGGCCTCAACAGCTGCAGAGAATGTTCCCACAGGTGAGCCCCACTCTGCCCCTCACGCTTAGCAGCCCCTCCTTCCCAGGCTGCCCAGGTTGGAGAAGCCCAGATATTTCACAAACAGCCGATTAACACCTCTTTTCCTCCTCTGGTGGAAATAAACGATGCTCAGACTTCTGAATTCAGGAGTGTGGGACTGCCTGGTCGGGTAATCTTTGTAGGAGGCTGGTTGCCCTTTGGGGAAAGTCATTTCTTTAAGGCTAACATGACTGGATCCCAGGATCCTAATGGGCTCCAGAAAAGAGAAAAGGGGAAGAAAGCCGAGTGGGGGAAGGGAAAGGAGAAGAAAATTTTCCCCAGGGAAATTTCTTTACATGGTAACACTAGCTAGCATTCGGGTCGGCCCCGTGGCTTAGCAGTTAAGTGCGCGGGCTCTGTTACTGGCGGCCCGGGTTCAGATCCCAGGCGCGCACCAACGCTTCTCTGGCCATGCTGAGGCCGCCTCCCACATACAGCAACTAGAAGGATGTGCATCTATGACATAGAACTATCTACTGGGGCTTTGGGGAAAAAAAAGGAGGAGGATTGGGAATAGATGTTAGCTCAGGGCTGATCTTCCTCACAAAAAAAAAAAAAAACACTAGCTAGCATTCACTGAGAATTTACTGAGCGTCAGCCACTATTCTAAGTGCCTCAGATTATCTCAATTATCACAGTCACCTGACAAGGGAGGAACATTTTTTCCCCATTTTACAGGTACAGAGACTGAGGCACAGAGGTGTTAAGTAACTTTCCCCAGCTCACACAGTTGATAGCTGGTGGAGCTGATTTTTTTACCTATGTCAGTTCAACTTCAGAACCCGCGTACTAACTCTTACTCAGCAGTTTACGATTTACAAAGTGTTTTTTCCACCAATTACCTCATTTGGTCTGTATAGCATGTGAATTAGAGTTTGCCATTTGTCTTATTTATGGTTGTAAAATGAAGTTCCCAGAGTAGAGACACTTACGCAAGTCCATCCAACAAATCAATGGTAGGCCAGGGAGATACTCACTGATTCATTCAAACAAGGTTTATTGAACACCCATCGTGAGCCAGGCAGAGTCTCTGCCCTCAGGGAGCTACAGACTCTCTGGGAACATAGGCAATTACAATACAATCTGACTTTTTTATTATTTTATTTTTTATTTTATTATTTTTATTGAGGTATAGCTTAATACAGTAAAGTACACAAATCAAAGTGTACAGCTCAATAAATGTTAAATATGAACAGATATATACATATATATGTACAAATCTGCATGCGTGTGTGTGTGTGTGTGTGTGTAACTACCCTCTGAATCAAGATATAGACAATTTCAGCACCACACAAGGCTCCCTAAGACCAAGGGTCACTGTTATTCTGACCTCTTTCACCACGAATTGGTTTTGTCTTTTTTTACCTTCGTTTAAGTGAAATTCTATAGTGTGTACTCTTTCATACCTGGCTTTCCTCACTGGATATTCATTCACGTTGCCTGTGTCATCATTTTTTCTCTTTATTGCTGTGCCGTATTGTATTGAATGAATATACCACGCACTGCAGGTTTGTTCTCCGGGAAGCCAACTCTGGAGACAGAGATTAACATGCAGTATAGTTACTAGGAAGTGTCCTTGGGATGACAGCTGTGGAAGGGAGGGACAGGCAGCAGGACTGAGGACAGAGAGAAGTCCAGAACACGGTGCAGACTCAAGGACCACCTCGGCCAACCCCACAGAAAACTCTGAAGCTAAAATGGCCCGTCTTAGCTGTGCTGTGTGGATGTGGGCTGCCCCAGGGAGAGCAGACTTGGGCAAGGCAGCTCTCTGCAGCCTAGGCAATTCTGGAAGAGTTGTCTTCCGGCAGCATTCCCAACTGCTGGGACAACAAGTCCCACCTTGAAGGGGGATCTGAGCAGCACATGACCACGTCCACCATCCTTCAAAGTATTTCTCCCTTCTCCTGTGGACGGACACATGGGTGGATCCAGTTTGCACTATTATGAATTATGCTGCTATGAAAATTCTTATAGATGTCTTTGTGTGTGTGTGTGTGTGTGTGTGTGTGTGTGTGTGTGTGTGTGAAGAAGATCAGCCCTGAGCTAACATCCGTGCTAATCCTCCTCTTTTTGCTGAGGAAGACTGGCTCAGAGCTAACATCTATTGGCAATCCTCCTCCTTTTTTTCCCCAAAGCCCCAGTAGATAGTTGTATGTCATAGTTGCACATCCTTCTAGTTGCTGTATGTGGGACACAGCCTCAGCATGGCCGGAGAAGCAGTGCGTCGGTGCGCGCCCAGGATCCGAACCCGGGCCGCCAGTAGCGGAGCGTGCACGTTTAACCGCTAAGCCACGGGGCCTGCCCCTAGATGTCTTTTGATAGTCATAACTACTTATTTCTGTTAGACATATAACCAGGAAAAGAATGGCTGGATCAGTCACAGAGTATATATCAATTTACACTCCCACCAGCAATATATGAAAGTTTTAGTTGTTCGAACTCCTAAAATTAAGGTCTCTTTAATTTCAGCCATTTTTGTGGGTGGGTGTTTAGTGGTATCTCATTATGGTTTTGATTTGCATTCTCTTGACTGACGAAGCACAGCCACCAAATATCTTCCTAAGCTCTCATGTCTGGTCAGCGTGGAGCCAAATTTGAGCACAAGGTAGTTGGTTCTAAAGACACTGTTTCTCCCTGGACATCATGCTTCCTCCTTCCACACCAGGGAGTGTCTACATTCAAAGACTGAACTACCTCTGAAGTAGTCATTGACCTTGAATCAACCCTACCCACTCGCTGGGTGTCTGGTTGTATAGTATGTGTTAGTTCCCTTCCAGGGAGCCAGTCTCCCTCTTTCCTTGCTCTCATACACTTTCTGATCAGGTATCCGGTGGCTATGTGCTTCGGGGAGAAGGCACTGAAACACAAGAGTATGCTACTGGTGAAGTGAGCTAAGACTCACTTCAGGGTCTTTGATAATGTCATTGAACAATCAAACTTACTAACCCAGAACCTCCCATAGTTCTAACATCCCAAAATATGAAACAACAAATTTTCTAATCATTTAAGCCATTTGAGTTAGGTCTTCGTTATTTACAGCCAAAAACATCCTAACTCCCCCGTACCCACACCTCAACTTAGATTGGAACTTTTCTTCCCGGCTCCTCCTTACCATGTGATCTGATGGAAAATGCAGAAGCCTCATCCTTTTAATATTGATAATAACATAGATTATTTCAATTCCTCTGCAGAGCGACTCTGAGAGGGAGGTATTAGTGTTAACTCCATCTTCCAGAGTCAAGTCTCCGCTTCCTGAGGACATGAACATCTCAAAGAGCTCTTCCAAGCAACGACCTCATTTTTTCAGAAACTACAGCCAACACCCAGAGACAGGAAGTACTTTGCTTTTGGTCACACAACTCTGTAAGTAGAACAGCTGAAATCTGATGGACTGAAGTTCCTGCTCGTTTCTTTAGATCTCTGCACAAAACAGTTCTTCCCTTAAGAGAAATCAGCACATGAGCATTAAAATAGGCACTTAGAAAGTCAGAGTACACAGTCACTCCAGGTTTTAACTGCTCTATAAACATTCCTCTGCTTCAGAGGATGCAAACCTGAACATCTCCCACGTATCACACAGAGGACACGTATTCTGACACCAAAGAGAAGAAGAAAGCAACTCTGTGTCCAAGACTCATAAAGTTAGCACCTTTGCATAGATGTACAGTTTTCTCTGCAGCTGGAAACTCACTGAAAGCCAGCCCTGCTGTGCAGAGCAAAGGAGAACTGGGCTGAGCTCAGGCTCCTTCTCCCCTGCTCAAGGGCAGGCAGATGCGGCCTGCTCTTTCTGATGCTGCAGTTTCCACAGCTCGCATACACTGCAGAGAACTGCAGGGCCTTTCTCTTGCTCTCAGGACCCTGATTCTCCTCGAGTCTGCCCTTTCTTGCGGGGACCCTGCTTCCCTCTCTTCCCTGGAGCTGCCAGCTTCTTCTCTTCCCTCTGTAGGGCTCCAGTCACCTCACACTGGATGCTGAATAGCCACCACCTTCCAGCTCCACAAACACTCTGTTACTTGCTGCCCCTAAAGTCAAGCCCTTGGCCCTTCTGTTATATGAATCTCACTGTGGAATTTCATACAAGGGGGTAACTTGTAGGAGTTGGCATTACCAAGAGAAGAGAAGACTAGACGGGGGCCACTGCAGATAAAGGTGGAAAAGAGGGCAGGGACCACCCCAGGCAGGAACTCGCAGGCCTTGTTAAGGACTTTGGACTTTTCTCAAAAGCAGAGGGAAGCCACTGAGTGATTTTAAGCAGAAGCACAACAAGATCAGACGTGAGTTTTAGAAAAATGACTCTCGTGGCCAAGGGGAAGGCTGGGGAGGAGAAGAAAGGGACAAGACTAGAGACCTAGGGCAACAATCTGGCCTTCTTTGTCAGGTAAGGAGCTGCCTGTCACTGGAGCATGCAAACAGAGATAGAGAAGATGCACGGAAGATTCCTGTGATGGATACACAGTTGGACTAGCTCATGCCTGAGGTTCCTTTCATCTCAGAGACATCAAGATCCTTCAGGAGAAAACTTACCTGTCCTGGTCCAACCTCCGCACCCCAAGTTCACAGGTTGTGAAATGGAGACGTGCCACGGACTGGAGGCGGGTCTGCCACTGCAGTGTCTCAGTCTGAGTTGGAGTTGGTTTCTGTCTCCACGGCATATTTGAGGTCCCTCGGCCAGTGCCGCCGATGGGGACAAGGGGTGGTTCCATTTTGTTGTGCAACAGCTCATAAATCCAGGAATGACAAACAAAGGGGATTCTGTTGCAGGTAAATACCGTTTGAAATACAATCTCTGTAAGGGCTTTATGTTTGTCATGAATTTTATAAATTGTTGCAGTAATTAACAGGGCATATAACAGGCTTCCTACCCCAACCGGAAAGGCCTTCTTGAATGCCCCATTGTCAGACGTGCCACTCAGGCTCTCAGAGTGGCGGTGCCCTGGGTGATGCTGGTGTGGGATGAAGGTGGGGGCATGCCACCCTGGGAAAAGCGCCTCCATTCATGGGCGGCAGTTTAACGGGCTCATTTTAAGTGGCTTAGAGAATGACACCAAGATTTACCTCCTAGGCCCTTCCCTCAATAAATTAGAATGAGGCCCGGGGCCTGGGAGACAATTAGGACCTTCCTCTGCATTTCAGTCAGAAGCTGGGCAATGAGAACGGTATTCTCCCTTGCTGTGACTACATGTGTTTGGGGAATTTTCCCCATTTTTTTCTCTTGTTTTCTTTCTCTTTGGGAAAATTGTTAAACACCGTATGGAAAATAAAGACCCCAATTCATGAACACAGGTTTGATTTCTTTCTGAAAAATAGTACCTTCTTGAAGTCTCAAGTGACCCAGAGAATTGACTCAGAGCTCTCCTATTCCTGCCACCCTACAGGGTGCTGTCTCCCTCCATACATCTTGCAGTGTGTCAGGAGACAGTCAATGAGCACAATGTCCCTGGTACTCCCCCCTCAAGGCTTTTAATTAAGAAATATTTTAGGCAGACAAAAAGTATAACTGGTATAAATAAATTTATGAACCCCTTACTTAGCTGAAAATATAAAACATTACAGATCAAACTGAAGTCCCCTGGCCCTTCTCCCATTTTCTAATTATGTGTCCTGTGGGATTATAGCAGGGAAATGACATGGTCCATGAGATTTGGGGAGTTCACTCTGACACTGTATGGTTTGGAGGAATGAAGGCTGGACACAGAGAGACCAGGTTAGAAGGCTGTTCGATGATCCAGACCAGAGACAGCAGCACTACAGGCCCCGCTCTGCACCCCTAATGCTGAGCATGGAAAATCAATAGGCCAATGAAATTTGTGAGTAAAAATGGCAACTAATACTAGTATCTAACCTTCAACTTACCCAGTATTTTTCCAACTCACTAAATCACAAAAGCCTCTCCATAACTCTTATTTAACCCCAATTTTACATATATGGAAAGTAGGGGAGCAGAATCTGCCACACCAAAATGTATCGCTTTGGCTTGATTATGTTTAACAACAAAGACTCAGGAAGAAACTTTGACCATCACCCAACTGCCTAAAAGAATTTAAGATAGAAGACCTGTCCAGCAAAGAGCTATCAGCATAGATAACTATAGTATAATATGAACTAGATGTGACAGACTGGGAGGAACCTAGCAAGGCCCATTTGATCAAAGCCCTCTCCATGTCTCATTATCTTTGCAAAGCATGGCAAACATTCGTTTACCAAACATTTGCTTTTCCTTCTCCTTGTGAATTGCCTTCCTCCCTTTGAAATCCCAAACCACTACCCCTAACATCCTCTTTTGTCTTTAGCTGAAGATGATATTTAAGGTGGTGGCTTTGGCCACTTTGGCAAATTACTCAGTTTTCCTAGGTTTCTTGCATATATACACGTTATTAAACTTTGCTTGATTTTCTCCTGTTAATCTGTCTCGTGTCAATTTAATTCTTAGACCAGCCAGAAGAACCTAGAAGGATAGAGAAAAATTTCTTCCTCCCTTACAGACTCAAGGGATTAAATCACTTTCCCAAGACCCTATGCTGGTTTTGAGTTCTGGCTGATGCCCCTTTAGCTTATTCTCTTAACCTTGAGTCAACATAATGCCTATTATGCCTAGGTTAGAAGGCTGTTCGATGATCCAGAGCCAACTGGCTCACAGATAGTCTGTGCTCTGTAAATGTTCAGTGTATAAATGAACCACTCCTCTATACATCCTCTCTATTCTTTGAAGATTTAGTTACATTTGGCCAATGTCATTTTTTGGCATTTCTGTACATAAAATAGTTAACAATAATATATTTCCCAACTTGGTAGTAAACTCCTTGAAGGAGGAGGGATCATGTTTCTTATCTCCTGGCACTTTGTAGGAACACATAATTATAATTATGGAACCTGCACATAGACTTCTACAACCAGAAAGATATCTGAGGACATCTGTTAAATTCGTTCATTTTACAGATGAGGAAACCAAGACTTGGAGAGAAAAAAAATGCCTGGCTAAGGTTCACAGAGCGAGTCAGGAGAACTGTGTGTGTGTGGAGTGTGGTCATTTTCTCCCAAATTCTTTGGCTAGCCCTTATTTAGAAATCCTTTGATGTGCCACCTCCAGGATGAGCACTGGATACCACAGGTAGCAAACACAGTCCTTTCCCTGTGGGTGACAGGCACTCCATGGACAACCCCACTGTATGAAGCCACATCACAGAAGAAAATAAGGAGAGGTGGGGCCCGTGGAGACTGGGAGAGCCCATGCCCAATGTGAGGACATTCAGATTCCATTTTTACACTCTGTGTCAATAAAACACAACACTTCTGGAAGCAAATTTGACCATTTGGTCATTGAGGCACCAGCCGTGAGCCCCTGGTCTGCCTAAAGAGACAGACAGGTAAAAGAGAAAATGTCCATCACTGCACACTGCTCAGGGTAATTCAGGATCAAGGGGCATGGCAACTAACGATGCTGCAGATGCACCTTAGAGGCTCGAGGTCCTATAGAGCATTAAAACATTCATCGGATTTTTCTGCCTTGATACTGGCCACAGAACTCACACTCCACCTGGGATCAATTATTGAATGGTCACCTTCCAAACACATATCTAGAGTCACAAATGTTATAAATGTTCCTGCCCCTGATCCAATCATTGCACTTCTGGGAGTCTGTTCTAAAGAAATAATCCTCAATCTTGGAAAAGCACACAGGATGTTCATTGAACCATGGTTCACAGTGGAGAAGAACTGGGTGCAGTAATAAGAATAATAAGCATTTGCTAAACACTTATTATTTAGGTCACATGTCAGGCACTGTGCTAAAGCACTGATAAATGTTATCTCAATCTCGTTAGTCTTCACTATCAATCCTATATAAAGGCTGTTATTGTCCCCACTTTACTTGAGGAGCCTCAGAGAGGATAATCAGATAGGCTGAGGTTGTAAAGCTTGTAAGTGGCGGAGATATAAGACTCACCCCAGGGCCAGCGATCTTACACACTAGGCTTAAGATCAAATAACAGAACAGCTAAATAAATTTTTGCATTCAATGTAATGTTATCCAATTTTTGAAAATGATGTTTATGAAAACTGCCTGCAGTATCCACAGCAATGAAAAATAAAAAGGAGTTTGAAATTTGTATATTTACAATGACAACTATGGTTATATGTATGTAAACACATACACACACATACATAGTTAAGAATATAAACCAAAATGTTACCAGTGGTTGCCGTGAGGTAATAAGATTAGGGTGACACGATTTTTCAAACATTTTAGAATCGTCATGGTAAATAATTTTGACAGTAGGAAAAGTAAATTTATCATATTTATGAATAATAATTCTAATAAGTGTCTACCCTCCTCATATTAATCATCTACGGGAACTTTTGACAGAAAACATCCACCCATGAGCAATGCATAGTTTTAATTTTCCTTTGCCAAAAAATGCTCAATCTTAAAGAGAGAAAAGCAACAAATGAAAAAAGAACAATTGTGTACTTACCTGTCATTCATCTCATCATCTTCCCTGTCTTGATCGCAGGCTCTCTCAAAAGCAAGGAAGAGAACAAGAATCTCTTAGAATCCCTGATTTGGTAGGAAGGCTGGAAGTTGTCCATTCCCCGCCGAGTACAGAAGTCCCAGCCGAGGTGCTCACTGAGCATCGTGGAGTGGTGGCACTCACTGCTTGTGGGAGACAGTTCTCCATGTGTCTCTCATGTTTTTGCATATCTTGCAAGCAGAGGCACCAACTATCTTTTCATAGATGTTTGTAGTGCAAATAGCCTCTGAAGGTAGAGATAGTGTCTCCCTCAGAAGCTGAGGACAGATTTGTTTGGCTCCCCCATGGTAAAGACAATGTCTCCCCTCAGGGCAAAGGTCAGGTGCGTTTTCATGCAGCCCATTATAAAAGATTTGTTTCCCTAAGCTCAAGGTTCCTCTGCTGTGAAGCAAACTCTCTATACGTGCAGCACATCTGGGTGACTACATCACCCCTGTGGGACTTGAGGGACAAAGGGGAATCAACACAAACATGCTGATGCTGCGCTGTGCCATGAGTAATAAAGCTCTTTGTCTCCAGCCCAGGAGTCACTTTCTTCTCTCAGCATCCAGGAAACCATGGCAGGCTCACTCCTTAGCTTGCAAGACGGGTCAAGTCTCAGACTCTTTCCAGTTCTTTACAACTATTTTCTAAGACAACCCATCCTATGGTTTCACATGTGTTTGTGTTATTCTCAGATGACATATAAAGCTCCTTCTTTTAATTTTTTATTGTTGTTAGAGTAGATTTAAGCTGGAGTAGAGTTCAAGCTTTTAGGGACTGATTTCAACTGTATGGTGGCCACACAACCTGGTTTATCCCACATTGTCATTCCATTTATGCCTATTGTCCTAACATAACTATTAATAACACTCCTTTGCATTCCCAAAAGTGTCCCAGTTTGGATGATAAATTACATGGGTACTCTAATTAAACAAAGCTTGGATGGCCAGTTTAGCAACTAGAGGGAATGCCCCAGGGCTGCAGACACCATGTCCCTACAGTATCTTCCTGCCAAAAACTATAGGACACGAAGTAAGGCTTATGCTCCAACATAAAAACCTTATGGCTTTGGAAATCTATTTAACCTCTTTGTGCCTGGATTTCTTCATCTGTAAATTGGGAATAATAATAGTATCTACCTCATAAGGTTATTGTAAAGATTAAATCAGTTAATATAAATAAATGTAAAATAGAACAATTCCTAGTTCATAGTAAATATCATATGTTGGCTATTATTATCATTTTTGTTATCACCATCATCTTCATTTAACCACAAGAGCCAATGACGACTTTGGCTATTTGTCAGCACCCATGGATCTATTTCAAGCATTCACAGAACTAGAAAGAGCCCTGCGTGGCTATTCATGCCATACCTTTGACTCCAAGCAAGACTGTACTCCGTCAGATTCAGGATGGTGGCTTATTTAGCTTTTCATGAGAGTTACTGGAGGGCTCTCTACAACAGTATCACAGAACCATGCAATAAATAATTATGAATAAATGAAAGCAGTCTCATTCCTATAAATTTTTATCTGGTTTATGACTCTAAACCTCCACCATTTTGCATGTAGATGGTCGGGAGTGGGTGTATACGCATGCCTGTGTTTTGTTATATCTCAGAGGGAAAAGGGGTGCTATTAATATTTACACTGGGCTATAGGCATAACAAGGACTGTGCGAAGCAAATCAGGTCATATGGTCACTGGGAATAATATGCACAAAGGAACAGAATGGGTTGTCTCGGGAGCTAGTAGGCTCCCCAGGGTCAGTGTCTCTCAGTAAACTTTGCTGGGTTGTGGGTGGGAAGCAGGGGTCCCTCCTGTCGTAACATACTGGTGCCCTGGCCACACAACTTAATAGCAGGCTAGCATTTCAGTTACAAATCAAGAACTCTAAGCCTCGTTAAGGTCCCTTCCAACTCTGGTGGGTTGGCCGGGGGGTCCGGGGGAGTCTCTGAATCTGTGCACTCCATAAAAGGCAGGACATTTTTATGGCCCTGGGGGACAATAAATGTTAAAAACCAAAGGTGGCGATATAACAAGTATGCAAAATATCCTGAAGGGTCTTAAATCTCAGAGCAGCACGGCTTGTGTTTGATTGTCTCGAGGCCTGACAAGTATAAAGAATTGCCCAATACGCTCTCCACCGGGCATCAGGGAGGAAGTGTTGAGCATGTGAAGGATGAATTGTTCCTCTTTTTAAAATTCATTTGTTTCCTCAGGAAACCTAAGCTGCCTTGCACACTCAGTGAGTGCCTGAACCCTTTGTAAGGAGAACAACCTCGACTGAGGTGAGCGTTTATAAAACAAAGATCTTCACAATTTAGCCCCCAGGGCCGTGATCTGCAGGACACAGCCAACTGTGCAGAGTCTTTGTTCCTTCTGATCACTGCTGGGCAGGCTGAGAACTGACACCCTGTGTACTGTCACTTCAGCTTCTCCTGATCAGAGGGGCTACAGGTTTTTCTTAATCAGGAGAAATAGTAACAACAATAATAACAATTATGATTGCTGTTACAATTATGTGCACCATTTATTGTATCCTTGTTATGTAGGGATTTGTTAGGTCCTCTGGGAAGCAGACGCTGAGAAGAATTAGGGATACAAGTGGTAAGTTGGGGATAACATCTGTAAAAGTTAAAAAGGAGAAGAAGGCAGAACTGGGCAGGGAAAGCCTTCGGGCTGGGATAGGGATCTGACACCTGGGAAAGGAAAGCAGGGACGGAGCAGGATTGGCAGGGAGGGACCCCAACAGCAATGCAGAACTGACAACAGACTCGGCCAGCCCAATGGGGAGCTCTGCAGCAAAGAGCGGGTTAGAGGGCCCCACACTGGGCAGAAAGGGCCAGGCCCTGAAGCCCCAAGTACTCAGTCATCACCTGGGGCTGCCCAGGGAATGTGTGGCCCCAGGTCAAAGGCTGAGGCACAGCCTGGGGGGGTTGCAGCTGGGACCCTTCACACCTCCATGGCTGCCACTGAGTCATTCTACCTATTTTATCGCTGACTGGAAAACAGAGGCCCACAGAGAAAATTGCCCAAGTATACATAACCAGGAAGCTGTGGGGTGGAAACTGAGTTCATGTAGACCTGCATGCAAAGGCCCACACTCATAACCATCAAGGAAGATCGTGAGGAGGAGGCAGAATCCCATGGGATCCCAGAAGGATGGGCAGGACTTGGGTCTCTGGGGATAAAGGATGAGGACATCCCAGGAGGGTGTCGTCCAGTCACCCACACAACCGTCTGTTTCATGGGAGACAAAGAAGAGGCGGCTTTCAGGCAGCACACCTGTGTCCAGCGGTGGAGTCTAACTTGTACCCACACTTGAAACCGATGCATGCCGGTGTACTGTGACGGAGGGCTCCTGACATGCAGACTCCTAGACTGCATCAGAGTCATGCCGTGGAGAGCGGGTGGGATTCCGCCAGGCAGTCCTGAGGGCGACTCTAGCTCTGCCACTCTCCAGTCACAATTACACACCTCTCTCAGCTTGTCTCATTGTATTCACTCGTTTATCAACCAAACTTCACGTTCTGTTCTAGGAACTACCCTGGGAACTGCAGATACCCCGGAGGAGACATAGCCCCTGTCCTCTGAGAGACGGTGTCAGGCTAGCGTGACGAGTGCTCTGAGGACGGTGGGGTGTGTGCAGACTGAATGGCAGGGTAGCTCTTCTAATCTCCACAACTTTATGTCAAGGGCAGCCTGGCTGGCAGACTGAGGTACTCAGTAAGCTGGCAGTGTACACAGAAGAGCTGTGAACGCAGAGCCCAAGACCAGCTTCCTCCCAGTTCCACGTTTCTGAACATGACACCTACCCTACACCTGTCTTCACCATGAACTTCTGGACCCCTCAGTGCCTGACAGCCTCCAGTTTTCCCCATTTGGATCCAACTCAACTCCTGGCCTAGTACTTAGGTTTCAGTTCTCTCCTCCAGCACCCAGATCTGCCTGGACAGCGGAGAGCCTCGTGGCGTAAACTCTGAAACCATCCCTGATGAGGCCAGGGCCCAGGACTCAACCTTCCACTGGAATGTAGCCCTGAACGTCTACACCACACAAGTCAGCCCTCATCCTATGTGCTCAACTAGAAAACGCTTCAAGGCAGAAGAGTATCCCTGGCTGAACTGAAACAAATTAGATTCAGCATTTCATGGGCGCCGGAGTATGCGGTAGTCAGAACCGCAAGTTCTGCTCTTGAGCGGCTATCAGAGAACTTCACTCACACCCGGGAGCGTGGGATCTACAGCTCAGCCACGTCCTCGTGGGCCTTGAGCAAACCCCTCAGTATCTCTGAGCCTTGGTTTTCTCATCTGTATAATAAGAACAATTATGTTTTAAAGATTAAAGAGCTAATGTACAGAAAGCTCTTAGCCACCTTGAGTCACAAGATTATTCTAAGGTTTAGTCAGAAATAAGTACAAAACATCTAATAAAATACTTAGAGCATGGTAGGTACAAAATAAATTATGCTTGCTAAAAATAGGATATCTACTCTTTGTCAATAGTAACTTTATTCATAAATAACCACACAGAACGATTTCTATTTTATAAAACGTTTACAAATCCATTATCTTGTTTGAGCCTTTCAACCCAGTCAAGAAAACACTCCGTATCTCCGTTTTACAGAGGCATAAACGGAGATCTAAGTAACCAGCCTCCGGTGCCTTGTCCAGGGTCACGCTGCCCCACAGCAAAGGAGCTAACTCTTTCACCAGATCTTCCATCCCACAAACCTGGCACATTTCCCCATGTTCTTCTGGCCCCAGTCTCTCCACAGCTCTATAAATTTCATGAGACCAAAAATCCCATTTCCTATTGCATTTGGAAAATCTGAGAACTGGGTGGTTAAGGGCCAGGTCTCTGTCATACCCAAGCCAGAATAAGAGAAGGAACGGTTTCTGTCACTGGGCCAGTCTTATGGACCATGCTGTGAGGGCAGCTTGGCAGCATCCCGGACAAGCCCGGGTGAATCTCACTGGCATCCTGAGAGGGAACCTCAGGAATAAACCCGTTTTCCAGACAAGGACAATACAGTGCCGAGAAGGAAGAGGAATGCACGGCGGTCACGTGCTAAGAGCCCTGACGGGGAACCAGGAGGCCCGGGTTGAAGCCCCAGCCAAGGCGCTGACTGACACGCTGTGAGGCCACGAGCAAGCCCCTGCTCTCCTCTCTTCGGGCCTCAGCGTCCTGCTTCAGGATTTCCCTACGGTTTACTCAGAGACCCACCACAATCCACACAGAGCAGGGCCTCGTACAGAGCTCTGGCCTCTGGTGGCTCTCACATCCTAGGGTTTCTAGTGACTTTCTTAGGACTTGAAAGACTCGGACCCATGTGAGTGCTCGGGTCCCCTACCCTGGGCCTTCCTGCCATTCAAATGTGCAATTCAGGGGTAATTAGCTGGTCTTCCGTCCCCCATCCAGCTCTGGCGGAAGCCTAATTACAGTTAATACCTGTAATTTGACAGTGAAGCTGTAAATGGGATCCAGGGCAGTGGGGGCGTGGGGGTGGGGATGAGAGGCCACCAGACCAGTTATGGTGGCCCCTGGATGACAATGAGGCTGAGATTCTTGCATTTCAACAGGCTCAGATCCTGTGGGACTTGGTGACTTCCTTGGGGGCTGCTAGAGAAAGCTGAAGTGCGGGTGTGTGGCAGGTAACCCACCCCCTGTCTGAGCCCAGCCTCTGCACACCCTCAGTCCTAATCCTGCCATCTGGCCTGGGGCCTCCAGGGAAGTGCCCATAGGGGTCATCCTAGAGGGTGGCTTGCTGCGAGATCTTGCCAGAGAAGCAGGATTCATTTGGACCCCTCTTCCCTAAGTGTCACTTCACTCTGGAGGTCTGGGCAGCTCGGGGACACTTGATAATGGCGAGTGCGCATCAGGATTTCTCCACAGTTTACTCAGAAAGCGACCACTCGGGTGAGCCCAAGGGCAGCCCTCACAAGCCCCAGACCTGCGTAACATACAAAGCTCTGGTTATTAATATTTCCACCTATAAAAGAGTAAGCTGGGGCCTGCTGGCTCTAGAATTCATGCTTTTCCTCATTACACTGCACTGCCATCCGTAACAGTCAGCATCCAGGAAGGAGACAGAAACCTGATGAGAACAGGGACAGAGTCACATAGATAACTATTAACTAGTGGCAGTGAGACCAGGACAGGAGAGCTGTTCCCTATTCTGAGTTCTGCCTACACAGCACACTGCAGAGACAAGCGTCAGCAAGGTACCCGAGCTGCACGGTCCTCAGGTGTGACCAAGAAGCTCCTCTGTGCCAGGCCCTGTGCCGAGGTGTGGAGATGAGTGCACAGTATGGATGCAGCTCCCGCCTTCAGAGTCCAGTCCAGAAAGAATGTCTCATATCTTATGGGAAAGGATCAAGAATCACCAACTTAGACAATTAAATGAAGTGGGACCTATTGGAATCACCTAAAATGCCTGCAAAACAGGGATGGGCCTATCGGAGTCCCACTCCAAACCTAAGGAGTCGGAATGTTG
The DNA here is from genome assembly GCF_057802395.1 of Ceratotherium simum simum. Taxonomy (NCBI): domain Eukaryota; kingdom Metazoa; phylum Chordata; class Mammalia; order Perissodactyla; family Rhinocerotidae; genus Ceratotherium; species Ceratotherium simum. Next base: position 4,024,561 of record NC_141921.1, read on the forward strand.
ATAGCTGCTCAGAACACGGAGCACAGACACTGTCATCTTGCTGTCTGAGCTGACTGGGAAGGGGCATCAGGAAAGCCTTCTAAAAGACTAATAATAGAAGAGCTCGCCACTATTGCGTGCTGACTCGATGCAAGACACTGTGCTGAACACTCTGTATACAATCTCTTATCTTATCCTCCAGCGACCTGTTACCATTACATTCGTTAATCACGTCAACCTTTTGAGTTATTATTATCATCTCTATTTTACAAATGATTAAAATAAGGCAGAGAAGTTAGGTGGTTGGTTCAAGGTCCAACAGCTAATAAGTAACAAACTTTCAGCCATTTTACTATACAGCCATCCAACCTGGAACCTGAAAAGTCAGTGGGAATTTTCCCCAAGCCACACTCTCCTCTCTCTGCCCTGCTGCCCATTCTGCAGCCTCCTCCTCTGATCGGCTGAAGGAATGGCATATGCAAAGGCCCAGAGGTGAAAAAAAGCACAGACCATTTAAGGTGGCTGGGGAACAGAGAGTGCTAATTGATGAGGCTAGATTATAAATGCTTAAGGTAGAAAGCGTGTCACAATATCTAGACCCAACAGTTTAACCCTTTTGACCTGCTAAAAACATACTCGTCATGTCCTACACTGAGTGCTCCTGTCCTTGCCTCCACCACAGTCACGACATAAAGACACCTAAGAATCCAAAGTCAGGAAACTGGCAAAGCCCGCCTCCAACGCACTTCAAACCCCTCAACCCCAGGGAACACCCAGCCCAGAACCACCGCCCAGCCCCACTTCCTCATCACCCCTCTGCCTGGGTTTACCCTTCTCAACAACAGCCTGTGGTTCAAGCCCAGCTTTATGCCTTTCCCTCCTGTCATCAAGATCAACTTGTCTTATGTCTTTCTTTTGCTCACTGAACTATTAATGTGAGTAATGAATAATATAATTAATTCACTTCTTAACAGTGACAAATACCATGGTGAAACAGAGCTTGTGTTCTGGGCCAAGTAAAATGGGTTCATGTCTTGGCTCAGCTCTTGACTAGCTCTCTGAGCCTTAGTTGCCCCATCTGAAAAATGGGATAATACCTACCCCACAGAGTTGCTGAGAGGTGAAAGGAAGATAATGTCAGTGAAAAGCCATTTGAAAACTCTTTACAAAAATGATTTCAATAAACTTGAAGTTGGCCCCCTAACACTGTCTGGCCCATTAAACCTCCTAAAGAGGCTAAATAAAGGTAGCCTTTGAGATCTTTTTTAGGTTGATCAAGTCAGTGGTCATCCTGCATCTGATTCAGGCTCTGCCACTTACTACCTGTGCGACCTCAGACCATTTGCTTAACTTCACTGTATCTCAGTCTTCCCAAAATGGAGTTAATGATAGCACCTATCTCATGGGGCTGTTGTGAGAATTAAATGCAATAATACAATAAAGTCCTTCGTGTAGTGCTTCATATATAGTAACTGCTCAAAAAATGTTTGTTACTTTTTTTTAAAATCTTCACGACATACATACAAGGGCAGGATCATTATCTCCATCTCACAGATGAATAAACTGAGGCCCAGAGAGACTGAAGTCTCAACCAAGGATGTTCAGTGAGTGGATGGCATCGTTGAGCTTTGAACCCCAGTCTGTGAAATGCCAAAATCTGCTCATAACCCGTCTGCCCCATTGTGTCCTATTGGGGAGCTTGGCCAATAGCCTCTCAGGTGGAACGTGTGTTCTCTGTGAGCTCATTGGTAACATGATCTCTTAGTTAGGCCCAAGCCTAAATGCACTCCTCTGGAGAAAGTGTGGGATGGGGACAGGATTCTTCTGAGCAGCAGAGAAGGGGGTGAGGGCAGCCAGAAGACGGGGAGGGCTGTGGAAACCTTAGGCAGGGTGGCAAGGCAGTCTCAGCCAGGAAAGGCAGGAGGGAAAGGGGCAGCGGACACGGAAGGGACCTCAAAAGCAGAGGAGCGGCGTGGCGCTGCCAAAGGCAGGGAGGCCTGGGCCCCCGCCTCCCTCTTCATGTTTCTCCATGTTTGTGGGGCCCTGTCATCTTTTATAAGTCTCCACCCCGGAGGAGAGAAGAACTGCATTAGGAGGCTCATTTCTCTCTGTCCAGTGGAGAGCTCAGCCCCTGTTGGAAAGGATAGAACACACCCCCGATAAACAGCCCTGCCTTCTCCAAACCCGAGAGCTGGCACACAGCAGCTGTGTCGCCTCGGTGCCGCGGACCCCACCCCTCAGGACGGGAATCCTGCCCCTCTCCCAGGGGCACCGGGGCCAGATCTGGAAGGATCCTCAGAGATCATCAACTGGAACCCTTGGCTTTTAGGTGGGGAAACTGAGGCCAAGGGTGGAAAGGTGTGTGAAGAGGAAAACACAGCCACCCCTGCAGGCCTTGGAGGAGGATTCACGTCCTCTCCCACCTCACTCATTCATTCATTTAATACCTGTTTATGAAGAGGCACTGTGCTCAGAATTAGAAGCTTGATGCCACCAGCTAACAGTCCAAAGCATGACTTTTTAATCCACTAGAATATTTCCTAATTTTTAAATTAATTGACAACATTTAAAAATCAGCATTTTTTCATAAATATCCAGATATTTGTCTTCTTTAAAAACATTCAGACCTGGCCACACTTCTTGGGCCTGAAAACATTTTAGACCAAGGCCCACTGCTCAGCGTCACGCCCAGCCCCCCACCTCCCTCTACCCCACCCTCTCCACACCTTCTCACACATCTAAAGAACCTGACCTTGGCTTGCCTTGCTGTCTTAACGAGGGTTTTGCATATGCTAATTCCCTCCACAGCAGCACTTCCTAAACTTAAATGTACATATGAATCGCCTGGGGTCTTGTTAAGATTCTGATTCCGTATGTCTGCGGTGGAACCTGAGATTCTGTATTTCTAACAAACTGCCAGGTGATGCTGGGGCTGCTGGTCTGGTCCAGGACCACACTTGGAGGAGCGAGGCTCCCAAGAATACCTAACTCTCTTAAACCTGGTTTTTCCTATGCCTAGGACACATTCCACTCCTCCTGTTTGCCTGTCTAACTTCAGCCTCTCTGTCAGCACTCAGTTTCAGTATCCCCTCCTCCAGGAAGCCTTCCCTGACTGCCCAGGGCAGGTTAAACCTAGTGTTCAACTCTCACACCCCTTTGTGCTTCCCTCTGTCCTAAGTAATCAAATGAATATGATCCAGTGTGAGGTCTTGCCCACCCAACTCTTAGGGACAGGGACTCCACTTCTGTCGCCTCCTTGTCCCTACAGTGCCAGGTACATGGCAGGTATTTCAAAACATATGTCTAAATAAGGCTGTTTCAAATCTGCGTCCTTGTTCATTAACACAGACTGGTGGAGGGCGAGTGGCTGAGACCTTGGCGAAGCAGAGCACATGGAGAGAAGCAGAACTGGATTCACGTCCTTCCTCACCAGCTGGGAGAGAGAACTCACACGTGCCGACTCTGCTCCCTGAACCTGATTTCTTTTCTCTGCCAAATGAGTATAGAAGCACATACTTCTCGAGTTCCCTCTAAATATGAAATTACATCACATGGCTAGCCCAGTGCTGGCACACAGTAGGTGATGAATAAATGCTCATTTCCATTCACCTCCTCACCAGGCCCTGGGCACTGCAAGGCTCTGAGAAAAAGCGGAGGCTGATTGGCGCAGGTCTTTGGTCTAACAGACTGGAGCGATTTCAGATTCACACGGCCTTCCCGGGGACGCCTTCAGCCCAGGGGTCTGCCCTGGTCCTGCAGACGTGTTTGCTCCTCTGATTACAGACGGGACCCAGGCGGCTGGGGAGTGGCTGCAGCCCTGGAGCCGTGGGAGCAACAGACTGGCACAGCCTCTGGCCTCCTCCTTTCCACCTGTCTATCAGAGCTGTGGTTTCAGCTGTCCCTTTCGGCCTCTCCCCAGCACGTGATTAAGGGCCTTCATCTCTCCTCCTCTCTTTCCTGCGTCCCTCACTCCTACCATCCATGCACAAAGCTCCCCCTGGCTCAGGGAACAGGGTGGGCTAGAACGGGTGCTGGTTAGGGAGCCAGAAATTCAGGAATCTAATTCTGTCTCTGCACTTACAATCTGTGCCTTTAAATTTTCCAAGCCTCGTGTGTTAGTTATCAATGGCTGAGTAACAAACGACCCCAAAATTCAGCAGCTTAAAGCAACAAACATTTATATCTCACATAGATTCTGAGAGTCTGGAATCCAGGGGCAGCCAAGCTGGGTGGTCCTGGCTCAGGGTCTCTCATGAGTTTGTAGTTATCTGAGGGTTTAACTGCAGCTGAAGGATCTGTTTTCACAATGGCTTGCTCACGTGGCTGTGGGCATGGCCCTCAGTTCCCTGTCACATCAGCCTCACCACGTGGCAGCTGGCCTCCCCCAGAGCAAGTGATCCAGGAGAGAGCAAGAGGAACCAACACGGAAACCACAGTCTTTTATAACCTCCTATGGGAAGTGATACACCATCGCTTCTGCCTCATACTCTTGGTCACACAGGGACGGTGTGGGGAGGGACTACACAGGGTGTGAGTACCAGGAGGCAGGATCATTGGGGGCCATCATGGAGGCCGGCAACCTGTACGGGCTGAATTATGTGCCCCCAAAATTCATACATCAAAGTCCTAAGCCTCAGTCCCTCAGAATGTGACTGCATTTGGAGATAGGGCCTTGAAGGAGGTAATTAAGGTAAAACAAGGTCATTAGGGTGGGCCCTGATCCAATATGACTGAGGTCCTTACAGGAAGAGGAGATTAGGACACAGATGGGTACAGAGAGAAGACCATGTGAAGACACACGGAGAAGCCAGCAGTCTACAAGCCAAGGAGGGAGGCCTCAGAAGACACCAATCCTGTCGACACCTTGATCTCGGACTTCCAGCCTCCAGAACTGTGAGAAAAATGTCTGCTGCCCGGAGTGTGGTACTCTGTTATGGCGGCCGAGCAGACTCATACACGTCCACGCCTCTGTTGCTTTCCCTGCTAAATGGAGGGCATCACGCTCACCTCAGAGGGCTGCGGCAGTGTTGGCATCTGCGCCCAGTGCCCCGCAGGGTGCCTAGCTTGGAGAAGGCCTCAGTGATGGTGGTTCCTCCTCCTTCCTTGGCGCCTGTCTCCTCAGCTGTAAACAGAGAGGACGCCGTCTTCTCAGGGGTCCCAGCACTGTGTGGTGTCAGTTCATCCCAGTGGGAACCGTGATCCCGTTTGAAATGGAATAACTCTGGAACTGGACTTGGGAGCGGAGAAACGGGTGTGGCAGAGGAAGGCTTTACCTTCAGGGGCTGCTGGTGCCTTTGGGCAGGTCACAGGGTGAGAGGTTTACAGCCCCCTTCCGCCCAGGGGCTCACATCTCGGGCTCCTTTCCTCCGCCCAGCACTTTGCAAACACTACCGCATCCCCTCTTCCCAGCATGCCTCTGATCTGCAGATTTCAGCCCCATCTCGCAGTCGAAGTGCCAGCATGTTCCATATCTCGGCGAGCTCACTCAGCTATGGCGAGGTCAGCAGGACTTTGATTCCAGATTTGCTTACTCCAAAGCCTGTGCACCTTCCTCCTGCCCCGCTGCCTCACAGGCCAGCCTTCCAGGCTTCCAGCCGTGTTCTCTGTAGCCCCAGGACAGTGTCTGACGCAGAGGAGCTGCTCAGTTCATACTTGCTGTGAAATGAAAGAACCAGTGAAAGAAAAATTCAGTGAAAAAATGAAACCTGGTGTAGAAAACAGCAAGCTGGTGACCACATTGAAAGAGACATTTCATGCAAGTTCCACTTCCTCCAGGAAGCCCTCTCTGACCACCAGAGATCTGGCCCTGTGTGTGCCCCTCCAGTGGTACTTAACAGATCTGTCAGCAAGAGCCACCAGAACTCAGGGACAGGGAGGCAGGTCAGGCAGGCAAGGTGAGGCCCTGGAGACTATACAGACAGACCCCAAGAGGCCTTGCCATGGGGCAGGCACAGAGGGAAGGCTGCCCAGTCCAGCAGGCCGAGCACTACAAGCGGGGGTCAAGGCAACAGGGAAGCAGGGTGGCCTTGAGTGCCCAGCAAAGGAGGTGGTTTTTTCTTGAGGGCACTAGGGATCCATTGAAAGGTTTTAAGCAGTGGAAGCAACATGGACTGATTAGTGTTTTGGAAAGATCATTCTGGCAGGAGCAGGGAAGTGATGCTGAGAGCATCTCAGTGGTGCTGAGAGAGTGGTCCCCAGGCCAGCAGCAGCAGCTTCACCTGGGAGCTTGTTAGATAGAAATGCAAAGTCTCAAGCCCCCACCCCCACCCCCAACCTACTGAATCAGAAATTCTGGGGATGGGGTCCAGCAATCTAACAATCCCTGCAGGGGATTCTGATGTTCCCTAAGGGTTGTGACCGGAAGTCACATGATCAGCTAGAATTTTATTTAAATACTTTGGAGAAGGTGGGAGCATAAGCCAGAGCAATGCTAATGTTAGACTAGTAGCCTTTATACTTATACTATGAAAATTAACAATGGAAACCTCAATTAAAATTGGAGCCAGGAAAGCCTGTAGAGGGAGCTTTCAAGCCCTACCACTCATCCTCAATTAGCCCAAATAGGAAGAGATGTATCTTGCATCTCCAACAGGAAGTTACCTACTACTTTACTACTCCAGCAGGAGGAAGGAAGATTTTCTTTTTGCCCAGCAACAAGCCCAGCCAATGGAAAATGCTGCAGCTTAGCCAATGGGGAGCTGTCACTACCCTGAATTCTTACTCTCCTCCAATGAACTTTCATTTAGAACCGCCCCTCCTAACTCCTCCTTTTTCACTATAAAAGCAAGCTCCCCTCCTTTGTTTTCTGGACTTGCCTGTGGTTTGGCATAGTTTGCTTGTCCTGAAAGACAATTCTTTTGGTATTCCTGAATAAACTCATTTTGCTGGTGAAATAACTGGCTATTTTATTTTAAAGTTGACAATATCTTATTTAATTGCCATTATTTAAATCACGTATAATTATCAACAATAATCCTGCAGTGTATAAAAGATGAGTCTCATTTCTCAGACGTGAAAACTGAGGTTCAAAGAAGTTAAAGCAAAAGTCGCATATCTACAGGATGACCTTGTAATTTCTCACCCAAACAAAGACAACTTTGAAAGGGAGAGGAGGTGCTAACAATCATTACACAAGGTCAATAGGCCTAAACTGGGACTGTCCTAGGCAAACCAGGATATATGACCAGCCTGGAGTCCAAACAGGACCGTGGACTCCAATGTCTGTGCCCTTCCACAATCTGCCACTGCAAGTCTGCTTCCTTTTGTCAGCCTCGGGAAATCAGGGGGGCCTGGGAACCCATGGTTCTGGACGCTGCCTGCCAGGGTTTCTCCTGGAGGATCGAGAGAGATGAGAGAGAACGATGCGATTCCTGTTGATCTGTTCCTTGTTAAGTTCTGGCAACCTGACCATTTTGTACTTTATGTCTAGTCCAAAGCATAAGCAGCATGTCACAGTTTTATTGGGAAATATTGCAAAGCTCAGACACAAAAGGATCATATGAGGCTGGCCCAGGCCCTTCTGGAACACTCCTCCAGCAGCAGCTCCGGGCTCCCATGTGCTAGAGAGCTCTTGAAGGCCTTGACAAGTTCTACTGCACAGGGAGGCACAGGCTGCTACCACCATCCTGAGTACTTGCGAGTGCTCCACGGTTTGCAAACTGCTGTGTCATCTGCTGCTCAGCCACTGTGTCCTCAGGCCCCACACCAGCCCCTACAGGGTGGGTTGCAATTTCCCACTTGGCAGATGAAGGATCTGAGATGCAAAGGAGCAACTTATGCAAAAGTCACCGCCAGGGCCTGGCTGGCCCAGCTTGTCTTTCTTTTGTAATTGTTCACTCTACCATTTATTGATTTGGAAATAGGAAAACTTGGCAATTTGCTTGGAAGACAGTAAATCTGAATTCACATAATCTTTCCTTCCATTTTTAAAAGAAAAAAATTAGGAGTTGGCCTATAATGGTTAGTTTAGATCTGTTACTATATTATCTCTAGTTTATTGAGGTGCAAAAATGGAAAATTTGTCCAGTCCAAATTCTCCTGAGTCCAAAGTTATTGTGCAGTCCACTGGGCTCAGGCAATGATGGCACCTGGAGAAATGGCAATGTCCTTGTCATAGCATCCACTATGTGTCATAGCATCCACTACATTCCATGGGTTACCTCATTTAACCCCCTCTTTCCAGATGAGAAACCTGAAGTGAAGAAGGGGCAATGATGTCCTTGAGGCCACACACCTAGTGAGAGGTGTAGCTAAGATTCAAACCCCATCAGATCCCACAGCCGGTGCACAGGGAGGGTAACATTACAGAAATACTGTTCAATTCTGGATCTTGAGTCTTGTTAACGTTTCTCCTGTGCCAACTCCTATATCAGGGACAGGGAAAAAAAAACTAGAGATTACTCCACACCTTTTCCTTTCTTCTCAAACCTCCAGCACCTCCTCCCTCTTCCTCCCTCTCAGCTGATGACCTTGTTCCTCTTGTCGCTGAGAGAACAGATGCAATCTGAAGATAACTTCCACACACTCCTACCCCCGCCTACCCTCTGCCCTGCATCCTGCCCATGTGCTCTGCCATCCCTCCTGTCAATGTAGATGGTCTGTCCTGTGCTACTGAGGCCAGCCTTTCCACAAGTGGTCTAGACCCACCACCTCACTTCCCAAGGGTGCTGATGGAGTAATTGTCTCTTTTCTCTCCTATGCTATCAGATTTCCCCTCTGCCTTTTCCTTCAGCATGTGAAGATGCAGTATCCTTCCCGCCTGTACAAGACCCTGACTCGGCTCTTCATGCTCCTCTAGTCACTGCCCCATTTCTCTGCTCCCCTCTACAGAAAAACTCCTCAGAGGAGCTTCTGTGTTCTCCCTGTCTCAACTTCCTCACTCCAGCTTCACCTGGACCCTCTCCGTCACGTTTCCACCCCAAGTCCCGTGGAAATAATTTTGTCAAGGTCACCGATGACCCGCATGCTGCTGAATCCAACGGTCAGTAACCTTGACCCAACAGCAGCTTTTCACACAGCTGATTACTCCTTCCTCCTCGATGCGCTTCCCTGATTTGGCATCCAACACTCTCTCGATTCCTCTCCTGTCTCCTTGATGGCTTCTTCTCAGTCTCTTCTGCTGCTGGTTCCTTCTGTTCTCCCTTCCTCATAAAGTTGGAGGGCTACAGGGTTCCATTCTTAGTCTTCTTCCCACCTCTTGTCTGCATAGATATTTGATTATCTCATCCAGTTTTATGGCTTTATGGACCATATGCTGACAACACCCAAATATGCATCCTTAGCCCAGACTCCTCTCCTAATTCTTGTCTCACATGTCTGTCTACTCAACATCTCTCTCAAATATTTAATAGATATTTCAAACTCAGCATCTCCAAATTTGAGCTCCTGATTTTCTTTCCAAACCCTGCTTCGTCTCCACCTTTCTTCTTCTCAGTTCGGGGTAACTCAGTCCTTCCAGTCAGACAGGCCAGTAGCTTACAGTCACCCTTGACTTCCCTCTTTCTCTCATGTCCCACATCCCATCTGTCAGGAAACCGTGCTGGGTTGACCTGCAAAGTATATCCAGCACCTGACCACTTCTCACCACTTCTGTTACCACCCTGCTCTGAGGCATCATCATGTCTATCTTGGATTTATGCAACAGCCTCCTAATTGGTCTCCCTGTTGCCAATCTTGACTCCTACAGTCCATTCTCAACTGAGCAACTAGAATGACTCATTTCATAAATGAGATGGATAAAGTTATTTCTCTACTCAGAATCCTCCATAGGCTCCTCATTTTGCTCAGAGTAAAAGCCAAAGTTCTAACAGTGGACTACAGTCCCTGCGGCCCATGTGCCCTGTCACCACTCTGACCTCACCACCTGTCGCTCTCCTCCTGGCTCATTCCATCCAGCCACACTGGCCTCCTTGACGTATTTGTTCTCTGCCCAGAACTGTTTTTCTAAGATATATCCACGGCTTCCTTCTTCAAGTCTCTGGTCAAAAGATAACTTCTCTTTAAAATTTTAATGGTCCTACCCCCACATTCTCAATCCCGCTAACCTGCTCTATTTTCTTGTAGCACTTATCATTTTAGAACATCCTCAATAATGCACTTATTTGTTATGCATATTGTCCATTGTCTATCTTCCCCCATTGCAATGTAAGTTCCAGGAGAGCAGAATTTTTTTCTGTTTTGTTCACTGACATAGCCCAAACACCTAGACCAGTGCCTGGTACCACGTGCTTAAGAAATATTTGTTGAATGAATGAATGAGAGAGAAATGCCCTTGCCCTGAAGGATTTTGCAGGCCTGCTGGGAGGCTCTAGGTTGGATGCCACCCCTGTTACCAGAAGACCTGAATCTCTGACCTCACTGTCCCATTTATCTCTTCAAACTCCTGCTTAGCCATGCCTTCGCCACTCACCAGCGGGCTGCGTCCGAGAATTTGTCATTTCTTGCACTGGCAAGATCTTCATCAGTAACCCCAATAACTTCTATTTCTTGAGCAATAATTATGTAACACACTAGGTATTTAAGGTATCTTATGTCTCATCTTTACAGACCCACAGAAAGGGAGTTTTGAGTTTCCAGCTCCTCACCTGTAGATGAAGACACTGAAAGGTTGCAGAGCTTGTGCACATTCACAAACAGAGCTGTGACCCGACGCCAGACTCATTGGCCCCCAAAGCCTGTGCTCTTTTCACTCCCGCCCGGCTGAGACAGAGAGAGGGAGCTGTGGCTAACAGCTTCCAACTTCTTGTCCTGCTTTCTCCCTTTCCCCTTCTGAATCCGTACTCCTTCCTGCAATCAGCACCTAGGATACAGGCTCTGGAGCTGCACTCCCTCAGTTCAAATCCTGCCTTCACCACTTACTGGCTGTAACTCTGGGCAGATCACTCACCTCCCCCGCTTCTCACTGCCCTGGTCTGTAAACTGTCAATAGTGACAGCACCTACCTCCTGAGGTTGTTTCCAGATTACATCAGCTAACGACTGGATAGCACCTCAGATAGGACCTGGATGTGGCGATTACTAACGGTAGCTGTTGTTATTGTTACTATTCTCCAACCTAGATCATGAGATTGGTCACATGGAAACAGAAGAGTGGACTGTAAAGTACTGGATGAAAATGCTCTAAAATATTAAAACTAGTTATCTGCTGTGGAGGGAGTACAGGTGATTTTATCTTCTTTATAATTTTATGCATTTTCATATATATAGAGAGAGAGAGATTGTAAGGAATTGGCCCACACAATCTTGGAGGCTGGCAAGTCCAAAATCTCCAGGGCAGGCCAGCAGGCTGGACCCAGGGAAGAGATGATATTGCATCTCAAATATAAAGACAGTCTGGAGGCAGAATTCCCTCTTCTTTGGAGAAGTTCAGCCTGTTTATTTCTTAGGGCCTTCAACTGATTGGATGAGACCCACCCATACTATAGAGGGTGATCTGCTTTACTCAAAGTCTACCAATTTAAACATTAATCTCATCTAAAAAATACCTTCACAGCAACATCCAGACCGGCATTTGACCAAACATCTGGGTAGAGCCTAGCCGAGTTGATACATAAAACTAGCCATTACAGCAAGTAGTACCAATATCTCCTACAGGCGCTTGTGGTAAATAATTAAGGAGATCAGGCATAGGAAAGTCTTTCGTAAGCTGCAAAGATCACCTAAATATGGGGATTACTATTCTCAAAAAATGCCAGAAGTCACTTTTTTTATTATGATGACACCAAAGCAGGAGAAGGCAAAGAGCCCCACCATGGGGAGACTTCCCATCAACCTCACATCCTGCAGGTCCTGAACACTTGCCTTCTCCCTCTCCCGTCTTGGGTAGGCAAAGTCTTCTAGACTGGCGAAAAATGTACTCAGCCACCCCAACATTGTGGTAATAAGGGAGTAGTATTCAGATTTGAGGTGAACGTAAAGCCTTAACATAATCCATGAGCCTGAATCTCTACAGAATAATATTGAAGACAGACACTCAGTCATAAAATAGAATGACAGAGACAGTCCTTGCAATAGGTGTCTTTTCTGAGCTTCAGTTTCCCTTTCCATACACTAGGAGCTAACACTGACCCCTGCCCCAGCTCACTCAACAGCAGCTGACACTCAATGAGACCATGGAGCTGACTGGCTGTACGCTAAATTGTGACATTTCCAAGTGCCAGGGATTTTTTTACTCATTAGAGGACATGCACACCAATAATAACAGCAAACCATGCCCATTCCATTATTCCACAGGAGTCTAACAGTAGGTGTCACAGAGAAAGGATTAAGAGATAAAACTATGGGCTTCATCTTAAAAACAGAGGTTACCTGACATGCATGCTACCACCCTCCCTCTCACACTCGTGGCAGACACATCTAACTGATCACAAGGCTCTCTCAGCGTCACAAGGACCCATGTGGTTGTCATGGTAGAGGAGACAGGGATGGAGAAAGCTGTTACTAGAAGAGGGAATGAGCTCATAGAGGGAACTGTGGTCAAGACTCATATGAAGCCAAGTCATCAGCCTGCTGGCCTAGACACTTATATTTCCTGGTCCAGGCACGGAATTATTCCCCAAATCTGGATCTATGCTAAGCCTCGGAGTGGAAGCTAGGGACCCCCAGGTTACGCCTTTTGAAATCCTTTCTGGACCAAAGACATACATCAATCATTCAATCAGTCCCCAGACAGGAAATTTATAGTGACACAGGGGCAGGGTTACAGGTCATGGTTACTCCACCACCACCATCACTAACAATAGCAACCACCACTACTGTATTAGTTATCTATTGCTGTGTAATGAATTACCCCAAAATTTAGCAGCTTAAAACAACCAATATTTATCATCTCACACAGTTTCTGAAAGTCAGGATTCCAGGAACAATTTAGCTGGGTGGTCCTGGCAACCTCTTTCCTGGGTTGCAGTCAAGATATCAGCTGGGGCTGTATCATCTGAAGGTTTGATTGAGGCTGGAGGATCTACTTCCAAGGTGGCTCGCTCACACAGCTGTTGACGGGGGCTCCAGTTCCTTACCAAATAGATGTCTTCACAGGGCTACCTGTGTATCCTCACAACGTGGCAGCTGCTTTCCCCAGAGCAATCAATCCAAGGGCAAGAGTATGGAAGAATCTGGGATGCCTTTTATGACCTAATTTTGGAAGTCACACAGGGTAGGGCAATCAGGCTGCACCTATTGGAGAAAGGAGTGTCAAAGAATTTGTAGATCTATTTTAAAACTACCAAAACTACCACCAGAAATGCCTGTGAAGCATAGCAGGGAGTCTTGGCAGGAAGGGGGGCATGTTAGGTCTGGTAAAATGCTCTACTTCAATTCAAGCTTCTGTGTTCTTGATTTAATGTGTTCAACATTGCAGAGTATACTTAGTTTATGACTGCAAGTAGATGGATGCTGCATTGTAAGTATTCAAGCCAGAAAGAAACTTCCAGATCATTGATCTAACTTCCTCATTTTACAGAAGGGAAAACTGAGGCCCACAGAGGAGCACTGCCTTTCCCAGGATAACCCAGGGAGTCAGTGGCCTCACCCTGCCCAGGAGCCTGATTTCCTAACTCCTGGGCAAAACTTTTCCCGGTTTTCCATACAAGGCTATTTGTAATGGGGCTTTTCCCAAAATTAGGTTGAGATATCCTAAGAAGAAAGGAGCTCTAGAGAAAGTGATTTCAGGGAAGATAGAAACAAGATCAATTTGGGGGCTTCTCAGGAACTGCCGAGACCCCGAGGCCCTTCTGGCCCTGAGACAAGGCCCTCCTTCCAGAGGATGGCCAAGAGTGAGGCTGGCCGGAAAGAGAGGACACGGAAACAAGCTCCCAGCTGCCTCACAACACCCTTCCCACAGCCAGGGCAGTAACTGCTGCTTGTTGACTGAGAACACTGACCAGAAAAATCCCACTATGTGGCCAGTCCTTCTCAGCAACGCAGGAACACAGGCATCAGCTCAAGTCAAGAGCATAAAATGATAAAGAAATAGACCAAGGCAGCTGAGAGAATATTTTGTAGTAAGTTTTCCAATAAATATATTGATATTTCCAATAAAATATCAATATATTTTATGCATCTTTATGCTCTATAACAATTTGACATTGTTTAGACATTGTATGCAACTTTCTGCTCCGTAACAGTGTGACATAACAGCACTGTTTAGTTTTTAATTGCACAGGTTATGTAGGAGAGTTTTATCTCCAGATCTTATCTAACGTTCCCAAGAGCTCTGGTCTAGTAATGACCGCGGCAGCCGTTCTTGCCATTGTTACAGAGAGCTCGTGCCGCACGGTGGAGGAGCCCGCTGCCCGGGGGTCAGATGGCCCAGGTTTAAATCCTGCCTCTCCCATGTACCAACTGCGACTTTGGGAAGGTCATTCCACTTCTCCACACCTTACTGTCTTTGGTAAAATGGAAATGATCACAGTTGCTGCCTCACGAGGTTGTTGGGAGAGATGAATGGGTTGACATTTGGAAAGTAAGAGAGGCCTAGCATTGCAACAACTAGATGTGACTTTTAGTATTGCTAGATACTTTACCTCCATCACAAGTTATCTCTTAGGGCATTAGAGCACAGATGTGACAGTTAAGTGCCTTGCCCAAGATCACACAGTCATCTGGCCAACTTTCCAAACCCAGGAAGTTGGACCAGAAGATCTCTGAGGTCCCATTCAAATAATTATTCCATGTGTCTCAGAAGGTGAGAATAAACCGTGAACAGATACACAACGTCAGTCATGTTTGGAGTCCATCAAGTTCAAAAAGGCCTAGATAGGGAGTCTTTACACCGTGCTGGGGACACAGGCAGGAAAGAGCCAGAGCAGCCACAGTAAGTATTTTTTCATGCACTTAATGAACGGCTGCCCACTCTTCTCTGAACTTGCCCTGTACACTCCTGCTTTTGCGCCTTTGCCACGCTCTTCCTTCTGCCTATAACGTGCTCTGCCCACATCTCCATTTGGAGAATGCCCACTCCTCCTTTGAGGCCCTCCTCTATGAAGCCTTCTCTGATTGCCCCAGGTAGAGTTGCTCTATCCTTTACGAACCTTCAGATTTTACAGTTTCCAAAGTTGCAGCATTTATCAGTATGCGCACAGCTCCCTGCCGTAACACATGTCTTTTCTCTCTATAACAATGTGTGGCCCGAGGGCAGGAACTGAGTTTTACTCAACTTCGAACCTGGCTAGGACTCCATGTCCGGGATTGGACTGGATCGTGGTAGAGGCTTGATGAGCAGGAGCTGAACGATTAAATGAATGAAAGACCCTTTTCTTCAAAGAGTTTCTGTGATTTGATATGATATTTTTCTCCAGAACCTGTGGTTTTCAAGCCAGAGGGTGACTTTTCCTCCATTTCCGTTGCAAACAGCTCTATAAGAGTTTGGCTTCCTGGAATTTTTCCTATATTTTCCTTATAATTGCATCCCAATTGTTTCCTATTTGTTTGACATCTCAGAATCCCCTTCCTTATTCCTTGTCTAGTGGTTGAAGGCTCTTCCCGCTTCATCCCTGCTTGACAGGTGGTTCAGACCTATCTTGACTTCCTCTCATCAGACAGGCCCCGCGGGCAGCAAGTTCTGATTTGGGGCGGTTTCCTAAAATTGCAGCATGGACCAAATCATGGGCTTTGGACTCTACCACTTATTTCCTGGATGAACCTCTTACTCCACTTTGCTAAACTTCCGTTTCCCCATCTGTAAGATGGGATCACCTGTCGCTTCTCTATAGGATGCTGTAAGGATTCAACAAGCCATGAACGTGTGAAGTACTAAGACACACTAGGCACTCCATAAATGCTCTAGAACATTTCCCTTTCCTGTGCAGACAAGATCTGCTTTTTACCATCATGCAATGCATTACCCGTAAAACAGGAGAAGAATACGTATCGCCCGCAGTTATGAGAAGTAAACTATCTAGAAGGTACACAATTATTGCTCAATGCATCCCCATCCAGCCCTCTCCCTTGACACCATGTAGTGAAGCAGGAACCCACAATGTAGATCATATTTCTCTGTGGCTCAAACCACACTGCCCTGCACCTACTTGTTACACAGGAGCACGCTGGGTGAATAAGTGCTGTGGGAGCAAGTGTGGAGGCGGAGCGGGGAGCTCTGTTTGGGGACGTGGGCAGGGCAGGCTTCCGGGGCTGAGACTGACAGGGAGAGAAGAGGGAAATGTATAAAGCATCCCTCCCTACTCAGACCTCCAGACTGAGGGAGGAGGCAGGGATAAGAACAGGGACTCAGGACTCAGCCCGCCTGGAGGAAGTCAGTGGAGGACAACAATAAGGGCTTTGAGTTGGAAAGCCAAAGTTAAATCTTGGCAGTGCCATTAACTAGCTCGTCAGCCTTGGTGGGTTTCTGAGCCTCTTTTCTCCTCCGTAATATAAGTTGGATAATCCTAGGTTGTACAGTATCAGAGTTTTGCATAAAGGTCACACGAGGTAACCTATGTGGGCACATTTAAACTACAACAGGGTGTACCGTTAGGAATGGAGCTTTTAATAATCTTGTAGCCTGTTTTTAATCTCCAAGCCTCTGGGTCCCCTGCCAGCCCACTTTGCCAAGAATCCCTTCAGATACCACCTCAAGTGCTTTGCCCAAATTCAGAACTCTAGGTGGCTCTGGTAGGCAGATTGGCAACTGGGAACTCTCCCGTGCTCAGCCAGGAGAGTCTGATCCTTAGACACCTTTACTGTTCCCACAAAAGGGTGAACATGTGAGGACGGGGGCAGAGAATACCAGAAGAATTAGTAAGTTACACAATTCTCATTCTCTTTACACCTTTGCCATAGAGGCTAATCATTTGTATTGTTTTTAACTGGATGTGGACTCTTGATAGGTGGGGTCACGAGTAAATGAAATTGTATTTGAATACCCACATGTGTTGCACACAGAACCTTGGACCCATGCCCAGGCAGTTCTTTCATGTGCTGCCATCCAAGAGGAGGTCTCATTTGAAAACTAACAACCGATATTCCTTTCCATCCAAGTGTAAACAGAACCCTGATCCAAGAATTTACTGTTGGGCCTCTCTGGTGGGCATTAGCCAGTGTTGAATAATTCATCATGACTGATGGTCACAGCATTGGAAAGAAATTTTCTTCTGTCCCCAAAACCTCGTAATAAGAAGAGGCACTCAATAAATGAAATTCGTAATTCTGTGCTACGCACTTCACAGAATTTTCACTGATTCTCACGGTAATACCACAAAGTAGGTACCTTTATCCCCATTTTACAGATGAGGATGGTGATCAAGTTACCATTGAAGTGACCTTGGGCATCAACAGTGGTGGAACCCAGATTGGGACTTAAGTCTGTCATCACAACATGGCACATGTTTCATGAGTGTCCACCATGTAAGAAAGCACTTTCCTGAGACTGGAGATACAATGATGAGCAAAACGGGTTTCGTCATTGCCCTTGTGGAGTTCACAGGTTGAAAGTGAAGACAGATTCATCAGACTTACAATTGCTTCTAGATTTTCAGAGGAAGTTATATTTCAACTGAGTCTTCAAGGATGAGTAGGAATAAGCAAAGAGGAGGGAGAAATTTAAAGGAAAGAACCTTCCAGGCAGAGGAAGTAGAGAGGGGCATACTCAAGGCAAAGGAGACAGTAATGGGAGAAGAACCCAGAGAGGCAGCCCCGGAGGGCGGGGAGGTGGCAGGGCTATTCAGGAACCAGATTTTCTCCTGAGGGCACTGAGGAGCCTCCAAAGGTCTTACCTGGGGAAAAGCATGCACAGATTTGTGTCCCCTGCCTTGCTACTCTGCCTCATCCATCTGGCAGCAGCCCAAACAGACATGGGGCAATTCATTGCAAGGTGGTAAGTGGTCCAGGACGGGGCTGCTGGTAACCGGGATGCAGGCTGTGGCAGTGGAGATGGAGAAGAGAGGATGACCTGAGGGATCCTGAGGAGGCAGCCAGACTCTGAAGCCCCTTGAAAGCCCCAGCCCATTGCAGCGCGGGCGCCGGATCCGGGATGTTATGAAGATGAAGAATGAAGATAAAGAGAAGGGACTGGTGGGACTAATAAGCAGGGGTGTTGGTTTGAATTATGTTGTTTGCCAATATGTTCTTTTTTCTTTTCTTGGTCCTTCTTTTTTTTTCCAATCATGTGCATGAAGATATAAACCAAAGTATTCTCTTTTAAAAGTTTATATGGGATCGTAACCCTGTTTTATATATGGGAAAAGGCTGACTCCCGGTGGGTTTTCTGTATTTTCATATTGCCATAATTCAAACAATGTGATGAATCAACTCACTGTAATTTCTGAAGCTGGGCTCAGAGAAGCTGAATTTTATGGGACTTTATTGAGCTGTGCCCGGGGGGTGGGTGGCAGTCTTCAGGGGGAAGGGGTATTTTCTGGTCGGATAGAGGAGGGAGCTAACATTTATGGAGTGGTCCCTGTGTGCCAGGTCATTTACCCCTCAGGAAAGCAACATGAATGTTGTTCCACATGTGAGGAAAGCTGAGGGGTTAAGTGACTTGCCTGTGGACACCCAGCTGTTCAGGAGTGGAACCTGGCTGACTCCAAAGTCAGGATCTTTCCCTGAGAGCACATGCCCCCCAGGAACAAGGGACATATCCCAGTGGGCCTGGCTGTGAGGAAGGAGGAGTCTTTAGGGATATTTTTCCTGTCTCTCCAGCTTTTCCAGACTTTGTTTAAGCTGAGCAGGTCTCCTCATTGTGCCCCGACCATCCCTTCCCAGGTATAAAAGGGAGGAAGTGGGGGCTGCTCTCCTTAGAATCGATTTTACCTTCTGACCCCAAAACCTTCCTGCATTGGCGCACAGAGCATCTGGCTTCTAGTCCTAACTCCAGGTCCAATGCTCATTCCCCACGTCTCGCTTCAGGGAGGCCATTCAATGAGTGAACAAGGGAATTACGTGTTCCCTCTAAGAGTCTTCCAAATCTGAGCAGATAAGAAGGAATATTCAAACCTTAGACTCTCCAAGCAGCTAAGGGATTTTCTCTTCTCACCCTGCAATAGGTCAGCATTACTCTCCCATTTTTCACATGAGGAAACTGAGACATAGAAAATTTGAGTGAATTGCCCAAGGTATTTAGTGACACAGCCACGCTGTGAGCCAAGGTCTCAGATATAAGAGTACCCAGCACGGTCTTCAGCAATAGCAGGTGTTCAAAACGTGTTTGCTTCCTTGCTTGCTTCCAGCTCTCCACTTGACCCCTGTCCCTCCCTCTGGAAAGTGGACATCTATGGGCATTTTTCTGGAGTGAAGCAGCTGCTCCCCTGTATATTGTGCCTGCATGTCTGCGATGTGCCATAAGTGGACACTGTAAGGAATTAATAAGCCCACATATGTTGCAGGGTAGACTGGGAGCCTGGACTCAAGAGTCATCAAAGACTTTTAAAAGAACTTTATGGGAGTGAGCCCTCCGGCAAGGCAAGCAGTGGGGTCGAGGGTGGGGATGGAGAGGTGAGCAGATACGAGAGGTGGGAAGTCAGCTCTGAAGGAAGAAGAGTTGCTCAGATAAGACCACATCCTCTACAGGGGAGCGCTGAGCCCAGAGCTGGGGCCTGAAGATCGGGGCTCTGACTCCAATTCACCATGTGATGGAAGGCCAGGCCCTGCACTCATGAAGCTTGTCTGTGCACTGAAGAATCTGCAGGTACGATAATGTTCTGAGTTTTCTGGAACACATTATGTTTCATGGGTGTGGTGCCTTGTGGCTGTTACATCACTTGTAAGTCTTTCATCTCTGTTAGGTCTTTTAGCAGGATAGCCTCTGAACAGAAGGGAGAGATACGGTGCAAATTCCTCTATAACTGCAGTAAAGTGTAAGTTTTTGGAGTTTTCATTCCATTAATAAACTGACATGTAAGTTACTAGCAAATGTTTACAAATCACTTAAATCATAGACTTGCATAATTCTTTTTCGGCATAAGAAAAAATGATGAGCAGATCTAGCCTGTATTCTCAGTTTTATAACTTGGAAGTGAAAACAATGTAGCTATTTCTTCAAAATCATTCAGCGTGTCCTTTGACTATACTGAGTAATAGTTTCTAAGTTATCAGAATTAAAATATATTTATTGTCACAAATGGCTGGATTTCGTCATTTCTTATGGCTGAGTAGTATTCCATTGTGTATATATACCACAGCTTCTTTATCCATTCGTCCCTTGATGGGCACTTAGGTTGCTTCCAAGTCTTGGCTATTGTGAATAAGGCTGCAATGAACACAGGGGTGCATGTACCTTTGCAAATTGGTGTTTTCAAGTTCTTTGGATAAATACCCAACAGTGGAATAGCTGGATCATATGGTAGTTCAATGCAAAGTGAAATAAGTCAGAGGGAGAAGGCCAAATACCGTATGATTTCCTTCATTAAGTAGTAGATAATAACAACAATAAACAAACACATAGGGACAGAGATTGGATTAGTGGTTACCAGAGGGGAAGGGGGGAGGGGGGAGGGTGAAAGGGATAATTCGGTACATGTGTGTGGTGATGGGTTGTAATTAGTATTTTGGTGGTGAACATGATGTAGTCCATGCAGAAATAGAAGTACAATGATGTACACCTGAAATTTTTGCAATGTTATAAACCAATGTTACTGCAATAAATAAATAAATAAATAAATAAATAAAATATATTTATTATACAAAAAAAAGTTCTAGAAGCAAAAATGAGAAAGCAAACAGGGAGGGGAAGAAAGGATTGGTTCAGACAGCTCAGGTCCATCCATGGTGCCATCACCCCTCCTTCCACCCTGCGCCCTGTGATAGGGATACAAAGATGCGTCCTCATGGCTCAACCCGATCGTGCATGTTCAATGCACATGCTGTTCCTCCTAACAGGATTGTTCTTTCTCCTCTTCTCTGTCTGGAAATCTCAGAATCCATTTTTCAGTTCTCAGCCCACGTCACCTCCTGACTCCTCTCCCGCCTCCACCCACCCTCAGACACAGGCACTTACCCTCTGAGTTTTTACAGCCCTGGATATTCCCCAGGACAGCATTTGTCACATGTGTCATTATCGTAGTGTGACAGCTGGTGGTATAAAGCTGCTATTTAAGGAAATCATTTATTTTGCCAGATAGTGATACAGTCTTTTTACAAGTTCTATCACTTAAATTTCAGCCTTATGCCATAAATTAGGTATTATTGTCCTAACTTTAAAAATGAGGGAACTAAGTCCCCGTGAGGTCAGGGATCTTCCTACCGTGTGACTTTTGGCAAGGGACAGTGCCCGTGTTTGGAACAGAGTCTGATTCCATTATACTTCCAGACTACACACCCTGAATGAAGTGCTGATAGGTGATGAAAGAAATAACGAATGCATGTCACCACTGGGTGAAGGGGGCTTGAGTGTGAAGCATGGCTTTAACAAGCATTTTATTTTGTTGCAACCGTCCCAGAACACCCCCACTCAGGGGCGAAGGCAGGCCTTAAGGACCACGTAATTTAACCACAGGGAATTGAAGGCCCAGCGGACAAGGGGCTGGCCCGGGTCACAGAGCTGCCTTTCGCCCCTGCCCAGCAATGTTTCCCGACTTCTAGTGGGCACCCCTCTCCAAACCCCTCCTTCCCAGGGCTCTGCGGCCACGACGGGCCTGCTTCTCTTCCCCGCAACAGAAGCCTTTCTGTGCCTGTCCTTGGAGACAGAAGGAGCACCAAACCTCTGTGTTTCTTGATTGCATTCTCCCAATTAAGCAAAGAAGCCAACCGAAGACTCCTTGAGTCAAACTAATTGCATCTTAGCAGGCTCTGTGGCCTGGCAGCTTCAGCCCAGAGTCAGACTTTATAGGCCACTTAGCCCCACACCCAGAGTTTATGATGGAAACCCTGACAAAGCTGCACTGATAAGGCTGCAGAGGACCCAGGAGACCCGAAAACCTAGTAATTTTCCAGAGTCTAAGCTCGGCCTCCACTCTGAGGGCCCCGCGCCCGCCAGGACTCTGAAGTGTCAGGGAGGGCCCTGGCAGAGGGCTGTTAGTTTCCACTCCAACGCACTCTGGAAATTCACTATGATACCTTGCTGGGATGTTTAATGGCAAGTTTCTCCTTCAGCATCACCTGGTATGCAGTTAGTTTTCCTTCTTTGCACTGCCCAACCATCCATTAGTTTGTTCATTTATTCATCAGATTCTGAACTCCCATGCCGGGCTTGTACTGGGCACCGAGGAGAAGTACTACTTGGATGAGTAATTTTACCCTCTTTCTGTTAGGGTGCAGTTTGCATACCACACAACTCTAAGGGGCACCATTCACGTGGACTATGATCATATGGAGTAAGCTCTAGAAAGTAACCGTGGAATAGGGGAGAATAAAAATAAAGCACAATATGAACATACCATATATCCAGTCCATTACAGAAGGAAGAACATTCAAAGTAAACAAGGTAGCTGAGTTATAGAGCAATGCCCCGGGTCTTAGAGCAATTTCCAATTTGTCTCTCTGAAGCAGGAAAAAAAAACAAAACAGACATATCATGTCCTTGTTCAAAACAGGGTTTCTCCACCTTGGCACCGTTGACATTTTTGGCTGGGTAATTCTGTGTTGTGGGAGGCTTTCCTGTACCGTGTAGAATATTTTGAATATTCTACTTGTAGAACTGGCCTCTACCCACAAGATGCCAGTAGCAACTCCCTCCTTGTGACCACCAAAAATGTCCCCAGATACTGCCAAATGTTGGGGATGGGGAGAGGAAGGAAAGGGGCCAAATTATCCCCACTGGAGAGCCACTGATTTCAAATAACATCTTCTTCTCCCCATCTCCTCTCCCTCACTTTCCACGCCCTCTGAATGAAGTCCCAGATACTTAGATGGCCATTCCAGACCCTCACGGTCTGACCCCTGCTTACCTGCCCACCCCAACACTCGCCTCTCCTCCACACACTCGCCCCTACGCTCTCCCCTACATGCAGAGACTATCCCCGCCTCCCATCTCACAGGGCTTACTTTTCCTGTCCCCCAAGGCTCAGCTTGGGTTCCTTAAGTTGTGAAGCCTGTGTTGACCCATCCGCTCCCCCTGAGCAGGTGGATTCCCCCTCCATGGGATCCTCAGCGCCCAGGCACTTCTCTATCAGAACACTTAGATTTGTGGGAATTCAGTTCTAATGAGATCATTGGTTTATATGTCTGTGAGATACTTGGGGGCAGTAACTATGTATCCCCAGCACTTAGCAAAGTCCTGGCTCAGAGAGATTTACTTAGCAACTGCTCTATCATATTCAAGTTCAATGAAGAGTTAAAAAGTAAAATAAAGAAAAACACACACCCTCCACCAGCATGCTCTGCAGAATTATTTGGAACTTTTGGCCAAAGGCATTCCTCTCAGCTCCATTGATGACCAGCCATCTGATCTTGGACAGGTCAGTTCATCTCTCTGGCCTGCCTCAATTTCCTTATATGGAAAATAAAAGTCTCTCACAGTCATTTTGAGGCACAAATGAGTTACTACATGACAGCACTTAGTAAACTGTCATTAATTATATGGATTTGAAAGATTATTATTGCTATTTAACTATAAGTTCCTTGAAGACATAAAGGTTGAACTGAAATAAACATATTTGTAGGATCCCTCTTTCCTTATACGGAGGTTTGGTCATATCCTAGATGTAAAGGGCACATCTAGGATACCCTACCTAGAATCTTAGTATTTCAATTCAGAAATTTTTTATTTCTTCCTGGGTGAGAATTCCAAGAATTCCTTTGATTTCTTCGAAGCAGTCCACACCTATAACAGGAGGACATTTTTCTAATAGACGTGTTGCTAGTAGAATCTTGAATTTTAAAAATTGTGTAGAGTGGTAATAATTAGTATAGAAAACTTGAGAAGAGAAACTGCTTCTGAAATGTACTTTTTGTTTCAAAAACCAAAAAAAAAATTGCATTAGATTTAAGGAAATGAAGTTGAAAGAAATCTCTAAAGAATTTAGCACTGTTGTGGATTGAATTGTGTCCCAGAAAAAGGTCCTACCCCCTGGTATCTGTGAATGTGACCTTATTCCGAAATAGGGTCTCTGCAGATAAAATTAAATTCAGAAGAGGTCACGCTGGATTGGGGCGGGCCCTAATCTAACACGACTGGTGTCCTCATAAGAAGAGGAGGAGAGACACAGACACGGAGGAGAAGGTAACGTGAAGACGGACGCAGAGACTGGAGTGATGCAGCTGCAAGCCAAGGAACGTCAAGCATGACTGGCAACGACCAGAAGCTAGGAGAGAGGAACGGAACAGATTCACCCTCAGAACCTCCAGAAGGAACCAGCCCTGCCAAAAGCTGGATTTTGGACATCTAGTCTCCAGAGCTGTGAAAGAACACATTTCTGTTGTTTTCGGCCACCAGCTTGTGGTCTTCTGTTAGGGTAGTTCTAGGAAATGAACGCAAGCACCCTAGCTTGTGTTCATGAAACATGTCCTTAAACGAAGTCTTCATTTCTCCCCAGTCTGATGCTGCTCTATCGTAACTTCAAGATACACAGATATGAGTATGACAACGGAGTGTGAGCCCCACCCCTCCAGAGAGGAAGGATTGAAAGGGTAGGGACCGCTTTGATCCACAGTGTGTCTTCAGCACCCGCTAGCATGAGAGCACAGAGCAAATGATCAGCAAGTGTTGGATGTTCTGAACTAAACTGAAGCCCTGATGAGATCCACGGAGCCCTAGGCTGAGGCAGGGCAGGGAGAATAATCATTTTTCTGCAGTTACAGGGAGACGAGTGTCAAAACGTACGACGTCCTGAAGGAGAGTTCTGAGACCTAGTCTAGAGCATATAGCCAGGCCACAGGGCTGATGATTAGCAGCCAGGAGCTAAAGAAACAGGCATGGTGAGGACAGTGGGTGGGAACCTACAAACCAGAGGTTGCTTTGGTTATGACACAGATGAGGTTCCCCACCACCACCAGGAGTGTATAGACACGTACACATCTGGGGAGTAGAGTGGCAATTATTTAGTATTTTGGCTGTTGAATATCCAATCCCCTTTCCTGTTTGGGGGCCTCTCCCATTGTACATACTATTGGTAGACACAGTGTCCTGCTTTTTACTACTACAACTGAAGACGAGAGCGGCTCCATCAGTGCCTGCCCTGAAAGGCCAAGCACAGACACGTAATCCAGGCCCACCCGTGAGGCTCAAGGGCAAGTGATGCAAAGCAGCAGGGATAGTTAGACTTATTCACAGTAGGTACAGTCAGATCCAGTGGGGACTCACAGTGATAGGAAGGGATATGGGGACAATTCCATCTCCCTAGACGCATGTCTTCATGTGGAAGCACTGCTGATCTCTTGTTCCATTTCTCACTGATTTTTCCCCATGGGAGGAGAAAAAGTCACCAACGGGTATGACATATGTAATTGGTAAGTCTAGGAAAAGTAATTGAACATGCTTAACAAGGCTACTTCCTCCTTCTCTTTTCCTAAACCAGTCTGCCTAAAGGAACACTCAGCGAAGGGTTCCATTATCTGCATCCCCTAGGATGTCGTCTGACCTATACTTTCCTTCCTCCTGGGAGAATGCCTTCTCCAAGCAGCAGTTTTTATGAGAACCAGAGGATACTGACCTGTATTGAGGTTCGACCAGCTTCTCCTGACCAGTGCAGGAGATTCCTCTCATCCAACCAGGTCTAACTCACTGTATTCCTGGACGTCTGACTTGATGTATTGTTTCCCAGTATTTGCCCCAAGAAATACGCGCTGCCGTCTCCACCCCGATTCTCCACCCCCAAAGCCACAGCATTCCATCCCACCACACACCTCCCCAGCAAGACAAATGGGGTGACCTGTTGGCAGCGTTCTCAGGGGCTCTTGGGGGCAGGAGCATCTGAGGGAGATAAGGAGACAGGCCGTGTACCCAGCTCAGTGAGGGACCGAGTCATAGACATGTGTAAGGCATCAGGCCTGGCCTGAGGTGCAGTTGCCTTGCCCCTGGTTTTAAGGAAGCCTACCCAGGGTTTTACAGCCCAGAGTTCCCTGTGATCTTCAGGCTTCCTTTACTCTTGGACCTGAAAAACTCCCAGGGAAGAACTTCAAAGTGGCTTTCTCATTATAAGTCTCACAGCCTGGGGACGTTCTGCCCACCCATGTGAAACCACCAGATCTGGGACCT
Source organism: Ceratotherium simum simum (assembly GCF_057802395.1). Taxonomy (NCBI): domain Eukaryota; kingdom Metazoa; phylum Chordata; class Mammalia; order Perissodactyla; family Rhinocerotidae; genus Ceratotherium; species Ceratotherium simum. The sequence continues at coordinate 4,050,598 of NC_141921.1, forward strand.
ATTTGGAGGTTTCCAAGGCTTCCTTGCCTTATTGGGTGTTCCCCATCCTCTAGCACTGCTCAGCGTTCTTGCTAAGCCAGCTTACTTGGCCAGGTAGCAGGTTTTATCTAAATCCCACTTATCCTTTGGGACTTCCCTTGAGATATCACACCAGGAAGCCTTGCTCAGGCTATTGGGTTCCCCAAAGCACTTTGCCCCGGCAGACACAGGCACATCCAAGAACCTGCCTTGAGTGCTTATGGTCTTTTAAGCCTTGGGTTCCTAACCGGGGTGACTTTGCCACCCAGGAGACATTTGGTAAAGTCTGGAAGCATTTTTGGTTGTCCCAACTAGAGAGGAATGCTACTGGCATCTAGTGAGTAGATGCCAAGACTGCTAAACATCCTACCATGCACCAGACAACTCCCCACAACAAAGAATTGTCAGGCCCAAAATGTCAATAGCAGCTCCGGCTTCATGGGCAAACAACCTGTGCCGTCAACAGGGCCCGGGTCTCAGAAGAGCCCCGCACTTGATTTACTTCCCTGCTGTTGCCATGTTGAAATTCTTAGTAACTTTTGACCAAAGGGGCTCTGTATTTTCATTTTGCACTAGGCCACACAAAGTATGCTGGTCGTCGCCAATTGTGTGGATATTGAGAAACCCTGTTCTAAGCTCTGCAATAGGGATGTAGAAATGAAGATGCCATTCCTGCCCACAAGGAGCCATAATCCAGTGGGGGAGGGGATGGTGCGCTTCCTTGTCTGGGTGCTGTGATAGGGGAAGCCGGGAGGAGGGAACACCTGACTCAGCTTGAAGGGTCAGAGAAGGCAAAGTCTCACTTCAGCTAATTTCTGAGGGATGTGTAGGAGATAACCACACAGAAAGGAGAGAAGAAAAGTGTCCAAATAAAGAAACAATGTGTTCGAAGGTGCCAGGCTCTGAGAAGACAGGGGCTGTGTCAGGGACTCTAGGCAGTTCTGTGTGGCCAGAGTACAGGGTGTGATGAGGTGGAGGGGTGAGAGATGAGGCTGGAAGGTTAGAAGGAGCCAGGTCTCAACACATTAGGGAGCTTTAAAGGATTTTAAGTAAGGTAATGACATGATTAGATTTAATTTTAGAAAGAGAGGTGATGTGGCAACTAGATTGGAGGGGTAGACAGGGAGACCAGTCAAGGGGCAGTAACAGTGCAAGAGCTGAGAGAGGTGCGAGCTGAGTGAAGTAGGGCAGTGGCAGTACAGCAGGGAGGGGGAGAGAGGGTCAAGAGACCATGAGGTGGAACAGGCTTTGACAATTACTGAATGGATACCACGTGTAAAATGCTTATGCTTATTATCTTTTTACTATCTCTTTTCATCCTGACAACAGACTTACAAGGGACATCACATTTTCCTCATTTTAAAGTTGAGGAAATTAAGGCAAAGTGATTCAAATAACTTGGCCAAGGTCACACAACTGGTAAGTGGCAGATCCAACATTAGAAGGTAGGTATGTCTGATGCAAAGTCATTGTCTTTCCACAAAGGCGAGTAACACCCTCTCAAGAGCATCGAGGATCCACCAGGGTGACTGAGAATGAGTCCAAACCAGCCTCAGGTCAGGGGCTCTTCCTCTCTCCTGGTGCCAACCCTGGTTCTCAAGCCCTGCGGTCCACCCTTTGGGTTATATACCAAATTCCTCGCTTCCTGCTGTCAAGTTGATTTCTTGGCACATAGCAGATAGTTAATAATGGCTAAACAAACAGAGAAATTACAGCAGAAATAGGACGTAAAAATTTTTTTAGTCAACATCACCACAACTCAGAGAAATGCAAATTAAAATAATAATGAGATATCATTTCTACTTATCAAATTGACTGCTGGTGGGTAACTTGGTATAATCTTTATGAAAAGTGATTTGACATTATGCCTCAATTATCTCTTTAAAAAATCATCCCCTTTGCTGAGTACTTGGTTATTTCCTTAAGATAAAAACCTGGGTAAAGATTTATGGACAACAATATTCATCTCAGCCATTTTTACAATTTAAGCAAAAGAACGAAGGAGGCAATTTTCCAAAAACAGGCGAACGAGTAGTGATATAAATTCAAATGATGCACTATTAATTATGCAGAATTTTTAATGACATGAGAAGAGTATCACAGTATAATACTAAGTGAAAAAAGAATTGAATGAATACATATTATTGTACACCCAGGAAACTCGTTTTGTGTACACAGAGTTCCCAGCTGGGGCTTAGGCCATATATACCCTTGGGATTGAGACATGTCTGGGAATGGCGGGTGGAATGATGGGATGAATCTGGTGAATTATCCTGGGAAAGAAGTCAGCATCGGGAGGGAGGGGGCCAGGCAGACAAGCTTAACCAAGATACAGAGCCTCAGACATAGGCAGGGCAAGGGCTCTTCTGAGGAAGGCAGAGTGTCCGTCACTCAGCTCATGGGGGTCTCAGAATATATCTGAGTCGAGAGAGAGGAGGTTCTGCTATTCAGATTATCTGTTACTGTCAACCAAACTACTCCAAAATTTAGTGGCTTGAAACAGAAATTTATTATTATCATTCATGGTTCTGAGAGCTCACTGGGCTCAGCAGGGCAGTTCTGACTCAAGGTCTCTCATGTGGTTGCAGTTAAATTGTGGTTTGGGCTGGAGTTATCTGAAGGCTCAATTGTCTGGATATCCAAGATGGCGCACTCATATGGCTGGTGTTTGGTGCTGACTGTCCCTTCAGATGGGGCTGTCCACTGGAGCACCTACACGTGGACTCTCTATAAGGCTTTTCATCGCATGCTGGCTGGGTTCTGAGAGGAAGTAGCCCAGGAATGAGCTTTCCAAGAGACCCAGGTAGAAGTGACAAGCCTAGGTGCCAGAAGCCTCAGAACATTCTTTTGCATGCAGCCTATTGGTAAAGTAAGTCACTAAGGCCAGCCCAGATTCAAAGGGTAGGGGATTAGTTGTCACTTCTTGACGTGAGGGGCAGCAGGCACACACAGGGAGGGAAGGAATTGATGGCAGCCATCCTTCAAGCCTATCTACCACAACTGTTTTCAATAAAGAGCTCTGAAAAACATTGCTGCATAGGACCTAAAGCAGGCTGTTTGTACCCCTAAGTATAAGCCAAAAGGGGCAGACTCCCACCTCTAGAGGGAGCCCAGCCTGCCTTTGGTGTCCTATAGGCTCCAGAGAGCACAGCTGTGCTTCTGTACCTGGAGGAAGGCCCCAGTGCACCGGGGCAAAAGTGCATGGCAGCTGTAAGATTCATGGCAGTGACCGATAGAAAAAGCTTTAAAAGTGGGCCCTGGCCACAGAAGCAAGGCACATTCAGAGGCATGGAGGCTTCCAGAGTGAACATCATTACAAGGAGTAATGTTCTGAAAGTAAACAAAACAGAGGAGTAGTTCCTGAGTTCATCTGAGAAATCCCTTAGAACTTCCCAGAAATAATTCAGGAGGCCTTTGCAAGGCACGGGGTGGGGGTTGTCTGGAAAAGCCAGTAAAACGCAAGTTATGACTACTAATATCACCCCATTTTTTCATCCCAGCTTGATGTGAAACAGCTTGACCTGAATAGATGAATACTTATGTTTCTATGCACACATACATAAACCTACACACGTACAGAAAAAAAATGTACTTGGGGAAAAAAGACTGGAAGAAAGTACACCACAATGTTAACAGTGTCTCTTCAGTCTCTTATTCTCCCTTTGATCTCAGGACAATGTTCTTAACTCCATTCTTTGTATATTTTTCTGTATGTTCCCAATTTTCTATGATGAACATATTGCTTGTATAACTAGAAATCAGTACATATTTTTTGAAGAAAAGCATATGTGTATCTTTACCAATGGTGCTGCTCAAACGAGGTCATGAGGGAAGGAGGTCTCCCCCTGCCCACACCCTGGCTCTGGACACAAGAAACTTGACAGCCAAGAACATCTACAACAGATTTGGCCTTCAGCACAGACTAGGAGGGCAATAGTGAAGCAGGTCGGGAGCACTGGGTTTAGAGTGATGGCAGGTGGACCCCACCAGCTTGTCGTCCCCCCAGGCTCCCTGAAGTTGTGTTTTGTTTACATATCCATCCATAAGCATTTCACTTCCATATACATCAGGGCATTTCACCACACTCCTCTCCTTCAACCAAGTTCCCGTGAATCCTCTTTATTTAGTCCCAAGACATCTTCCCTCACCTCCTGGAAGTCTGGGAGCATCACTTCTGCCTTCCAACTTGAGGGCAAGTTTCTCACTTTCCCATAGTTTTTTCTACTGGTATGTCCAGTTCTCCACTCTTTCTGGTAAATTCCACACAACTTTGAAGAGTAGGGGGATAAAATGGAGAACACAGAGAAAATGAAGAGAAAGCAGGCCGGTCCAAGGTCTGGCAGTCAGTGACAGAGCCGGGCACCCACTGCCCGAGCACCCCCGGCAGCAGCATGCCTGCACTCCTGCAGCACCCCAAGCTTTCCAACACTGTGGTCAGGGCGTTGCATGGGTGCATTGTGATGGAGCGGGAGACAAGCAGCAGGAGGAAGAAGAGGTAGACCAGATGATGGAACAGAAGACGAAGGGAGAGCAGGAGACAAGGAAGAAAATGGAGCTGGAAGAGAGAACACCACTAGAGGAGACTAAGGAACAAATCCCGAAGTTGCAAGAGAAGGTTCTGGCCCCACAGGAAGAAAAGCACCAGCTTTTCCTGCTTTCAAGAAAGTTTTACGCTGGGGAGAAAAACGGAGCTAAAGGAGCAGAATGACCCAGCCACTCTGACATCAGCTGTTCTAGCCCCGCAAAAGTCATCCACGCCCAACTGGCTCCTATGTGTGCTCCCCATCCCCCCAGCACTGTCCTCACCACACCGTCACGGTCTCTTATCCATTCTCCAACACCAGGGCAAGGACCTTGCCTGATTCATCCCATGCCCCCAGCACCAGGCCTGCATGCCCACTTGCCTCCACACTCCTGCTACCCCTGCTCCTTGAAGAAGCCAAGGTGTCTTTGTTCAGACATACAGCTAGAAGTCACGTCTGTCTACTGGTAGGGAAGGAGTTGTGGGCTGTTGAGGAAAAGAGCAAATTATTAAGAAAGTTATAATGAATTACAGACTGTCTGGAAAATGGCAGTTGGAAGAGATTCTCCTAATGGTTTCTTCCAAGAATGTCCTTAGAGGGACAGAAGTTTGCTCAGGGCTTTCATACACCTTATCTCATTTAGTCACCCAACAACCTGATCAAGTGAGAATATAGGGACTCAGAGAAGTGAGGCAGTTGACCAGATTGCACATCATGTAAATGCAGAGCAAGGACTGCCTGGCTTTGAAGCCCATGCCTTACCCTCTAGACCATAGGAAGACGGAAAGACCCTGGGACAGATCTGTAGGCTTTAATAAAATTAGAGTTATCTGTCCACATAGAAAGAAGGGGAAGGAAGGCATTTCTCTTCCTAAAATGTCTGAGCTGGTATGTCTGCTTCTTCACGCTTTCCATCACACCTGTTATAGCCTGAATTGTGTCCTCCCAAAACGCATGTGTTGAAGAGCTAACCCCCAGTGTGAATGTATTTGTAGACAGGTCATTTAGGGAGGTAATTAAGGTTACATGGGGCTGTAGGGTGGGGCCCTAATTGGATAGGACTGGTGCCCCTATAAGAAGAAGAGACACCAGGGATGCATGCAACAGAGAAGAGGCCATGTGAGGACACAGCAAGAAGGAGCCATCTGCAAGCCAAGGAAAGAGGGCTCAAGAGAAACCAAATCTGCCAACTTGATCTTGGACTTCCAGCTTCCAGAAGTATGAGAAATAAATTTCTGTTGTTTAAGCCACTCAGTCTGTGGCATTTTGTTATGGCAGCCTGAGCAGACTAAGACACCACCCAAAGAGGGGAAAAAAAGACGTATTTGCGTGGCTCTCTGGCCTTGATCACCCCTAAGGGGCCAAGAAGCAGGAAGATCAGAACTGGAGTTGGGGGTGTGGTGGAAAACCTCTGGGAAAAGAGGCCAGACCTCTACCAGCTGGGTGGACCTGGGGCATTCCTCTACTGCAGCGGCTGGGGCAGCCGGGACTGTGAGCGCATCTAAGGCCCCTGCACCGACCACCCACCAGGCTGGGTGCTGTACCCTGTCTTTTCTTCACTTCTTTGGACAGGGACACAAATGGCCTGTCACCTCACCAGGCTGACACATAATAGACACCATGAACAGTAGCCAGTATGAGTCTTATTTTTATTAGCAACAGCCTCACTTTTAGGTCCTCAGACATCAATCAATCTCATTTCTATAACAGAGCATTTTCTGACTTGCATCACTTCTAATCACCATAATGGAGGTGTGTTACAGCCGTAGATTCTTTTTCCTTGGAGATTTGCGCAAGGAGCAGAGTGTTCTCTGCTGGGAATTGGTTTCTAGATGGCCTGATAGTGGGGCAGGCAGCTGGAACTGCTGATCTCTCGCAGTCATTTCCACAATTTCCTAGCAAAGCCATCCTCCACTGACAATCAGTTTAATAGGGCTCGCACAAGCCTTCAGGTCAATTAAGTGACCTTCGGCATGGAGGAGAAGCTGGCTTCTTCAACTGAAAATAGGTCCCCCATCCAAAGTTCAAGTGCCTTGTCTTAAATACTTATTACAATCAGATGAGAAGCCACACACAGTTTTTCCCCAGAAAAGTAATGATATTGGGAAAGAACAGGCTGGAATTAGAACATTTCACTATTTGCAAAATCCCCTGACACTGGGCAGCTGGTTACTGAAGGCTGACGCTTTCTGGGAAGCAAGAGTTCAAAGATAGATGACTATAAATATTGTTAATAGGATGGAAGAAATCATCTATTAATTAATTCATTCGTTTATTCCTTCATACATTCATAGAGGTAGAAGATTCTGATAGAAATATTCATTCATAAAACAAAAGTCCAGACTGTAATGGTGGACTTGGATTAATCTGGAGAGCTCGGGTTTCCGGTGAGGCACTCACTTCAGGAAGCCGTCTCCAGCTTAAAAGTGTCGTATAGATTATCATGCCCCCGCCCGCAGGATCTAATCGTAACACTTAGCATTTTGTGCTTCAGTCTCCGATTTTCATATGTGTGTCCCTGACCTGGCAGCAAGCTCTCTGAGCTCCGTCAACTCATCACGTGGCCCCGGCACTAGCACAGTCAGCCTTACGTGCAGTAGTTGCTTAATCAACACCTGTCAAATGGTTGAGTGAAAGAGATCTGGAGTAAGTATCCATTCATGTATTCGTTTGTTTGTTCATTTATTCAATCTCTAACAACACCTGGGAAGGATCTTTGTCTGGGGACTTTATAAAGACAACAAAAATGATAAACTGAGAATGATCTCACACAGGGGGAGTGGAACTGGCTCTGCCAAGTCGGACGGGCCACAGACCAGTGAATGCGTAAATTCTAGTGTGCGGGCATTTGAACACTAGATGAATGGACAAATGAGAAGACAAAATAAATTACAAAGACTTGCAACAGAATTCCAAGAGTAATTTTCAGCCTCAGACAGGTGTGACTGAGGGAATTATCTCATCCCTTTCTGGTTTAGAATCTCTCTTTTTTTCATTTTCTTGGAGTGAAACTGGCTCCATCAGGTGACTGTTACATCCATCCACTGCAATCTACCTGCCACCCGTAAATTTATCCATATCTGCTCTCCATCTTGTATCTTCAGCCTCTTCCTCTTTCCTCACTGTGTTTTCATAAATGTGGCCAAGATTCTCTAAGGTTTAAAAGCACCACTTGATTCTATATTCCTAGACGGTGACTTCCTATCCTCTCTCCTTGCCTGCACACCCAAGATTCCTGTAATAGCATCTTCACTCACTGCCTTCATTTCTTCACCTCATAATCACTCCTCAAGCCATGGAATCTTGGTTCCTATACCTACCAGTTCATAGAAACTGCTCTTATCTATGTTATTTGCTGCAACTAATAGATATATCTCAGTCTTTGTTTTTCCTGACCTCTGCAGCTTCTGCCACTGTTGACCAAACCTTCTGAAAGTTCTTCTCTTCTGGGATCCGATGACGTTGTTCTCATAGAGATTTTCTCCCAACCTTTGAGACTCAACTTTTCAGGTCTTGATCCTTGACTGCCAGAGGCTCCTCAAAGTTCTCCCTCCAACTCTCAGCTCTTCTTTCTTCAAACACTAATCCTAGTTAAACTCATTCATATCCATGCCTTTAGAGACCATCCGTATGCTTGTGCCTCTAAAAACCTGTCTCTCCAACACAGAGCCTTCTCCTCAGCACCAAACCTATGCGTGGAGCTGCCTGCTGGACATCTTCACCTGGATGTGCCACAGGCAGTTCAAACTCAGCATGTTTAAAATTGAACTTGTCATCTTCCTCCAAACTCCGCTCCTCTCCGCCATGTTCTCCACCCCACTGGATGTCACCTCCAGCCCTTTAGGCACTTGAACTAGAAATCTGGGCATCATCATTGGCTCCTTCATCTCCACTAGTCACCAAGATCTGTCAATTCTACTTCTTAAAATCTGACTTAATATCTTAAATTCCATCCAAGTCTCTCTTTCCTCATATCTGTTGCCTTACTTCAGGCCACCATCATCTCTTGCCTGGATTAATACAGCCTTCAAGCTGCTCTTATCTCTAGTTCTTTATCTTCTTCTTTGCAACCAAAGTGACCTTTCTAAAAGACAAAACAGACCATGAAAAGAATCCCTTCTCTCTCCCACCATCAACTCAGTTAAGACCTTTCATGGATTCTTCTGAAGTCCTCAGGGCTAGTCCACAGTCCTCAGCCTGCCCATCTCTCCAGCCCACCTCCAGCCCTTCACTTCTCTTTTTCTGGGCCTTGGCTTATGCTGGCCTCTCCGCCTAGAGTACCTTTCTCTCTCTCTTTCTACACTAAGCAAGCTTTGACTCATCTTTTAAACATAGCTCAGATATCACCTTTTCAGAGAAGTCTTCCTTGACTCCCAGACTGAGTGAAGGGCTGCCTATACATTCTTATGATTTAATCCCACTGTGGCCCTTCCCCCATAATGTGCCAAAAGCAATGAGCAACTTGCGGGTTTTAACTTCAGTGTCTCCGGCCTAGTGTCTAGTATATGTGAGACATTGAATAATTTTTTGTGACTGAGTGAATGATGGATGGGTGGAAGGAAGGAAAGAAGGATAGCTGGGCAAACGAAATCACCTGGAACTCTTTTAATTTCACTCCACACGGAATATCCATAATGCCCTCTAGTGACTGATGGGTTCATTGTCGGTTTAGACGATCCTGGGCCAATTAGCAAACATGTCTTGAGTACCTAACGTGTAAGACGCCCAGTGCTGGGCACCGAATGGTCTCACAGTCCAGCAAAGCAGGAACACACATACCAAAGAACCGTCCTACTCTGGGTGCTGTGAAAGCAAACAGCCAGGGAAAGGGCAACGACAAGGTTCTGGGAGGAAACAAAGTTCTGCCGGTATCTGCTGGACAGATTTTCTAGCCTCTCCAGGCCTCAGCGTTCTCATCTATAAAAACAGGGGTCATAATACCTACTTCTCAGCATTTGAGGGAGGGTTAAAGAGAAACTGTTCGTTCTGGGCATGTGCTAGGTGCCTTACAGAGTAGGCCCCAACGAAAGCCACCTTCTTTCCTCTCCAGCTGCTTGCTCACTCATGAATCTGCAGCTGCCCCCGGAACCGAGTAAAGCTGAATTGAAATGAGGGAAAGACAGCTCCATCTATGCCTGGAGGGCTGCTGCATCTTTAACACCCTTGATTTTAAAAGACTGTTGACTCTTAGGGAGTCTAGGTGGTACCCAGGAAAGTGTTCCTGGAGCCCGGACCCATCTCCTCCGGGCATTGAGTTGGGTCTGCACATAGCTGAAGCATTCATTGCTCTCCTTCTTAGTCTAACAGGATTAGGAACGCCAGTGTCGGCCCAGATCGCTTTCTTACAGCATCTGGAGATGAGCATGGCATTCTCTTCTTCCAAAGCCTTCAATTGCTTCCTAGGACACAACCCCAACTCCTTAGCATGACATGTGAAGTCCTCTGAGGCCAGGGCTCTCCTCTCCCTCTGCACCCACCTGCACTCTCTCTTCAATTACACCGAGCCTCTATATGAACCTTGGCCCCCAGACAACCTGTTCTCCAGCACCTCTGGGCTTTCTTCATGCTCATTCCTCTGCCTGGAACACTCTGTTCCCAGTTCAGCTCCTGGCAAAGTCATCTCAATTTTCTAAGAACCAGCTCAAGCATCAACTCCTTCGAGCAGCTTCCCTGAGTGTGGGCCAGCTGCCCCCTCCTCTGGGCTCCCACAGCCACCCGCCTCCAACCCCCAGCACTCAGCCCACTGGATTGCCACTTCCTGATTCCCTTTTTGTGTCTCCATTTGACTCTGAGCTTAACAAGAGCAGAAACTAGGTCTCTTCCAACCCTGAATCCCCCAGCCCTGCCACAGGGCCGTAACTCAGCCGGCGCTCGGGAAGGGCTGCTGGACCACATGGAACCCCTGGGCTCCAGGAGTCGCCCTCTCAGCTTCCTCTAGCTGCTGGGACAGATATATCTGCCTGAATCCTACCTGAAGATTGTGGCTGTCGTGGTCACTGGGTCACACCTGTCTAGAGGAACTGTCCTTTAGGGTGACCTGTGCCTGCTCTGAGGCCACATGTGCCGAGAAAGGCAGAGTCAACCCCGCAGTGCGTGGCTGGAGGAAGCAGCGTCAAGCAAAAGCCCAGATGAAAGTCAAGTTAGAGGAAACGCACCGTCACAAGTATCAGGCTGCACACTTGATGTTTTCTTCTAAACATTTCACGCAGTCCCTACCAGGAGACAGGCACACTTCTGAGCCCCTTAATACGCTGACTCATTTAATCTGCACACCTGCTGGGTGAGGCTGCTGGATTGTTGCCCTCATTTTACACATGGGGGAAACTGAGGCACTGGAGGTCAAGTTACTTGTCCAAGGTCACAAGGCTAGTAAGTGACAGAGCTTTTGTAAAAGGCAAGGTGGGCCCAGAAGTAGGTGAGGAAGAGATCTTTCAGGAGCAGAAAGAATCAAGAGGAGGAAGAAAAGCCATGTGGGGAATGGGGCAGGCGCACAGCTTGGCCATTCCCCTAGTCATTCATTCCAGAAAAAATGCTGTTCATCTGTGCCTGGATCTTGGTCAGGCTCTGGAATTACAGGGGTGAACGAACAGGTTCAGTCCCTGGCCTTATGGTGCTCATAGGGAGTAGAGAAATTAGGCAAATAATCACACATGTAAACAAATGAGTATACATTATGGAAAGTGCTAGAAGGAAAACATACATGGCACTGTGAAATTAAATAGAAAGGGATGTCTAATGAATATTGGGGGTCAGGAAATGACATTCATGCCGACACAAGATAGGTGGGTTAACCAAGCGTAGGATGAAAGAGAGAGAGCTCCAGGCAGAGCGGGCAGCATGTGCAAAGTTTCTGAGGCAGGAAGGAGTCTGGAAGTTCAAGGAGCTGGAAGAAGGCCAGCAAGGCAGAGGGACAAGAAACAAGGCTGGTAAGGGAGGCACGGGCCAGTTCATTCAGGACTTTGGGGCAGAACATGTGGGATGGGAATCATGGGAGGCTGGAGAGAGAAGTCGGAGGCAGATCTTGAATGCACACTTAAAAGTTGGTACTTCATCTTTGACGCACAAGGTGCCTAGGTACCTCAGGGGCCTAGACAGGGTCTGGGTCCTGTCACTTTAGAGATTAAAAATAAAAACAACCAAAAGAGTATGTATTTGGTGCGGTGAGTGTGGGGAGATTTGAAATGTTCAGAAGGAGAGCAAAATAACCAGGTAAATCGTTCCAGCCTGGAAAGAGTTAACCCCTTCCTGCCCTTAATATCTCCATCAACCTAAGCACTCTGCAAAATAATAAGCTATCATTTATCAGTGTTCTGTAAGGTAGCATTTAAAACTGCAGCAGGGCAGTAAATCAGGCACATATAATTTGAGCCCTGAAGTATAGTAATTCTTCTTTTAATGCAACATCTGGTACAGATAATACAATTTGCAGGAGAGGGAGCAACGAATGCTGTGCAGGGCCCTCGTTATTGTGCAAGCAGCACTTGAAGCCTGATTTCCCTCCCATCCTTCCAGCAACACTGAGACTTAAAAGGGAGCTTTATTATTATTTCCTCGGCTGGCCAAAAGGGAAATCAAGTTAATTATAGACTTGTTTGCTGGTTATTAATTAAACCCCAGCTAAACATAAAAACACAGGGGAAGTGCGACTTCCCGCTCCGTGCTTCCAGCCTCTTGGAGCTGAGGAGTTGACGTTCCTGCCTTTGCAGTCCACTCTGCGTCCTGTTTCCTCTGTGGATTTTCTCAGGAGGGTCCCAAGGCCTTTGCCCTGTGTGCAAACAAAACTTTATTTTTAGCTGGGAAGGAACACAAAATTGAAAGCTCCGAAACAGCAGGGGGACAATAGAAGGAAGCTTACAGACACTGATGGGGTGACACCCAGGGCTCCAGGGGCTGCCACACCCTCCTGTGCCCCGCAGCCTCCTCTCCAGTTCTCAGCTGGATGCCCCAGCTTGGCCTGCACTCTTGCCGTGAGGCAGCTCTACATAGCGACTAGAAGGACAAGCTTTGTGGCGCACGAACTTGCCCCCACATACCAGCTCCACGACAATAAGCAAGTCCCTTCCCCTCTCTGTGCTTCAGTTCCCCCTCTCTAAAACGCCGACACTAACACTGACCCCTCCCAGGTGAGCTGTGAATCTTAAACAAGACAAGGCTTGTCAAGCACTCAACAAGCAACCAGCACATGGTTGCTAATAAATACTAGTTTCCTTTCCCTCCCTCTTCCAGGACCCAGGCTTCACGTCTGTATCTCCCACATAAATATGAAATTCTAGAAGGTGCACAGGTGACCTTGCACATCTTAAAGCCTTTCTAAGCTTTTATTTGCTCATCTCTAAAATGGGAACAAGATGAGTGCCCACCAGAGAGTATCATTGAGAGAATTAAATTAGATAATAGGAGCAACCTACTGCCTGGCTGATCAGATGCTTAACATATGTTAGTTACTGAATTATCTGAAGACAACCCTCAGAATAATTAAAGAAGCAATTATCAAGCCAGTACCCACAGCATAAAAAAGAAGAGTGAGACAAATCAAAGAGAATCACACCAAACCAGCCTCATTTCCCACTGGAGTTGAGAGGCTAAATTGTCAGATCAAGAGCATTCCATGGATGTTGTACAAAGACATCATGAGATAATTTGCCAGATTCTTTAGCAAGATCTAGTAGACCATCAACCTAGCCTCTTCAAAATCTTCCAGTGGTCATTTTCTCTGCTTGTCCATAGAGAACTATGGCCGTCACAGTCCAATTAACCTGACCCATGCTGTTTCTCAGATGGGAAGAGCCAAGGACAGAACCCTCTGACCACCAGTGATTTCCTTCACAACAAGATTTCTCAATGTTCCTAGTCACATGGATGAAAAGAGAAAGCATTCAGTGAAATCTGCAGATGAAACAAAACTTGAGGGAATCGTTCGTGTGACTTCCAGATCCAAGCACAGTGCTCCTTCCGCTCCCCTGTGCTACCCTGCCAAATTGAAGACTGGCGAGTCAGCATCTAGACCAGAGCCGGGGTGGACAGCCGGCCTGGGGGTTGGCTTTGCAACTTGGGTTCACGGACCTTCACTGGCATCATTCAGTTCAATTCAGACAATTTATTTCTCTCATTTTTTCTTGGTTTAAATGTATTGTTCCCACTTCCCACCCATCTCCTGACAGCAATCCTTAGACTCAGATTCAAGTCCTATTCTGCTGCTAGAATCCCTGTACTATGGAAGCTGGAGAACAGCAGTGAGCACGACCTACGAAATCTCTATAGGAGAGACAGATAACTAACACCTAATTGCACAAATAATTGTTTAACTATAATTTTACTACGCACCGGGTGTGAAAGGGCATATAAAAGGGACCAGAGCTAATGTCTTATTTGATCTCCTAAAAACCTTCTCATGAGCAGGGCACAAATTGTTATGCCCATTTTAAAGGTAAAACTGAAGCCAGAGAGCTCATGGGATAGATATGACAACAGCGCTCATTGTACAAGGAAGAAAAAGAGAGAGAGGAGTGAGGAGGGAGGGCAAAACATTTGTGAATTGTAAAGTGCCGTCTACATGAAAAGATCGTGACAACTGTCATTCCTATACTCCCAGATACTGAGCTTGAGATTCCATCACAAAGTTTAAAAATAGCTTTCGTCAGAGTTTCCATATTTCTTTCCTTTTTCTAATCTTCTGTGGGATGGGACAGGATAGGAGTGTTGGGAGAGGGTGTTGCAAGGTAGACACCCACCCTATATCCGATCACCTGCCAGATAAAATTCTTCAATATCAACTGTACTAACTTGGAAAAATTATTCAACCCCTCAAACGTTCACCTAGTCTGCAAGAAGTGGACGATAATATCCACCCCACAGGATGACGGTCAGCATTAAATGAAACAACATATATACAGCCTGACACGTACTAAGTGCTTAGTAAAGAGCAAGAATTCTCCTTCCCTTCCTTTCTCTCTAGAGAGGTCTTCGTTGCACAAGAAGATGAATCAGCATTCTCTAGAATGCTGGCCTGGCAGGAGGTTGCTGTCAGAGGCGCGCCCTACCCTGTCAATATGTGGCTTTGGTCTTGGCTCCAGGAACTCAAAATTTAAAAAGAAATGTAACTGGCATACCTCTCACTCCTAATTTCCCACTTGCTGTTATGCCTTACCAATTGCATGAAGGGCAGAATACTTCTGAGGGAAAGGAAGTATGTGTGTGGTGGGGGGACAGGGGAGTATGGGAAGGTTCCATGGTTTTTTTTTTTTTGCAGCTCTGAGAGTTTGTGAATAGTTCAGTAAGAAAATACCTTCTCCCCTTTCTCTCAGAGTTGAACAGGGATGAATTTGCAGTTCTCCTTAAACAGAAAAGCTTGGGGAGGGCGTTGGAGATAGAACTTGACTGTCGCATTCCAAAGACCTACAGATCTAAAGTCTACAGAATCGCTACATGTCCCAGGACCTCCACTTGCAAAACTGATTATAGAACTTACTCTAGGAGAAGCTTCACCTCCCCTGAGGAGCTGGCATGCTTCTTCGTGGTGATGAGAAAGGCATATCCCTACCCCTACCCTGTGCCCAGCTTTGTGCTAAGCACTAGGCAGCTGGGGATGGGGTGAATAACACAGCGGCAACCTGCCCTTGAAGCTCACAGGTGCAGACTAGACACAGCAAGTTGGAATGATAAGAAAATTGCAGAGCAAGAAGTAAACCCACTCATGGGGGAGTAATGTTTATTATTAAGCAGCTACAATGTGTTAGGTACTTTTCCAGCGTTGGGTCTTCCCTTTCATTGTGTACCTGGCCCTCATAATGATACTGAGGGGTAGGAACTTTTAGACACACTATCAGAGACAAGTAACTTATAGCTTATACCATTGCATATGAAGACTCTGGAGACCAGAGACCCTAAGTGGCAGAGATAAAATTCAAAATCGGGTCTGACTCCAGAACTCATTCTTGTCTGGCTCGTCACACAGCCACCAAAGAACATGAGAAAGTGGGGCTGGAAACAAAATTATTACAGTAGGCAGAATAACTCAAAATTCACAGCAAGGATGGGGAACTTCACTATTGGGGCAAATAGCCCCTTATTTTTCTTAAATTAGAACCTAGTAAATGAATGGTCCCCATGTCCTCAAGAAAAGGTTAGAATGTGGGCAGGATCCTCCACTGAAATAGGCATGGAAGAATGTAATTGGTTTTAGAAAGACTTCCATCCAAAATGATTAAATCAAGTTTTGGCACATGAAAAGGTAAGCTTCAGTTATTGGAAAATTTATTTAGGCGACAGCTCATTTCCTGATGAAGCCAGATTAATGGGACATTACTGAACCTAATTCCTCAAGAAGTAAATGACTCACCTCTCCTTCTGCTGGGCTGCCTGGAGCTTTCCATGTGCTTGGCCTTCTGCCCTTTCTGAAAACCCAAATACGAGGATGAGAAACTCAGACGGTAGGAAGGAGGAAAAGCATCAGTCCTTTTTGTTCTTTACCTCCTGCCTCTCCATTAACTAGGTCTTAAACTAAGTGGCATCTGAATAGCCAAGGCAGATCCCCCTCCTGCCAGGTTTAGACCTTACACTAAGTTATTTGGAGCTTACAGAGGAGGCCGAGGGTGATCAAGATGGCTAGATAGATGGGTAGGGTCTTGGGAAGAACAAGATTAGAGAATGGTAGCAAGGAGGTCTGGGGGTGGACAGCTCTGAATGGTCACAGAGCATAAGGCTATTTGCATCTGTGTAAATGTTCACAAAAACATATGTTATCCGCAGCAAAGGAACACTCAACAATCAGGTGATCAAGATGTCATATTCTACAGTTAGGCAGCTTCTTTCCCCAGCCACTGGAATGCTTGTTCAACGGGCTCATGAACAAGGTGGTCATAGTCACACGGATGGAGGTTAGCAGTGCTGTAGCCAGACTGACTTTGGTCAAGGAAGTTTATGTTACTGAACCCACACATGGGTGTCCAACCCATCAACAGCAGAGACTATCACTGAGACTCAGGTACGGCATCGTCTCCAGGGAGAGCGTTCAGCCACCTGGTCTGATCACGTAGGGGCAGTGATTTATCCTCATTGGAACATATACTAATATGTATATGGATTTGACTTCCCTGCCTACAATGTTTCTGACAACATCTCCACCTATAGACAAAAGAATACCTCACATTTCATCATGGAATCCCATACAACACAGCTTCTGACCAAGGAACTCATGTCACAGAAAGGAAGGAGGACAACAGGCTCATGACCATGAATCTTATCATAAACTTCACCACTCAGAAGCAGACAATCTAACAGATAGAATGGTGGAATGACCTGTGAAAGACTCAGTTATGGTGCTTGCTAGATGACAATGCTTGCCACATTGGGGTACCATGCCACAAAACGCAGTGTATGTTTTGAACTACCAATTCATATTTGATGCCATTTTCCCATAACCAGAATACTTGGGTGTGAGAACCAAGAGAGGGAGGAGCTTCTTTTACCATTAACTCTATTGAACCATTCACAAAAAGTTTACTCCCATTCCTACAAACTTGGCCTCTGCTGGTTTGGAGGTCTTAGTGCCCAAGGAAGGAATATTTCTACCAGGAGACATAACAATGGTTCATTGAACTGGAAGTCAAGACTTCCAACTGGCTGGTTGGTACTCCTGCAACATGAACTAACATGACTAGAGGTAGACGTTAATGGAAGACCATAGCCACCCAATACATTGTAGATCTACTACAGGTTAGGCCCTCTAGGAATTAAGGTTAGGGTCACACAATCAGGTAAAGAACCATGACCAACTGAGCTGCTGAAGGAGACAAAGGGAACGTGAATTTAGCAGTGGAATAGGGAAGCTCTTACTGTAGCTACGCCCTTGCAATCTATTGCAGAAATGATCAGGGTTACAACTAGGCAACTGGTCATCTCCAGTGTCTCCAATTTCTCCCTAGGTTCTGAATAAAGTCTAGGTGATTTCATTCTGGCTGGCAAAAACTAGATGCAAGGAACACTGGGAAAGAGATTATCTTCTTTTTTTAGCTTCTCTAGTGGGAGATGACTCTGCCTTCCAATGAAATTGATAAGAAAGAGAAGGGAGAAGAGAGTTAAAACTCTGGGCAGCCAGGAAAAATGGCAAATGTCTCCTGTGAAGAAATATATGAAACACCTACCATGAATCAGGCAACATTTGAACTGAGATTTAAAGGTCAGGTAGAGTAAGGGGAGTGGCTAGAAGGGAAATGACATTCCACGGAGAAGGACACGTGCAATGGCTCAGAGCTGTGTTGAGAGCATCAATTATTCCATGGACTTGGGTTGGGGGGGAAGAATGTCACTGTCTACTGTGGAGACGTTGAGATACATGGCTGACGTCACACAGTTTGATGTGTGGTAGGACTGTAACTCAACTACAGTCACTCTGAGGCCATGCCCAGTTCCACCACCACAAGTCCCCACCCCTCAGCTACCCCCGGGCTCCTTGCTGGTGAGGAGTTAAACACCCAACCAGAGGGCAAAGGACTGAATAACCTGGGCCTGGATTGTCCTAAACCTAAATAAGTGGTGCTGATCGATCCAGAGTTGAATGCTGAGTCTTTTCTCTGAGACACAGGTATGGGGCCCAAGAAGATCCCAGAGTGCTCACCAGAAGGAAACTCTCAGTTCCACAAAAGCAAGTTTTGTAAATTACTCAGTCCCACTCTTTAGATGCAAGCAAACCCTTGCAGCATCCCTATTCTAAGTCCAAAACCAAAACTTTAATTTCCTTTGTGGGAATAAGAAGCGGGCCACGTGAGAACAAAATACACCACTGACCAAAGGGAAGAAGAAGTAAAGGGAGTCAAATTTGGTCATTGCTAAAAGAAAACTGGGGAGCAGGCCCACAGTTACCTCGCCAGGAAGTCCTACGAACGCACACAATAGCCTGATTGTTCTCCCCTGCCAAAGAAACCTTGCAGTCCCCAACCTGGGAGCCACTCACTGTCTTTTTCTACTTCTTTCCTTGAAACACAATTTATTGGAAATACTGCCAGATCTCCAGGGGGAAAACAAAAGGCTGGCAGTAAAATGAAACACCTAATTAACAGAGAGAACGGCTCCACTGTTGCCAGAGAACTTTCTGCAAGACTCCTGGCTCCTTGAAGAAAGGAGTTAGGGGAGGGGGACCCCAGGAGCACTGAGCACCTATTATTGTGCACACCGTGACGGCAGAAGGTAGTGTAGAGCAGCGGTTATAAGCACTGACTTTGGAGTCAGACTGCCTGGGTCCAAATTCTACCTATGCCACCTACTAGAACAGGTGGTATAATCTCCCTGGGCCTATAAAATGGGGGCAATAGTCCTCCTTAAGGATGGACAATTAAAGGTCCTCCTTAAGATGATTGTGAAAGTTAAATGAGTTAATTAATCAAAGTACTTGGAAAAGTACAGTAAGTGTCAAATAAGTATTAGCAATTGTCGTTATCCGTTAGGTAAGTCCCTGTTACACACATCATCTCATGTTATGCCTGCAGCAACTCTGGGTTAAGGATTATTACATCCGACTCATAGGTGGTGACGTTGAGGAGCAGGCAAGTCGCACAGTCACTTGTCCAAGCTTATGTAGCTATCATGTGATAGAGCCAGAACGAAAATCCATAGCTAGACAATTTTAAAGCCTGAGATATTTCCAGAATACCATGCTGCCCCTGTCCCTACGAGAAAGCTTTCTCACCATGGTGTCCATCTGCAGGCTCAGAAGTTTCTCCATTGGCCCTGGTCTACTTGGGGCCCAAGGTCCCCGCCCGTGTGCTGGTGGACTGTGCAGGGAGGGCCTGGGGACCAGCAAACCTTTGCAGACGATGCTGGTCTGTGATAACCAACATATAAAGAGGGGTGGCCAGGAGAAAAGAGAGAAGGAAAGAGCACCGTGAAAGGGAAGTGATACCGCTCCATTTGCATTTATCGATGTCGGCGTCTGCCTTTGTCTCCAGCCTTGACTTTAAGGCATGATACAGCAGGATATAATTGAGTCTCACTTGGGGCAGCAAGTTTCCAATGAGTGTCCTTGAAGTCTCATGCCAGTGACTTTTTCAACTTTCATTTATCATTTTTCAAAACAATATAAGGTCTTGACAACCAGCTTGCTGCTTCTCCAGCATCTCACCCCATCTGCCTTTTACAGAAAACCTTAAAGTAAAGCATCTGGCGAAATGCTTCCTGCACAGTAGGTGTGCAGCAATGTAAGATGCTCCGGGACCGGCAGGTCTCTCCTGAACGCCTTCCTACAACCCCTGCCCCTCCTTCCTCTCCCTACCCCCTAGGAAGCCCCCACCTCAGCCAAGAGTGCCAGGATTGCAGGCTTGTTGCACTCACGTGTGCGTTTGTGTGCATATGAGTGTCTTCCTGCTGGGAAGCGGCATATGAAGTCCCACCCCCAACCCCACAGTCCCAAATTGAAACAAGCTGGTCGCAATTGTGAGCAAGCCCAGCTCACACCAGCTGGGCCCTGCTTGCAGCTTCAGAAAATGCTGTTTCATGTTTAGATGCAAATGACTATTTCCTCTCTAGAGCGTGTCCAGACTGTGTTCCAATGTGAACGGGGAGCAGAGGGGAACAGAGGCTCAGGAAGAACATTTGGCCAGGGCTGTCAGGATGAATTATGCTGCCCTGAAGCGTTCCCTGGATTCAGAGAGTGGTCAACACTCCACAGGAGGTGCAGAGAGCAGGAGAGGGGCAATGTTCACAGGGTCTCCCCCAGCTGTTCCCTCACCCCACCCCACGGCCAACCCCTGGGGACCGGCACTGCCAGCCTCTGGCCTGGTTCTCCTGCCTCCAGGCGTGTCCTATCCAACCTATCCCACATGCCTGCTGCCCGAGTCATCCACTCATTCATTCATTCTAATATCAGTTACTGGACATTGAACTGTGCCAGATACTGTTGTGGGCACAGGGGCTACAGCAGGAACCCACAGGGGGAAAACTCTGTCCTCAAGAGGCTTATATTCAAACGTTCTTTCTCACATGCAGTTCTCATAAGCAGTCCCCTATGCTCAAAAATCCTCAATGGCTCCCTATGGCCACAGGAATAAAAATTAGACTCCTTCAAGCAGCCTGGACTCTCAGGCTCAGACTCACATCTGCTCGTCCAGTCTTAAGTTTCCTTCTTCACCATCCAGGATTCAGTCAGGAGCCTGCTCAACATCTACCCACCCCACAAGGCCCAGCTCAATGCCACGTCCCCGGAACGATCCAGGATCCCCAGGAGGAACGACCCTCCTCCCTCTGGGTTCTCACAGAAGTATCCCAGCAATTGACAGGGAGGGGAAATGGCAGAGATTACCCAAAAATCTAAACTGACCCTTTAACAGTCTCAGTCTCCCCAGGCCTAACTGTGCGTTAAGAATAATTTATGTTTACTGTGGTCGACATGACTCGGGTTCCTTGACGTGGGGATTTAACTAAAATGTATTGAGGGCCTAATATGTGCCAAGGTCTGTGCTACACACTTTCATCTATTTTATCTCTTCCTATTCTTAATTTTCCATTATACAGAGGAGGAAACAAACTCAGAGAGGTGAAGTAATTCACCCAATGTCACACAGCTGGTCAAACAGGCTTCCCCTGCTCATTCCGGCAGTGATTTGTCCCCACCCGGAGCACACAAATCCCCCAGGACACAGTGGTGTACTGGCAGTGCCTGTGCAGAGGCAGGATAAACACTGGGCACCCACCTGGGGCATCCTTTTCACTTGCTGGTGAGTAATTTAAACATTATTTGATGTCAAAAATACCTGCATTAAAATAAGCCCAGATGTGCGTACTGTGGAGTGGAATTTTAAGACTGCACATTTTAAAGATGAAATGCACGTCTTCAAATTCCTTTTGCACCAGAGGAGGGCTCTTCGGGCTGTGCTCCAGGCCTCCCAGCTGGCACCCGTTCAGACCCCTGTGCCGTGAGGGCTACCTGGATAGAAAGTTTTCTTTCATATTGCAGTTTCTTACTGAACAGTTTGTGTTCTTCCCCTCCAAAGAGCTGGGCCTGGCATCTGGCAGGTCCCTGATGGATGGCCGTGGCTGAATGATGTGTTCTTGACGAGCTGATTCCTCTTCTCTTGTAACTTCCTCGGTTCTATAGGGACTTCAGCTGCCCAGCCCTAAAGAAAAGCATAATGGTAGAAATTCAGTCATTGTGTCAAGAAATAGGAGGGGTTTCAATCGTGGGGTGTGAAGAGGAGAGGACCGCATGTCCCTCAATGACTTGACTCCACATAACTTAGAATTGATTCTAGCCGGTACTGACTAGGAGCAGGGCTGGGTTTCCTGAGTACAAATGAGTTCTGCAAAACACATGGGTTTGTTTTCATTTTGTAAATTACCTGGCAGGAGCGACTCAAATTTAATACGTAGCACGTGAGCCACCACAGCCTCACCCCCCCCCCCCTGCTGCTCTTGTCCATGGCAAACTTGCCCACTTAGTCACAAACCTCATCTCCTTACATCCCAGACTTAACTTCAGGATCCTTCTCAACACAGCACTCAGGCAGCTGCTACTGGACCAGAGCCGGCACAAGAGAGGAGTGTTTGCCCTCCCTCACCTGGAGCACGGTCATCGAATAAAGGGGACTATTCCAGGTCAGTTCAATAAATGCTGATTGAGTACCTGCTTTACATATGCCCCCTCATGCCAGATTCTACAGAGACAGCTGACCATGCCCATCTCCTCTACAGAAGCCTTCTGTGGCTCCACAGTCCCTACAGTCCACATTCCGTTGCCGATATTTAGGGCCCTCCATCGTCTGTCCCAGCCAGACTTCCAGGCTCTTCTCGTGGCACAACCACACAGTGACCCTGAGTGATGTCCCCACCTGGACACCTGCCATCTCCATGCCTTTGCATACCTGCTCTGTTGGCCTGGGGCAACTCCTCCCTCCCTTGCCTAGATCAGTGGTTCTCAAATTTAAGCATACATCGATGGACTGGTTAAAACACAGATTGCTGGGACCCTATACAGAGTTTCTGATTCAGTAGGTGTGGATTTGCATTTCTCACAACTTCCCAGGCAATGCTGGTGCTTCTAGGCTAGGGACCACACTCTGAAAACTATGGTTCCAGATAACTCTGGCCTGCCTTTCAAGCTCAACTAAAGCCTCACTTCTTCCAGGAAGCCCACCGTGACTGGCCTCCTCCCATACTGTGGTAGGTTCCTCTTCTGGGCCCCCACATTCTCCTGTTATTTCCTCTGTCCTAGCACATAAAGGGTTATGAAGAAATTACCTGTCAATGTGTCTATAGCCCCTCCCAATTTTAAGCTCCTTGAGACTCCAACTCAACCATGTCTTACCCATCGCCGTATCCCTAATACCTCCCGAAGAGCCTAGTACATAGTAGAGATTCATTAAATTTTTTAATGACTATAAACCCTCATATAACCAGAGCAGAAGGAACCAAATTTGAAGGAAACACATGATGTAATGAGGAGGAACATTAGAACAGTGGCCGCATCCTCTCTTGCCTGGAGTGCTGCCTCAGTCTCCTCCCTGGTCTCAAGTCTGGACACCTCCCTTCCATCCCCTGCACTAACTCTGCCACACTGTTGCTTAAAACCCAACCATGACCCCAACGACCATCAGGAAAAAGGGCAAATTCCTCATCCTAGCATGCAAAGCCCCTACGTTCAGGCCCCAACGTAATTTTGCAGCCTCATCCTTTTACACACTATGTTCTCAATATCCCAAACTGCTTTATCCTTTTGTGCCATCTCCTCTACAAAGAACGTCCTTCATCCTTTTCTTCCTGGAAAACTCCTATTCATGTTTCAAGGCCCAGATCAAATACCACCATCTTGATGAAGCCCTCTTTGATTACTCCAGGCCTAATGACTAATTCTCATAGCATTGACTTCCCTTTGTTAAAACACTTAGACAAGTAAAGAACCCTCTCTACTACCCAGGAAATTCTCCCTACTAGACTGTGTGGCCCTAAAAGACGATGGTTCACATCTGTTTCTCTGGCCCCTACCAGAGAGCCTGGTATATAGGAAGCGCTCAATGACTATTTTATCAACCTGGCTTCCACTCTGAGGAATAGAACTGCAAATTTGGGTTTTACGGGCTCCAACCTCCTTCAAAATTCCTTTAGAATCTCCAGCTCAAAGAAACCATTTCACTTATATTTAAAACTAGGCCAAGTCTCCTTACAACCTGAAAAAAAACATCTGGCCCCTACTTCTTCAGTGTACAAACCCAATGAGATCCAGATCTCCTCTTCAGTGGGACCAAAATGTGTTTACATAATCAAATAATCAGAAGAGGAAAATCTTATGAAATCAGCTTAACAAATGGGGTGGCCTCAGTGTCCTCCCGCAGACTTGGGTGAAGAACAGAAATTCAAGAGCCCTTTGCAGCCCCACACTTTGTGCACGAACAAACAAACGTTCTGTAAAGAGAGTCAGAGGACAGAGAGGGAAACAGACACAGCAACACAGAGAAGCAGGGAGAGACAGAAGGAGAAATAGAGAGAGAGAAGCAAACAACAATGGAAAAGTAAGAGAAGCTAAAAAGAAAAAGAAAGACAGAGAGAGCAATACAGGGAGACATAAGAGAAGACAGAAATCGAGAAAGGCGGAGAGATACAAAAATAAAAAGAAGAAAGAAAGATGGAGAAGGAAAAGAGAGACATTGACAAAAAGAAAAAGGTACACACAAATACACACGCATATGTAGATGAGAGACGCAATAAGAAACAAGGAAACACAGACAGACAAACAGATTAAAGAAAGACAGACAAAGGCCCACTGTGCCCCTGAGCTACTGTCGTGTGATAACTGGTCCACAGGAGGTACTAATAAATGTTTTTGAATGAACGTGGAATGGAGATGGAGAGGAAGAGAAGCACAGATGGACAGAGAGGGAACAGGACAGAGCTCAAACGTGATGCTCCTGTTTTCTCACCAGTTATTCCATCTGCAGTGGAAAAAGTTCAAGTCAGCCAAGAGCGGGTATGAGCGTGAGATCTCCAGTTTCAGCAATGGCCTCCAAAATCTTAAGGGCTCATCAGGGACACAACGTCTTCTAGCCCACTTAGGGCCAGGCCAACTCTGGGAAGAGGCTGAACAGCTCATAAAATTCTTCTCTGAGATCAACACAGTAATAAGCTGTTTATTCCATCCTTAATTGACTCCATGAGGCAAAAAAAAGCACAGTGTGCAGGGCGTCTGGGCACCTGGCTTCTGGTCTGGGCCTTGTAGCTACCTGGAGAATCAACTTGGACAGATCGCTGTCCTTGTCTGGGCCTCCGCCTTCCCAATTATAAATGGGGTGTGGGGTGGTAACTGGACCAGATCACTTTTTCCATCTTTTTTTTTTTTCAGTAAAAGAATTCTTTTTTTTCCCTAACAAACTCATGGGCAAAAGTCCAATATATAAAACTGATTAAAAATTTAGAATGGAATTTCTCTGGTTCAAGTTAGGTCAGAGCTCAAAAGAAGAAAGATAGTTTCCCCTGAGCACCAAGGTGCCAAGGAACTCGGAAGTCCTCTAACCAGGAGGTTGTGAAAGAGGCCTGCCGTTCTCTGTGTTTCTATACAGTTCTGCTCTGCAGCCCACATGTCTACTGCTCAAGAGGCTGGCTTGACCAGTACCACCCCTAGTCCTGGGGGAGAGGGGCCCCAGGCATGGGCCTACCGGTTAGAGGGCCCCCATGTCACATACACACACACACACAGAACTCGCTAAAGAACACGTGGGCACCTCTGTCACTGATGGCTGGGGCTCAGCACTGGCACAGCGCCACGTACAACACAGCCGTTCCCGGACTAACTCTGTTCAGGCTCCAGAAAAAGGCCTCCTCTCTTTCCCTCTGTCTTTGAACCAGAGAGCAACTGGGTCCAAGCGCTGTGCGAGTTTGTGCTGCCAATATCAGAGACGACTCTGCTGCTGAGAGCCAAGAGAACTGAGGGGCAGAAGCGCCTGGGAGAGCGAAAAGACACGCTGGAGGGTCAAATCCTTCCTCTCAGATGCTGCAGATGCAGCCACCCTGCAAGGCAGAGGACTGCTTTCCAGTAGTGCTGACAGTCCGTTTCTTACTTTTTTAACAACCCAGTTCATAATGTCAAAGGTATTTACAAATGAACGCAAATGAACACAATAGCGTTTGCAATAGCGAAGGAACACTGTAATAGTCAACAATTCAGTTGCTTAGAAATGCGTCTATATGTAGGTCTAGATGAAACATGAATGAAGTGTGATAACTCTATAAAGGTGTAATTAGCCATTGAATTTTAGAATTTTTAATAGTCTCATTTTCATAAAAATATTTAAATATTCTTAATTAAAATTTCACAAATATAAATAAAATTTTATCTTTAAATATTTTATGGTTTTGATATTCATTTAGCATAATTTGTATTTGCCTTTTGCTTTGAATATCTTAAAAAATAACTTTTTGAAAAACCTAGGAAGAATAGTCATTTTTATCTTTACATTTATTGATGAAAATATTCAAATTATATGTACTTTGAAGACACTTACATTTTATTTTTAATCCTTTAGAATAGATTATTGAGAATGAGCACAAGTTGTGATCATGATAGAAATAGAAAATAGGAAAGGGAAATTCAGAAAAGAAAAAAGGCTAAAAAGAACAAGGAAATAGAAAAACTTAAAGAGAAGGTCTACTAAAATTTTTAAAAATTAGAAACAGTGAG
The DNA here is from genome assembly GCF_057802395.1 of Ceratotherium simum simum. Classification (NCBI taxonomy): domain Eukaryota; kingdom Metazoa; phylum Chordata; class Mammalia; order Perissodactyla; family Rhinocerotidae; genus Ceratotherium; species Ceratotherium simum. The sequence goes on from NC_141921.1 coordinate 4,076,794, forward strand.
GTGCTGGCCCGGTGACGTAGTGGTTAAGGGCGCGCTCCGCTTCAGCGGCCAGGGGTTCTCAGGTTCAGATCGCGGGCGCGCACTGATGCACCGCTTGTCAAGCCATGCTGTGGCGGCGTCCCAGATAAAGCAGAGGAAGATGGGCGTGGATGTTAGCTCAGGGCCAATCTTCCTCAGAAAAAAAAAGAGGAGGATTGGCATCGGATGTTAGCTCAGGGCTGGTCTTCCTCATAAAAAATAAATAAATAAATAAAAATTGGAAACAGTGAAAAAAACCTTTGCAATTCCTAGAACTGAAAATAAGTCTTATAAAATGGCAAGATTTCTTAGTACCCAAAAAGGCAAGTGATATTGGATATTGGCATGATGTTTTAAACAACAATGTTATTTGTCCAATATTTAGCCAAACATCATGAATGATACTTTACCTGGAATTAAAAGCATACTACTATCTATAGACCACCATGGAAAATTTTAGGTTTAGTTAAAACGATTTTGGCATTTGATGCTATAATAGCAGAACCTGCAAGATTTATTTTTAAAATAATGAGACAAATGATTACCCTGCAGGAGGAAGAATTCAAAATGAAAATTTTAATTTAATGGAGAAAAAAGAAAGAAGAAAAGTTATTTTTAAATTTCAAAATAATATCAGTATATACTATTAAATAGTATTACTCAATTCAACTAGTTTGTAGCAGGCATAAAAGTCATGTAGAACACCGGAAAAAAAATTGAAATTAATGAGTATTAGATTCATTTCACAGGTCTTCTAAAATGTGCAGGTTTTGACTTCATTGAAAAACTGAAAAAATCAACTTCAGTCTTAGGCATTGATTTAATAGATTATTGCGGGTAAGCCTGTGATAAAGATGCTACCTACTGGAGAATAGGATAGGAAAGGACATACAGCCCGAATCCAGAAGTATTCTTTATGCTTTGCATGGTACACAATTGAATTTGTTACCAGGAGATTCAGCCTCCATTGTGCCGATACCAAAGTCATTCTTTGGAGCAATTCAAAGATTATATTCAATATTTTCAAAACTGCTCAAAGTTGTAAGATCTGATGAAACACGTATCATATTTGACCTGCCAACTCTCTCTAACACACAGTAGGAATACCAACTAAATGCATTCAAGTAATTTATTGTCACATTTATATCAATTTTATCGGGATATAACTTACCCTAAAATGCATGTTTTAAGTATACAGATGAGTTGTGACAAACGCACACACCAGCGTAACCACCACCACAATTAAGGTATAAAATGTTTCCATCATCCCAGAACGTTTCCTCCTTCGCCTTTGCTATCAGTCCTGCCTCCCACCCCCTACGCTGGCCCTAGACAACTGCTGATCTGTGGACTAGTGATGCCTGCTCTGGAATCCACATAAGTGGAATCATACAGTATGTAGTCTTTAGTCCCTGGCTTCTTTCACTCAACATTTCTTCTTTTACTCAACTTTTGAGATTTATCCATGTTGCTACACGTATCAGAATTTGTTTCTTCTTATTGCTAAGTAGTATTCCATTGCATGGACATACCACAATTTGCTTAGCCATTCACCTGCTGAGGATCATTTGGGTTGTTTCCAGTTAGAGACTATCATGAATGAAAATGCTGTGAACATTTGTTCATGTGTGTACATGTGTTCATTCCTCTTGCATAAATGCCTAAGAGTAGAGTAGCTGGTTTGTATGGTTAGTGTATGATTAACTTGATATGAAACTGCCAAACTGTACCATTGTACACTCCCACCAGCAATCTATGAGACTTCCAGTTGCTCCAAACTTTCCAAGCCTTGGTATGGTCAGTCTTTTTAATTTTAGCCATTCAGGTAGGTGCATAATGGAATCACATTGTAATTTTAATTGCTAAACTCCTAATGATGTTGAACACATTTTAATGTGATTATTGGCCATTCATTTATCTTCGTTCATGTAGTGTCTGTTCAAATCTTTTGCCTGTGTTTTGCTGGATGTTTGTCTTCTTCTTATTGATTGTAGAGGTTCTACATACATTCTTTTTTTGAGGAAGATCAGCCCTGAGCTAACATCTGCCAATCCTCCTCTTTTTGCTGAGGAAGACTGGCCCTGGGCTAACATCCGGGCCCATCTTCCTCCACATTATATGGGACGCCGCCACAGCATGGCTTGCCAAGCAGTGCGTCGGTGCGCTCCCGGGATCCAAACCAGCAAACCCCGGGCCGCCGCAACGGAGCGCGTGCACTTAACCGCTTGCACCACCCGGCCGGGCCCTATACATTCTTGATACTAGTCTTTATAGGATATATCCATTGTAAATACTTTCTTCCAGACTTTGGCTTGAGTTTTCATTTTCTTAATATTTTAATTTTTTCTTAATATTTTACTTTGAAGAGCAGAAGTTTCTACTTTTGAAGAAGCAAAATGCATCAATTTTTTTTTTATAATTTGTGATTTTGTCCTAAGGAATTTTGTCCAATTCCCAAGATCACAATTTTTTCTATAGTTTTAGTTTTCACATTTATATCTGTGATCAGCTTCTAGCTAATTTTTGTATGTGGTGTGAGGTAAGAGTCAAGATTCATATTTCTCAAATGGATATCCAGTTCCAGTACCATTTGTTGTGAACATTATCCTTTCCCTGTTGGATTATCATGTCACCTTGGTCAAAAAACAATTGATCCTATACTTGTGGGTCTCTTTCTGGACTCTACTGTGTCTCGTTCATCTATATGTTTATCTTTACACCAGTACCACTCTGTTTTGCTTACTGTAGTATTATAGTAAATCCTGATATCAGGTTATGTAACTCCTCCAACTTTGTTCTTTTTCAAAAGTGTTTGGCTATTTTAGGTCTTGTTCATTTTCATGTAAACTTCAGAATCATCTTGTCAATTTCTACAAAAAAACTTCTGGAATTTTTATTGGAATTTAATTGCATCTGTAGATCAATTTGAGACAGAACCGACATCTTGAAAATATTGATTTCTGAGTCTTGAGCATAGTATATCACCCTACTAATTTAGGTTTTTTCTTAATTTCTCTCACCAGCGTTTTGCAGTTTTCACATATCTTTATAAACTTACACTATTTTGTGCTTTTTGATACTACTTTACATTACATTGTGTTTTTTAATGTCGTCTTCAATTGTTCCTTGCTCTAGACAGAATTACAATTGATTTTGGTATATTGAACTTGTATCCTATGATCTTGCTAAATTCACTTAATTGTAATAGCTTTTTTGTAGTTTCTGTGGAATTTTCTACATGTATGATCATGTCATCTGCGAATAAAGACAGTTTTACTTCTTCCTTTCCAATCTACTGCCTTTTTCCCCTTACTTTCTTGACTGTCCAGAAAATCTACTATAATACTGGTTAGAACTGGTGAAAATGGACATCCTTGACTACAGGGGAAAAGCGTTCATTCTCAACCTCAAGTATGAGGTCAGTTGTAGGTTTTATTGTAAATGACCTTTATTGGGTTAGGAAAGTTCCTTTCTATTCCTAGTTTGCCAGGGAATTTTTCCATGAATAGGTGCTGAATGTTGTTAAATGCCTCTTCTGTGTCTATTGAAATAATCATATTGTTTTCTCCTTTATTCTATGAATGTCACGTCTTACGTTAACTGAATTTCGGATGTTAAAACAAACTTGTATTTCTGGGATAAACACAGGATATTGCTGGCCATGATTTGCTCATTTTTTACATCTATATTCATAAGGGATATTAATCTTAGATTTTCTTTTCCTGTAATATCTATGTCTGGTTTTAGTATCAGGGTAATGTTAGGCTCATAAAGTGGGTTGGAGGGTATTCTCCCATCCTCTAAAAAAGAGTTTGTGTAAGACTGGCATTATTTCTTTCTTAAATGCTTGGTAGAATTCACCAGTGATGTGAATTCATTAAGATGTTTTGTTGTTGTTTTTCTGTAGGGACATTTATTTTTAACTTTTTATTTTGAGATAATTTTAGATTTACTGAACAATTGCAAAAAATAGTGCAGAGAATTCCCGTATATCCTTTCCTCAGCATCTTCTAAAGTTAACATCCCAGGGGTCACTGAGGCTCTGTTCTTTCCTTTTAAGCTTTTTTTTTCTCTCTGTGCTTCAGTTTGGATAGTGTTATGTACTGAATTATGTCCCCTCAGGATTTAGATGCTGAAGCCCTAACCCCCAATATGGCTGTATTCGGAGATAAGGCCTTTAGGGAGGTAATTAAGGTTAAATGAGGCTGTAAGAGTGGGGCCCTAATCCCATAAGACTAGTATCCTTACAGGAAGAGGAAATGATGCCAGATCTCTCTCTTTCTCTCTCTCTCTCTTTCTCTGTGCACACAAAGGGGAAGGCATGTGAGGACACAGTGAGAAGGCAGTGGTCTACAGCCAGGAAGAGAGGTCTCACCAGAAACCAACTGTGACAACACCTTGATCTTGGGCTTCTAGCCTCTAGAACTGTGAGAAAATTAACTTCTGTTGTTTAAGCCACTCAGTCTGTGGTATTTTGTTATGGCAGCCCAAGCAGACTAATGCAAATAGTATTGTTCAATGATGTTATCTTCTACAATGTCTAATCTATGTTAATCCCACTAGATGTGAATTTTTTGTTTAAAATTATATTTTTCATCCATAAGAATTCTATTTCATTGTTTTTTTAATATCTTCCACTTCAATATTTATTGTGTCCATGTTTTCCTTTAAATATTTGAACATATTTACAGCTTTTATGAAGTTCTTATCTGCTATTTCTATTATCTGTCATTTTGGGGCCTGTTTCTATTGGCTGATTTTTCTCTTTTTTTTCCTAAGCTCATTTTCCTACTTTTTAACATATCTAGTAATTTCTAATTGGATCCTGGACATTGTTGTTCACTGGATTTTGTTGTCTTCCTATAAAGAACGCTAGACTTTGTTCAGGCAGGCAGCTAAATTACTCATGGATCAGCTTGATCCTTTCAAGAAAGGTTTTAAGCTTTCAAAGGTAGGCTTTAGTTTAGGGCTAATTTAGTATTTCTAATAAGGGATGACCCTTCTGGTGTTTACTGAATGCCTTGGGTGTTCAATAAGGTCCCTAGTCTGGTTGCAAATGTCTCCCAGCACTGTGGGAGCTTTGTGAATTGTTCTGCTTACAGCTCCCCAGTCATTCTTTTCTTGGCTTCCTCGAGTTTCACCCTATTCATGTTCAGCTTAATATTCAGTGACAGACTCAAGAGGAGCCTTATGCAGATACCTGGAGCTTTTCCTCTGTGTAGTTCCCTGCTCTCTGGTCCTCTGCTCTGCAAATTAGAGCAAATTCCTCCTCCCTATACCTCTGACTCCTCATCCTACACCACAGCCCAGAAAGTGCCTCCGGGCAGAAAGAAAAACGATCATTGGGCTCATCTAATTTGTTTACCTTCTCTAACATTTTTTTCATTTATTTTGTCCATTTTTATACCATGCTATCAAAAGAAAGCAAGAGTAGCTATTGTAATTTCAAACAGAGCAGACTTCAAAGCAAGGAAAGCTATCTGGGATAAAGAAGGGCATTACTTAATGATAAAGGGATCAATGCTCCAAGAAGATATAACAACGTATTTGCTAATTTTTCAGAAATGGAGACAAGAATAATTAATTTTATGGAATGACATAAAAATTTATAAATTATGTCTGTCTTAGCTTTATCACTTATCCATTGTTGGCTCATTAACGGAACACTCAGATATATTCATAATAAATTCAGTCATATTTTATACTTTGCCAGCTTTCACTCATTTAAAACTACATTTTAAATGTAGTTTTAAGATTACATTTAAAAGCTATAATTTAAGGGCCGGCCTCGTGGTGCAAGTGGTTAAGTGCACGCGCTCCACTGCAGTGGCCTGGAGTTCGCCGGTTCGGATCCCGGGCGTGCGCCAATGCACCGCTTGTCAAGCCATGCTGTGGTGGTGTCCCATATAAAGTAGAGGAAGATGGGCACGGATGTTAGCCCAGGGCCAGTCTTCCTCAGCAAAAAAAAAAAAAGAGGAGGATTGGCAGATGTTAGCTCAGGGCCTATCTTCCTCACAAAAAAAAAAAAAGCTATAATTTAACATTTTTTAAAATATTATCAAAATATATTACTTAATAGTTTATTGAGTTGATCTATAACTTTTAAATATTTAGACATATGGTATATAGGTTCCATTTGAACTCCCACTCTGGGTCCTGCAAGTATTACGGATGGGCCTGCACTTGCCATCAGACATTCTTCTGCCTCCGGGCTGAATAACCCCATGAAGTCCCTGCTCCACTGGGAGTCACTATCTCTACGGTGGCTACCACTGTGCCCCACACCTGCCTCTGCAACCCCATGAAGTCCCTGTTACTGTCTCTATGGTGGCTAACACTGTGCCCCACACCTGCTCTGCAAAGGTCTGGCTGTCCTCATAGACCACTAGGAATCCTAGTTCCTTTCATCCTTGCTAATGGTCCTGGGATTCAGACTCCGTCCCTTGAGGCTGCCGTGGACATTGGGGGCTCCAGCATCAGCTCACCTCTCTGAACTGCTTGGACCAATGTTGCAAATGCCGTTATTGCCACCAGTGCAGTGGGAGGTTCAGGATGCTTCAGGTGTGTGTCCCGCCTCTGCGTGGCCGAGGGCAGCTCACTATCCTCTAAGCCCCTGTATTAGTTTCCTGCAGTTGCTGTAGCAAATTACCACAAACTGGGTGGCTTTGAAACAAGAGAAATTTATTGTCTCACAGTTCTGGAGGCCAGAAGTCCAAAATCAGTGTCACTGGACCAAAATCAAGGTGTAGACAGGGCCATGTTCCCTCCAGAGGCTCTAGGGGAGAGTTTGTTCCTTGCCTCTTCCAGTTTCTCACGTCTGTTGGCATTCCTTGACATGTGGCTGCAGCACTCCAATCTCTGCCTCCATAATCACATTGCCTCCCCCTTTTTTGTGTGTCCTCAAATCTCCCTCTGCCTGCCTCTTAAAACCATACCTTATTGCATTTAGAGACCACCTGGGTAATCCAGGATAATCTTCCCATCTCAAGAGCCTTGTATTTTTTTTTTTTTCCTGAGGAAGATCAGCCCTGAGCTAACATCCATGCCAATCTTCCTCCACTTTATATGGGACGCTGCCACAGCCTGACAAGTGGTGTGTCCATGTGCACCCGGGATCCGAACCGGGGCTGCCGGCAGCGGAGCGCATGCACTTAACCGCTACACCACGGGGCAGGCCCCCTCAAGAGCCTTGTCTTAATTACGGCTGCAAAGACTCTTTTTCCAAATAAGATAACAGCTAGAGGTTCGAGGGATTAGGACTTGACATCGTTGGGGGCCATTATTCAGCCCGCTGTACCCCCCACCCTTGTTCACGCCACCATCAAAATTGTCTCAGTCATCTTTCCCAAACCCAAAGTCTGCAGCCAAAATCTTCTTGACCCAGTTCAAAATTTCAATCATGTTCTGTCCCAGAATTAACAATTCCCAGAATGACTGAAAATGGAATCAAATATTCTCTTCAAAAGAAAACTCTACCCTGCGCACAAGAATATTGCTTTGCCTCTTTAGTCCCCAAAACAAAATAACAAAATAATTTTGTATACCCACTCCTTGGGAAATATATGAGTCTTACTCATGTTTCTAGGCACATGCTGCATAACGATGCGGACACGATCTGAGAGATGTGTCGTTATGCGATGTCATCCTTGTACGAACATCACAGAGTGTACTCACACAAACCTAGATGGCATAGCCTACTACACTCCTAGGGTATACAGTACCAATCTTATGGGACCACCGTCATATATGTAGTCCATCATTGACTGAAACATCTTTATGCGGAGCATGACTGTACTTGGTTATAATTCTACATTATAAAAGCCATTTGAATTTTTTTTAATTTTCTTTCTCCTGTTAATGTACCACTAGATACAGGTACCTTGCAGACTGGCATGGGTCTGGCACTTCTGTCCCTCTTCCACACTCATCGCCCCCCTTCCTCATGGGGCCTGATAGACTAGGCACTGAAGAGATGCTTGCTAACTCAAATGCATCATGCAAATTGAAGAGTCTTGGGAAACGGAGCATGGAAATGCCCTTTCTAAAGCCATATTCTACTGCATTTGATGGTCACAATAATTACACTTAAGAGCAATGGAGTGGATGGAAGGGAGGAGAGCTGGGCTCTAATCTCAGCTGTGCCATTAACTGGCTGTGTGGAAATGTTAACTTCTCAGTAAAGGGTGATTCCCTGCCCGCCGTCCCCAGTGGCTCACCGTGACACGGGTCCCCTCCTGGAACATGCTTTCTGGGAGGCAGGCTGTGATGCAGACGGGATGGGTGTTTGGCCGGTGCCATCATTTCTCAGCTGCATAGACACAATATGACACAGAGATGAAAAATGGCATCGCTGTTGAGACCTAAAACCATCATTTTTTATGTTCTGCCAACCAAAATCTTAGCCTCTCAACAGGACTGTGTCCCGTTCATATTGCGCCACTTAGGCACTGTGTTTTTTAAAGGAATAAACATTTCTGCTCTCTGAGCAAAAGCAAAACGAGATTTAGTAAATACACAACTTATTTGATCAACATAGTCCATGCAAGGCTCCAAGCTGATTGCTCAAGATAGATTTGTTATGAACAAAAATACAGCGTTCAGATCCTCCCTAACCAGGCCCCCTCTATCTGTCCAGTGTAAGAGGCAGCAGATTGGAATGGAGGAGCCTAGAGTATGGTGTCAGACGTAATGTCAATCCCAGTTCAACCACATATAGGCACATAACCTCAGAAAAAATCCTCTTTGTGTTAGCCAGAGTTCTCCAGAGAAACAGAGCCAATAGGATATATTTGGAGACAGTAAGAGTGATCTATTTTAAGGAATTGGCCCACATGATTGTGGAGGCTGGTAAGTCTGAAATCTGTAGGGCAGGCTGGCAGGCTGGAAATTCAGATAAGAGTTTATGTTGCAGTTGAGTCTGAAGGCATTCTGGGGGCAGAATTCCTTCTTCCTTAGGGGACCTCAGTCTTTCCTCTTACGGCCTTTAACTATTGCATGAGGCCCACCCCCATTATGGAGGGTAATCTGCTTTACTCAAAGTCAACTCTTTTAAATGTTAATAACATCTTAAAAATACCTTTACTACATCTAGACTGATGTTTGACCAAACACTCGGCACGTCACCTAGCCAGGTGGATGCATAAAATTAGCCATCACACTCTCCAAGCCTCAATTTCCTCATCCACAAATGAAATGGGTACAAAGTGCCTAGAAAAGTGCCTGGCTATAGCAGGTCCCATGCAAATGCCATGCTAAGGAGCTGTACCATTCCATAAACGCGGATAAGGCATCTGCGTGCCCCAGGCACCATTCTAGACCCTGGGGAAGCAGAGATGAACAGGACCTTGCCTTTCAGGAGGTTACCATCTGGGGAGGGAAACAAATGCTTCAGCTACCTATTATGGATGACATGAGAGTCCAAAGATGTGGACCCAACTCAGCTGGGAGTGACGGGAAGGTCTCCTGGAGAAGTGTCACCTGAGCTGAATCTATAAGGGTGAAAAAGATTTCACCAAGTCCAGAAAAGCAGAAAAAGCTATAGTTATAGGCAGCAATAAGAACAGAGCCAAAGGCCTGGAAATCTGAAATAGCACGACACATACGAGAACCAGAGCTTAAAGGGTAAAGTGGTAGGAGATGAAGCTAGAAAGGTAGGCGAGGCCAGATCGCGAAGAGCCTTGGTGTCATGTCAAGGTGTATTAGTTTTCTTAGGGCTGCCGTGATGAATTACCACAAACTCAGTGGCTTAAAACAGCAGAAACGTCTTCTCTCATAGCTCTGGAGGCTAGAAGTCTGAAATCCAGGTGTCCACAGGGTTGGTTCCCTCTGGAGGCTCGGAGGGAGTGTCTGATCCATTCCTCTCCCCCAGCTTCTGGTGGTTGCGCATCTCTCTTCCACCTCCGTCTCCACACGGTGTTCTCCCTGTGTGTGCCTCTGCCTCCAGATCTCCCTCGTCTTATAAGGACACCCGTCATGGGATTAGGGCCCAGCCTAATCAGTATGACCTCATTTTAACTTTATTACATCTGCAAAGACACTCTTTCCAAATAAGATCACGTTCACAGATACTAGGTGTTAGGACTTGACTGTATCTTTTGAGGGACCCAATTCAACCCACAACACAAGTAAATGAGAATGACGGTAAGAGTTTTATTTAGGAAGAGCCTTCAGGCTCTGGCAGGAAGAAGAAATAAAACTAGAGATCTCTTCCTATGGTTCTGTTGCTTTGGTCCCTAGGAAGCTCAGAGTCAAATGTGCCACCATGCACATATGCATCTTTTTTGGGGAGCACATGTATAGGGCACTACAATTTGTGTTTCATTTATGAGAATTATTTCCGACTGCCTCTCATTTTTTCTATCCTTATGTATCAATCAGAATCCTAACAGGAAACAGATGGTGCACTCAAATTAGGGTAATTCAAGAAGGCTTTCTTTACAATAGGACTACTTACAGAGGTGTGGGCTGGAGGTAGAGGGGGTACACAGTGACCAGGGGCCAGTAACAGTGGAGTTTATCACCCCTAGTTCCAGGGGACAGAGAAGTTACCTGTCTAGAAAGAGAGGGTCTTGTTGAGAAGGTTACTGTGGGAGGATTTGTGTCCTCTATGGAAGGACACAGCCTGCCTGAAATGACCTCCTGACCTCACCCCCTTCTCCCTCTGATCCGCTGGTGGTCCCGTGGACAAACCCAAAGAGGATCCAGATGTGGGCCACACAGGCCAGCATCCCAGAGCAGAGAGCGGGACGGAGAAGGGTGCAGAGTGGGTCTGGAAGGTCAAGCAGAAGACCCCCGGCGTACCTTCTTTTCCCTTCCTCCTGATTTCCTCATTTATTTTTCATTCTTTCATTTTTCTTACTCTTTCTGTTTGGTTCAGCCATCTCAAACTCTTCCTTTTTAGAATAAAAAAGGGGAATAACCACCAAAAAATATATAAAGTAGAGGCAGGACTTCCTGCGCCCTTCACCAGGGGCTCTCTGTCCTCCAGAGTTTGCCAGCTGTGTGCGGCCATCGGTTGAGTCACCCTGAGTGGTCACAGAAGGCTGATCCTCTGTGGAATCAGAACTCTTTGTGCACATTCTTGTGGCCACTCATCGAGTTACATAAACTCGCGGAAGACTTCCTATCTCCAGGGCTTTCCAAGGACATACTTAAGGCAAGAGTCATCCTGGCACCAAGTGCTCCTGACAGATGTTGCAGACTGCCATGCGAGAGAGGCCCAGATGGGCTACTGGAGGGGGCAGAGCGAGCCCTGGGAGGGTACACACTCACAGGCTCTTGTCTCACATGGTGAACACATCAAATAATTCTGTGCACATGCTGGGAAGATCATCTTTCCTCCCTGAGCCCCAGCTCACTTCAGGAGTATTTAGATACAGGCACAGATGTCAGAGCCAGAGGGGACCCTTGAGATCAACTAGTGCAAGCCCTTTGTAATACAGACGCGCAGACTTAGGGCCAGAGAGGGCCTGGGTGACAGCGAGTCACGGCTAGGGTTTGTTGAGTGCCTGCACTCCTCCAGTGCTGTGTGCTGTGTTCATTCATTCACACCGCTGCTCATCAAAGATCTGCTGAGGACCCGCTCCGTGCAGGGCACCGTGCCAAGAAATGGAGATACCCATCGGGACAAGGCTGGTGGGATCCTGTCTTCATGGAGTGTACAGAATAATAGTCTTTCTCCCACTATCGCTAATCCTTACCACAACTCTGCAAGGTGTGGGCAGGTCCTGGACACCAAAGTGACCCAGCCAAACACTGCTCCCTTTTAAGAAATGGAAAAATAAAGAAAAGAAGGTTTCCCTGTGTGAGTTAAATATTAACAATGTCATGGACATCACCGAGTTGTGGACAGCATGGAAGGAGGTAGAAAAGGCTTCCGGACCTGGAGGCCTGGATTGTAGCCTCATTGAAGATACTGGTGTTTCTAAAGAAAAAGTCTATGTCCGGGGCCGGCCCCGTGGCTTAGCGATTAAGTGCGAGCGCTCCGCTACTGGCGGCCCGGGTTCGGATCCCGGGCGAGCACCGACGCACCGCTTCTCCGGCCACGCTGAGGCCACGTCCCACATACAGCAACTAGAAGGATGTGCAACTATGACATACAACTATCTACTGGGGCTTTGGGGGAAAAAAAGGAGGAGGATTGGCAATAGACGTTAGCTCAGAGCCGGTCTTCCTCAGCAAAAAGAGGAGGATTAGCACAGATGTTAGCTCAGGGCTGAGCTTCCTCACAAAAAAAATGAAAAAGTCTATGTCCATCTGCACGGGTTTGGGTCAGACACGGAGGCAGAGAAAATGGATAACAGAGGTTTCTGTTTAGGAAAATGTCAGCATGTAATGCCTCAGCTCTCTGGCAGGTTTGCTGTTTACAGTGAATGAAATACGAAGAAAAGCCTGTATTCCTCAGCCTTGGGGAAAATTGGATTTTCTCTTCAAATTGGTCCTCCAATAACCAATTGACTCTAACAATCAAAGGAGGTTGGACTCAGTGCTGGGCCGGCCTTGACTCACATTGCCTTCTGACGCAGGCTCACTGTGGAAGGGCTGAGCTATGAGATACCTCGTGCTGTCCAGGAGGGAAATGTGTTCACCAATGGACTTCTAGTGGGAAAGGACAGGGGCCCTGATGTCAACAAAGCTAGTTCAAGCCCTGACTCCACCAGTGAAAGCTCTGTGACTCTGAGCTAGCCACTTATCAATTAGGAGTCTCAGTTTTCTCATCTATAGAATGGGGATGATTACAATCCTTACTATAAGTCTGTGTTGCAGGTAGCAATTGATATTAAGGATAAAAATCTTTAAATGCCTTCCATATAGTAAGTACTCAATAATTGTTATCAGTATTACTACGAATAGTAAGTACTCAATAATTATCATTAGCGTTAATAATAGTCATTTATACTGCTCACTAGTTCACAATAATTAAGTTATGAAGGTTTTTGCTGAATAGCATTATTTTAAATCAACTTTCTATTAAGTTTCTTTTCTGATTCTAGAGGGAAATACACATTCCTCATGAAAAATGGAGAAAATACAGACAAGAATAGAGAGAAAAAATTTTTTAATCCACAATCCCATAATCCAAAGATACCACTGTTAACATGTTAGTGTATTTCTTTCTAATGGTTTTTTTCCTGCATGTGGAGAAAGAGATAAATTTTACATAAATGAAATCATACTTTATATATATGACCATTTTCCACACAAAAAAATGGTTCTATAATATTCTATCTGTGTAAGAACCATAAATTTACACAATCTTTCTCCTATTTTTAGGTTTTTAGTTTTATTTTTGCTCTTATAATTTATGCTATAATGAGATTCTTTGTATAGAAATCTTTTCCACACCTCTCATATTTTCCTTAGGAGAAGATTCTCCCGGTGGAACTTTTAGATCAAAGAATATAAACGTTTTTAAGTCCATAATACATTTTGTCAAATTAATTTCCAGTAGGGTTATACTAAATCACCTTGCCTTCAGCACAACGTGAATACCCATTTTTTAAATTTTCCATTTCATAGGTGAAAACAGCATTTTTCTATTTTCATTGCTTTGATTACCAATAAGCTTGATAGCTATTGTTGGTTCTTTCTGTAGGAACTGTGCGTTTGTACCTTTGACCCACTTTTCTGCTACATTTATTGATTTTCTTATCACTATGCATGAGTTCTTTATATAGTAAAGATATTTTTATAATGTCCCACATCTGTGGCAAATAAGTTTCACAGTTTACTGTTTGTCTTTTAATTTTAATGATATTTTAACCTACAAGTTCTAAATTTTACATAACATAAACCTCACAACATTCGAGAAAACTCAGTAGAGCTAGCTCCCGTATACTCAAACTAATAGTATGAAGCCTATTACACTGTTCTGCATATTGATGATCTGCTAAAACCAGTCTGGTGGGTACACGGAGATTTGTTACATTATTCTGTCTTTTTGTGCATGTTTTAAAATTCCCCATAATAAAAGTCTAAAACATTATTTTGTAGTCCTAACTCGTCGGGCACACAAGGCCTGGGATGACTTATTTTCTGCTGCTTTCAAGCTTCATGAACATACATTCCTAATTTGTGACCTTGGACAAATTCTAAAATCTCTGTAAGCTTTGGTGACCTCCTCCACTAAAAACAAAACAAAATGAAGAAGTAAAAATATACCAAATCTGTGAGATTGTTGCAAGGAGGAAATGAGATAATGCATGTCTAGCATAAGACAGTAGGGTGCTTGACACACAGTAGGTGTTTAAAGATTTTCTTTTGTTATTATTATAACTACTATTCCAACTTCTATATGTCAGACTTTCTTGCCGCAAGAATCAGGAGCTGATCCTGGCTGATTATGTAGAAGACAAGTTTTTTCAAGGATGTCGGGAGGGCTAGAAGGCAAGGAAAGCTTGAACAGACAATGCCCAAAAGCCTGGTCTCAGGGGGAACCTGCTGTGGCTGCCGCTGCCCTGCCGAATGCAAGTGGACACTGGCCTCGCCACCGTCACCCCAACAGTAGCGCTTCTGCACCAGAGCCGCACGCCCAGCCCGTGGTGGCCACCAAATGGATCTGAGAAGGCCCTGCTTCCTCAAGCTGCTCCTCGGGGTGACTGACCTGTGAAACCTTCAGGAGGCAGACTCATGAGGCTAAAAACTCTGCAGAGTTCAAAAAGAGTGGAAAACCAGGCAGAGAACATAACGATGTCCTCTACAGTCCCCTCCTTAGCTGCCCAACTTTCATGTAGACTTTTCTTCCATACTGGAACTTGACAATGAAAATTATGACAGCAACAGAAATCTAACACAAGGAGACTCTCCGTCCATGGGAGTGGGCTTGCCCTCTGCGTAAAGGAGGCCAACCCAAAGTCTCGTCAGTTATTGGCCCTGGGCAACAAGTCCCAGACCTCTGGGTAACATTCATTCCTCCTCTAGTTCCATCACAATTCTATCTTAATATTCTGTAGCCTATGGACAAAGCTGCAAAGTCCACCACCACCACACACACAAGTGAAATAGTGAGGGCACCAGGGAAGGACAGGGAAACGTGTTACACTGCAACACGATCAAGACCATATCCTCCAGCGAGCTCTGTCACACGTCATGAAACCACAGTTAGAAAGAGTGATGGAGAAAGAAAGAGTTACTATCATGTTTGCTCTGCTCTCAGCCAGCATCTCAGCTGCTCAGAAATCTTGACTTTGTGGGGTGACTCAAACCAAATCCTCATTTCTGAGGGATTTGAGCCATTGATCTCACCAGTATGGAGACTTAGGGGTCTTCCTTTTTTTTTTTAATTCCTAAATGTTAAAAAAAAAAATGTAGAAGACCCCACAGAGGAGCTTCTTAATTCCAGATATATTATTCTGCCCTGCCGATTCTGTTAGCAGCAACCCTACTTCCCCTCGATCACCAGAATTAGTCACCCTACAAAGCACAGCAACCTCCTTTTTTGCCTCTTCATCAAGGGCATGAAGGACACTGACAATAGGCAGGTGGTGGTTCAGCTTCCTCCCCAAAAGAACCATTGCTGTGCCCCCGGTGAAAGAATGCCTCACTTGGGTACGGAGACCTCCGCACAAGCAGAACGTAGTCACAGGAGCGGAAAGTAAAAGTCTACAAGTGGGGTCATACAGTGGCTGCCTTGGCAGGTCCTGTCTGGGGAGATGGCTGCCCTATCTAACAACTCGAGCACTAGGGAGCCAGATTTCAGGCTCCTGAGCATAAACGTCAGAGTTCTGGAGTGGCTGGAGCCTTTCCCTTACAATCTTGGTTACTTTATGCCACTGAGTCCCAAAGGGTGCGTGTTGTTGTAGAAAATGCTCTGGGCGGTCCTGCTTAATTTGAGGGAATGTAGGATTAAAGAGACATGTTCGACCACCAAACCCTTATCTAGTAACCTCAGATGGAAGAGTGTTCCAACACACGATCAGGGGAATGCTGCTGTACAGAAATCCAGAATCTCATCTCACCCCACAACCCCGTGGGGTGGTTCTGAGGATTAGATTAAACACCAGATGTAAAGTGCCTGTCACATGGTAGATATTCAATGAAAATGAAAATGTGTTCCCTCCGCACTTCTAAATCATGCTATGGGGTGAGCAGGCTGAGTGATAATGTAGCCATTTTACGGATTAAAAAACTGGGGCCCAGAAAGGATAGACTAACGTGTTAATGAGGACACTGCCAAAGGTGGGAGTGGCAGTGGCGGGAAATGGCCTTCTGGCTCCAATTCCAATTAACTAGACTCACTTCCTCCCAAGACATACAGCCTCAGTCCGGTCTTACTCACCCTCAAGCTAACATTTCACAAATCCTGAGTCACAGCTTGCCTTCCTCTTAGGCTGCAGGAGAATCACAGCATGCTCTATCCCGGGCTTCGCAGACCCCACCCTCTTCTGGGGCCCCTGATGGGAATGCACGAGGCCAAGGCCGCCGGGAACTGAGAGAGCAGCGAAGGTGTCTGCCCCCAACAGTGACCTGACCCGAGTAAGCTGGAGAGTTCTACGACGCTGCCAAGGACCACATCAGAAAGATAATATTTGAAGAGTGAAAGGTTCTCCAAAGAATGTAAAATCCTGCGAGTGAGCAAGCGCCTGCAGTTCTTGAGGCGTGACTCACGCTGGATGGGCCAGAACGTGAGCTGGAGATAGCTAGTAAAACAGGTCACGAGATAGCAGGGTCAGAGCTGGGAGGGGTTGGGGAGATTATCTGTCCCTTTAGCAAAGAAGAAATTGTGGGTCAAAGCAGAAGACGGACTTTTCCAAAGATACAGCTAAAGGGACCTGGACCCAGATTTTGTCATTCATTCATTCACTGATTCATTCACTCGATATTTACTGAGTGCTTACTATGGGCCTGAAGGGAGGTTAGGTTCTAAGGACGCAGCAGTAAACAAAACAAGCAGGGTTTCTGTCCTTCCAGAGCTGACTTTCTAGAGAGGAGGAGAGACAATTAAGCATACTATTACAGAAAAGGATGAGAAGGGCTATGGTGGTGAGGTACAGAGTGCTATGGGACCACAGACGAGGGCAGTCGCATCCAGTCTATGGAGTCAAGAAAGGCCCCTGGATTAAGTGATGCTTCAGCTGAGACTTGAAGACTAAGGAGGTATTAATGAGGTGAATGGGGATTGGGTGGAAGGAAGGAGAACACTTCAGGCAGGGAGAATGTGTACATACCAGGCACAGTACTAGACCCTTGTTTTAAAGAAATACGTAAGATATGGATGCTCTCACACTCAAGAAGAATTTAGGATGCTAAGGGCACACAAGAAAGCACCATCCATCTGCCAAGAGGAAGTGACATCTGGCTTGGATCTTAAAGGATGAGTAGCACTTGAACAGGCACAAAAAAAGCAGATGGCTAGTCCAAGGCCAAGGAGATTATGCGGTAAAAAGCTTAGAAGAAGAAGCGCCTGGCACTGGAATTGACCTTTTGGGGGGAAGTCAATAAACGTTTGTCAAATACTGAACCTTAGGACCACCGGTATTTGGTGGGGCTCAGAGAAGCACAGGGGGAGCTTCCTGGTTTCCCGTGGCTGTTAGTGAAACCCTCCCAGCTGCAGAGTTCTAACAGCCACTGCCTCAGCACAACACAGAGAAGCCGGTGACCCAGCGTCACCACCTGCACCCATTGCAATGTGCTGTTCCATGGCCTGCACAGCCACGGCAGCCAAGGGGCTAGTGTCTGTGGGGTCCCAGAGTCCCCCAGCCACGAAGACCCCAGGTGGGTGAGGAAATAGTCAGAAGGAACACAGTCTTTCAGCTAATTAATTTTTCTCTGATAATGGGATAAACGAGCAGACAAACTGACGTCTAATAGAAGGACAAGAAATCCTAATGGGCCAGCCAGGCTCCCAGATAAACAAACACAGTGAAGAAAGCAGTGCTAAAATAACAGCCCCCACGGGGAATATCGGGCTGGCACTGTGCCGAACAAAGACGGCGTTGCTTCTAGTTTTTCAGGTCTCCACTTGCTTCCACAAGGATGAGGTGAGAAAGCTGAACTGATCCCACCTTCATCTTTGGGGGCTTTGAGACTGTGAGCCTGGGACACCCCTGCAGCCCCTGTGTACCCGCCAAGGCCTTTACAGGGACACCCTGAAGAGGAACAAACCACAGCATCAGCATCTTGAGCCGGTCCCTGCGACACAGGGACCTCTACGGGCGGTGCTCGGTACAAAACACTGCGCCCAAAGTCTGTAAAGGGGATGCTACACATTTCAGACTCTTAAAAGATCTTCTCTAGATTGGTTTGCGTGTCGAGATTGCAGTGTGTTTTTGAAGTTGAATGCTGTGCTTATTACACAGAAGAATTCACTTGTTTTAAACAAAAATTTATATTTTACTTGAAACAATAAAAATAACTAAGATTTATTGACTATTAAATTTGGTTGATCTAGACGTAGCATTGCTAATGTTTACAACAGCCCTGCATGAGATCCTCCTGGTTTCACAGATGAGGCCTAGAAGGGCTTAGCAACGGGTCTCTCTGGCTCCAAAGCCCGTGCTCTTTCCTTGGGCGGTGCAGGACCAGGAAATGGGCGATGGACTGCTCCCTGGGGCACTAGGAGTTGTCTGCTTAGCCGGCGTGTGAGGCACTGCATGGGGAGCCATGAGGGCTGCCCCTATTCCAGGCTTCTGCATCCCGGCAGAAGATGCTGCAGGACCACAAAGAAAGAACGCAGGGCCTCTCCCCGGAGAGCTCTCAGACTGGAAGAGGGGAGACAAGGAGCCAAGTAACCCAGCTCGAGTTTGAGGCTGAGGGCTCCCTTCAGGAAGGACAAGCAAGCCCTTCCTTCTAAGCTGTGCCGAGACGACCACGGTGCTAATGCTGGGCAAGACTCACCAATCCCTGCCCCGTGCTCCCCACACCATCTCCAGCCCCCAGATGATGATCCTCTGTTTCCTTGTCCCATGGCTTATCGCTCTTGCACCTGCTCCTCTCCCGATTCTGGACAATACCAGGGGCGTGAGTCTGTGGTCCAGCAGCCCTGACCGCAGCCTCCTGGCCAGCACGTCAGCCAGGGCTGGCTTGTGCCCCCTGGTTCCGCAGTCACCGCGTCGGGCACACGAAGCCTCTGGGTTTGCATTTCCACGTCTGGTTCTCAGTGGACAGAACCTCTCTGTCTGGGAAGCAGGGGAAGGGCAGAGCAGCTGGTCCCAGGGGCCGGTCCGTGCTCACTAACCTGTGGAAAGTGACTACTAACATTTTAGAACTCAGCATCTGCGAGAACTACAGTCGGCTGCCGACTGGGATTAATTCATTCATTTATGTATTCATTCCCCTACGGTGACTTGAGCCCCATGTTGACACTGGGGACAGGCAGGTGTCGGTCATAGTCACTGTTCTCAAGCTTTCCCCGACTCCCTTCCTCCCCTGAAGCAGTTTACCAGCTTCCAGCCCCATGTCCCACAGACCCCGCCCTTGTCACCCTGACTGAGGACCTGCCATGTCCTGGGCGAGGTGTCCTGTGCTAAGAGCCTTCCACTGTGTGACAGCTCATCTTTACCATAACCAGGAGGTAGATAGTACTGTTAGCCCATTGTACAGCTCAGGAAATGAGGCACACCTGTTCACTCACTGGGTAGATGTAACAGAAAGCCCGCTCACGGCACAGACCAGCCTTCTGAGGAAAGGAGCGAAGGGAATGACAGCGCTTACTGAGCGTCCACCGCAGGTCAGGGACCACATGTTTTACAAATGGTGCCTCATTTAACCCTCTCAACCAGGTTGGGAAATGAGTATTGATTTCCTAGTTCTTACAAATGCACCAGGGATTCTACAACGAACTGAACAGATAGACCCCCTCCCCCGCGGAGCTCACGATTCTAGTTACAGTGGAAAACAATCCATCAAGCCATCCATTAGTCAGACCAGAATAAGCACAGAGAGGGAGAAGTATGCAGGAGATGGGGACAGAGAGTGTCAGGGAGGGGTAGTCAGGGAAGGCTTGTCTGAGGAGGTGACACTTCAGCAGAGACCTGAATGAAGTGAGGGAGCAAGTCATTTAAGACGGTAGGTGGAGAGCCGTCCACACCCAGGGCACTTGCTCTTCACATTTCCATCTCCCTTCATTACTGTGCTCAGCAGGGCCTTCCTAAACCAGGCCCTGTCAGGGAGCTGTTCTGTAGCAGGATTGGAGCTGGAGTTTCCCCTCAGGCCCATTCTCCCTCCCTCACGCTGCTGAAAACACACTGTCAACATGGCTTCTGGGGACGTAGCTAGAGGCACAGCAGCAGAGCATGCCGTGATCAATCGGTGACGTGTGTAGGCTGCAGTATTTGCTGGCAGGAGCTCTGAAAGTTTGCTTATAGGACTTATTAGAGTCCTTGATGGCCACGAGGTTCTCCAGCCGCTGCACAACCACCTCTAGGACCAAGGAAACTATCTCCCAAGCCACCCGCCCCGCTGTGGTCCTCTAACAGAATGGGAAATAGTCTACAGAGCACACGATGCCCTTCTCATCTCATCAGCCCCAATGTGGGTTGGAAACTCCTTGAGGGCAGGGCCCACGTCTTACTTATTTCTGCACCCCTGGTGCCCAACTCTTGGCCTGGCATTTAGTGGGTGTCTAATAGACATTTGTTGAACTGAACTGAAATGCACCTGGATAATGAACCCAACTTTGCGTCTCTGAAACCTCTGCTTTTTAGTCTATGGGGACCACATAACAAAATTCTTCCACACGTCAACTTTTTTGGGAAAAAGGAAAGGGGTAGGGTGGGAATTAAATATTTATTGAGCACTTACTAAGTGTCAGGCCTATATGGTTTCCAAATGTTGCTTCATTTAATCCTCCCCAAAACTCTGTGAAGTAGTTGTTATTTCCCTTTTTCACAGATGCAGAAATACATCTCAGACAGCCCCTGGTTCCAATTCCGGCTCTCCCACTTACTGGCTGTGTGCCTTTGGGGACACGTCTAGTCTCGCTGGCCCTGTAGTCTTTTCAGTTCATCAGTCTGCCTCCCGGGATTTGAAGACAGCAGTTACATCCCCTCTGAGTCTTCTCTTTCTCCTCTCCAGGCTAAACACCTCCAGTTACCAGTTATTGTCCATGACTCTCGTGGTGTGGTGCTCCAGACCACAGGCTCTGGAACAGAATCACCAGGATTTGTCCCAACTATGTCACCTTGGGCACAGTGACTTCACCTCTCTGAATGTCACTTTTCCTATCTGTGTGACATGGGGATATTCACGGTTCTTCCCACAGGGTTTTTGTAAAGATTGAACAAGATAACAAAGGTAAGCACCTCGCGCCATGGCACACAGTAGGTCCTCAAAAGATGCTGCTGCTGATGGTTTTGAATTCCTCCCTCCATCATTTCAACTGAACTCACGCCAGTTTGCTAGTGTCCCGATTCACATGAGGTGACATCAGAACTGAACATTATCTGGGCCCCTTTGTTTTCCAGGGAACATTATAATCTGTCCTGCCAGCCCAGAGCCTGCATCTTGGGAGGAAGTAAGGAACCAGAGTGTGTGAACAGGACCAGGGTCATCCACTTCCAGGAACCCATGCAAGCTGTGCTGGTAAGTCACAACTCAAGAGCTGGTGATAAATAAACTGATGTTTACTCTGAGTAAAAAATGAAAGATAGTGATCTGATCTAAGCACTTGGATTTTCAATACATTAACTGTTTCAGCGAAACCAAAAAAATGCAAGTAACCCAGGAAAACCTTCTCCATCCCAGAAGGATTAGTGGTTGTGACACCCAGGAGCAGATCACCACCCTGGGTACTTTCTTAAGTCCTAGAGGCACATTTTTTCACATGTAAATGTTTCTAAAATTGGAACACATCTGATAATGAATATGCAATAATAATTAATTAGTGTCATGGTTCCTCCCTCCAAAAAGCTATAATCAAATTGACGGTGAACAGGAGAGTAGAAGAGGCCACCATTGATTGTCACCTACTATCTGCTAGACCCAATGCTGGATGCTAAGTACTTTCACTTTCATTTCTTTCTTTCCCACTCTTTCAGTGTTTTTTTCTTCATAAAAAATAATCATCACTGAAGAAAACTTTAAAAATACAAGTAACTGGAGTTTCCCCGAGTTCCCCAGTCTGAAGAGGAGTCTACAGGGCCCCTTCAGAATCAAAGGGGCCATAAACCTCAGTTTGCATAATTGTAGAAGCAAAAGCAAACTCCACCCACATCACTACCAGGTACTTCTGAAGATCCCAGGAGAGCCTGTGTTCCCTGGGTAGCCACCTCTCCTTCCAGACCTCTGCTCCAAGCTCTTCTACCACTCGTTTCTGCCCATTCAAGCTTCCCCAAGCTGCCCGTGCCTCTTCCCTGGTCTTCTCACGTGTAGACATTGGCCTTCCCTTAATTCCCCAAAGCACAGGTGACAAGCACCAGAGTGTTTGACCAACTCTACTCAAGTCCTACCATGTGGAAAAGTAAAATGAAAAAATGCCTACCAGATGACACTGATCCCAAAGACCAACATCCTTAGCCAACATAAGGGACCTCCATCCTTGGCCAAAGCAGGGCACATTTTGCTCGGCCTGGGCTAACCTCATAATAGCGAACTCCATCTCACCTCCTCGCCACCAGGTTTCAGGACCAAAATCCTCTCCCTCCAGGCCCTGCCGAGGAAGCCCCAAATTTGGTGTCATATTTGCTAAGATAACCCACTGTAAGAACAAAGCTCTGAAATTTCAGAGGCTTAAAAAAATTGTTTAGTCTACTCTTACAAAGTCCAGTCAGTGCAAGGACAGGGGCCCACAAGCTCTGCTCCCAGGGACCCAGGCTCACAGAGGATCTGCCGTCTTCCACACAAAGCTGCCGGTCTGCCCTGGGCATCGGCATCCAGTCTGCAGCAGAGGAAGAGAGGGAACCAGATGCAGAAAGTTTCTTGTGGGCCACGCCTGCAAGTGGCACGTGAAATTTCCACCCATGTTCCATTAGCCGGAACATGTCGCCGTGCCTCATTGCAAGGAAGGCTGGGAAACAGGATAACTTGAGCCCAGGAGGAAGAGGAAGCAGATTTGTTGAGCAACTAGTCACTCACTGCCACAGGTGCTATCGTGAGGGGCTCTGTGCCCAGGGAGATGGCACCTTCTACATGATGGTGTGGAACAGTGTAGCACCCACTCCCTCTGCTTCAACCTCTCCTTCCAGACCAGCTTCTGGCTATGTCTTCCCATAACCAAAAGCCTATTTAAATGTTTCTCCTAAACAATAAAGAAATCTCCCTCAAAAAACAAATCATTTCTGCTGCCAACCCTAGAATTCATCAATACTGGCTATGGTTTTTGTGTGGGTTTTTGCTCTGTTTCATAGAAAAAAATGTTCAAAGAAATCACCCGTAATTCGACAACTCTGTTACTTTTAATGTGTTCTTTCCCTTATATTTCCATATGCTCCAATCTTGTACAACTTTCAAGGTCCTGTTCAAATGATTTACCTTCTTTGAGCCTGAAGTCCAGAGAGGTTAAGTAACTTGCCTGAGGTCACTCAGCTAGGGAATAGTAGAGCCGGACTTCTAATCATGATCTGACCCCAGAGCAAAGGCTCTTGCCAATGCCCCGTCTTGCCCTCAATAATCCTTGTGATTGCCCCTGGGCTTTTATTCACCCTGTCTGCTGGGTGGTAATTATCTGTGTCTAAAGTATACAGTGACCCATCCGTGACACACCTGATCTTCCTTATTAGAGTGTCAGCTCCCATAAGACAGGAGCTATATTCGATTCCACTTTACAACCACAGGCCTGGCCCACAATAGCTGTTTAAATCTCTGCCAGCTAAAGAAGCAAACATTTATTAGACCGTCAAATTGGAAACTACTTTAAAGGCTTCTGGTCCAGACCACTGCCCAATTCACAGCCTCCCTTCCCATGTCACACAGTGACCAAAGCATAGACTTCGGGACCTAACAGATCCAAGTTCATTTTCGCCTCCACCACTGTGCGACTTTGGACAAGTTATTGAACTCTTTTTGCGAAACCCAAATGAGTTAATGCACAACACATTTGATAAACAGTATTGGTTCTATTATTGTTAACATTATTACCATTATTATTATTATTTATCCTCAACTTTTCCAAATTATTTACCATGGAGAGAAGTGAACAAAATATTTAAGGGCTGGCAAGAAAAAAGGAGGTGGGATTTTGAGTGGCTTCATGTGACCCTCAGAGAGCAGAGTGGAGTAAGTACTCTTTGGGGGAATTCTTGACCCTTCCAAAATCCCATTAAACCTAAACACACATCTGTTAGCACACACCGAGCATGCAGTGTCTGCTTTCACCCCGCATTGAGTAGTACAAGGAGGAATATTACATCCAGTAACTCATATGGAACTATTTATCCCCAATCACTTTGTGCTTTTCCTTAAACTTTTCCATAGTCTTCAGTTTCAAAGGCCATTTTAGAACGACGAATTTCCTTGCAAAGTAAGTCTCCCCACCAGCTCCAGTGAAAAAAAAAAAGATTGTTTTAGGAAAATCTCCCCAGGGCATAGAGGCTATGAGTTTCCAAACTTGCTTTCTCCTGCTCTCCTTTTTTCCTTTAAATAAAAATTGCCCAGGAAACCAGGAATCATTAAGAATGATGGGGGGAAAATATGGCTGAGTTGAAAGGAGTTTGCGGCTTACTGCTTAGCAGGGAACTCACAAGGGTCTTGTAGGGGAATCTTATAAGATCAGAGACTATGAGGACTGGGAAGGAACTAAATTGTACAGTCCCAACTCCTCATTTGGAGGTGGGAAAACCGAGGCCCAGAAGAGAAAAGTGTTATCCAAAGTGACAGGGCAAGTCAGCCAAAGAACCCAGACTTGAACTCAGGTCCCCTAAATCCCAGCCAAATTAGGCCGGCTCCTCTAGAGGGCAGAGCCTGAGGCAGGGATCACGGTGTTGAGACTTTACTCAGGAGGTGCAAGCCCAGACGGCGAGAGTGAAGAAAAAGGAAAGCGAGGCAAGCAAAGGCGGGAAGCGGCGCCACGCAGGGAGGAGCATTCTGGTTCTTGCGCCTGTGTCGCAGAGCCAGCATGGCAATCCGCAACCTGGTACTCTCAGCACTCAGGAGTTAGAGCCGCAAGGAGGAGCTGCATCTCTAGGGATCTAGAAACTGCGTCATCCCTGACCAACCAGATAGTAAGTTCATGGATAAATAACCCAGTTTCCTCTCCCCAGTCGGGACAACTTCAGGCACGTGCTCTACACTGGCTCCCAGACTGGGTGACCAGTGCATCCGGATTTGCCTTGGACTTTCCTGGATTTTGCACTGGAGGTCCCTCACCTCAGCAAACCCCTTGATCCCAGGTAAACTGGGTCCGTTGGTCACCCTACGGCAGAGGACCCCAGCGTGGCTCAGCTCCAGCTGCTCACAGTAACTTTTTACTGGTTTCCTTCCCTTCCCTGTCTCACTTCCCTCTGGGTGTTTCCCAGGATCATCACCCAATTCAACGAGTCGCCTTTCAGTCGTCGTCTCAGGGTCTGCTTCGGGTGAACCCAAGTGCACACAGTACATTCTCAGTAAATGTCACGAGTAATCCTTAAAACCACATAACCAAGTCTTTTCCCTCTTCCAGTTGCTTTGGAAACAAGCAAAGTAGTCGGGTAAACCCTCTGTCTGCTCCTCAGGCCCCCTCAGTCAGCAGTCTGAACGAGAGCTGGAATCGGGTTTCGCCCACTCCAGGCAGCAGAATGGTAACTGAGATCGTCAGGCAGGGTCTACCTGTCCGTGTGTGTGTGTGTGTGTGTGTATATATATATATATATATATAATAATAATAATATTTGCACAGCTGCTTTAACTAGGGACTTTTGTGACCCAAAAGAATTAGTAAGAATGACTAAACTACTCATAGACTAGAACACTGTATACAATTTATCATACAGTTAAAGTCCTATTTGTATTTAACAATGCAGAATTCCTCAAAGTGTGATCAGCAATCCACCTACCTACGTCCTAAACATGGTGGGGTGGGAGGGTGGCTTGTTCAGAATGCCAGTTCCAGGGTCCCACCCCAGACTCCCGTACTGAACACTGCCCAGTGAGGTCGTCATCTGCATAAGTCTCTCTGAGAGATTCTTTGGCACATCCACCTTTGAGAGTCACTGCCCTGAATGACTGGCAGAGGCTCTGCTCCTCCTCCTCGAGGGACCAGTGAGAGTCCCCGCCAGTCTCAGCTGACCCATGGAGTCCTCCCCTTGTTCGGCCTGGTTTCTGCATTGCCCTGCGGAGAGCCCCTTACTGCTCTCTTCCTGCTGGGCTGGGCTGACACAGCCAGCCACTGTCTAAGGGCTTGTGTTTTCAGTCTCTGCTTCAGATCTTGTTTGAAGTTCTCTGTAAGTCTTTATCCACCATGGTGCCCAGAGTAAATGCTGGCTTCTAATGATGAGTTAACCCAGCTGGCACTTCGCCAGTCTTCCCTGACCTGGGCCTGTGTGGACTTGGCCTCGGGTGCAGAGAATGTCAGGACACAGGGCATTGTGGAAGGCTGCCATCATCAAAGAATGTTTTGTTCCACTCCCTTGGGTGGCAAGAGAATTTCACCTCTAGGACCCAAGATGGAAATGGATTTTCCCCACTGGGTAGACCCAGAGGCGCTGACTGTTCCTACATGACACCGGTGGATCTCAACCACGGCCTCCTCCTGGCCCCAGCGGAAGCAGGTCAAGGGTTCCCGATTAACCATCTAACTCCCTCCTTGGGGTCTCCTCATATGTTTTCTTGCACATAGGTTTCCTCTACTACACTGTGAACTTTTTAAGGGCAAGGATCATGTCTGATGGACCTTTTGATCCCCAGCAAGAAACTTAAATCCTGTCTCAAAAAAGGTATTCCGACAATATAGCAAATATTGTCTATATTTGCTATAATATACATATAATATATAATAATGAATGGTCAATTTCTATTCCATTCTCATTTTTGTTTTCCTCACAACACTTATCATTATCTAAAATTACCAAATTTCTTTATTGGTGTAGTCATTTATTGATATAGTCATTTATTGAACCCCCCCATCCCGACACACATTAGAATGTAAACTTTCTGCAAGTGTTATAAGCTGAATCGTGTGCCCCCAAAATTTGTATGTTGAAGTCCTAGCCCTTAATACTTCTGAATATGACTGTATTTGGAGACAAGATTCTAAAAGAGATAATTAAGTTAAAATGAGCTCATTGGGATAGGCCCTAATCCAATATGACTGGCATCCTTATAAGAAGAGGAAATTAGGACACAGACACGCACAGAGGGAAGACCATGTGAAGACACAGGGACAAGACAGCCATCTACAAGCCGAGGAGAGAGGTCTCAGGAGAAACCAACCCTGCCGACACCTTCACCTAGGGCTTCTCATCTCCAGAACTCTGAGAAAACAATTTCTGTTGTTCAAGCCACCCTCTCTGTGGTACTTTGTTATGGCAGCCCTAGCAAACTAAGACAGCAAGAAAGAAACATGTCTGCCTTGGTTACTCCTGTATCCTCTGCACCTGGAACAGTTCCTGCCACATAGTAGGTGCTTAATAAATAATTGCTGAATGAACACTCTGAAAATACAAACTCCTCATAGTTTCCCCCAAACATACATGCTGCTTCATACATCTCAGCCTTTGCATATGCTGTTCTTCAGCCTAAAACCCCCTTCCTCATCCAGCCAGAGATATCCTAGTTTCCCTTCAAAACTCGGTTCAGATTCATAGTCTCATGAGATGTCCTTGATCCCACGGGACAGATTGCTCTCTGTGCTATTCCAAACCCTGTACACACGCTTCTATATCATTGTAACTGCTAGGCCATGAGCCTGACTTCAGAAGCCATGTTTAGCCCTGACTCCTGCCACCCAGCACCAGGCCTGGTGCAGAGGAAATGCTCAGCCATTCAACCACCAGCTCTTTGAATCTTTATTGTCTAGTTGCAAAGCAGACAGTCCCTGTCTGCAAGTGACTTACTGCCTGATGGGGGAACAGATCCATAAACACACATGTCTGGTATATACTAATGAAACAGTGCACAAAATGTTGACCAGCTTAAACGTAAGGAACAACAACCTGTTCCTTAAAACATCAAACCTTGCTCAATAATGGAGACAGTGCTGCGCATGTGCTAAGTGGAAACCCCTAGCCCCAGGATGACCCCAGAACCATCTTTAGAAATGTTGCCACCTGAGCCCTTTACAAAGCGAGAAGTCCTTCAGTAAGGAAAACCCAGCTTCCAGCAGCCCAAGTAGCTTGATTACCACGTGTGGACTGATTCGAGACTAGCGCATCAGCTTAGCCGGGCCCAGCTGTAGCTCAGTACCTCCTAACTCCTTCAATTTTGCCCCAAACCTTGGATTGGAGAGACGGATTTGAGAGCCTTGCTTTTTGTCTCCTTGCCAGTTGACCTGGCTTTTTAGGCACATTGGGCATCAGGCCGTCTTGCTTGGTAACACTAATGTTGAAATAACTTTCTAGGCCCAAGATGGAGCCGCTCCTGCCCAGGGTGCCACGTCAGGAAACCGAAACTTAATTAATTTCCGTGTCCCTGTAACTCCTCCACTTGAACAGAAACAACACATCCAGTCAGCCAATCCCCACATGCCAAGCCAGCCCTGGGCTCTATATTTATTTCCTTGTTCCTTCTCACCCCTAACAAGGTTGATTATGTGGCCCCAGCCAAGCAGATATTTTCTATTTTTCTCTTTCTTGTTCTTTATTCTTTATCCTATATAAAGCTTCCTCCCTTCTGCCCCATTTTGCAGTTCTCCAATTGGAGACTGTCTGCTTCATGAAGTGTTAAATAAAGATTGTTTGTATCACCTAAATTGTCTTCTTTAATCATTTTTTAACACTAGGTACTCAACAAATATTTATTAGATTGAAATTAATTTACTAAATTGTTGCCACCATATTCACATTATTTTGCTTGCTCAAAATGCCCACCTCTGTTCTCTCCTTCTGAACAAACCTCCCCATTTTTCAAACCAAACTTAAGTCCTAACTCTTCTAGAGTTCCCTACCTGGCTATTCCAGAATTCACTGAGCTCCTAGAGTTATTTCAGACTATGATTCGCTGTAAGAAACATGAACTCAGCTCAGACCTCAGGCTGGGCATGCCTCTTCCATCCTGGACCCCAGAGCACTGCTAGACTCTGAAGCCAGCAACCGCCTGGTCTTTCCTGCCAGGGTCTGACCCAGCCTGGGAGGGCCACTCCACCCCCAGGAGTTGGTGCAGAGCCAGCCTGAGTATGCACCGCCTGTGGTTTGCCTTAAGGAACAAAATCTGCATGTCAAGAAAACATTGACGGGAACCATCTGCCCTCCCCCAAAGCTTGAAAGAAGCTGCCTGCGGACTCCCTAATCCTTCCTCTCTCCCCTCAGCCAGGAATGAATTTCCTTTGGAGGGAAAATTAGGGGGGCTATGAGGAGAGGGAGCAGAGAGAGGTAGGCCAGACACATCTGGACAGCTTTTCTTTGTAAATTCAGAAGACTGCAGGGACTCACTTTCTCCCCTGGACAAAGGAAATGGCCCATGGTGGGGAATTGATGACTTGCAAATCTCATGCAGGCGAAGAGGTTATTGCTCCTCAAGGTCTTTGGGATTTAGAAAAAAATAAAGAGCAAACAATTTAAATAGGGCAGCTGTTTATGGCACCAGAAACCCCATCACCAGTACCGGTCAGCAGAGAGAGCAGTTCTGGAAGCTTGGCGTCCAACACAGTCCAAGCTCCCAATGGTACATTCCCCTATCCATTCATTCAGTTATTTGGCAGAAATATCTTTAGATGTGATTTAAGATTCTTTGCCAAGCAGTATGCTTGGTGCTGGGGAAAAAGCCATGGGCTTAGATTCATCTTCATCTCTAACAGCCTCACAGAGAAACAGTCCCATAAACAAAAATATGCAGACCAAGAGTCATAAGCAATCATCTGGAAACAAAGACAAATCAGGTGTTAAGTACTACAAATGAGGTTTTTGAAAAAATTATTCACTTGACCAGGACCTTGACTTTGGGGGAGAAGGTGGTATGAGACAACGCTTTGGAGAAGAGGACACGGAGCTGGAGCCTGAAGATGGTCCATTCTACCTAAAAAAAAGCCTTCTAAGAGAGAGTGCAGAAGCACAGCAGTGTGAAAAGCAGTGGCACACTTGGGCAAGGGAGCAGGTAGGTGGTTGGGTGTGACGTCAGCTTAGGAAATGTGGAAAGCAGCAGGAGAGATGCCTGTAGGAGAAGGGGAGGGCCAACTCTTTGAAGATAGGGCATGCATCAGGACCTAGGCAGCACTGCAGTCTTTTCCAAGAAAGTATTCCAAATGATAGGCAAGCGTACAGATAGGCTGCAGGGAAACCAAAGGAAGAGCTGAAGTCCAAAGCAGCCTCTAATAAACATAAAATTGATTTGAAATTTCATCTTTTCTCCTTTTAAAAAAATCATGTATATTTTGCATTCTGCTTCACAATATAATTTTGGCTCTACTATTTTAAAAAATGTTATTTTTCCTAACTCTTCGAGTAGAATGAATCCCCAGCAGACGGCCTTACGTCTTCCAACATATGGCCATGGAGCCCTAGGAGTATGTAACCCAGCCTGAGGAGCAGAACTTGTTGGGAGTGGAGACCCAATCAAAGTTATTTTGTTTGTTTTGTTTTGTTTTTTTGTGAGGAAGATTAGCCCTGAGCTTTAATCATCTGTTGCCAATCCTCCTCTTTTTGCTGAGGAAGATTGGCCCTGAGCTAACATCTGTGCCCATCTTCCTCTATTTTGGGTGGGATGCCGCCACAACATGGCTTGATAAGTGGCGCATAGGTCCGCGCCCGGGATCCAAACCTGCAAAACTCAGGACGCCAAAGCGAAGTGTGCAAACTTAAACACTACACCACCAGGCCGGCTCCCAATCAAAGTTTTAATCAGAGGAAGATGAAGGAACAAAATGATGAAGCCTACACTCCTAGCTCCACCCTACTCAATCCCAGAGCCCCCTCCCCCCACAAGCAAGAAAATGCAGGAAAAAGACACAGTTCTCTCCTCTGAAAGTGGAAACAAATCCAGAGCTAACATAATGAGGTCACCCATCCACAATGCAATGCACATTTCCCCTGTCTTCTTCCTGTACTACAACTTACCAGAGGTCTTCTCCAGTGAGGTGACCCAACACTTCATTCCCAAAGCATCTCAGTCCTTGGTGGTCCTGTTCTTGTAAGAGTCTTTTGTAAACCTCCACACCAGGACATAGTAATATGACGAGACCAGGAGAATCAGTTCCATATTCCTCTCTGTCTCCATTGTGTAGACCAAACACTTTCTCCTCAATGGTCAAAGTCAACCACACAGGCAAAACTCTTCTCCTTTGTTTACTTCATGGCTCCAGGAGTCCAAAATGACCAGAGAGCCCCCATAACTTCCAATTTAGAACGACTGTTTCCCCCAGTGAGAGCATTCCTTCCTTAAGTACTTTCTAGGGTTCAGCAAACCACAGAACCACAAGTCAAGAAACAACATTCTGAGTGTGGATCATTTAGGTTCAGTCATAAGAGGCACCACCCCACCTCCACCTCTTGGTTCCTAAATCTGTGGTTGCCAATTCAGAATATACACCATATCCTGAAAAACAATACTTCAAATTTGTAATCAGTTACCTCCCACCTGTTGCTATATCCAAATCTTCAATATGACATTTTATTGGCTTTTAATGTCATCTGGAGAATGGAGATCATGATAAAACCAATGATTGTCATAATAATCAGTCCACTGCCTTATTTCTTTCACTATACATATCAGGGACTCAGGATTTGTTGGTGGGGCTGGAAAAGTGGGCATTAACAGTGACAGAAAGCTTGAAGTGGAGAAGTCCATGATCCATCACCCCTTGTGCTTGCCTCACATCCTCTCAGTTCATCTTTAATTCCACCCGTTGCTGCAGCAATGAGCCTGCAGGTTGACCTGACAGCTGATTGCCTCAGCTGCACCATATATCTTGGGCTTTTTGCCCTGGGACGTCTCTGATACTGTGATATGAGATACCTACAGGAGCCCATTCAGTTGTCAGTCATAGGCAAACCTAGAAATAAGAGGGAAGCAGCACTCCATGGAGCAACCCCTGGAGGCAATAGACAAATGCTTCCCTTTTCCATCACTTGGGTGGATAATTCTGAAGTTCTCAGAGGTTCCCAGTAGCAAAGCCCCAACTACCCACAGCAGTGATCATCTCAACAATGCATCCTTATCTTGGCTTTTCCTCCTTCCCTGTCTTCCTCCTCCCAGACCCCCACCCATTTTCCCTGGAATCACATCTCAAAATCAACAACCTGCCCATAAGCTCTTGTCTCTGGATCTACTTTTTGGGATAACCTAATCTAGAGAGTTGCTGTAAGAAGTGTCCTGGAAAGCAGATCCTCCAAATAGGACTCTGGAACTGTAATATTCACAGGTCAGACGGTGATAAGGAACCCATTGCTGGCGGTGAGTGGGCTGGTGATAATCCCCAGAAGTACTAAGTACTAAGACTGAGGTGGATGGGAAGGAAGTGAAGCGTGGGGACATTGGATGATATGAAGGTGATAGTAATTACAAGGAGTATAGATTTGGCTAGCTGTGGTTAAAGTTTTAGGAGCCTTGACAAAAAGAAAATGACAGCTCAGTTAGCTAACAATCTATTCAAGATTTGCTCTGAAAGTCGAGACGCCTCCATGGCAGTTGGAATGGCTCTTTGAAGCTTGGACACAAATTTGGCTCAGAGTAAATGAGAAAGAGGTACCCAAACTGCCAAGGCAGAGTTCCGGGGGACAGGGTCAGAAGGCTCAGGAAGGTAAGAATATTAGGATGGTGTTCTCATGTAAGCCACAAGCATCTTAGTTTACTGCAGACACATCAAGCCCTGCTGTGTCTGCAGGTCAAGGGTCGAGTGAAGAGCCACCTGGACTGCATTTTGGAAGAGCTGGAGATCCTTCTTTGAATCTGGGCCTCTCTTAAAGCCGCCAGTTTTTCAGGTCACCTGGCAAGTGGGTGAGAGCAGCACACCCAAACGTGACATAACTGACTCCAAATTTCTAAGAGACCCACTTAGCATCACACCTCCTTCATAGTGGAAGGGAGAACGGGAGAGACCATTTTGTCCTTGGAGAAGATTTCTGACATTCTCCAGATCAGATGTCTACAAACTAAGTCCTGCAGGCGAAATTGAGCCCATCACTTGTTTTTGTAAATAAAATTTTGTTGCAACACAGCCACGCTCATTGGTTTGCATATTGTCTATGGTGCTTTCTCTCTAAAACAGCAGAGTTGAGTAATTCCAAGAGAGACCATGTGCCCAAGGCTGATATGATTTACTCTCTGGCCCCTTACAGAGAAAGTTTGCTGACTCTGCCCGAGATCACCGGGATGACACAAGAAGTAGATCTCACAGGACGTGTAGCTCCCCTCTGCACACAGGCATCTTGCCAAACATCTAGGGACTGTGCTATTTTGAGGTCTTACCTACTTACCTACTGTAGGGGAGGAAAGAATTTTCCTCCACCCTTTTAGGGTTCCTGGCTGGGTCTGAAAATTAAACTAAGACAGATTAACAAGAGAAAAGCATACAAATTTTATTGAATTTTTACATTTACGTGGGAGCCTTCAAAAGGGAATGAAGACTCGAAGAAGTGACAAGAGCAGAAAGCTTTTATGTATTTTTTAGACAAAAAAACAATAAATTTGTGAAGAATTGACAAGACGGGGTTTGGCTACGGGTAGTCAATGGTGAAGAAGTGACTAGGAAGATAAGGGTGAGTTTAACAAGGTTTGTTTGTACAGATTTTTTAGCCCCAAATTCCACCTCTAGTGATAAGATGTCTTCCTTCTTCCTGGTACAGGGAGGCTACCTGTCACACGAGAGTTTTAAGACCTGTTTCAAGGAGGAAGGGTGAGGAGTGAGGTCAGAGTGACATTCCTGCTTCTGCTGTTTTCTCAAACTCCTTCAGCTTCAGGTACTCAATACACCGAGGGGCCATGTTTTGGGGTAGTGTTTCCTGAACTCCATCACTACATAATGTCACCAAACTACTGGACAAGTGTGATGGCCTGTAAGACGGTGTAGCCATAAGGATCCTGTGAGTAGATTGTAGCAAAGATCTGGAAAATTTACAAATCTCTGAATCAGGAGAGTGGTACATTACTGCTGTCTCTACCAGAGGAGAGCAAACTGCATCTGATGTTCACTGTGATTCAGAATGGAGAAAAATGCATGTGCCTGCTCAATGGCTGCATATCCAGTGTCAGGGACTGTATTGCTTGTTCCAGAAGGAGAACACGGTTGAAATAGCAGCGGCAATTGGAGTCTCCACCTAATTACACTTACAATAAGCCTTTGTCATCGCAAGGATCCTTTTAACCTGGCAAATGAAAACCTTACGTGAGGATGAGCTAGGAAGGACCCTGACTCCATCCTTTACATCTTTGATCACTGTGATAGTGCCTTCAGCTCTGCTCAGAAATGTAATATTGCTTTTGATTTTTTCTTTTTGTGTAACTGGTGGATGTTAATGGCTTCTGTGTGATCCTTTCTCCATAGAAGTCCTTATCGTGGGTCAGGAAGCTGTGTGGGGATTCCATCAGTCGCTGAAGATATCCATTCCAGCCACACATCCAGACTGGGGTGACAATGACAAGGAGATTTAGTGCCCTGTTGTCCTACAAAGAGGACTCAAGTGAGATCTCTGTTGATCTCCGGTCCTGTGAAAGTCCTCCCCCATTATAAGTGGAGAACCACAGCGCAGTTCTGAATCCCTGGCTTTCGCCTGCAGCCAGGGTCAAATCGAATTCCAAAAGGTTAGCCACTTCTCTCTCCTTGGGGTACAATCACGGCGTTTACATGGCAGCAGGTTCCTTTGGAGAAGACTGAGGAGGTATTTCCAGGGATACTTAGGTGTGTATGGAGCAAGGTCCATTGCCAAGGGCTCCAGGCCTCCCCTCCACCCCAGGGGCCCAGGGACTGGGGGCTGAGTTGGTGCAGGATTGGAGAGAAGTGGTGGGTAGTGTTGTGGCTCAAGTATGTGGCTGTCCCACCTTTGCCCAAGTTACAGTCTAGCAGGAGAGACAAAAACTATACACAGAAATGTTTATGTCTAACTGTATTACGATACATCATGATATGAATCCAGGGCTCTGGGAAAGCACGTAGTAGGGAAATCTGCACTCGTCCGGTCAAGAAAGCTTCCAAGGAAATAACATTTAAGCTAAAATCTGAAGGCTAAATAGTTGAAGACTCAGGGTACAAAGAATATGACATTATACTTCCAATTTTACTTTAAAAATTAGATGTTTATATGTATAATTGAAGTATCTCTCTACTCAGTTTGGGGCACATCATTTATATTCTGGGAAATGATCAGGGTACCATGTGATTGTTTATATGCAAAATGGACATATACACACATAGGAAAAATGTCTGGAAGGATATATATTACAATGTTAATGTTTTTGTAATAAGAAAAAAATCGACACATCTGTTTTCTTAAAGAGATAGAAGGTGGTGCATTGATTTTTAAGCCCTTTGACCTCTGACTCTCACCAGCGGGGTCTAGCTGTACAGCAGTCTCTGCGTCACCCCTGTCATCATGGACTTCCAGAACTGAAATCTAAAGCCCTAGGAGCAATGAGTGATGTCAGACATGCCCAGTACTGTGGCATTTAGGACTCCAGTCCTGAGCCAAGGATGGCAGCGCTGACACTAGGCAGACCCTCAGTGCTCTCTTTCTGGCTCATCTGGCACTGGCTGCTGCCTGGGCAGTGTGAGTCCTGGGGCGAGTATCCCTGGGAGAGACAGGCCCTGAGAGTCCCCATATGCATCTCCCATCTTCACCTGGAAGACTGATGCAGGCTGCCATTATCCCATGCATCACTGGCCTCAGACAGAACAAATGGTTGTGCCAACAACTTAACCACCTTTGCGCTGAGGATCATCAAAACATCTTGAACTCTTTCCCCAATATTTTGGGTTTGTCAAGACTCTGTCATGCTTCACTGATTAATTCTAAATGCACACGGCTTAAAAAGAAGCAGAGGGGAAGCAAATGGGATCCTTATGTTTTTCATTCATTCACACCTAATTTTGCCAGATGTGGGGGAGGGTGGGGGGAGGGGTACCAGATGCGGTGCATTTGATCGTGGAGGATTCCGTCAAGGTGGGAGGCTGACAAGACCTGGGTGCCAGCAGGGAGCCAGAAAACCTGCATTCTTGTCTAGTCCTTACTAAGTGCCTGCCTTCTCTGTGCCAGGCCTGTCTAGGCACTGCTGTCACAAGATGAGCCACACAGGTTCCCTGCCCTCGCAGGTTGACAGTGCAATGTCAGATGAATATATAAGCAAATAATTCCCCTAGGAGCATCAGGGATGTACAAGGTGTAGTGGGATACTGAGGACAAGGGAGCCCGTTGTGCTCAGAGTGTAGAGAAAGGCTCCAGAGAGGATGACAATGCTAATGCTCACCATTTACTGAGTACCCGTCATGTGTATCAGTTTCCTAGGGCTGCCTTAACAAACTGCCACAAACTGGCTTAAAACAACAGAAATCTATTCTCTCACAGCTCACGACGCCAGAAAGCAAGGTGTCAGCAGGTTGGTTCCACCTGGAGGCTTGGCTCCTTCTGAGGGAGAATCTGTTCTGTGCCTCTCTCTAGCTCCTGGTGGCTCCCAGCATCCTTGGTGCTCCTTGGCTTGTAGCTGTGTCACTCCAGTCTCTGCCTCCTTCATCGCATGACCGTCCTCTCCGTCTCTGTATGTCTCTTCTTCCTCTAAGGTACCCTAAATCCAGTGTGATTTCACTTCCAGGTCCTGTTTCCAAATGTGTTTACATTCACAGTACAGGGAGATGAGGATTTGCATGTCTTCTTGGAGGATACAATTAACACTGTACACCACGTTTCAGCTCCTTACGTACGTTATATGATTTAATTCTCACAACAACCTTATGAGGCAGGTACTATCATTAGCCCTATTTTACAGATGAGAAAACAGAGCCTTAAGAAGGTAAACAGCTTACCAAAGGTCACACAGCCAGTAAGGCGGAAAGCAAGGTTTGGACACAGTTCAGACAGACACGCTGGTCTTAGCCAGCGTGTTACTCTCATGAGCCGAGTCCTGAATGGCGGGTTGTTGTTTGCCAGGCAGATAACAGAGCACCAGGGAGTTACTCATTTCAAGAAGGAGCTGCAAGGACAAAGGCTTGGAGGAGGGAGGTCTCGTCTTAAATCTGGCCCTGACTCACTGCATGTGTGATTTGCAACAAGCAACTTTCCTCTCTGACTGCAATGCTCTGCCTGCTTCCTGTGTCCCTCACACCGCTGCTGGAGCCACCAGACTCACCTCTGAAGATTCAGCTGCATCCCAGACTCTAGAACCTGTCCTGTCCCCCACCCAGGGGACTTTAACTCAGGACAGTCCACGCTAAATCAGCCTGCCGTCTGATCCCTCCAGCAGTGTGCCCCTGCATGGCTGCACCTCCTCCTTCCTATAATGGTAACTAAAATGTAATGAGAAGTTTCTATACGCCAGGGCTATGCTAAGTACTCTACAGGCATTATCG
The DNA here is from genome assembly GCF_057802395.1 of Ceratotherium simum simum. Taxonomy (NCBI): domain Eukaryota; kingdom Metazoa; phylum Chordata; class Mammalia; order Perissodactyla; family Rhinocerotidae; genus Ceratotherium; species Ceratotherium simum. Next base: position 4,114,304 of record NC_141921.1, read on the forward strand.
TATTTAATACTCACAACAATCTTAGGAGGAAAGGACTATTACTCTCCCCAGTCCACAAATGGAGAAAGTGAGGCTTGGAGAATTTGCCACTTGCCCATGATCATACAGCTATTAAGTGACATAACTGAAATCCAAGCTCGTGAGATCTGACCCCATAAAGTACACTCTTGTTTACTAAACAACATCGCCTTACGCACTTGTCTAGTTCATCTTTCCCCAGCACTCAGCACAGGACCTGGCATGTAGCCATGGCATCATGGCCAGACCTCCTTGCCCTAGGGTCAATTGGTCTACATCACTAATCGCCCATCACCATTGCTCTCCAGAGACCATTCCTCCCTAGGGGCCTGAACTGCATGCTTCCCTGCCTTTGAGCTCACTTTTGAAAGCTTGCAACTCCCACGTTTGGTCTGTTTTCAATTCCAGGACCCTGCTTCTCAGGCCCATTCCTCTACAGACCCAATAATAATGCCTCATTCAACAATGCAGCCTCAGATTCTTCACCTGGGAAAAGAGGGTGTTGAATCAGGTGGGCTTCTAGTTTAGATTCTATTCGAAGTTCTGGTTTACCCATGCCAATCAAAGGGGATCCCTCCTCCAGCCAGTTGGATGAATTTCATAGGTATCTTTTAACTAGCAGATTTTCCTTGTCTCTGGCTTACATGGCGCACGGATAGGGAGGGACTATTGCCTGCTGTCTTACTTGTGTGTTTAATGTTCAGTGGAGCCTGAAGTAGTAAAAAAGAGCAGTGACTTTAGAATCTGACCCATTTGGGTCCAAACAAAGGAGTAGTCACTCAGCAGCGGGACTTTGGGCAAGTCATTTCATCTCAGTGATTTTTAATCTTCTCATGTATGAAATGAAGTCATAAATACCCTGGGAAGAGTGCCTGACAGACAGCAGATACCCAACCCCGAGCACTGGAGGCAAGAGTGGAAAGAAGAGGAACATCATTACACACCTAATAGAACGGCTAAAATTCAAACACCGACAACAGCAAATGCTGGCAAGGGTGTAGAGCAACAGGAACTCTCCTTCATTGCTGGTGAGAATGCAAATTGGAACAGCAGCTTTGGAAAACAGTTTGTTGGTTTCTTACAAAGTTAAACGTAGTCTTACCATATGCCTTAGCAATTATGTTCCTTGGTATTGACCCAAATGAGTTGAAAACTTATAAACACACAAAAACCTGCACAAGAATGTTTGTAGCAGCTCTATTCAGAATTGCTAAAACTTAGAAGCAATCAAGATATCCCTCAAGAGCTGAATGGATAAACAAACTGTGGTACATCCATATAATGACTATTATTCAGTGATGAAAAGAAATAAGCTATTGAGCCACAAAAAGACATGGGGGAAGCTTAAATGCATATTGCTAAGTGAAAGAAGCCAGTCTGAAAAGGCTACATGCTGTATGATCCCAACTATAAGACACTCTGGAAAAAGCAATAAAAAGATCAGTGATCGCCAAGGGTTCAGGGGGAGGGAGGGACAGATGAACGGGAGGAGCACAGGGGATTTTTAGGTCAGTGAAACTATTCTATATGATATTGTAATGGTGGATACATGACATTTGTCAAAACTTATAAAAGTCATAGAGCTGTGCAACATAAAGCATGAACCCTAATGTAAACTAGGACTTCGGTTAATACTAATGTATCATTATTGGTTTATCAGTTGTAACAAACGTACGGCACCAATGCAAGATGTGAATAATAGGGGAAAATGTGTGTGGTGAGGGGGCATATATGGAAAGTCTCTGTATTTCTTGCTCAAGTTTTCTGTGAACCTAAAACTGCTCTAACAAAGTCTACAATAAGTAAATAGAAACATTTCCACTCCCACCCACCTGTCCACAGCCTGGGGGTGGATTGAGAAGGTTGAAGAGGAAAGTGTCTGCTAGGAAATGAAGGGACCGAAAATCCACCAGGGAAAGAATAGGTCGCTGTTCCCATGACTCTTGCCCACAGATGCTGAGGGGTATCATCACCAGTTTTGTCTGTTTTCAGAAACTGTTAGGAGAATATTTGTTTGTCTGTTTCTCCTCTCCAGCACTGGCCCATGGTGGAGGCCAGGCATACAGACACCTATAAGACACAGTCTGGGTCCTCAACAGGCTCACATTACTGAGAAGGCCTCAGACACACAGCACAGGGTGAAAGGAAATGAAATGGAGCTTAGGAGGCTGTGAGGGCAGAGGGGACCCAGCAACCTCAGGCTGCCAAACGTGGGGCCAGATACAGGCGGAGTGATGGAGAAACGTGCAGCCTAAGCTCCGAGTTCAGTGACCCCTCCTCCCCGGCACACGGCTCAGGGGAGAGGACTTGGCGATGCCGTTCCTACAGGCTGGGTGCTGCCAACAGGGCTTTCTCAGAGAGCCCAGGCTGACGTGCGCTCTGCTCCTGGGGGCCCCCCCTCTATTCTTGGAACGAGGACAAGGGACTGCAGGTGCACAGAGCCCACCTTCCCCTTTGGCGCCCTTCGCCCTGCCTCGCCCCCCTTCTCTCTCCTTCCCTTGTCTACTCTCTTTAGAGAACATTCTATCCATTCTCATATGGGGGAAGCAGGGACAGCACCGAGGGGCAACATTGCTCCTGTGACTCTTGGCTTTCATTCTAATCGGAGCACATGCCAGCCCCTCCTGTGCTGGGACCCCTCTCGCCTCACTGCGGCAGCCCTGTGGGCTCCTGCTGTGCACCAGCCACATCTTCTGTACTTACGCCTGTCCAGCCTCCTCCACTGGCTGCTGGGCTCTTTTGTGCTTGGTTACAGGACCGGCCATGGAAAGAAGTGGAAAATGCCGACTCCTCGCACTGGTCAGCAACTCCTGTCTGCTGTCTCACAGCAGAAACTGTGGTTGTGACTCCACAGAGGGTAAGTCCAGGTGCCAGGACACCACCTGTTGCTGTGGCCTCCTTTCCTTCTGCCCACCACCCTCCAAGAGTGCCCTATGTCGCCCCTTGCCACGATGAACCAACTTGGCTCCGTTCCTTAGACAGGCCACAGCCCTGCTTTCCTCTTCTGGCCTTTGCCTGTGTGTTTCCTCTGCCAGGAATGCCCTGTTTCACCTTCAAGCTCCTACTCAGCTTCATGTTATCTCTTCTACAAATCTCTCCCAGTTCTTTCAGAGGGACTTACCTCTGCTTCTGAGTTTCTAAAGGTCTTCCTCCTTACGTAAAGCACTTTGCATCACATCTGTTTTCGTTCCCCCAAATAGACTCATTGCTTCCTTTCTGTGTCCCAGGATACAGCAGAGTAACTGGCACAGAGTAGGTGCTCAGTACACGCTTATGGCATGGATGCACGGGCAGGAGGGAGTTAAACATGATTTCACTGTAAGAGTATGGACGTCATCAGAGCAGATGGAAACCATTTGGGAAACACAGCCCTTCCTCTCCAGACCGACCCTCTCCAGCCTGGGCTCCACCACCCCAGCGTCTCACCTGAGGTTGAAACACCCCATATGGGCAATAATGTCCACCTTAAAGCAGGTGTGGTGGTCTCTGTCCTAGAAACCAAAGCCTGTTCTCTGAGCTCTTCTGCATGTTTCCCACCGCTGATCTGATTTCCAGCATTGACCACCTTTGGGCTGATGACGACCATTCAGTCCACGAAAACCCAGAGGCTGCCTTCCCTCCAACAGAGATGGAAAATGGAGTGTTCACTCATCACCAGCCAGCGCTGGGGAGCCCTGGGCTGAGCTGGGGCATGAAGATGAATCAGACCAAGCTCTCCCCTCAAGGAGCTCGCCTTTGAGTGGGGTTGGCAGACTAGTGAATGAATATGCGTGATACAGGATGAAAAAGAAAAACTCCCAGGGCAGGGGGCTGGGAGAGGTGGGCGCATGTGGGAGGACCAAAGAAAGGACGTTGATCCAGGCTTGGAGTGTCCAAGGAAGGCTTCCTGGCAGAGGCAGTATCTAAGCTGCAATTTTAAGCATGTGCAAACACAGGACCTTAGACAATTCGGGATCCCAGGGCAATGTCAGGAACAGGGATGAGATGCTGTCATCTACAGGCACCCAGAAACTGCCATTCGTACAGGTAGAAGAGGGAGAGGCCCATGGCAGAAAATTCTTCTACAGTTGCCTGGGCTTCTGCTGTCCCTGCTGCTGGTGCAGCCCAGGCCCCACAGCTCAGAGCTTCAGGACTCAAAGATTTCTGGTTCTCAGTCACATCTCTCACTTTCAGCCTCTTCAAAAGGCCAAACCACAGAGGCCTGGTCATATATACCACGTGTTTTAGAATCAGCATAGGCAAGGGAGTCAATCCCCTGGGTTTCAATTCATTTCTAGGTGTGTGACCTTGGGCAAGCCACTTAACCTCGCCTCAGCTCCCTGATCTGTTAAAGGAGGATGCTAACATCTCCCTTACAGGTTGTTGAGGGGACAGAATGAGACGAAGGATGGAAACCTCACCTTTCAAGCCTCTTTTGCTCCCCTGATCACACCATGCTCTTTTCTGCCTTCTTACATCTTCCCTTGGCTGGAAGGTTCTACCCCAATTTGCCTGGATAGCTCCTACAATCTTGAGGCCCCCCACTGAAGTCACTCCTCAGGAGAGCTTCCCGTGACTCCTCAGACCAAGTCCCTCGGACCACAAAGGCTCACTCACAGCACCTGGAATTTCTTTGACATCAAACTCAGTGAATGTAACATTGCACAGGTCATGACATCTCTGCCAGCCAACGATCAGGGCAGCAATCTCACCCCTCTTGTTCAGTGCTGTGCCTCCAACCAGCCCACAGTGTCTGGCACACAGCAGGTGCTCAGTAAACATCTGTTGAATGAACGTGTAAATAAGCAAATAAATGGGAACTCAATGTTGGATGGACATCACTAATACTATATGCTCAGTCTACCACTTACTAGCTGTGTGACGTTGTTGCCTCACCTGTAAAATGGGAAAAATGAATACTCAAAATGACACTGCAAAATAGCTGTTGACTTAATGTGGATACAATGCTTATCTCATAGGAGTGTTAAAAACAAGACAACAGGGGCCAGCCCAGTGGCATAGTGGTTAAGTTCGCGCATTCCGCTTCAGCGGCCCAGATTCACCGGTTCGGATCCTGGGCGGGGACCTACGCTTGTGAAGCCATGCTGAGGCGTCATCCTACATAGAAGAGCTACAACTCTACAATTATGATACACAACTAGGTACTTTAGCTTTGGGGAGAAAAAAGAAAAAGAGGAACATTGGCAACAGATGTTAGCGCAGGGCCAATCTTCCTCAAAAAAAAAAAAAGAGAGAGAGAGAACAGGCCCAACATGGAGTCACTTATGCTAAGCCCCATGTCACCAAACCAAATTTAATTTAATTACACTCTGACTCTCCCAGCGATGGACTCTCAAACCAGCCAATCAGGAATCATCTGATCAGCACTAGTGAGGTCATTTGCCTGATAGACCCCTGGCATGCCCTGAAGGAAAGTGACCTTGTAATAACCAGTCTGCTTTCTGCCTAGTATAACTTCCTTGTTCCAGCTCCCTTCTGCCTAGAAAAGTCTTTCATTTTGTACAGCTCCTCAGAGCCACTTTCTGTCTGCTAGATTGGGAGCAGCCTGATTTGAATCAATTTTTGCTTAAACAAACTCTTAAAAATTTTAATTTGCCTCAATGTACCTTTTAATAAGAGAGAATCAACAGTGATAGTGACTATTCTCATCTTAAGGGCAAAGCAGACCTAGTGCCTCTTCTTCTGAACCCAAAGAGATCCTTTCTCCATGTTTCCAAAGGTCAGAAAAGTATTATGTGATCCTCTCCCGCATATCACCTAGTGTCCCCCAGGGGGTGCTTGAAGGGAACAGCACGCAGCCGCGGCTGTGCCAGGCCTGCTGCCTCAACACCAGAGGCTCCTGGGTCGGGGGCTGCTGCAGACCTGCACACTCCTGCTTCTGACCAGAGCAGAGAGGCGCAGCGGGGATCACGGCCAACAGCCTTGTGCAGATTCATCATTTCGAGTCCTCATTCTTAACATATGTTTTCGATCTCACACAAAACACAGCTTTCTGGTTCCCATTACCTTTGTTTCATTTTAGAATATAATGTTTTTTATAGCCTGGGGAAGGGAGGAGATGCAGACGAGCCAGTGGGACTGTGAGCTTGTATGCTTCTTATGTTCCCACCAGAAGAAAGAGGGATGAGAAAGCCGTGAACCAGTGATGGCAGGCTTGCCTCGGACTCCTTCAGGTCAATCATTGATTCCCGTGAGCCCCTACTCTGTGCCTGCAGACAGACGGGGTAACAAGATGGCCCATACATGGTCCCTGCACTGGAGCAATTGGCAATTGAATGAAGCAGATAAGCCGGCTCACAGTTTTATAATACAAGACAGATTTTTCTTCTGGAAGGGAAGAGGAGGAAGCAGAGGGGGACTAAAGGAAGGGAAAGGAGAAAGAAAAGAATAAAGAAAGAATGAAGGGAGGGAAGAATGAAGCTGAAGTACGAATAAAGGAAAGGAGCTAACATTACCGTGACCTCCTGTGTGCCAGGCCCTGTGCTGAGGACCTCACCTGTTGTATTTTATTTGATCCCCATAACAGCCCTTTAAGGAAAGCCCATTTGCCATTGTACAGGGGAGAAAACAGGGACTTAGGTGACACCCAAGGTCTCACAGCTGGTAGAGCAATCTGGAGGTTTTGCATAGGCCACTGAGCTGGTGGTGCCAGCTTGGCTCTGCTGTGCAGACAGGACCCTCCCTCTTGCTCGCAGGAGGGGCCCAGAGCCCAGTTCGTCCCCTGGCTCCTTGAAGGCCCCCCAGAACCATAGAAGGTTAAAACCGATGGACCCTAGAGATCATTAATCCAACACACACGAGAAGACATCGAGATCCAGAACAGGTAGAGACTTGCCTGGGGTCTCCCGGAGGGTTCATAAGAGGCTTGGGGTCCAGTCCTTCCCACTGTAGCCCATGGAGAAGTCAGCAAAGCCAATAGCCATGGCATTTAATTGTTTCCAGACCACGGAAGACTGCAGTCCACCCTTCTCGCTCTGTCCCATTCTGGCTGAAGCCTTCCCAGTTTGGCTGAGCAGAAAGGTTTGTTTTGGCAGAAAGCTGGGTGCTGTCCAGCTCGATAATCGCCAGTGTTAACACACCATTATGTGTGTCGTTAACAGACTTGGCAACTGGGACTTTGCTTTTTTTTCTTTATATTTTCTTTTTATTTTCAAAAAATAGAAAAATAAAATGCAACCCCCATGTGTGAATCAGAAAGACCAGCCACACAGGTGCATGCTGACTCTGCCTGAAATGGGGGCTTTACCAGAAGCACGTCATTTCTGCCCACAACGTATCTCCCGACTCTGTCCTTGAAGGAGGCTCTGTCTGTCATCACGGGTGGGGTTCGCTGCTCATGACCAGGGCCCTCATCCAGCCTGTCCTCCCCTGGCTCCCCAGCACTCCGTCTATACCAGCCCATCTGTTGGAAAGGAAAAGGTAAGAGCTATGGGGTCAAACAGACTTGAGATTAAAGACTGGCTTCATTGCTCTGTGGCTTGTGAGAATTGATCAAGAGATTTAACCTCTCTGAACCTCAGTTTCCTCATCTGGAAAATAGGGTAACAATAGGATATCATCTATCATCCTTCCCTCCACATATGTCATTCTCAGAAACTCATCTATTTAAAAAAAGGAAAAAAAGATTAAAAAATAACATTGCACTTCTATTATTTAGCAGGCCTAGTTCTAAGTACCCAGAATATAAAGATAAATCAGACACAGGCCTTGCCTTCTGAAAGCTTACAGGCTTATAGGGGAGCTAGACATAAAGAAATTTAATTCAATCATCATTCCACAAACACACACTAAGCCAATGTTAACCCAATTCCAATGTCAACTCCCTGGTCCAAGCCACACGTCCTCCTGCCTGACCACTGCAGTTACTCCTGATGGGTCTCCTGGCTCTCTCCCCTGCTCCCCTATAGACTGTTCTCAACAGAGCAGCCAGCACAAGCCTCTTAAAGCACCAGCCTGATCACGTCACTCTCCCGTTCAAAACCTCCCAACCACTTCCCTAAACTTAGGGGGAACAATCTAGAGTTCTCACAAGGCCCAGAAGGTCCTATGATCTGGGACCTCACCTGTCCACTCTCCTCCACACGCACTGCTCCAGCCACAGTGGTCAGCTCGCTGTTCCTCGAGCATACCTAGAGAGCCCCACTTCAGACTCTTTGGAACAATGTTCCCCTAGATGTCTGCATAGCTCCTTCCCTCCCTTCACTCAGGTCTCTGCTCAAATGTCACCTCGTCAGAGAGGCACTCTATCCAAAACAGCATCCCCACTGCTTGCTTTGCCCTTACTTTGCTTTATTTTTCTCCATAGACATATCACTCCCTAAGTTCTATTATGTATCTTGTTTGTTTTCAGCCTGTCTCACCAGAATACAAACTCCCAAAGGGCAGAGATTTTGGAACAGTGCCCTGCCAATACTATGTATTAAATTAACATTTTGGGGGTAGATAAATGAAGGCACAAATTAACACCTACCATGTGCCAGGTGCTACACTGAGCATTGGTGAGACCAAATGGACAGACAGGGTCCTACTCTCCTGGTCCGTGAGGAGGGAGACAGAAAGGAGCTCAGCAGGAGCCCTAAGGAGGTACCTGATTTAGCTATGGAAGGTCAGGGCCAGGGGAATCCTTTCAGGAGGAAAATATTTCTAAACCCAGTCTTAAAGAATGAGTTGGAGTAGCCAGATAAAGACGAGAAAGCTGGGGGTGGCGGGGGCGGGGCATGCCAGAGAGAGGAAACAGTATGAGAAAAGGAACAGAGGAAAGAAACATCTTGGGGTGTTTTGAGACCCACCGAGATCCCAGTCTTGCAGGAGCTACACATAGGTATATGGTGTGGGTGCAGAATAACAAGAGACGAAGCTGGGGACATAGAAAGGAACAGTTCAGGGAAGGGCTTCTATGTCAGTTGAGGATGTGGGATTATATCTTATATGCTAGGGAAAGCAGTTAAGGAAGAGTGACATGGTCGGATTGGTGTTTTAAAAAGATCCTTCTGACAAATGAGTAGAGAATAGATTTGAGGGAGGTCAGGGTGAGAAACATGGAGATGAGTTAGCTAATAATATAGTGACAGTAAAAACTAGAACAGAAAAAAATTTGTTTCGCTTTCTGTAACTATGACCATCTTCTAAAGAGGGCAGATCCTGTTAAATGGAAGAGGGGCCTTTTGTTCTGTTAAGAATTTCTATGACTTTGGTGAATTTCTATGACTTTTCCTTTTTTGAAGACAGGAGCTGTGGAGCTGTGGAGAACTAAATTCTCTGCATGATAGAAGGAAAGAATTTGGAGAATATCAATGGAAAAAAAATAAGAGCAAAGGAAAGAGGGACCAGCAAGACACTGTGATGCTAGCTACTAAGCAGAATGAATTTCCAATGAGAAAAACCCAGTAGCACAGGAGCTCTTAAAAAACAGAAGTATGGGGCCGGCCCCGTGGCTTAGCGGTTAAGTGTGCGCACTCCGCTGCTGGCGGCCCGGGTTCGGATCCCGGGTACGCACCGACGCACCACTTCTCCGGCCATGCTGAGGCCATGTCCCACATACAGCAACTAGAAGGATGTCCAACTATGACATACAACTATCTACTGGGGCTTTGGGGGAAAAATAAATAAATAAAAATTTAAAAAAAAAAAAAACAGAAGTATGTAATTTATGATTTTAAGTTGTTTGCTAATTAATGGGGGTTCCACTTCAGGATATGATGGAATCACTGGTATGAACTAGCCCTCCCAACATTAAAACAGAACAAACACAAGTATGATTTCCTTCATTAAGTAGTAGATAATAACAACAATAAACAAACACATAGGGACAGAGATTGGATTGGTGGTTACCAGAGGGGAAGGGGGGAGGGAGGAGGGTGAAAGGGATAATTCGGTACATGTGTGTGGTGATGGGTTGTAATTAGTATTTTGGTGGTGAACATGATGTAGTCTATGCATAAATAGAAGTACAATGACGTACACCTGAAATTTTTATAATGTTATAAACCAATGTTACTGCAATAAACAAAAAATTAAAAAAAAAAAAACAGAACAAACACAAAACTGGACAAAATACGGAAGGCAACAGCTTTCTGGCATTGGATGACAGGCAGCACAAGACTGGGATCCCTGAGAAGGGGAGCTCACAAGGTGAGCCCCACAATTGCCCCCGCCCTCTGTCTGGAAATAATTACCCCCACTGCAGAGCAGAGAACTAGAGTCTGTGCAGAGCATGATGGTTCTCAGGAGCTGAGGAGGTAAAAATCAGAGTTCAGAGCAGCTGAAATGGCTGGAACTGTGAATCAGGGCACCAGAGAAGAGTGAACTGCATGGACAGGAGTCCCCAGGAGCTTGTGTAGGGGTAGAGTCCTTGGCTGCAAGTGAGGCTATGCATGCTCAGGGAGAGAATACACAGGCTTGCCAGAGAGCAGCTACAACAGGGTAGAGAATAGAACAGAACTACTAGAAGTTAAGCAATGCTAGAGTACAGAAGAGATACAGTTCAGCCATAGAGGAGAAGTCTTGTTCACATCCCAGGCCTCCAGCTGAGACACCAAAATAATGGCAACACAAGAGTAGGGAACACACCATAGAGTAAGGCATGCTCATGATAACCACTGACCACGAGAACTTTCTGCAATGATGTTAATGTTATTTGTGCTGTCCAAAATTGTAACCACTAGCTACATACAGCTATCAAGCACTCGAAATATGGCTAGTACAACTAAGGAAATGATTTTTTAGTTTATTTCATTTTATTTAATATAAATATAAATGTAAATAGCTACATGTGGCTACCATATTGTACAGCACAGCTTTAGTTCCACTATAAAAAAGCCTGAAGCCAGGCCCTCACAAGATCCACAAGGGACACGGATTTGGAGGTTGGCACCATCAAGTTACAGTTGATTGAGAAAGACATTGGACTTTCCATAGATCCTCCATATCTAGCAGAAAAACGAGGCTACAAAATGCAAGGTGATAAGCCAGTAATCAAACTTCCTACCACATGCTAAAATAAAAATCACACTTTTTCAGAGGCAGATAATATAATCCAAGGTCTTAACAACATATCATAAACAATGTCCAGTACACAATCAAAAATTACTAGGTGTGTAAAGAATAGAAAAATGTGACCCATAGTCAAGAAACCAACCCCAAGATAACTCAGATGTTGGATTGAGCAATTGCTTTAAAGTAACAGTTTTAAATATTTTCCAAGAAGTAAAGGAAGATGTTCTTAATGAGTGAACAAATACAAACTCTCAGCAGAGATATTGAAAATATTTAAAGTTCTAGAACTGAAACATACAATAACTAAAATTAAAAAGTTGACTAGATCAATAAACTTAGATTGTGGAAGCAGAAGTATAATGAACATGAATACAAATCAGTAGAAATTGTCCAATCTGAAGGAAAGAAAGGAAAAAGATTGAAGAAAAATGAACAAAATCTCAGGGATCTTCAGAACAAAATCAAATGGTCAAATACATACAATAGGAGTCCCAGAAGGAGAAGAGAGTGAAAATGGGCAAGAAAAATATGTGAATATTTGAATAATGGCTGCAACTTTTCCATGTTTACTAAAGGCATAAATTTATAGATTCAAAAAACTCAGTGAACACTAAGTAGGATAAATACAAAGAGCGCTACACCTAGGAATGCTAGGATCAAACTATGAAAACAACAGAAAAATGAAAAAATCTCAAAAACAATCAGAAAACAAAGACACTTTATATACAGGCATACTTCATTTTATTGCACTTTGCTTTACTGTGCTTCACAGAAATTGCTTTTCTTACAAGACTTTCCACCAGCAAAATGATTACAACATGCTGAAGGCTCAGATGATGGTTAGCATTTTTTAGCAATAAAGTATTTTTAAACTAAGGTATATACATTGATTTTTTTTTTAGATCTAATGCTATCACACACTTAATAGACTCCAGTGTAGTGTAAAAATAACTTTTATATGCACTGGGAAACCAAAAAATTTGTGTGACATTTTATGGTGATATTCAATTCATTGCAGTGGTCTGGAACTGAACCTGCCATATCTCCGAGATATGCCTGTACAGGGAAACAATGATAACAATTACTGCTGACTTCTCATCAGAAACAGTGGAGGCAAGAAGACAATGGAACAACATTTTAAAGTGTTGAAAGAAAAAAATTTATCAACTCAGAATTCTATATTCATCAACAATATTCTCCAAAAACAAGGATAAAATAAAGACTTTTTTGATCAATGCAAGCTGAGGGAATTTGATGTCAGGAGACCTACACTACAGGAATGCTGAAGGATGTTCTTTAGGCCAAAAGGCATTCGTATCAGATGGAAACTCAGATCTACAGGAAGGAAAAAACAGCACCCAAAAAAAGTTAAAAAAAAAAAAGTTGCGTATAAAAGATTATGTTTTTCTTGTAATTTCCTTAAAAGACCAGTGACCAGTTAAAGCAAACATAATAACATTATAAGGCAGGGTTTGTAACTTATCTAGAAATAAAAGATAGGACAACAAAGCACCAAGTACAAGACATGGGTAAACTGCTATTCCATCTGTGAAGTGGGAGATACGTGGCATGTGTAACGTGAGAAATGAAAAGGAAAAGTGTAAAGAATCAGGTGTGCAGTGATAAGTAGTATAATATTGAGTCTAAATAGATTTATTTTGATAAGTTAAAGATACATATTATTAGCTCTAGAGCAACTACTAAAAAGTAATAAAAAGAAGTATTGACGAGAAGCCAAAATAGAGGGAATAACATGGAATTTCAAAAACATATATATTTAGGAAAGGAAAGGATCATTAAAGGAACAACAACAAAAAAAAGAGCAAGATGGTAGACTTAAACCCAAACAAATTGATAACCTTATTAAATGTAGAGGGACTAAAGCTTCCCAACTTAAAAAACAGAGAACGATTAGACTGGATAAAAAAGGAAGAATCAAGAATATTCTGTCTACAAGAGATGCCTTTTAAATTTCAAAACACAAATATGTTGAGAGTATAAGGGTGGACAAAGACATATTATGTGTTATGGACCTAATTGAGGGCCCTCTCCGCCCGCCCCTCCAACCCCCACCAAATACATGTGTTGAAGCCCTGATGCCCAATGTGACTCTATTTGGAGACAGGGCCTTTAGAGAGGTTATTAAGGTTAAATGAGGTCACAAGGGTGGGGCCCTGATTCGATAGGACTGGTAACCTTATAAGAAGAGGAAGAGACACCAGAAGTCTCTCTCTCTCTGTCTCCACACGTGCACAGAGAAGATGCTATGCAAGGACACAGCAAGAAGAAAGCTGTCTACAAGCCAAGAAGAGAGGCCTCATCAGAAACCAACCCTGACGGCACCTTGATCTTAGACTTCCAGCCTCCAGACAGTGAGAAAATACGTTCTGTGGTTTCACCCAGTCTGTGGCGTTTTGCTGTGGCAGCCCAAGCAGACTCACACGCTATGCAAAGAGTAAACATAAGGAAGGCGGTGTGACTGTGCTGATATAAAATTGTTTGCTGTTCAGGCTGTGTGACCCCACTGAGCGAGGCTGTGTGACCCCACTGAGCGACAACCAAGTCTTCAGCGAAGTCCATATTCATGAAAGCTTTGTGAAAGTGGGTTTCTTTTATGAACATCAAGAAAGAGTTGAGTTTCACACCTAGGTCTGGACATTGCAGAATAGAGAGAGCAATGCTGACATAGAAACCTAAAGCAGAGATGGTCATGACAACCCCAGCCCCCTTGAACATTTCAGGACCTTAAGAAGGATATTAGACGTCCGCAGGCCATGAAATAATGGTTTGATCTATCTTAGGATGTTAGAGAGTCCAGTTGATACCTGGGTTTAATAATTTTTGAAAACATCATAATAATATTGATGATGATGATAGAAATTTTAAAAGCCTAGGTCTTATTTCCAAGTCCAGGACACTCTCCACTAATACACAGCACTTTCTGTCTACTCGTAGCAAATTGCATAATGGATATTCGGATTAAATAATGTGGGAGTTCAGGCTATTCGAGGGATCAGAAAGGCTTCTTAGGGGTGGGAACTTTTACACTGCATCTTAAAGGAAGGGTACAATTGGGAAATCTGGGGATGCACTGGCAGGTCTCTGAAGACTTGTCAAGGACAATAATGACCGATGTCTTGTGTGGCCCGAAGGACAGAGCTATTCCAATGAACGAGCACCACTGCGGATATTGGGCCTTCTGGCCTGGGAAAAATTGCCAGCTCTATTTTTATCTTTTTTATCCTTTTTTTATATAGAAAGAAAAAACTACTTAATCAGGGATTATAACCCCCACTTCATAGAGCAGTTGGGAAGGTCGAACGACATAGATTGATTCTTCTAAATTTAGGAATGGAAAGATGAACACGGAGAGATGAGGGAGGAGGAGAGAGCGTTGGGGAGAGGGGTGGAATCTAGGGCAAGGTTTTACAGTCAGCTCTTCCTGGGAGAGGAACAAGAATGCTTCCTGAGGGAGGGAAAGATAAAATTTTTGTGAAATAAAAATCTCATTAATATATAAAACAAACAAAACAAAAAAACCCACTTCACTGGCATGTTTCCATCTCACAGAAAAAGCCCGAGTTGGTTGAATTGGCCAACCAGGTGCCTCATGTTCCGAGCCTGCACTCCAGTTCCGTCTGGCTCTCTTCCCCTCTGCTCACCTGCTGCACACAGACGCACGCGAGCACACAGACACACACACACACACGCATACACGCATGCACACACACATGCGCAGGCTCCAGGCTGGGCCCTGCCCCCCTTAGGCTCGTTCCGACTTCGAGGCCTTTTCGCCTGCTCTCCTTTCCGCCTGCCACACCCCTCCCCAGACTGGGCACTTGCTCCTGCCCCTTCACACCTGTGCCCAATGTCACCGCGTCCTGAGCCTTATCTGAGCCCCTACGGAAAATGGCACATACAAGCCCTATCCCCTTCCACCCTTTGTTTTTCTCTGTAGAACTTAACGTCTTCTAACGTACTATACAAATTACTTATTTATTTTGTTTATTTCCCGGCTCCACTGCCAGAACGTAAGTGCAGAGGCATCAGAGTTTGTCCATTCTGTTCCCTGCCACACCCTGTGCCTGGAACAGCGCCCAGCACATAGTGGGTACTTGATATATACTTGTGAAGGAAGGAAGGAAGGAAGGAAGGAAGGAAGGAAGGAAAGGAGGGAGCAAGGAAGGAAGGGAAGGAGACAGAAAGCATCTTTCAGTTTCCGGCACACAGTAAGCCTTCAGTAAATGGTCATTTTTATTACCAGATGTGAGAAACAAAGCCTAGAAAGAAAAAAAGACTTATCAAGAGCCACAGAAAGTTTTTGATGGGACCAGTGCTAGGCCTCAGGTCCCCTGACTTACAGCACATTGTTAAAAAAATGATTTTTTAATTTTAAAAAAGCTTTGACTTACTGTTACGTGCCTGGCACTTTCACATTTAATCTACATATGTCATTGGAGGTGAGGGTGTTATTTTAATTTTACTCCTGAGAATGCTGATGCTCAGAGAGGTCAAGTGACTTCCCAAGGTCACACAGCTGGTAAGTGGTTGAATCAGAATCCATGCTCAGACCTGTGATTCCGAGTCCAGTGGACTTTTCGTAATAATGCAGGAGAGGGGTGTGGCAAAAGGTGCCAACAGCTTGGAATGAAATCCATCACACACGCAGGCCCAAATGCAAACCTTTCCTCATTTAGCCTCGGGCGAGTTTTCATCTCTGCCTTGACCTTAAGAGAAACCCGCTGACACTTGGGCGTCTGCCTTTGAAAGTCAGCTGCCTGGCTTTCAGACTCATAAATTGCTTGTAAGAAGTGTTTCATTATTCTACCCAGGCGACATCAAATATCTGGGCCGTATTTCATGCAAGTTCCCCCGTCAGGCCCAGGCCATGGGGCAGGGAGCGTTTCTGTCTCCAGGAAACCCCTGAAATCCACCTTCCGGATTATTCCACTGGAGACAAATTAGAAGCAAAAGCGCTGCCTGCCCTCTTTCACGTTCATGGGGGAGTCGGGTGGGTGTGGGTGGCCAGGCACCAAAGAATTCTTTATTCTTCCGTCATTAGTACATTGAGGAAAGAAAGTGAACAGAGCGCCTTACACCCGCACATCAGGCATGGGCTCTGAGGGGCAGGGAGCCCAAAAGGGGCACTCCCAAGGCAGAAAGCTACCGAAATGGCGGGGACTCTCACCCAGACTCAGGCCTGGTGGGAAATACACAGGTGACAGAGACAAGCGGGGCCTCGCAGTGATCTAAACGTCAGGAGGCCTTCAAAATCCAACCTGGTCATTACATGGCGACATGTCTTTAAACAAGTCACTGCCCTTCTCTGCGCAGCAACCGGGTGATCCGTGAGTCCTAACTAGTTCCCTCATTCCGTGATTTTTGTGTTGACCAACACAGTCAAGTCACAGGAACTAGTAAATGAAAAGTGAGTGAATACAACAACCAAGTTTATCAAGTCTATCAGCTGATTTTTCATCAAATCTTTCTTGATCCCTACTATGTGTGAAGCGTACTCCATCTCCCTAAGGTTTATACACTCACGTCCCCTTACCTGGGGAGGTGCTAAGGCCAACACAGCCAGAGGTGATGGGAGGGAATCTGGGTGCTGCCCTCACAGAGCTGGCAACAATAACGAGGGAGGGAAACATGTTCATCGAGGGCCTTCTCTCTGTCAGGCACACGTGTTGTTTCATTTAATCCCGGGACAATGCTAACAGGTGGGTATTGCTATTCCTATTCTAAAGCAAGGAAACCGGGACTCAGAGCAAGAGAGTGTGCTGCCCAAGATCATGAGCTCTTAAATAAGGACGCTGGATTCAAATTCAGTTCTGTCCCTCCAGTCTGTGCTTGTCTCACACTTTGCAAGCCTCCTAAAATATGGGTAGAAAGCAACAAGTACCAAAAGAGGGTTACTATTTCCAGCCCAGGGGCTCTGGGAAGGCTTCCTGGAGGAGGAGGTCTTTTTTGAATTGAACCCGAGGCCAGTCATGGTTTGGGCATTTCACCCCATCTCACATACACACACACACACACACACACACACACACACACACACACACACACACACACACACACATACACTTCTGCATGGACCCAGGCTGGCCCTCAGCCATTGACCACTGGAATAATGTGTGTGTGAACACACTCAAAAGAGAGCTGTTGATTGAGTGCTGGCAGCCCTCCAGCCATGGAAGTGGGGGGTCCCAGCACAGTTATTATTTCGTTTTCCACCAGCAGAAAACATCTGTCCTGTGGAAATTACATTCGCTAAGAGACTACGGCATACCTGCCTGAGCCCCACAGCCCTGCCCTCCAAGCCATCCTGTCAGCAGAGGCTTGTGCGCTGGTGGGACTGACCTGTGGTCCCCGAAGGCTCTCGGCACCCTGAGCTGACAGGAAGGAGAGAGAAAGTTCTCTGACAGGTCCCCTAGGAACCGCTGAAACTCAGGACTCCCATGAAGAGAACTTTGACTGCACCTAATCTGCCCCTGGATCACACTTAACTGGCACCTGTGAGTCACTGCACAGAATTCATTTCACAGATTCCAAAACAGGGTAGGAGGAAAGAAAGGTAAAGAGGACGAGATTCTCAAAGACGCCAATATGTCCCAGTACACGTCTGTGCAAGGATGTGTGCACAACGTCGTGCAAGGTTCCCTCCTCTCCCTCCTCCCAACAGACTGTGGCCCCCTCCCTCGTGCCCCTCTACCACTGGGGGCTACAGGAGATCAGAGAGGTGGCATGCTGTCCTGGAAACAGCTTCGATTTGGGAGTAATGAAGCCAAGGTCACGCAGCTAAGAAGGTAGGACTGACACGGGATGCAGGTGTGGGGCGACTAGGTCTGTGTCCCTTACACCTCGTCCTACTACTTCCCCCATCAAGGAGTCCCAGTCAAGGACATTTGTGGGTGCAGTGGAAAGATAAGTGGCACCCAGGTTGGGAAAGGTCTTGAAAGCCATGATGAGAAGTTTGAGCTTAATTCAGGAAGCTCTGGGAGCCACTGAAGGTTCTTGAGAGGGAGGGAGTTGATCAGGTTTGCACTGTGGAGATCCAGATATGACCCATTATAAGGGATACACACACGGAATCTATAGCACACAAATTCATTTCGACTCCGGGTACCTCACGGTGCCAGCTTACACAGAGGTCCCCAGAGACTAAGCTGATGAGCAGGCACTGTCACTCACCCTTCTGAGGACGGGGAAGAGGCAGCATCCAGCCCTCGGGCGCCACCGATGAAAGGACTGAGCACGGGTGAATTTGGGGACCTGCCAATGTCATGCCCCTGTCATGCCCTGAAATTTTCTCTGAGACAAGAAGAAAGTCCCCTGAGCCCAGAATGAGCATGCTGCGTGACCTGGAGCGACTTGTTCCCCCACTGGCGCCTGCTTCACTCCTACACCAACCAGGCGGTCTAGACATAAGTCGTGTTGCTCATTTGTTCATTCTGTGAGTGAGCGGCTGCGAGCCCCTGCTCTGTGTCACTACGACGCTGTGCACCTCCCTTGGTACTGCCTTCACCGACCGCGGTCTCTCATGGGCAGGAGCCGCGTCCCCACGGCTTCACGACCTCAATGCGGTAGGCGTGGCCCCTACGGTTACTCCGGGTTCAAGTCGGAGCTCCACCATTCAGGAGCCCTGTGACTGGGCAAGTTATTCACGGCGCAGACCCTCACTTTTTTATCCACAAAGTACTAGAGGGTAGTTGTGAGCGACCAAGTGAATCCTTAAGCCCTCAGGGTGCGAGCCTCCACACGTGGTAAACAGCTGCTACGTGTCAGCTTTTTTTTAAATTATTTTATTGAGGTCATATTGGCTTAGAACACTGTAAATTTCAGGTGTACATTATTATATATCAGTTTCTGTACAGACTGCATCGTGCTCACCACCAATAGACTAGTTTTTATCCATCACCAAATATATGTGCCCCTTTACCCCTTTTGCCCTCCTCCCATCCCATTCCCCTTCCCATCTGGTAACCACTAATCTGTTCTCTGTATCTATGTGTTTATTTGTTTATCTTCCATATATGAGTGAAATCATATAGTATTTGTCTTTCTCTGGCTTATTTCACTTAGCATAACATCCTCAAGGTCCATCCACATTGTTGCAAATGGCAGGATTTTTTTCTTTTTTATGGCTGAGTAGTATTCCACTGTATATATGTACCACATCTTTATCCATTCATCCATTTTTGGGCACTTAGGTTGCTTCCACGTCTTGGCTATTGTGAATAATGCTGCGAGGAACATAGGGGTACATATATCTTTTTGAATTATTGATTTCATGTTCTTTGGATAAATACCCAGTAGTGGGATAGCTGGGTCATATGGTATTTCTATTTTTAATTTTTTGAGGAATCTCCATACTGTTTTCCATAGTGGCTGCACCAGTTTGCATTCCCACCAGCAGTGTGTGAGGGTTCTCTTTTCTCTACATCCTCTCCAACACATGTTATTTCTTGTCTTATTAATTATGGCCATTCTGATGAGTGTGAGGTGATATCTCACTATAGTTTTGATTTGCATTTCCCTAATAATTAGCAACGTTGAACATTTTTTCATGTGCCTATTGGCCATCTGTATATCTTCTTTGGAAAATTGTCTGTTCAGATCCTCACGTGTCAGCTTTTAGTAACTGGAGGTAGAGCTACGCATGTCCACAGAGCTGCTCTGGAGGCCTGGTGAGAGGGCCGTGCAGTCCTGGCGGAGGGAATGAGAGAAGGTCAAGGATGGTCTTACAGGGGAGGTGGCATTTGATCCAGCCAGGTGTGAAAGTGTAACAAGGAGGAGCCCAGGTAAGAGTGATGGGACAGTGGAGGGAGGTGAGCGACAGGTGGGTGGGGAAGGTAGACAGGTCCCAGACTATGGACAGCATCACAGAACGGACTGCGGATTTAGACCTCATCCGGAGGCAATGGGGGTCCACCAAGGGGTAAGGACTTAAAAGCAGAGACTAGCCTGATCAGACTTAGAGGGGACTCTGGCAGCGGAAAGAGAATGGACTGGAGGGACCACCACAGCTGCAGAGAGGCCAGACGCACCAGGAGAGAGCGAACAAGGCTGGATGGGGCAACGCCGGAGAGAAAGGGGAAGAGAGGCCAACGGAGGCCTTCACAAGGGTTCTCGCAGCTCCCTTCAGCTCTGACATTCCAGGGTTATGGGATTCCTCCCAGACCCTCCACGTGACCGCAACTGGGCAGCACACACATTTCGGGGATCTTGTTCCAGTTCCTTGGAGCTCAGAAGGCAAGAAGCTCTGCTGGGGGGAGATGGGAAGCTCTGCATTGGCTGTGCTGTCTCCTCCCGTTCTTCTCCTAAGAATCAGGGGAATTACAGAGCTGGAGCCAGGCCTGGCCTGGCAGAGGGGTGGGGGCCATCCTCTACATCTAAGGGGATCTGCACACCCACGGGGACAGCTCCTTCCTCTCAGATTCCATCAATCACCCAGTGGCCTTCATCCCAGCTTCGTGCAGTTCTCCCTGCGGTAAACACCCTGTTTGCTGTTCCAAGAGGTTTGTCATACTTGGAGAGGCTCTGCCACGAAGCGCGCTGGGACCTTGACGAGGGCAGACCAAGGGGAGGACGAGGGAGGCGGGCTACGCAGGCTGGGGACTGGGCAATAAAATGGGTCGGAGATGCTGTCCCGTCTGGGGAAGGCCTGCCAAGGGACTTAAGCAGAGGGGAGCTAACGTGTAATGAGGGCTTTCTCCTGGCTGGGTGCTGTGTGGGCGTCCTCTCAATTCATCACCCCAACAAAGCAGCCAGGGAGCTTTGTCACCAGCCTTTTACCAAGGATAAAGTGGAGAATTAGAACTAAATGATTTGCCTAAATTTACACTCCACTAAAAGGCAGATGTGGATTCAAACTGAAATTCATTGGCCTCTGAAACCTATTTATTCACTTATTCATGCATTCATTTAGTAACCCACAAATATGTATTGATGGCCTACTAGGTGCCAGGCACCGTACCAGACTCCAGAGATATGCGTCAGACACATCTCCCACCCTCTGGGGGGAGAGATCGACAACATCAAGTTCATAAATGCACAAGATAATTCCAGATGGTGATAAACTGTGAAACAAATGAAACAGGGTGATGCTCCGGATCAGAGGTTATTAAAATACAGCCCAGGGTCCAGACTCCACCATAGTCTGTCTCCATGGAACTACAAGCCAAGAATGGTGTTGACGTTTGCAAAGAGTTATAAAGAATAGAGATGGCACGTGTCCCACAGAGCCTGAGACATTCACTATCCAGCTCTGTGCAGACAAAGTTGCCACCCCTGGTCGAGAGAGAGCCTGGAGGGACATCCTTGCCAGTGGACAGGGAAGGCCTCCCTGGGACGGTGACTCTGAACTGAGACCCAAGGATGCAAAAGAACCACCAGGTGAAGAGACCCAGGGAGAGGGAACAGCAAGGGAATGCAAAGGCCCTGGGGTAGAAACAAGCTTAGCAGATTCAAGAGACAAGAAGAAAGCCGACACTGCTCGAGTGCAGGAGATGAGAGGGAAGGTGGTACTTGGGGAGCTCAAGGAGGCAGTCACGGACAGATCCCTAGGGCTGTCTGGGCCAAGGCTAGGAGAGGCCTGTCCACTCGACCCTGCCTATGGTGTGGCAAAATCGAATGAGAATCCAGCAGGTGTCAGGATGGTTGAGTTCCAATTCCATGGTCCAAACACAGTAATCACAATCCAGGTACCAGGGACACCTGAGTCACACACACAGCAGCACCAGTTCCCAGGAGACGTGGTCATTTATCTCAGGACTGTACCCGTGGTCAGAGGGTACCAGGGAGATGATCCAGGATGGACAGGGCTGCAAGAGCTGGGCAGGCTGTCAGGGCCCTTGCCAGACAAGCCGGGACTCCAAGAAGCCCTTGAGCTCCGACAGGAAGTGGAGGGACAAAAATGCAGAGCCAAGGATGAGTGATGATGGGCTGGGGTGGAGGTAAGAACAGCCACTTCTCAAGTATTTGGCTCCCCAGACCTCACCACAGCACATCAAAAATTGAGACCGCGGCCACGTGACGTATGCTGGCCCCCCCACCCACCTTTGGCCTCCCTATCCTAGTGGGCAGGGTTCAGGAAATAGGCAGGGCCAACCCAGAGAGAGGAGAGCCACAGCGACTCCTTCTGGAAGGAGCTAGTGAGGTGGCTGCTGGCAGGACTGTGCAGAAAGTGAGTGTATTGGGTGACCGGCTGCTGCATACATGGCACAGCCATCCGTGGTACAACCATGCATGGTACAGCCATCTGTGCAAGCATGCTACAGGGGAATTAACACCCCTGAGTAAATCCTCCAGACCATGGGGAATAGAGCAGGGAATCATCAGTGTGGATTGGCTGTAACAGTTTGTACTTTGGCCACCACTTCATGTGAAATGGCTGTGCTCCTAAGTTTGTCCCCAGGCAACGTGTGTTCTATAAAGTGATTTTTTTAAAACAACTTTTATTGTGGCTTGTTTCCTTTTTTTTTTGTTTTGTTTTTGCTGAGGAAGATTGGCCCTAGACTAACATCCTTGCCCATCTTCCTCTACTTTGTATGTGTGGGACGCTGCCACAGCATGGCTTGATGAGCCATGTGTAGGTCCACACCGGGGATCGGAACCTGCAAACCCTGGGCCACCAAAGCAGAGCACATGAACTTAACCACTACACCACCGGGCCGGCCCTGGGGGCTTTTTTTCTTATCACAAGAGCAACACATGTTTCTTTCAGGAAAATCAGAAAATACAGATACCAAAAAGAAAATAAAAAACACTCATCCATCCACCCAGAGAGAACCATTGTTAATATCTTGATGTCTATTTTTCTAGACTTTTCTTTGTGCATATATAATTTATGAAGAAAATGGAACGCCCATATCCTCCAGGTCTCCCCAGACGGTGGGCTCCACTAAGGAATGATGAATTGTCATGCCACTGACTTGATGGCTTCCACCTGCCTGTCACCAGGCCCCCAGCCCCCATTCCAAGGTTCCTCTGCCAAGTATCCCTGGGGCGTCCCATATATGCTCTGAAGCCTGTCCAAGCCCTTGCCCATGCCTCTGTCACCTCACCCCCAAATTACCCTGTTGCTGTCCTGTGGCTCCTCTCAGGCCACTGCCCCATGTGGCCCCACCCAGTGCCCATTGCCTTCCAGCTCATCTGCCTGGACCACCCTGGCTCCCTTGGGGCAGTTCTCCTTTGTCACTCCTGACTCCCAACACTGCCACTTCCCTGGGCCACATGGACATTCCTGCCTCCTCGAAGGAGAAATGCCTTCCCCATCCCTGCTCTTCCTATGGGTCTCCCAGGGTTTCAATGCACTGTCCTTTGCATCCCTGGGGTGAAGGAATCCTCCAGTGGCTGGTCCTATATCTGGGACCATTACTCTGCTCCTAATCTTCTGAGAATGACCCTAAGGTCCCTTCCCCCATGACAGGGCATCGCCCAGGGACTTCACAGCCTCCTCTGTAACCTTCCTTTCCTCCCACTCCCAGCCCCATCCCTGGCTGTTGCCTGAAGAGGGGGAAGGGATGCATTCACCTGCCATCAGACTCCCTCAACACTGTGTCACACGTTGAAAGGGATGTAAGATACATACAATCTTATAACCTTCTCTTTTTATTTGTCAATATATTGTGGACATCTTTCTTTATCAATAAAGGTGTTTCTACATCCTGTTTAATCGTAGTATTCCATTACATATGCTTAGCTTAATTTATGTAAACAAATCCCTCTTACAGACATCTAGGTTGTGGCCAACATTTTCTATTATGTACAAATAAAATCGAGCAATCTTAAGTGTAAAACGTCCCTCGGCAGAAATTCCTTATCAACCCCAGAGCTCCAGAGGAAATTCTCCTAGTCATCTAGTGTATTCAACTGGGATGAAGCATTTACTTAACGGACACGCACCACAGCGTGCCCTGCACTGTACTAGGTCTTGAAGAGGTCAGAAAGATTAAAGTCAACGCAGTCTGTGTCCTGAAAGAGCTCACAGTCTGTCGAGGGAAGAAAGACCCTGGTGTGAGGCAGAGCGTGTGCTCGTTGCGATAAGGTGGCCACAGGGAGGGGGCTTGGGAAGCGTCCTGACCGGGCAGTGGTTCCACCTTGGCTTCGAGGAGGAAGCGGTGTTTCACCAGGGCCTGGAGGATGGCTGGGGTTTATTTAGGAAGGAGAAGACAGACAAGTGAGCTAGGAGAGCGGTCAGAGTCAAGGTGTGGAGCAGGGAGGTACAGGGCTTGGGGGCAACAGGGAGGAGCCTGGTTGTGCAGAACAGAGAGCAGTGAAAGAGATGGAGTTGTGGAAACAAGTCCAGAAAAATACGTTGGGATCAGGTCATGAAGCAATGCAGGGCCATTGATGATATCAAGGTCAGGAGGGGCAGAGTGGAAAATAAAAGAGGAAAACTCAGTTTTGAGGGTATAGTCCTTAAATTATTGTTCCTGAAAATAGATTTTTTCCACTATCTCATTATCCTTACGCCAAATATTAGCATCACATGAGCATAGAAAATTACACCGAATTCATTTTTACGATCCTGAAGCTGATCATATTGATTTTGATCTACAATGAGTACAAGAAAATAAAATTCTATACTTTCAACCTACCCAATATTCCAGTGATTGTTTTTCCTCATAGATAGAAAAGTCAAGAATATTCCATGTCGATGTACATTGACCTTCCTTTTACTCTGGAACCTCAGGGCCCTTGCACCTGCTATTCCCAATGCCTACAATTGTTTATCCTCTTCCATTTCACCTACCTAACACCCACACATCTTTCAGATTTCATTTCAAACATCACTTTCTCTAACCCTCCAAATCTGGCTGAGGTCTCTCTATCCTGTGTTCTTGGGGTAGTCAGTTCTTCTTGTTAGCACTCATCATAATTAAAATCAAATAATCTAATGGTGCACTCACACAAGGCCTATATCCTCCACTTCACTGGAAGTTCCATGAGGGTAGGAATTGTCTCCAAATTGTCCTTGCACATAGGAGATAATCATTAGGTATCTCTCAAGTGAATGAATATCAGTCACAAAACAATTATGGTCCCAAAATTTTTTGATAATCCCAAGATGAAAAAAATGTGTTTTCTCAGAACAGTCGTCAGGTAATATTCTATAACAATCATCTCTTTTATTCGTACTTGCTTTTTCACAGCTCATCTACTTCTAGGATTTAAAGGAAATTTGCATAAAAGACAATAGATTTGAGAAGACATTAAACTCAAGTGGGTCCATACTTGATTGACAAAGCGATTTAAATCCGCGATCTCATTATCATCTCAAACACCGTGTGAGGAATTTTTGTGGGGTGGGGATTATCATCCCCAATTAGACGAGGAAACTAAGCCCCAGAGAAGAGAATGAACTTGTCCAAATCGCAAAACCAGGGCGTGGAACAAAAGTGGGCTTTTCTGAGGAATGAAGACTAGACGTTTACTGCACTCTGCTGCCTCCTGTTGGTGTGAAGAGGAGACAGCAGCCTCTCTGGGTTTGCTGAAGAAACCAGCCCTTCCTGCAGTGGGCCGGGGGGCACCAGCAACCTGGCCAGCTCCTCTTCCAGTTCCCCTGCCCTTCCGCTTCCCCACCCTCCCACCCAGTCAGATTCTCCAGATGCCTAATTGGTCCAGTTTACAGACTAATAACCAGAATCCAAGAACTGGAGTGACGGCCTTCAGAGACAGCTGGCTGGACGGTCTGCGTGGTCTCCCCATTTCAGCCCGTGCCTCATCATCTGCCCCCTGAGATGCAGGTGCAGCCCTGGGAGATGGCCTCTGAGACCTACCAGCTCCGTGTCTTCACCCCAGGGCTTCAATCGTCCGGCCTCAGGTTCCTTCTCTTCAACAGAATGAGGATATTGGTGACTTGACTAGGACATTGTGAAATTGAAACAAGGTTCGGAGGTAGGCACTCAGAAAATATCCACTTCCCTTGCTTCCCTTTCTGGTTTTGCTGGCAGTTTCAGCAAAGACTGGACTATCGATTGCTCTCAGCCCTGTGCTTTGGCCAGGACTATGGGGCCGATTTCCCGGCAGTGAAGTCACTGTGTGCTGAGCCAGGAGGATGAGTAACGGCCTCTCTCTCCAGTTGAACCTCATCTTACACAGGTGTCCGGGGCGGAGGCAGCCCAGGCAGCTCTCCCCAACCCCTATCAGGCCATCACACCCGGCAAGTGCTCTGAGCAAACACGGCCAGGGCAGCCGATCACGGCTATAAATCCAGGGTGTTTATAAAGTCTTTGTGCATCTCTAAACTCGAATAACGCCACGTCCCCCGGGACTGGAGAAAACAAGCTGCAATTGTTGTGTGCTCATCAAAACCACATTCTTCAGAGGAGTGAGGAGCTGGGATGCAGATGTCACTCAGGACATCACCCACAGCAACTGGGGAATGGTTGCAATGGGTGACAAACCTCACCCAATAACGGGATGAAGAAGAGAGCAGGGCTTGAAACAAAGAAATCAGCCTGGACAGGGCTGGAGCCCAGAAGATTCCTTCTCCCTGTGCCATTTGCAAATGTGTCTCTTTGGGGTGGACATGCAGAGTGATTCACCTTAGAGTTTCATTGAGAGGGAACCAAGGCTTCATTTACTCCAGGTCCAGTAGGTTAGTAAAAGCATGCTATCTGTTCAAAGCTATGGGACAAATTGTTCTTGTGGTGAAGACAGAGAAAAACAAGGAAGGCATCCAACTAATACGTGGGGCCGACATGGCAAAAATAGGAGCAGGCCGGGCTTCAGAGAGCTCACGCAGACACCTGCTGGCCCAAGGCAGCAAGCCGACCCAGACTCAGAGGCGGCCTCCTCCCCACAGGCAGAGGGCGCTGAGTGCTGCTGGCCCGGCCCAGGCTTGGCTCAGGGCCTGGGGGTGTGAAATTCCAGGGGGCTCTTGCTGGAAGGGATGGGGATGTCAGAGAGGAAGGGCACTTTGAGAGGACAGCTGGTGACAAGATCAACCCTTCACTTTAAAAAAAGAGCAAACTGAGGCCAAGAGTGGAGAAGAGCGCTGGCCAGTCTTGCCATTCATTTCACTGGTACCACTCACACTGAAAGCACAACGCAGGCCTCTTGAATTTCAGGGCAGAGCCATTTATTCCGAGCTATTTACTCATAAGAATAGAATTTCAGAGTTGTAAGGGCCTTGTCTAATCCTGGGGTGGAGAACGTGTGGCCTGTGTGACACAGTCTGCCTCCCACACACATAGCTGCTGTTAGTCCCTAGCTACAGTGTTTCTCTACCCAAAAGGCTTTCCCAAACCCCTCCTGCCGAGAATAGCTCCTCGATTTTTTTTCAAAACAAAGGATGCACCTCCCCATTCTGGGAGGTCTAGGTAGGGCTGTCAATCACAGTGCTCCACCCCACTAGCCCAGGACTGAGGTCATGTGACCCAGGTCTAGCCTATCAAAAGATTCTCTCTCCTGGCCACCTGGTTGGCTTGGATATGAACAAATTACCCAAACCTAGCCAATCAGAAACCACCCCAGGACCCGTCTACCCAAGTTAACCGGAAAGATTGTCTCTTTCCCTGGAGGTTGCTACGAAGGAAGTGTGAGCGTCTGGGACTGCCAGCAGTCGTGTTGCCCACCCAATAAAAAGAGCCAGTGTGGGAAATGCAGCCAACCAAAGTCAGACAGAGCCAGGATGGAGAGAGAGGAGCCCCCAGACATCAGGCTGCCCTTGGCTCCAGCTCTGCCTGAAGGCAGCTCCTCCCGCAGGCACGCCTGTTAATGAGCCAGCCCATTCTCTTTTAGTTTATAGCTGTTCAGTTTGGATTTCTGTCGCTTGCTGTCCTGACGAATATCGCTAATGACACACAGAGCTCTTTATTGCTGAACCCAGGCATGGCCTCATACGTCTTCTTAGCATGAGGTTTGGTGTAGTTGACATGCTTATGTGAGGAAGCCGGTTGGCCTTCCCAGATTCTACTCTCACGCTCTCATTTGGCAGATGAGGAAACAGAGGTCCAGAGAAGGAAAAGACTTTGCTCGAGGTCATGCCCAGCTCATAATAGAACCGGCCTCATGCCCCAGTGGTCCTTCAGAATTCTTTGCTCAGCCGTTTTCCAGCTAAAACACCTGCTGCCAGAAGTTATGAGAGCTCATGGAATGCTCTGCATCTGGTCAGGATGTAGACCCTCCTACCGCGGTTCCCAGCCCCTTGCCTGTGCCCTCTAGAGCCGTCAAGCTGTCCAGGATTTCAGTGTGAGACTTCCTGTGCTCTCTCAGAATACAGTTCTAAGGGGACTCTGGAGAAAGCTTCCAGTGTTGGCATGAAAGGAATAAGAAGAGGTCCATTTTACTTCTGCTTACCTCTGTCGACAAGAACAATTCTGTGGAAGCTCCTTTTTTTTTTTTTTTTCCCCCCCCAAAGCCCCAGTAGATAGTTGTATCTCATAGTTGCACAGCCTTCTAGTTGCTGTATGTGGGACGCGGCCTCAGCATGGCCGGAGAAGCGGCGCGGAAGCACCTTCTAATACACGATCATTCACCTGGTTCCCTCACACCTCATGGTCTCAGAGCTGAGTCTATGATTCCAGAAGCGCTGTGACCAGAAGAAAATTTTCCCCTCCTTTAATTCAGGCATTTTACTTCTTTTAATGCAACCTGAGATATTATTAGCATTGGGACCAACTATATTATTGACTGCAAAGAATCAAAAAGCAAGGGGAAAATAAGCAGTTGAAAGAAATTTTAGCCTGAAAATGAGAATATTCAGGGAAAGCACACTATTTTCATGTTTTTAAAGGATTGTCATGGGTCGGGAAAAATAGATTTCTGAAAGAATTCAAAGGGAAGTATAGAAGTGAATGAGTGTAACCTACAAGGAGTCGGATTTACAGATCCAGAAACTGAGGCTCAGAGAGGGTAAGTGACTCCCCTGCATCCACACAGCACTTTGTTTACCAAATAAGAATGTCAACTAAGACCTCTGGAAGAGTCCAAGAGCCTGAGACAAATCCTGGTTCAAATCCAGTTTCCACCGCTTCTTTCCTTGGGAAGAGAGCCCTTTAACTTATCTGAACCTCCTCCTCTATAAATAGGGGTTCAAACTGCTGAGGTTCTCAGATCGAATGACACGATGTGGATAATGCGTCTACGGGGGGCTCAGCTCATCTCGGCACTCACCAGATCTGACTTCTCTCTCTCCCCTTTCACCCCCCTCATCGCCTCTTCTTTCCCTATAATTTGAACAGCAGGGTCCACTTCACCCGGTGTCCAGAGTGGGATCTTCTTGCTGTAACCAAAGGGCAATTCCATCGGGCTCAACCATTTCCTGGTCCCCCCAGGGAACCAAGTCACACCACGTCAGAGGGGGGTGGGCACCCGGAAGGAATCTGGCAGAACTGAGGGACGTGAAAGATGATGTTCCTGCCGCGCCCTGCACCGTGGTGGCCCCTCCTGAGCACCTCGTCCGTCCATCGCCTCCCCAGCAAAAGCCACTGTCCGCTCCCTCCTCTCACCAAAGCCGGTGCTCCATTTTCCTCTGCCGTGCCAAACTGAGTCCCCAGAATCCGCTTTACCGGGTCCAGCTTCCAAACCTTTGCCTGTGCTGTTCCCTCTGCCTGGAATTTTTTATCCTTTTTCTCGTCTATTCTTCAAAATTTAGATGATTACACATCACCTTCTGCAGAACACTTTCCCTGGGGTCTTCAGGTTTCTTAGTCTTAGTTTTGTTTGTTTAAAATGAATTGAGGGGCCGGCCCTGTGGCGTAGTGGGTAAGTGCCCGCGCTGCGCTGCTGGCGGCTCGGGTTTAGATCCCGGGTGCACACGGATGCACTGCTTGTCAGGCCATGCTGTGGAGGCGTCCCATATAAAGTGGAGGAAGATGGGCACAGATGTTAGCCCAGGGCCAGTCTTCCTCAGCAAAAAGAAGAGGATTGGCATGGATGTTAGCTCAGGGCTACTCTTCCTCACTAAAAAATAAAATAAAATAAAATGAATTGAATTGCCAGGCACAAAAGACTCAATAAAACCTACTTTTGTCATCATTGCCAGTATGACTGTCACTGGCTGGAGGGAGTCTGCCTTTGGGCACAGCTAGAGAAAAGTCTGGAGGACTGAAAGGCCACTGAAGGAATGAGTGCAGCATAGTTCTCTCACTTTTTAAAAGCAGTCAGGATACTAACAGGGAAAGAAGATGGACCAGCCCTGAAGCCCTCCCACAGTGGCTTCCATTCCCTTGGGGAACGTGCCTATATGTGGGGAGGCCAAGGCTGACCAAGCCCATGACCCTGATGTATAAACCCTAATACCCTTGGACTTATGGATAATGGAAAGGGAACTGCTAAGGAGCTAGAAAGCCTGTCCCCTCCCTCTGGCCCACCTCTAGAATGATGCTTGATGAGCAAAGGGTCAGAGCCACTGAGAACAGCAGTGTATGATTCGAACACTCCCTGTCATCTGTCTTCCCCTCAGAGACATAATCCCTCAAAGCCCAGACAGGCCGTGCCCTGAGCAGTGGCCTACCATCGTGGTCTGCTTGGGCTGCCATCACAAAATGCCATAGACTGGGGGGCTTAAAGAGCAGAAATTTATTTCTCACAGTTCTGGAAGCTGGAAAGTCCAAGATTAAGGTGCCCACTGATTCACTTCCCTGATGAGTGTTCTCTTACTGGTGTGCAGACGGCCACCTGCTTGTGTCCTCACGTGGTGGAGAGAAATGGAACATGCTGTAGTGTCTCTTGTGAGGGCACTAATCCCACCAGGGGCCCCACCCTCATGACCTCATCTAGACCTAATCCTCTCCCAAAGGCCCCACCTCCAAATACCATCACATTGGGGGTTAGAGCTTCAACATATGGATTTAAGGGGGACACAGTTCAGTCCAGAGCAGCTGCTATTCACTCAGAAGCCATCTGGTTCTACCTCGTTTGGAGACTAGCCCCAGGGGCGGCCCCATGACAGGTCCAGCAGTGCTCACAGCAGGGAGGAGCAGAGCCTGGACAGTCACACCCCTGCATCTGACTTGGGCTCCAGCACTCAGCCATTCTGTGACCCTCAGCGAGCTGAGTGTCCTTTCTGACCCCCAGTTCAGTTTCCTTTCCTGTAAAACGGTGGTAGTCATACCTGCCTCCTAGGGCCGTCTGGAATGTCAGGTGAGACACTGTAGGAAAGGCACTCAACACGGTTCCCGGCAGAGAACAGGTGCGCAGTAAACAGAGCCGCGGCCTCACGGGCATTTGTTTCAAAGAGCCAGGAGCTTGAGCACGCACTGCCTCGGTGACTCGTTTTTACTCAGATTCTCCAACTTGCCGACCCTCTTGCAGCCCGTACTTTCTGTTTTCACTGTATTAATGGTCTTCTGGTCTCAGATTAGTCTGCTTCCAAAGGCGGCTTCTGCATATTTGTGCCCACAGTGTTTTTATTTGCAGTCAGACCCTCAGAAGACAACCTTCCCTCTCTTATTTTCAAAGTCTTTGTGGGCACCTCTTTAGCAAAACCTTTGAGCTGCCCTACAATTCTCAGGAGAGGAAGTTCCTCCATTTCTGCCAGAGAAACTATTTCCTAATGGTTTAGCTATAACTGGCATGAGGTTATGAGCTCGGTTTGGAGGTTGTAAGATGAGCCCTCAGAGGGCACTTCTTGATGGGCGTGCTGCCCTCCATGTGGCGAGGCTGCCCTCGCGGGCTGAGTGGCTCGGTTGCACTGGGGCGTGCGGTCCTGTGGTGGTGCTGGCCGTGGCGGCGGCAATAACAGTGGTAATCGCAGCAGCAGCATGAGACTAACATGTTTTGAATTCAATTATATATTTTTCATAAAAGAGCTAATGGGCTCTTGACCTGGTCGAACACTGCAGGTTATCCCATCCAGTCCGTTGTATCTGCAGATGCAGATGTAGTGTCTCCAGCCCAGCTGGCCAAATTAGGGAAATCACTCTGGCGAGCAAGGAGATGATGGATGTGGATGTCCAACATGTAGCCTTCCAGTTCCCTGATGAAAAACAGAGCCAAAAAGGGCATTCACAGCGAGGAAGCCACAAAGCTAATTAGTGCCAATCCAGGGAGCCTCTAGCCCTGGCCTGGCACACAGCCGCAGAAATATGTTGACCTCATTGCGAAAGTTGCTTACCATATTTCTTAAATTTGTGTTGCATTACCAGTCTTTATCACCTGTAGTATATCATGAAATAGTATTTTTTTATAAATCTGCTAATTATCTTTAAATGGCTCAGTCGTAGGACCATAGCTATGCATCACGCATAATCTATTTAATTTTGTTATAACTGGTATAATATTGTCTCCTTCAAAATTTTAAATGACATTGTTTTGCACAAAAATATCTAAGATTTCAGATCAGCCAAAAATATTTCAATCGTTTTACTTTTTGCAGGCTGAGAAACAAAACAAATTAAAGAAATGTGGTTTGGGTGTTAAAGGTGCTAATCTGTTAAATATAACCGTTTAAAAGAGACAATATTTTTGTCACTGTTCTGGTATTTCTTCACTTTCAATATGCCACAAATCTCAGAACGTGATGGGGCCCACATCTCTCCTTTGCTTCTGAGGATCTTGGTTTAGTAAGTGTTTACATGCAAGGGCTTTCACATCCCGGCTCTTGTCACACACATGACTGTGTGACTTATCACTGTCTTAGTGCAGGCTGCTATTACAGAGGCTTAAACGACAAACCTTTATCTCTCACTGTTCTGGAGGCTACAAGGTCCAGGATCAAGGTACCAGTATGGTCAGGTTCTGGTGAAGGCCCTCTTGCTGTCTTGCAGACAGCCTCCTTCTTGCTGTGTCCTCATGTGGTGGAGAGAGAGATGGAGAGTTCTAGTCTCTTCCTCTTCTTATAAGGGCACTAATCCCATCATGGGGCCCCACCATCATGACCTCATCTAAACCTAATCACTTCCCAAAGGCCCCACCTCCAATACATCACATTGGGGGTTAGGGCTTCAACATCTGAATTTGGAAGGGGACACAATTTGGTCCATAACAACCATCTGACTGACACCCCTCAGCCTCAGTTCCCTCATTTACAGAGCAGAGATCATAACAGTCCCTATCTCCACGGGGTGGTTGAGAGGATAATGGTGCTATGGGGTCAGAGGAGGGGGGAATAAGTGCTCCATAAATGTGAGTTTGTTGGTGGTCAAAATGGTGGCAAAGATGGGGTGGGGGATTGAAATATTCCGTGGAATTATTCTTCAAATTCTAGAGGGCCATAAAGACATTAGCTATCAGTATTATCAGATACCCAACTCCCTTTGCTCTGTAGTCGGAGATAAACATTAAATAATAGCACTCGCAGTAGTAAATAATAGAAAGAGAAAAATTCATAAAAATTCAAATGTCTAATCCCAATTAAGTGCTTTTCCCCCAAGTGTTGTGTTCCTAAAGCCCTTCCTCCTGTGCCCTTCCCACTGCCAACTTGGCTTCCCAGAATGGCACATGATCGGGAATAATAGTTACCAAATGGATGGAGACAGAGAGCCACGGGTGGGCAGTGGGAACAGTGGGAAGCAAGCCCGCCTGCTTTAGAAGGCTGTTCCCAAGAAATGGGAAGCCAGATGTTCTGGTACACAGGTGGGGGTTCCAGTCTAGCACTGTGGTTCTATTTTTTAGATCAAAGTGAGTTATTTCTCAACCTCATCCCATCAACACTGTGGTCAGAGAAAAATCCCTCCCAGAGACCTGTGAATTATTCACAGAAGTCATTCCTTCAGACTGTTGCAACCTCATGTCTTACTGGGAAGGGGGGTGGTTAATCGGGCACTGCTGGAAAGCCACCATCATAACCCAAAACCCCCTAATTCTTAATCATTAAAATGCTGTTGAGCCTTTCCTTGGTTTTGATCCAGCTGGTCATATGGATCTGGCATGTTTCTGGTCAGTTTGATGTCAAAAGCTCTTGCAGGAAATCTTGTTTTTTATTTCACCAACAGCATTCTTCCAAACCAGATATATGAGACATGACTGGTGAGGCTTTTTCCAGTCATGAGATTTCTCTGGAGCTCATCCATTCATTTAGCAAAGCTTGGTGAAAACCTGCCATGTCCCAGGCCTTGGGTTGGCCCTGAAACTCAAAGATAATTAAGCACAACCATTGACATTTCTTCTGATGCCGCGGAAGCCTTATCTTGTTTATGGCCTGTGTCTTATTCTGTCTTCTAATGATGAACACCTGGCCAACATCATCTATATGATAATTCATTATTCATTTCTTCCTTTATTGCACAAAAGTCTGTCTCTAGATGATCGTCAAGGACGGATCTACTGGGATTCCGTCCAATATCCAGATGTGTGAGTACGTTCAGAAGGGTCACCAGACCTTTGGAACCAGACTTGCTTTATCTTGCGTCAACTACAGAAACCTTTCTTAGACCCTGCTCAAGTTGACTATTGCTTTCCTGAGGCTTGTCCCTTCTCCGGTGCCTCTTCTCTTAGCTTCTTCCAGGCCACCCGCTGCCGCTGACCCAGCGTTACTACCCCCGCAGTGGAAAGTCATTTCCTGTTTCAAGTATTGGAGGAGAGTTTAATAAGGTGATACAGAGCAGCTGTTCTCTCAAGCCACAGAAGGTGGATGCAAAGGAAGAGCACTGGCCTGGAATGAGGGGACGGGAGCCTCAGCCACCAGGTCTCCAACTTGCTGAGTGGCGACGGGAAGTTCCTTCCGTCTGGACCCATCGCTGTGATCTCCTTCTGAACCTCACTCCCCCTCCACCCCCTCCTACCCCTTTCTCAGAGTCTCTCTTCCAAGTCTTATAAAGGCTCGTAGAAGCAAATTCACACTGGAATCTTACTTTATGACCATGTGAACCATTGTTAGAAACCAGTCATGCGGGAGGGACTTGAGCAAACACCAGTGTGCTCAGGTGTTTCACACCTTCTTGCTCCAACAGCACTTCCGTCTCCTCAACACTTATTCTGACTCGGGCACTTTGCTGGGGGGCTGGGAAGACAAGGATAAAATAAGGTTCTGACACAAACACAAAAGGGAGCTCTAAGAGTTCGGAGGCAAACCTGACTCATCCTGAAGGAACAAGGAAAACATCCTAAGAGACAGCATTGCCTCAGCTGGCTCTGGAAGGAAGAGCATGGGTTAGCCAGAGGAAAGTGGGGAGAAAGATGTCCTAAGCATAGGAAACCATGAGCAATTGCACTGAGCTGTGAAGTAGCAGAGCGTAACTAGGAACCTACCAGAAGTGTAAAGTTACCAGAAGAAAAACTGAGGCTGGACAGGCAGATGAGGATGAGAAAGGGAGAAAGTCTCTGAAGTCCTGCAAGCCAAAATCGAGATCACTCCTCAGTTTACCACCTTTCAGTGGCTTCCTCTGCATCCAAATTAAGATCCAAATTCCAATGAATAATGCATACACTGGACTGACTCTCCAAAAGGGCCAAGTGCCTGCATTTGTCTTTTTATCAGGTTTTTAGAGGCTCTTTAGAGAAGTGCAACATTTTCCAACTGTGGGAGGAAAGGCTTTATTTTCTCTATTTTAAAGCATAGGGAAACGATACACAAATACATCATTATTATTAATATTGTTATTGGTGTTACTATTATTTCAGGCATATGAAAAGTATCAAAACAGTATAACAAACATTGACATACCCCTCATTTTATTAAAAATTAAGACATTACAGTTGCTGTCACCTTCCTGAATCCCATTCCCTTTCCTGCACCTCAAAGGAAACCGCTGTCCTGATGTTTGTGTTATTCCCTTTCATGTTTTTACACTTCTACCACATGTGTATTTGTAAAACAATAATGTTGTTTTTGCCTGTTTTAAAGCTGTCACAAGTTGCACTGATTATTTCACAGCTTGCTTCTTTCACTCAATGTAGTTTTTGAGATTTACCCATATTGATACATGTAACTCAGCATCATCCATTTTAATGCTGTAGAGTATTCCATTGTGTGAATGTAGAAATACAGCACAATTTATTTTATCTGTTCTCCTGATGATGGACATTTAGGTTATTTCCGATGATTTGCTATTATGAATAAGGCTGCCATGATTATTTTTGTACATGTCTCTCTATGCACATGAATAAGAGTTTCTCTGGGAAACGTACCTAAGAGTAGATTCTCTGGTCATAGGGTGTACACATCTTCAACTTTACTAGCTATTGCCAAATTTCTGTCCAAAGTGATTTTACCAATTTAAACTCCTACCACCAATTGTATGAGAATTCTTGGGACTTCATATTCTTGCTAATGCTTGGCTTGTAGATTTTTGTCAATTTTATCTGATGGGCATGAAATGGTATCTCATTGTAGTTTTAATTTGCATTTCTTTGATTACTAATGAAGTTGAGCATCTTTTCATTTTTACTGGATATTTGGGAATTGTGTGTGTAATGTCCTTTGCCCATTTTTCTTTTGGGTCAGTTGTCTCTTTTTTAGTAATTTATAGGAACCCTAAATATCTCATGGATAAAACCCTTTTTCATTGCACACATTAAGAAGAGTATCAGGAAATTTTGTCAAAGACTGGAAATCAGCAAAAGAGATGACTGGGTCCTCTTTCAGTTGAATTCTAAACATTGTCTAGCGGCCCAGGGGTTATCAGATTTTGAACCCCTTTGATCGTTTTTGATTGACTTAGCTATTTTGCAACTTTGTGGGGGATAAAACTTAACTTGCAGAGACTAATAGCAATGCAAATGTCTCCTGCCCATGGTGATGCCAATAATTTCTGCTCAGAGCAGTCAAAGTGGATTTTGTCTGAAAGAGAATATCAATCTCTCTAAGTCAAATCCTCATTTAATCTCTCATTAGTTCCCTCATTAATTAATAAGTTAAAATAAAATCTTTCAGACGTGCTCACGTTACGTTCGTATGAGAGTCGGAATTTTACCATGTTTAAAATTATATTTTAGCAAGGGAGATATTTTCAAAGAATAAAAAAAAACTGGGGAAAGCTGACATTCCAGACAGAGCCTGTGGTTGGCCAGACAGTACATCTGAGTCAGGACACAGAGGGCCTGAGGCCGTGTGCAGTGAGGGGCCGACTCTGAGGCCCAGGAAGCTGAGTCTGAATGGAGGTGGCCAGAGAGGGGCCCTGAGGGCGACAGGAGGCTGCGCGGCTGGTTTGCAGGCCAAGGCCACCGTTTCCCACCTGCGTGTTTGGACAATGTATTTAACCTCTCTGTGCCTCCTCATCTGCAAAACTGGGATAGTAGCGTTGACCTCAAGGGCTATCATGAGAATTAAATGAAACAATGTATGTGAACCACTTAACGTGCAATATAAGAATATGATGATGATAATAGCGACAATAACAGTAGCACTGACCTCTATTGAATGCTTCTTCATTGGACTGGGCACAAAGCTACAAGTGAGGAAACTGAGGCCAAGAGACGCCAAAGCCCACGCTCGTCACCAGGGAGCTAAGTGGTAGCTCTTGTCACTCTCCTAGTGGGGCAAACAGTTTACCAGGTTCCAGAGACAGGTTCCAGAGTAGACTCTGCCCCCAACCAACCACGAACCCTGTGCCATCCACACCCCTTCTCCGAGCCACAGCCATTCATTCGCTCATTCCTTTGATGAACCCATGACCTTTGCTGAGTCCTATGCTAAATTGTTGGTGCTAGAGAAATGAGGCAGTTTGGAGGCTCCAGTTTCTGAACTTTTAAGATGGAGATGAAATATCTACTTGTTAAATACCTTATTAGTTTCCTAGGGCTGCCATAACAAAGTACCACAAACTGGGTGGCTTCAAACAACGGAAATCCATTGTCTCACAGTTTCTAGAGGTTAGAAGTCCAAAATCAAGGTGTCTGCAGCACCATGCTCCCTCTGAAGGCTGTAGGGGAATCCTTCCTTGCCTCTTCCTAGCTTCTGGCAGTAGCCATCATTGCCTGCGTTCCTTGGCTTGTAGCTGCAGCCCTCCAATCCTGCCTCTGTCGTCACATGGCATTCTCTTCACGTGGTCTTCTTACAAGCACACTGTCACATTAAGGGCCCACCCTACTCCAGTATGACTTCATTTTAACTAATTACATCTGCAACAACCCTATTTCCAAACAAGGTCACATTCTGAGCACTTGGGGTTAGGACTTCACCATATCTTCTTGAGGGGCACAATTCAACCCCAGATGAGAACCCTGAGTAGGGCAGGCCCTCAGGGCCCAAGGCCAACCTGGCACCATCTTCCAAAGCAGCACTGGGGCTTTGGCCTTCAGCTCCAGAGAAAACAGAAGCCCAAGATCCAAAAGAGGGCAGTCACGCTTCGCAGTGCCAAGTTTTCTTTGATGCAGCCTTATGAATTAAGTCCAGCAAGCAATGGGATGTCTTTGATAAAACAGAGGGGAAAGAGGCCATCCTGCCCTTTCATCCTGGAAGGTGAGGTAAGCACGGTGTCAAGAGTGCTGTACTACATCAGTGCTCCCTTTTCAGAGAATACAGCCCAATTCTAGAAGCCGTAATAGGCAATTATTTGTCTCAAAAAAAAAGTTCTCTAGGGTACAGGAAGGGAAGAGAGCCAGCATTTTTATTTAGAGGCTCCTCTGTGCCAAGCCATATGTGGAATGGTTACAAACATCATCGCTTTCAATCCTCATGATGGTTCTTTGATTATTAACCCCATTTGACAGATAAGGAAGAAGGTTAGGAGAAGTTAACTGAGTTTTTCCCACAGCTAAAAAGGTGGGGGGTACTAGAATTTAAACCCAGGTGTGTCTGACAATCAAGTTTATAATCTTTCCACTATGTTACGTTGTCTTTATTATTTTATATCAGATAATGAATGTGAAAACTAAAAGCATTATGTCTGGCAGACAGACATAATGCTGCCAGACATAATGCTTGCTCCCTCTGAAGGATGAATGAATGAATGAATGAATGACACTGGATGAACATGCAGCACCCTCTGGTTTTCCTGTCCTCATGTGAACTCTCCCTCCTCTGAACTCCCAGGACTTTGTCCTTTCCTCTTAAGCGGAACCAATTCCCCTCCCCACCCCCTACCCTTACCCCATGGGCTGTCCCTCAGAGAAGGGAAGAGGTCTCACTGATCTTTGTAAGCCCCCAGGCTCCCGCACTGGCCGAATACACAGCAGATGCTCAATAGCAGTCTGTAGAGGGAAAGAATAAGTAAGAACTATAAAGCACACCGCTCAGCATTCGTTAAAGCAGTAGGTATAACGTGACAGCATCGCCAGGAAGGTTAGAGAAAAGCCTGAGCTGGGACTCACACCTGGGCTCCAGGCTCAGCATTGTCACTAATCTGCTGTGCAAACTTGGGCTCCTCTTGGCCCTCTCGCCCCTGCCCATCAGACAAGGGGCTTGGACTAACGATCTTGAGAGTCTTCTGATATATCATCTAAGTCTTGGTGTCTCCAAAGCTCAGAAGGGGTTACAGGCTACAAGGCATCCAGATGCCAGCAAGGCCTGGGCTGTCCAGGGATGGACAATCTTTTCCCAGGTTCTAGTTTTCCTGAGCCAGGAAAATCAGCATTTGGGCGCCTTGCCAACCTCCTCTTGCTGGTTCCCAGAGAGAGCTTCCCAAAGACAGCTGGAATGAGGGACCGAGCTTTCTCGGCAGGAGGGTCTTTCAACCTCACTGAAAGCCCTCCTAGGGCCAACAAGAATGCCAGAACCTTGATCAAGGGCCGTTCCTTGAGACGAGCAGAACAACTACTCCATGTCCCTTCCAAGAAGGAACTATAATGATGATAGTTAACGCTCACCGTGCACAAACAATTTGTCCTGCATTGTGGAAGCCCTTTATGGGCATCACTGCATTTGATTCTAATGCAAGGCAGATCTGCGCTATGATTTTTATTCCCATTTCACAAATCAGGAAACTGAAGCTCCAGAGAGGTTGAGGGACATTCCCAGGGTCATCTAGCTATCTCCATACCGCAAGGTCTAGTCTTTGTTTTTATTTTTACTTTTTTTAAAAATAGGAAATATATTCACATGGTACCAAATTCAAAAGGTACAAAGATGTATACAGCATGAATAAGTGTTTCTCTTTCTTCTGGTCTCCCAGCATCTTGTTCTCTGGGAGGCAATCACTGTTCTCAGGTGTTTGCGTATCCTACAAGACATCTTCTCCACCAGCAGAGGCCACTGCGTTAGGCTTACCCATCTGGAGCACACTCTAGACAGTGTTCTACTCCTTTCTTTTTCCACTTACCAATATTGCTATGCAATCCTTCCATATCAGTACAGAAATATCTGCCTTGTTCTTTGTTTTTTTTTTTAAAGATTTTATTTATTTATTTTTCCCCCAAAGCCCCAGTACATAGTAGTCTGTCATAGCTGCACATCCCTCTAGTTGCTGTATGTGGGACGCAGCCTCAGCATGGCTGGAGGAGTGGTGCCTCGGTGCGCACCCGGGATCCGAACCCCGGGCCGCCGGCAGCGGAGCGCACGCACTTAACCGCTAAGCCACAGGGCCGGCCCTTGCCTTGTTCTTTGTAATAGCTGGATAATAGCCCATACTCTGAAAGTGTCATGATTTATTTTGAAGGATGTATATGGACCCCACGCTCTTAAGCATTGGGCTGCCAGGGGAAGCACTGAGAAGCTGGAATGCACATCCGCGTGCCCAGGGTCACTGAGCCTTTCAGATCAATTGACCCTTTATGAGATCTCTACACAAAGACTTTCAGTCTGATGAAGACTAAATGAAACAATGCATGAGAAGCGCTCTGTGTGGCACGCAGTAAAGACCCGGTTATTATGCTAATATCGGCAGGTGTCTGACTGTATGCACCAAGATGGTTGGACTCCTAGAGAGCAGCAGAAGTCAAGGAAAGAATCAGCCCTCTTTGCCAAGATCCGTGCAGTGACAGAAAGAGCAGACAGACCTGCGTTCAAAACCCAGCCCTGCCACTCACTGTGTGCAGCAGAGATGGTTAGAGATGTAGTGATGGAACATGTCCCCTCTCTGAGTTTGGAATGGGCAAGCAGTCATCCAGCTGGTGACTACAGGTCCCTGGCTCCTGTGTTCTCACCAATAAATTGTGGATGGAAATGGCTTGCTCTCCACTTCCTCTCTTTCCACTTCCTCTCTTTCCACTTTCCTATGGACTGGAACACATACGTGGTGGTGGCAAAACAGCTTCAAGCAAGTGGATGAGGCAACACTCTAATGACAAAATGAGAAGAAACTCAGATACCTGAGTGACCTCATGGGGCAGAGCTGCGGGCCCACCCGCCCCACCTGCATGTGTCTGCAGCACACTGGTATGTGAGGAGGCAGTCCACTGGGATCTTGTTTTAGTGATGGCGGTGTGAGGTCTCTGCTAGAGCATCTTTACTTTTACCCTGACTGATACACTGTGTGACCTTGAACAAATCACTTGACCTCCTTAAGCCTCAGTTTCTACATCTCCAAATCCCTCATAAGGACCAAAGAGAAGGCAAACAGAACACCCAGCATGGGATTTAGCACACAATAAAAGCTCAATAAATGGCTCTCTGGGCCTCAGTTTCCCCATCTGTAAAATAAGTATATCTATCATTCTTTTGTGACCCCAATGACACAGAGGACCACACAGTTTGTACAATCAGTACCTAGCTGCCCACAACCTGAGACATAGTGTCCTTTGCACAGATAACGAGTAGAGGTTTAACCTTCCTCTGTCCAGGTGAGTTTGGGCACGTCCCCTGTTTGGGATCCAGTGTGGGAGCTCATCCGGATCAGACAGGACCTCCCTGTCCACAGGCCAAGGAAGCTGAGGGCACGGAGGAGGAAGCCCGTCTGAGGCCCCTGACCACACAATGCCTGTCACTTAGGCATGAATGAATCAAAGGCAGCTGTGTCCCATCCTCTTTTCTGCACACATGGATTTTAAAAAGAAATGCGTGCCAGAGAGAGAGGTAGGGAGCAACAGAAGAGAAGTGAGTTCTCAGGGTCATCCTCCATTCTTTACTCTCAAACCAAAGGGTTTAAAGGCCACTTTCTAAAGCTCCTGTTAACTAGAGAGCCCTGTGTTCACTAGCTTCCTGATACGTGCCAAGTATACCACTCACTGCGTAGTGTACATTCTCCCTACCGACGCTCACGACAGCCCCGGGCAGGATGCACACTCTCACCACTTTACAAACATGAAGACCAGAGAAGTGAAGTCCTCGCCCAAGGTCACACAACTCATGAGTGGCTGAGCAGGATTTGAACCCAGATCTGACTGATTCCAAATCCACATTCTTTGATTCCACGATTCTAGTATTTATTGAATACCTATCCTGTTCTTAGCTGGGGCTAAGTTCCATGGAAGCTAGTGGAATAAATCAGACACAGACTTCCTGTTTGCTGACTAATATCAAGATCTTTTTTCTTGTGGAAATTA
This sequence comes from Ceratotherium simum simum, assembly GCF_057802395.1. NCBI lineage: Eukaryota > Metazoa > Chordata > Mammalia > Perissodactyla > Rhinocerotidae > Ceratotherium > Ceratotherium simum. The sequence continues at coordinate 4,156,568 of NC_141921.1, forward strand.
AAGGGATGGGAAGGGTGTCAGACCTAGAGTCAGAAAGCGTGGGTCACTCTGCCCTAACTCCCTCTGCCCTCTGCACATTTCTATACTGCTCTGGGATTCATTTTCCTCGTCTATAAAATAGGAACCGTACCTGTTTCCTAGAGTCACTAGGAAGATGAAACAAATGAGATAACAGGTGTAAAGATGATGTGCATGAAGCACTGAAAAAAGTTAACATTGCTTTAGGATATTCTGGAAGCCTTGCTTGGGTTGTATAAATGCTTCACGTATGTCCATGCAGACAGTGAGTGAAGCACATTTGCTCCCCTGGGGACAAAGGGGGGGTCAACTGATGTCTCCTGATGATGTTCACAGCATGTGAAGTCCCCGAGTTCACATGCATGACCGCTGGACCATCTGACCTTCCTCCAAGCCAAGGACAAACAGCAGATGTCAACAGCTTCATGGCCCTCCACAAGCATGCTGTGGCAAGAACATGCTTTGGGTGTGGATGGCATTTTAGGGTTTACAGAGTAGTTTCACAGCCACAAATTCTTTGGACCACCTTGGAACACAGCAGGGTAGGCAGGACAACTTGCATATGAGATAAATGGGGTGCTGAGGTTTCGGGAGGGGCCACGACTTGCACAAGGACTTGCGTTATTAATGGGCAGGGTCCACACTATACAACCCGTATCTCAGGTCTGTATCTGGGTCCAAAGTTCTTTCCATTTCCCTGTTCTACACCACCTGCAACAGAGGGAACATGCCCGTTTGAGGCCCAGGTTACAAAGCATAGCCCCGAAACCTATTCATTCATTCAACAAACACTTACTGAGGATCTGCTCCTGCCCAGGCCTGTGCTGGGCCCTGCAGAGACCAATAGGCCAGACGCAGAGCCTGCTCTCCAGGGACTCGGTCTGCTGAACCACAGGACCACGTAGTGAGGGTCTATCATGCCAGGCACTTCACCCAAACAATTTCCAGTTCTTACAACAGCACTGCAAAGTGTGTGTTTTTCCCCAAATTTTATGATGGGCACTGGAGGCTCAAGGACACTGAGTGATTGGTTCAAAGTCACTCAGCTAATAAGTGGCAGAAGTGAGATTAGATTCCAAGTCTGTCAGATGCCAAACTTAGGCTCTTTCTCCAAGAATACACAGGACTCCTCAAAACGTCTTCCATATAGAATGTCCAGGATAGAATTACAAGTGCCATACCACCCATTTGGTTTAATTACGTGATATCAAGTGACCAATTCAACTAATTATTTCTCCTTTTGATTTCTAGGTTGGTAACTTTGTACAATCACGGAATGTCAGAAGAAAAAGATAATCTAGTAAACCTCCTCATTGTACAGATGAGGGAGCCAAGGACCAGAACACACATCTTGCCCAAAATCACACAGTAACTTAATATCAAGCATACATGTGTCTGAATTTAAAGCCCCAGTTATTTCCACTTCACCAGGTTCTAGATGCCTAGCCATTCTTTTTTAATCTAGATAATGTCACCTGTTTGAGACAGGGAGCAGTTGTAGTTCATCTTTGTATCTCCAGTGAGTGGCAACCAGAACAATGCCCTCGAGGAGAGTGATGTGGTTGAATGACAGATGAAACAACAATAATTATCCCCATTATACAGATGAAGAAACTGAGGTTCAAAGAGAGAATAATATCTGTCCAAGGTTGCATGGCTTACTAGTGGCCAAACCAAGATTCAAACCTGGTCTTTCTGGCTCTGGAGGCCCTACTCAGCTGCCGGCAGGAGACCGGTGTAAGGCACCAGCCCCACAGCAACCTGGAAAACAGGCACAGCATTCAGTCTCAAATTGGGACCCTTACTTGCTTCCTCTTAGTGTTGGAAAGAGCCCTGGGGGTGGGGTCCTGCAGGAAGACCAGGTACATGGACTCAGCTAGAAGCCGTGACAAGTGTGCAGCACGGAGAAAGACCCATCCCAGCAAGGCCCCTGCACAGAGCGGCCTCAGGCTCAGATGGCCAAACCAGTCACACATGTTTGGAAGTCGGTGAAGAGCCTTGCTGGGGGCCAGGAGAAAGATCCGTTCTGGGGGTTCTGCCAGGCCTGGAGATGAGGCTGCCAGAGGGAGATCAGGATAGGGGAGGACAGATGTGTCCACGGCCTTGCCAGAGGCCACGCCGGCCCCAGTGAATCAATCCTCTAACCAGAGCCATAACTCTACTCCAAGCTGAGAGCGTTCCGGTTCCCAGATTAGACCATGGAAAAGTGATTCCATGTGGACTGTTCAGCTCGGTTGCTTATTTGACCCCTACCCCGCCCCCCACCTCCAGCCCAGAATCACAGGGCGGCCATTTCGTGTCAACATGAGGATGTTGCTCTTTATTTTCTTCTCTCTTGAACACATAAAAATAACTCTGCCAGACCCAGATATCTGTGTGAGCTCTCAAGAAGCTGGGCTTAAACATGTTTGCACGTCAGGACCAAAGCAATCCCACGTGTGGCTGCTGAGACACGGTGTCCTCTCCGTGGCAAGTGGCTGCCTTCTTCAGTCTCAGGGATGCTGACGGACGAGAGAAGCAAACACATGTGCAACACCTTCCCCTGCTCTTTAAACAGATCTTCTGATTTAATTTGTCATTTTAATTTTCCAGATGAAAAACTTCAGGTTCAGAGAAATGAGAATAGTGCAAAGTCATTCATTCACTCAACAAATGTTTATCATTTCCGCCAATGTGCTCAGTATGGATTTTTGTAAAGAAAAACCTTGGTTTCTGCTATGTAAAAGGATTCACTGATGGATTCCCTCGTGTGTTCCATGCAAAGTTTCCCAAAGTGCATAGGGTAAAGACTAATGCTCTGAGGGCTTAATAGGCATTTGGGAAAAATGAATTCTATGTACAAATTAGCCTGGAAATCACTGATTAAACAAGAGTTACTTAGGAAGTCACTGATTAAAGAAACTAAACAATGCAGGATTTTCTTAAATACAGGATTTTTTGAAGCTTTTAATTGGCTAAAGTGTATTTGACTCTCCCAGTAGAATATAGAGCATGCAGTATTTTCCCAAAGTTATGAGCTAGAGTTCTAAGAAAAACTGTTTTGGAAGAGCTTCCCCAATATATTAGGTTGAACCAGATGAAATTGCCAACATTTGACTGTTTTTTATCTACAAAACAACCTTTCCATAGGGTTCAATGTAATATATAGAGGTTTTCTTCATGTCTTTTGTACCTCCTTTATCATATTTCGTAACGTGACGTGGCTAATCGACCCTGAACTCCTTAATGGGTACTTGATATGTAGCCTTTATGTGCTCGCCCTTAGGGCTGGAAACAGTCCTGGGGTGAGGTGACACAGATGGCCACTCTCTACCAGAATCCGTGCTTGCCCTTCTGCAGTGAGGAGTTGCCATGGGAAGCAGCTGCCTAACCAGAAATTATGTTGCCCAGTGCCCCTCCATCCAGGTGGGTGTGGGGGCTGGTGTCCACAGTGGAATGTGAGTATAAGTCATAAATATCACCACCAGGCAAAGGCAGGTAAGAATCAGGTGTGTCTTCTCCACCCTCTCCTTTGCCCATCATCGGGCTACATGGCAGATCCTCCAGATGGAAGAGGACTCAGCCCAGATTCACCACCAGGTTGAAAGCCACTCACCAACTAAGCACGCCCATATTGAACTATTAGGTGAGGGAGAAAGAAACTGATTACCTTGAGCCACTGAAGTTTGGGGTTTTTGTTGTTGTCACAGGACAAAGTGTTATCCTAAATAATACAGTAACGTTGGGAGCAGGCAGCAAGAGTGGCCGTCCAGGACCCTAAAAGTGGTAACAGTGTAGAGCAAAAGAGACCAAGCTCAACAAGGCCCACACAACAAAGGATCGCTAGTCAGGGTGGCCAGACCCGGCTCACGTGTTTGGAAGCTCTCTTAGTCCGTGCGGGCTGCTGTAACAAAATGCCATAGACCAAGTGGCTCATAAACAACAAGCATTTATTTCTCTCAGTTCCAGAGGCTGGGAAGTCCAGGATCAAGGCACCGGCAGATTTGATGTATGGTGAAAGCCCACTTCTTGGTTCATAGATGGCTTTTCACTGACTCCTCATACGGTGGAAGGGACAAGGGATCTCTCTGGGGTCTCTTTATAAGGACACTAATGCCATTCATGAAGGCCCTGCCTTCATGACCTAATCACCTCCCAAAGGCCCTACCTCCAAATACCATCACGTTGGGGATTAGGTTTCAACATATGCACTTGACAGGGGAGGAGTGGGGCACCTAAAACATTTCAGTCCATAGCAGAAGCCAATGCAATTTGTGAGAAGTATAACATGAATGAAGAGCTTTGTTGATTATGAGGGGTATTAATCAAAACACTTATCATTTGGTTGAGATGTCCCTGGCACCCCTCCCAGGTCCAGTCAGTCCTCACCTGCATCCTCTGGGCCATGACTCTGTGGCCTCCTCACCACCTCTGCCCTACAGACACCGCCTCCTTCAGATTTCCCCAGGGCCAGCCTCACACCAACCCCTCCAAAGCCACACCCAGGAGAATCTCAAAGGGATTTTCTTAACACTGAAAATCTAACTTGATCTCTCCCTGTGTAAACCCTTAAGTGGCTCTGTGTGTTCAAGATAACTCCTTGGGCCTGGCACTCAGGGCCCTCCCTCTGGGGCCTGGCTCACTTCCCCAGCCTCCCACTTCACGATGGCACTGCACAAAACCTGCCACATCTCTGTCAGGCCCTGCACACTTTTGCCTTTGTGGGGCCCCCCCCACCATAATAATATCAATATTAAAAACTACTATTGATATAACTTTAAATATTTCAACTTTTTTTTTCTGTTTTAGGCAAAATTTAATAGATTTCCACGTCCCCTAAAAATTTCATTTTCTCTGTTGTGAGAAAGAAATTAAAACATTTTCTCTGACCCTAAATGTATGGGTTTTTTCCTTGTGTTTTTGAAAGAAATTAAAACATTTTCTTGGCCCCCCTAAAAGTGTTGTGGGCCCCAGGCCCTACGCCCGCTGTGGCTAGTGGCTATGTCCCCACGTCCTTCTGCCTGGGATTCCTCCTCCCTTTCCAAGTCTGCCCCCTCTGGGCCATCTTCCTTGCCTCAACCTTGAGGAAGAACAATCCCTACCTTTCATTTGTATCCTCTCCCACCACCATGGGGGTAGGACACGAAGGTCCTCAGCTCTGGTGGGCATCAGAATCACCTGGGGGCTTGGAACATGCACATCCACAGCCCCACCCCCTGGAAAGAGCAGCAAACGCTTGATCTCCCCCCAGCTTCCTGGGGAAAATTAAAACACTGCAGCTTCTCACCCAGAGAATTGGACAAGCGAGCCACTGTTTTCTGAGCTGAGTGTTTTCAGTGCAGTAGGAAGAGGGTGAATCTTGGAGAGAGACTACTCTGGGTTTGAGCCTTGACTTCACCACCTCCTACCTGCATGGCCGGCATGTGGACCTCGTCATTTTGATCCTCCATTTCTTCACCAATAAAATGGAACAGGACCACAATGACTTGCATGCGGAATGTGCTCCGTGTTAATCACCTTTCTTCTTTTCGTATGAATAGAGCCAAGGGCACTCGACGTGGAAGTGGGAAGGCTGACTCCTCTTCCAGGCTGACCGCTAGCTCGGTACTTGGCACACAGTAGGTGCTCCATGCATGCATGCCCGCCAGATGGATGAACACTAGAGCCCTGACTCCCAGTCAGGCGTCGTTCTGCTCCCATTGCCACACCTGGGTTCAATTCCAGGTGTGAGAAGGTGATTGTGCCCAGAGTGTGCTCCATTGTGCTGTCTCCACCATGTGGTGTGAGAGCCAAGCTCTAGAGGGACAGAACAGACTCTGCGCCCCACCCCATCAGATCTCCCCAAAAGAAACATCTTTGCCCATCAGAGAAGCAGATGGGGTAGCAATGGGCATGCTAGCCCGGGGGCGTCCCAGCAAGTTGGCCTCTAAATTAGGCCGGCAATATCTTACAGTCCTTTCTGCTGATCTTTGAAAATAAGACAGAAGGGAAAACATTTACCTCCCCAAAGCAAACATCTGCTTTGCGGTTTCTCAGGAGGAGCCCAAGGAGAAAGCTCTCCCTCTGTGTGGGCTTCCAGGAGAGGCAAAAAATGTGTGGGCACTTTCCCATAAAGGAAGGGCTGAGTTCCCAGAGATGTCCCCCAGCCACCCTCCCTTGAGGACAGTCTTAAGACCCTCTTTACATGCCTGCTCTTCCTTCTGTGGCCCTGGGACAAATCCTGTCTCTAAGGTGGCTCATCTCATCGCTGATCTCATTTGATGAAATGAATACAATCTTATTCATTTCAGCCTCAGGGTTCTGAGGGTGTGTCCCTGTGGCCCCTATATTTTACCTATACTATTCAGCTAAAATAAACTACAGGACAAGGACAAGGCCGAGAAGTGGTACTCACACATACAAAAACGTCAGAGGAAAGGTGGCTGTTATATATACAGGCATACGTCGCTTAACGACGGGGAGACGTTCCGAGAAATGCGTCGTTACGCGACTTCATCGTTGTGCGAACATCATAAAGTGTACTTACACAAACCTAGATGGTATAGCCTACTACACACCTAGACTATATGGTACTAATCTTATGGGACCACTGTCGTGCATCCGTCGTTGACCAAAATGTCGTTATGTGGCATGTGACTATATAGTGGAAAGCATCCTGATACACCAGGCATTGTCCAATCATAGAATTATGACATCTCAAAGTTCAAAGTACCATGTTTAGCTCTTGAACTCCCACAATGTAACTCAACAACTTCTCAAGGTTGTTGTAAGAATTAAATAATGACGTGTCTCAGATTACTCGCTGGAGACCACATTAAAAGATAATTATCCACTAACAATTTACCACATATGATAGAAACTGTTTGACTACCCAATAAACATTTCCTTCTCACTTTGTTCAGGGTGACATCTACACACACACACAAAGGTTCGTGTTTTCCCAGCTTTCCTTGCAACTAGGAGTGGCCATGTGACAGCTCAACTCAATGATCTACACAGAGAAATGTACCAGACGGCTTCTGGGCAGAGACCGCCTCGCCTTATAGAGAGATGCTCTTCTGGTGTCTCTGGCTAGCCCTTGGCTTTCTGCCTTTGAAAATAGCCATTTGAGGACTAAAGCTGAGGTAGCCCTACTTAAGTCATGAGGCAACAAGCCTGAAGACAAAAGCCAGTGTTCTGAGGAAAGACAACCAGAGGGTGGAAAGAGGTTGATTTTGTTTCTTTGGGTTTTGCGGGCGGAAGGGTTTTTTGAACTGAACTGAACTGGCCTGGAACTGCCTAATTCTTAAGCCATTGTGAGGCAGGTGTTCTATCACTTGTACTCAAAGTATCTTAATTGCGGGGCCAGCCCAGTGGTGTAGTGGTTACATTCACGAGCTCTGCTTCAGTGGCCCGGGGTTTGCAGGTTCGGATCTCAGGCGTGGACCTACACACCACTTGTCAAGCCACCCTGTGGCAGGCATCCCACATATAAAGTAGAGGAAGATGGGCATGGATGTTAGCCCAGGGCCAATTTTCCTCAGCAAAAAGAGGAGGATTGGCAATATACATTAGCTCAGGGCTAATCTTCCTCAGCGAAAAAAAAAAAAAAAAGGTATCTTAACTGAGACTTCACACATTATCAACCCAGAGAATAATAATGTCTTGGGACATGACAGGGCCACATGGGGAGTAGATGACTCAAGGGTTAAAAGTACAAAATCAACTTTTACACAAACTGGAAAATATATAAGTGAATGTTTAATGTTATCAACATATCCCCACATGAATGCCTCTGCTTGTAAAATAGGAATGATAATAATATCTACCTCGTGGGATTGTTCTAAGTATTAGATGAGTTAATACATGCAGAGTTAAGTTAAAAGCGCCAGACACATAGCAAGTACTATGTAATTATAGCTATCATGTTAATCAGTAAAAAATATAACTGTCGTTAATAAAGAAGATGAGTCTGGGCAGTGCATTGGATTTAGAATCAGAAAACCTTGTTTCTGGACAGATACTTCTCTTTGATCCTATATCAATGTTTGTGGCTGTTTTAGGACAATGAAATCTCAATAGAACATAGTCCCTATGTCAAAGGATGTTGAAAGTTTGATGAATCAGATAAATTTTGAGATATTGCATGTTGCCAATTCAGTAATGAAATAAATGTATCACTGGAAGTCTAAAAAGGCTTTAAAATACACTTGTAAATAAAATGGAACGTTTGGTTGTGCAACTAAGGAAGAGTCTGGAAGTTTTTAAATAATTTCATATGAAATTTGTTTTCTTTTCTTGAAACAAGAGCTGGGCAATAACAAGTCTGAGCAGGAAAGCAGAGTCGAAAAGATAGACAGGGAACTGGAGTGCTTGGGTCAAGTTTTGGTCCTACCACTACCTGCCGAGGTGTCCTAGGTAAGGCCTTTCCCATCTCTGGGCCTCAGTGTCATCATCTGTAAAGTGAGGGAGAGCCTGGAGCTAGAGCAGGACACAACAGTCCTTGTCCCAGCTCCACTCCTCAGCTGTGAGACCTGAAACAAGGGACTGACTTTCTCTGAGCCCCATCTCTAAAAAGGGGATGAAAAAGACAGCCACCTCACAGGAAAGCTGTGAAGGTCAAGTGTCAGAACATATCAAAAAACTCCTGGCACTGGGTAGACCCTTAATAAATATTGGTTGGAGCATAAAATATTGTCTATCCCAGTTCCAACATTCTATAGTTCTGTATAAAGTATGGCCTGGAAGATGCAAAGAACAGAAGAGAGGATGTGTCCGTTGTCCCACAAGACCACGCCCCAGATAGGATGGCTTTGGCCCTGCCAGGCCAGGGCTCCCTTGTGACATTCAAAAGGCTCTTGGCCAAGCCTTAGCACAAAGGATATGATTCAGGAGACACAGGGGTCCATAAGGGCCCCCTGGGTTCTGGTGTGAGGAATGTTGGGCAGTAAATATGCGGGAAGAGCAGGCTCTGAGACACAGACATCCATAGAACGTCTTCAGTGCCTGAGAAGCCATTCCCAGAACTCCCAGTTGTGAGGTCAGGTAGGGACGCAAGGATTGAACATGAAAACATTCACCAATGTGCTCACCACATGTAAAAGTAGCTCTCATTCAAAGATCACTCCCCTCACCCCACCCACCCCCACATACATACACTGTTTGACACTAAAGATTATGACCCATAAAGAAGTGGACGTGATGGCAAAGGCCTCTCCTCCGTGGTCAGATATGCCACATCAAATAATGCAAGGACTATACAATGCAAATGGCCTACAAAGTAACCCTGCAATTTAGGAAAGATACCAGATGTCACAAAGTCAACAAAAGTGACGCTCAAGTGATGCTTTGGTTGCATGAATGACAAGCAAAGTCAGTGATATACGATAATCTGACAGAGCAGTGAGCCATCGAAGACAAGAAAATCGAAAAAGATAATGGCACGATCAGTGCTTTGAAGGAGAGCATTTCTAATACAAAGGAAGCTCAGGGAAAAATTAGCGAGACTTCTATTGTATTTACACAAATTACCCTGCTTTTGATCACGCTGCAAAAGTCAAAGGTCTAGAAAGCATTTTGTGCTAGCACACAATGTTACCAGAAAAACTGTTCCAAAGAAACCAACATTTGATTCATCCTGGTTCCTTTTAAGCCACTCGCATGTAATTGTGATGCAATCTAAATTTTGTTAAATATAAGACAAAATCAACATGACGATAATTTTTTGGTCTTTTTTCAAAATAATTTCCAACGAAATCTTTGCCCTTTTTTACTATTCACTTTGAAACCACAGTCCTTATTTTAAGTAACTAATTTCGAACACGAGGACCTCTCTTAGATGGTCAGACAAACAATAACCAACCCTGCACTGAATCCAGCCCTTGCTGGGCCCTGGGCTCTGAAGATCCAGGGATGAGGACATCAGACAGAGGAAACAGCTTGTACGAAGGCCTCAGGGCAGGAAAGGCTCTGATGCACTGGAAGATAGGAGGAAATGAGCAGGAGGAAGAATGGGACAATCTGAGTGAGAGGGGTCAGCAGGGACCAGCTCGGGCAGGGCCTGTAGTCCATGTTAGGGAGTTGGAATAAAAACTCTGAGTGCCCTGGGAAGTGACAAAAGAGTTTCAAGCAGATGTTCTGCCCTGAGCGTTTGGTGGACAGAGGTGCCACTCCAGGGGACGGGGCAGCAGGAGCAGCAGATTTACCAGGAGGTGGTGAGTTCACTGCGGGAGGGACAGGCAGAGGTGCCTGGAGACTTGCATGTGGACATGCCCAGAAGGCAGTAGATAGGTCCGAAGGTGGTCAGAGAGGTATGGCCTGAGGGCCAGGGTTTGGGACTTATTCGTTTGGAGGACACAGCTGAAACCAAGCTTACAGATGTGATCCCCCAAAGAAAACATGTAGAAGAGAAGAGAAACCCACAAACAGATACGCCTGAAAGAGACTGCAGCTTACCTGGATGACGCAGGTTGGGATATCATTACCAGATCCTGAGCAGCAACAAGAGGAAACTGTGGATGGAAAGGAGGAGTCCAAGAGGACATTTTATGGCAATGGAATGTTAGTCCTATGCCCTCTCCATGTCAGGAGGTTAACGTTATTAATGAGCTTGACTAATGACATGATGCCGATCCAGTAATGAAATAAAAGAACTAACTTGATCTTCAAGGAAAATCTTGAATTGGTCAAAATAACCTTTCTCCTTGTAAACAAAAGAAAGTTCTCTGATTGTGCAACTGAGTCCAAGGCCAGCCAATGTTAAATAATTTCAGATGGGACTACCTCACCCCACTTTAGCCCGAAATTAAAATATCAAATGTGAGGTAGCAGAGTTGAGTAAGAAGAAAAATAAAATAGGCTTCAGGAGGCCCAGGAACTAATTATTTCTCTGTCACTGACAAGTGTGGAAACCTGAGATAAATCGTTTTCATTGTACCTCAGTTTTGTCATCTGTGAAATTAGAAAACTGGGCTTGATGACACCTTAAGTCTCCTCCAGTGTGAAGATCCTGCAGTTCTAGAAGAAGACAGGCTAGTAGGCTACTAACCCTCACTGAACCTCTGTAACGTCCAGACCCATCCGTACTTTGTCTTATTTCATACACGCAGCATCCCCATGAGGCAAGTATTGTTGTTTCCAGTTAAGAGACGGGGAAAATCGAGGGTCAAGAAAGGTCAGAGTTATAGTAGATAAACCTGGGCTTTAATAGGCTGTAATACTTACCATCCAGTTTTCAATTTATTGCCTCTCAGCTCCATGCTTACCCTCATTGCCCAGCTTTGGGATGCTGGAGCGGGACCCTGTGAAGGTTTCTCCTTTGCCAGCTGGTAGAATGTTAGCTTTGTCAGTAGACAGCACTGCAAGAGGAAGGGTCTTTTCTTCCTGGTTCCACATGCTTGCTTTCTTGCTCCTGCAGTGAATAGCAACCAGCACGTCACTATTGGGAACGCCCAATCCCAATGGTGCTCACACCTCAGCAAATTTCACTGGCACCCCAAAAGGCATCTCCCCAGGGGTCTTAGTCACACCCCAGAAGACAGATCCCTAGAGAGTTTTGTGACACCCCCCCCCAGGGGCTGGTTTGCCACTTGTGGCACCTCAGGAAACCTCTCCACCATTCAGTGGGCTACAGCCACACCCCCTCCAATGAGGTCTGAATCTCAGCCTTAGGGACGGGGGTCTTCTTCCAAATTTGTTCCTTCCTTGCATACTAAAAGAAAACTCCCTTGTTTTTCTCTACTCACAACACTTCTGACACCAAATGTTGGGGGAGGGTTTCCCACACCAACCAATTCTTCAACTCTTTGGACACCAAGTGGGTATCCTACAATTCAATTATGACACTAACTACCTAGACTTAGCACAGAGCCACACAGTCCCACAGTCCCACAAGACTACCTTGTGACTTCAGATGCCTCTGACCAACCAGCTATAAGTTGGTGATTCCCACAACCCCCTCCTCAGGTTCGATAATGTGCTATAATGGCTCACGGAACTCAGGCAAACACTTACTTGCATTTACTGGTTTATTATAAAGGATATAATAAAGGATACAGATGAACAGCCAGATGAAGAGGTACATAGGGTGAGATCAGGAAGGGTTCCAAGTGCAGGAGCTTCTGTCCCTGTGGAACTGGGGTGCACCACACTCTTAGCACGTGAATGTGTTCACCAACCTGGAAGTTCTCCAAACCCCATAGTTAAGGGATTTTTTATGGAGCTTCATCACATAGGCACGATCGATTATTAACTCAATCTCCAACCCCTCTCCCCTCCCTGGAAGACCAGAGGTGGGGCTGAAAGTTCCAAGTTTCTAATTATGCTTGATCTTTCTGGTGACCAGCCCCATGCAGGAGCCCATCAAGGGTCACATCATTAGAACAAAAGAGGCTCCAATCACTCAGAAAATTCCAAGGCATTTAGGAACTCGATGTAAGGCACTCCTATCTCTTCATCACCCAGGAAATTATAGGGCTTTAGGAGCTCTGTGTCAGGATTTGGGGTCAGAGAACAATATACAGTTATGCATTGCTTAACAACAGGGACAAATTCTGAGAAATGTGTCATTAGGTGATTTTGTCACTGTGTGAACAACATAGAGTGTACTTACACAAACCCAGATGATATAGCCTACTACACACCTAGGCTATCTGGCACTAATCTTATGGGACCATCGTCATACATACGGTCCAGCACAGTCTGAAACATCGTTATGCAGCGCATGACTGTATATATTTCTTATTACTTCACAAGTACCCTGCCTCAACCCTATGGGTAGAGCCTGCTCCTTAAATCTTCTATTCCTGCATTCTTTAGTGTTACCTTTATCCCTTAGTAGTTAAAATTCCTTGTAACCAGTTTACAATTCTTTATATTAAACTCTCTCTATTCAAATTACTGTATGGTTTCTATCTTCTGACAGGACCCTGACTGATATGCTTACAAAAAGTTACTTAACCTCTCTGAGCTTCAATTCCTTCTTCTGTAAAATGGAAATAACAATAATACCTCTCTTACCGAAATATCATTAAAAAAAATTAGAGCTGCTATAAGACACACAGCAGTAGAAGGGCACAACTTCATGGTTGAAGCTTTTTTTTTTTCATTAATTTATCCAAGGTCACACAACTAGTAAATGGTGGACCTGGGGTTGAATCTGGATCTAAATGATTCTAAAGATTACTTTTTTTCCACAGCTAAATGTTAAAACATCCATCTCTTAAGAAACATGAGCCCTTAGAAGGCAGTCAGTGTAGTGGGATTAAGAGCCTGGCTTGGGAGCCAAAAGGTCTGAATCTGGTGCCAACATTTATGAATTGTGTGTCTTGGGGTGAGTGGCTTAAGCTCTCTCTGTGCCTCAGCATCCTTGTCTGTACAAAGTGGGTGAGGGTAGCACCGACCTCACATGGCTGCTTAACGAGGCAAAGGCTCATTCTGCAGAGCGCTCAGCTTGGTGCCTTGTCCAGAGGGAGGAGTTCCACAGTTATTATTATTAGTCTTCTTTCCCTTGCACTCATCATGGTTCCTGGAATATAACAAGCACTCAGTAGATGTTGTTGGCTTTGGTGCTGTTGTTGCTGTATGTGTTCAACAAGTTGGTTGAATGAATAAATAAATGCAGGAGGGAGAGCCAACTGATAGAGGAATTTGCTTTAAAAATGTTGGGGGCCAGAAAACATGCCAAAGAACTCTTGAAAATGCCCTCCCCTTGCATACAGCCAGTGGGCTAACGGGCAGCAGCCCAGGCACCTGGAACTTCTCTCCCAGGAGGCGAGAGGCCACAAAGGCGGTGGTTGCCAGGCAGCCCAAATCAGGAACACACAAACAGAGCCACCTGACCTTCAGAGGAAGAGATCGGATTCTGCTTAAGGATGTGTGAAGCGCACCTCCAGCGAAGGAGGGCCGAAGCGGGGCAAGGGATCAGGAAGTTTTTAAGGAGCAGCTACCCACACCTGGAGCCAACCTGGACTGATAACAATAGTAACCACTGTTCCCCGAGCCCTTGCCGGTGTCACCAGGCCCTGCCTGGTAAAGGGTCTGCCAGGCCCTTTACACCGCACTCATTTTCCACACTCCTGAGAGATGGGTATTAAATCCACAGCTTCCACTCCAAACAGCTTTGGGCTATGACTGCCGCCAGATCTGTGACCTTGGACAAGCACTTTACTTCTCTGAGGCGTTTTATAAAACAGAGATAATAACAGTGCCCACCTCACAGAGGTGGAGCAGAGCAGCCCCCCTCCACAGAGCCTCCTGAATCCCAGCAAACGCTGGCGCAGGAAGTGGAAGCTCGACCAGGACAGAATGGCCTCCCAACAGCAACTCGGAGTTCAGATTTCTTGAGGAAAAAGGTTTAGGCCTAAACACACTCAAGAATTATCTCTGGATAGAATTGGCTCTTGACCAAACTGTGAAAGAAAAAAAAGCAGCTAATTTTTATAGAGCACTTACTTTGTGCCTGGCTAAGCATGTCACATGGAATGACTTATTTACTCATCATAATAAGCCCAGCCTACTTTATTAACGATATTCATATAATACCACATATGCGTGTAGTTCTTTTCAGTTAAAAGCAAACTTCCACATCCATAATTTTCTTTTATCCTCACAACAAGTTCAGAAGGTGAAAATTATTATTACCCCCAATTTACTGATGTGGAAATGAGCCCAGAGAGGTGAGGTGACTTTCTTCTGGTTGCAAGGAGAGTTCATGATGGAACCAGAGGACACAGGTCTCCATTCTTGGGGACCAGTGCTTTTTCAACTACAGGACTCTTCTCCCTGTTCGTGAGCCCCCACCCTCTTCCCGCAGCCTCCTGCACCCGCCCACCCCTGCTGCCCCTCTCGCGGGCAGCACCCTTCCTTTGCCTCTGCTCCCTGCCATAAACCCTCCCCACCTCCTCCTCACAGACTGGTCTCAGTGACAGACTTGGTTTAAGGGTAGACTCTACCACCACTTCCGCTCTCTGGTTCTCAGTAGCCTCGTCTATAAAACAAGGAGAGGGACGATACTAAGTCATTTCTGAGGGCCCCTCTAACAGTAACTGGTCTGAGTAGAAAACTGCCCATCAACTCATTTACACTAAGATGTGGCTCATTGATAAGGGGATGTGCTGTGTCATCTCATCAAAGAGAAGGTGCTTTAAACAGGGTATTGCTGAAGGAGATTTTATTTAGCCAAAGGGATGACTCTGTAATTAGAGAATGAAAGGTACCTAGGACTACCTAGCTATAGTGTTTTGAAGGATTTGGGGGAGGGGGATTCCTGAAACTTTTCAAGTCTGTCCTGCCTCTATATTCCCGTGTGACTTTGGGGCTCTTTCTTACACCCAGCAACCACATAAGCATGCTTCAAGCACTGCAGAAGTCATGTCTCATCTGTGCTTAAGATCCTCTAAAACTCCCTACAGGTTACTGCACAAAACCCCTCGCCTGCTCCGACCCCCTTTTCCAACTCCACTCACCACTATTCACCTTCTTGTTTTCTCTCAAGCCAAAGTGAACCCCCATTCTTGTTCAAACATGAGCTGGCTTCTCCCAACTCTTCATCTCTGCTACATACCGTCCTCCTCCAGAGTCCAATTCCCTTCCCTACCCTCTACTGTCAAACTCCAACCCACCTATAAAGACCCACTCACATCCCACCACTTTCGTGAACTTTCTTCCAATCCACACACCTAACTGGATGTTCCACCCCCTCCTCTAACCCCTCGGAGCGCTAACCTTGACTTTTGATCACTCTCTGATCACATCTAGCATATCTGGTCATCTTCACTAGTGGGTAAGACCCTTGAGGGCAGGGTCTGGCTTGTCCTTGAGTTTATACAGAAAATGTACCTTGTAGATCCTCAGCAAGTGCCAGGCAAATTGGATTAAATAAGTCTAAATGCCAGTGAGCATTTGGAAGAGGCAATATGAAGAGTCGTGCACCCCTGGAAGTGGTTTGGAGTGACATCTTCCAGCCTCTTTAGGCCCTTTAGAGGCCACGGAAATGTACCACCAGATCTCCTTCAGGAGGCCTAGTCAGAGGGAGCACAGGTGACCATCCCTGCTGCTGCCCCTCTGCATCCACCACCACACGTGCGCTGAGGCCACGCTTCCCTGGGCAGCTTCCAGCCAATGACTGGATGCAGCAGGTGCTAGTGCCCACCCACCCCTACCAGACTCAGCCAATGACTGGGTGCAGCAGGTGCTAGTGCCCGCCCACCCCTACCAGACTCAGCCAATGACTGGATGCATCAGGTGCTAGTACCTGCCCACCTCTACCAGACACAAGGCTCCTCTAATGGATCACTTGGCTCAAGAACCACTACGTCAGCCTGACCAAAACTTTCTTAGAAGTGAGCTGCGGTCTGAGACCTTCTTGCCCACCCCTCCTTCCTTCCCTTTCTGCTTTCCTAGGTAACAGACCTGCTTCATGTCTGCAGGCTCGCCCCGCCTACTATTGCTCTCTCCCCTTATCCTTCACTAGTGTTTTCCCAATAAATCTCTTGAACATCTAACCTTGTCTTGGCATCTGCTTCTCAGAGGATCTGAACTAACATTTCCTCTTAGCTGGAGATGTGTTCGCAGATGATCAGCAAATAAGACTCATGTTCCTCACTTCCCACTGCAAAGGAGCAATGTGGGAGGACCAGCATTTGTCTACTGGATCCTCAGCTACCCTGCTGCACTCTCTCAGACCTCTCTTGGCTCTCTCGACCTCCACCACACTGACCCGGGCCTGCTGGCCCCCCAGGCCACTCCCTCCCCCTCATCTGACTCTCTAGCCATCTCCCTCCCAGCTTCCAAACCAATTCCACTTCCTGGCAGTGAACTCATCTTCCTCCCTCAGCTCTTGCAACAGGCTGGGCCATGGCCCCTCAGACCTATCCCAGGGCCTCTCCCACAAGTGAACTGCTTGAGGGATAGCACCCCTCAACCCTCCATCCCCCAATTTGGGCAGGACCAGACACCCATAACACAACCTCCATTGAGCTTCCTTCCCTCAGGGCAGAGCCAGGGTGGCCCCAATGAGGCACAGCTGAGGGACCTTCACAGAAATCCCTACCCATCACAATGACAGGGACCAGGGTGGGAGAGTCCGCAGGTCTGAACAAATGCCAAATCCAGGAGTGGCAGAGGTGTATCCCGGCTGCAGTGGGGAATCAGGACTCAGAACCAGAGGGAGGGATCCAGAACGAGCAGGCTGGGATCAAACGGGAGACAATGTGTTCCTCAAAGATTGTTTCAGGCACAGCAAGGACTGCTCTAGGGTCTAGTGAGTGTCTCAGGGACGAGGCCAGCCTGACTTATAGGACAGCTGGATTGGAAAACCAGTCACTGTGCCCCTCCACCAAGTGTTTTGCTGCCCAATGTCCATCAGGTGAAGCCTGAGATGACCTTCCTGTGCCACATCCACCCCATTCGCTCTGCTGGGCCACCACTTCGATTCCCTGTTTGCCCTCTGTTCCTTGCCACAGCGTCTCTCTGACTCTCCCCAGACGCTGCGGAGGGCTGGACACTGACACCCCAGTGGGTAAGTGCTGCTCTGCTCCTCCCACTGATTTAACAGCCCCAGCCCCATTCCACCAGATGGTTGACAGTGGAGGCGGCACCACGTCTATGCACTGAACCATTGTCTCCCTGGCCACCTCAATCCTTCCCACTCACATGGCCACTCAAGCCTTTCCAGCCATGGCTTTCTCCCTTTTGCTGGTCTAAGCCCCTGAGACTCCTGTAGGGCTCCAGGTCAAGTCTACGTAGCCAAAGGTAAATTACTTTCCCTCTCTGGACCTCAGGCCCCTTCCTACACTGAGGAAGTAGGTCCTCTCTACATCATCCCTCAGGGCCTTCCTAACTTGACAATCCCATAGCCACTTGGTTCCATAATCCCATAACCAGTTGGTTCCCAGTATCTCCTGTGCAAACACTGCATCCATTTTCCCTTCCTTGTTCTCACAACGGGAAAGGGGCCACGAGGTCAGGCCACATCACCCATCTCCTGGCATCCATTGCTCCCCAATCTCTCTGTAAAGGGACTTCCTGTCCAGATACAAAGAGGACTTCCCCTTTCCCCCACGCTCTGTTCTATATCCCAGCAGCTGGGACAGTGACGTCCCTACCTGGATCCACAGAGGGGAGATGAAAGAAATCCTACACAGTGACCCTACTCAGACGCAGCACGCACTGATGGCAACACGTCTACCACACAGCTGCTCATTCACTCTCACACAGACGCACACTGACTCCCTCACACACACACTCACTGCCCCACACATCCAGTCACTTCCTGTCTTCTGACACGTACCAACTCTTACACAAGCCCTCCCAGTCCTCTCACTCCCAATCCTCTCCCACTCTCTCTCTCTCTCACACACACACACACACACACACACACACACACACACACCCCAGGGACCACTCCTGGCACAGGGAAGAAACGCTGACCCTGACTTCTCCTCTCCTGGCACTGCCCCAGTGAGCAGGCTGTCTGCTCACAGCCCAGCTGCACAAAGCCCTCGTGTGCCCCCACCCACACCCAACCAGCCCCCAAGAGCTCTCCCTCTCATGCTGAGGCCCAGAGTGAGCTACAGCCAAAATAATGAAGACAACAAGGTTTTCTAAGCACCGAATAATGTTCCCAGGTGACGGAGGAAATGAAGAATGACTGTCAGCTCTTGGGCTCCGGCAGAGCTGGCTGAGAGAGGCTCTGGGGGAGAAGGAGGGTACGGGGAAGGAGGCTGGGCAGGCAGAAGCAGCACCCTCTTCCTCAGGCACGGGGGGGAGGCTGGGAACAGTGATCGCTGAATCATTTCTGTAGCCTATCACAAAACGTGTTTATCCCCCGTACTAAGGGAGCATTTACTTAGCCTCTTTCCTCATCCTAAAATAGTAACTAATATTGATGAGTACTTGTTCTGAGCCAGGGACTGTGACAAGCACTGGAATAAGTGAATGAACATTCACTTAAACCTCACGACAGCCTTACAAGGTACATATTATTATGATCACTGTTTTTGCAGATGAAACTCTGAGGATTAAGGGAATTTAAAGTAACTTTCCCAAGGTCACCCAACACTCTCAGCCCCCATTTCCACACTGGTGCTGTGAGGGTAAAGGCATCTGTCTTGCAGAGTTGTAAAGATTCCCAAGGGTTTATCTAAAGCACTCAGCATATGACCCGGCCCATAGTAGGTCTTCAGTAAGTGTCTCGTCTCTGCCTTCCCGCAAAATTATGGTAGACTCTTCAAAGACCAAAATGAGCCCACAGGTAACAGCCAAGCCCAGGATACCAGATTTGGAAAAGGCCGCGAGTGAAGCTTTTTCAAATGTAGTTTTTAGAAAAAATAAAAAATAATGTTCTCCTTTCTACCACAGGTTTAGCCATATGGAACTCCTTTGGCTAGGCGGTGCAGACTGAACCCATGAGAAGTTCAAGCCAAGCTGAGATGGCTTGGTGGATGACAGAGCCAGAGCGGGCATTCGAATGAACAAGAACACCTCCTGTCGTCCCGCACTTGACCGTTTACTAAATCTTGCCCACTGTCATCTCATTTGATGCTCACAACCACTCTCAGAGGCAAGCAACGTGGTCAAGGATGTCTAGGATGATTCATCTGCAATCGACAGATGAAAGAACAAAGCCAGAGAGGGAGTGTGCCATGCCCATGGCGACGGCTGAGGCTCGAAGAGACCCAGGCCAGCTGACAGTGGCCCCAGGACCGTTTCCAGAGGGATGGAGGGAAAGGGAGGAGCCCGGGACTTCCAGTTAATAATAGCGGTGCTGGGGCCGGCCCGGTGGCGCAAGCAGTTAAGTGCGCGCGATCCACTGCGGTGGCCCAGGGTTCGCCGGTTCGGATCCCGGGCGCGCACCAACGCACCGCTTGTTAAGCCATGCTGTGGCAGCCTCCCATATAAAGTAGAGGAAGATGGGCACGGATGTTAGCCCAGGGCCAGTCTTCCTCAACAAAAAAGAGGAGGATTGTCATCGGATGTTAGCTCAGGGCTGGTCTTCCTCATAAAATAAAAATAAATCGTGGTGCTAATGCTCATTTGCCAGCAGGGCTGGGACAAGGGGGAAATGAGAGACACCTGGAATGCAAAATTCAAAGAGGCAAGCAAGTGCAAGGTGGGGCCTCCCTAAATTTTACACCTTAGGCACCTCACCCTAGTCCCTGCCCTGTTTACCAGGCTCTGTTCTAAACACTTATACATACTAACTCATTTAATCCTCACAACACACCGTATCACCACCATTTGTAGACACGGAAAACAGAGGCGCTCCTTTACAGACACGGAGAAGAGGCGGGAAGTAGCTGCTCAGGGTCTCATAGGAAGAGTCCTCACTCGCGCACTTGACTATACTGCCCGCTCTTCCTCACCGCCTCTGACCGTGGCCGTGGTCTCTAGGGCTCACTGACTTGGCCCCTCCAGGAAAGATCAATGAGTGAGGCTAGGAGAGAGAGGGACTGCCATTCAACGTGCCCCTAAAATACCTACAGTTGATCCTCATCATTTGCAGTAGTTATGTTCCACAAGTCACTGTGCACACTGAATTAGTGAATACTGAACACTTGTTTCCAGGGGAAACACAGGCTGAGGTTCCTGTGAGCCTCGGGTCACAGTATTTTTATCAACCAATCAATATATAACCTTGTTTTATATATATTTCTGTTTAAAGATGTCTTGTTTAATATATATTGTTGATTATTAAATTGAACTCACTGCCAACAGCACCATAACTCACGCCTGAATGAAGCAGATCTAACACATGTATTTTCTCTATAGAGACATCACAGCCTTCTTGTGCTTAGGACACTAGACAGCACTTCAGCATTACATGTGGGGGCCATTTTAAACAGCAAAATCATGAAAAAAAGCACAAAAATGTGGCACCAAATAGATCATAAAAAGGACACTTGTTTACAGCATGAGCTGAGACAAGAGGGCAGAAGATCTCCTTGTCTAACCTCAACTGAGAACGCGTGCGTTGGGCGACTCAAATTTTCCACCACTCAGCACATGTCCACAAATAACCTTGAAAGCACCACGAGTATTGATTTGGGGGTTACAATAAATTTTAGCAAGTAGGCAATTTGCAAATATGGAATCTAAGAACAATGAGGATGGACTGTGTATATATGTATACACACACACATGGACAATTATTACCCTCACTTTATAGAGAAGGACACGGAGGCTCTGAGAGGTCCAGTGACCTGCTCACAGCCATGCAGCACTTAAGTGGCAAGATATGAACCCAGGTTCATATCTCCCAGATTGCCCTCCTTCAAAGAGGAGCGTGTTTGGATCTTTCCCATCATTGCGGTCTCTCCTTTCATGAACCCCAAAGAACTCGGTGTGTTACACAGGGTTTGGGAAAATCAGGAGACCCAGGTTTGAGAGCCAGCTCCAGCCCTCTGCTTTCCCTCCTGCAAAGTGGCGGTGACAGCTCCTGTGCACAGGAGGGTTGTCAAGATGAGCTAATGAACCTGCCAGTGCTCAAAATGCAAGTTATTATTGTCGTTTCCCCCTGAAAACAGGCTTTTCCCATGTAGGCTAATACTCCCATTCCAGAGCTATCCCACCTGGAGCTGAGAGCCCTTCACTGGGAGGTCTGGGGTTGCAAGAGGAACAATGAGCACGCCCCACTTGGGGAGAGGATGCGAGCTCTCCCCAGTGGACATTGATCCCTCATGGCCCCGAGCCTTCCTCCCAAGCCAAAACACGGCCCAAGATTTATTTTTAGAAACACAAATAATTTTCTTTCCCTTTTCTTTCCAGGGTCTAACAGTGCAAAGATGGCTCCTAAAGGAGCCTCCTCGGCAAGCTGAGCGAGTGGCATTTTGGAAAGGTCCCACATCTTGAAGTTAGACAGCACTGCATCCAAGTGCCACTGCCGCCAATGAGTGCACGCCCCTACTCACCTGTCTGACTCTCACATATCACAACATGCAATGAATAGCAGTGCTTGCCTCGTAGGATTGATGTAAGAGTCAAAAGAGTTCAAGTCCTCAGCACTTTGCTACTCCAAGCGTGTCCCAGAACCAGAAGCAGAAGCATCAGCTTTTAGAAATGCAGCAACTCAGTGGGGCCGGCCCGGTGGCGCAAGTGGTTAAGTGTGCGCGCTCCACTGCGGTGGCCCGGGGTTCGCTGGTTCGGATCCTGGGCGCGCACCGAGGTACCGCTTGGCAAGCCATGCTGTGGCGGCGTCCCATATAAAGTAGAGGAAGATGGGCAGATGTTAGTTCAGGGCCAGTCTTCCTCAGCAAAAAGAGGATTGGCAGATGTTAGCTCAGGGCCAATCTTCCTCACAAAAAAAAAAAAAAGAAAGAAAGAAATGCAGCAACTCAGGCTCACCCCAGACCTACCGAACCAGGATCTGTCTTTTAACAAGATCCCCAGGTGTGCATTAGCTTGCCCGAATCACTGCCCTAGCACCCTCCCAGCACACAGTAGGTGCTCAATAAATAGTAGCTATTGTTGTTATCAGTATATGGGTCCCCTCCTCAGCAGTTCACAAATCACTAATACAAGCACACAGATACCTAATACAAGGCTGGGGCATTTTGGAAACATAAGCAGAACATTCTGGGAATAGAGAGGAGAGTGATTGCCACAGTTTGGGGGACTCAGACAAGCATTAGATCTGGACTTCCTTTGGTTTTTTGCATTTAATAATGCCCCTCCTTTCTTGAATAAATGCTTCCCTTTATTCTATGCTGATTGTATTCCAGGCTCTGTCCTGGGCCCTGGGGAGAGAAAGCTACATGGGGACGTGGTCCTTCACTCAAGTTTTTCACAGTCTAATAAGAGACACATAAACCAATAATCATGAAATGTGTCATGGTACTGAGAGAGAAGCCGACAGGCCACAGAGCGGGCATCAAGGAAGGATGGGTGGGGAGTCCAGAGGAAAGAAGAGATTAACACAGTCCTTCCCAAAGCAGAGAAAATGCTTTGAATATTTTGCTATTTCCTATCACGCCCTCTCTCTCTTTCTCTTTCAGTGTTTTCACATAGTTGGGTCATATTACATATAAATCTGTACGTGGCCTTCTCAGTTAATATCATTACCTAAGAGTGATCCAGTGTGTGACTGGGATGGTAAACAAATAGGACTTAGATATGCCTTTATTTTTGTCTCCTGTAGCCCTTAAAATTTCTTCAACGGGGGAAATTCCTCCCATCCTCTGGCAGGAAAATTATGGCAATTCTCATGAGTCTTCTGCTCACAGTTATATGCCTTATTTTTAATGCCCTGCAGTCTTTTTAAATCACAGATTTACTCTCAATTCAGTCATTGAAAGTCCCACGGAATAATCAAAGTTCCAAACTCAATTCAAAGGACCGGTTTCTGCCCCTCCGCACAGCAAGGGGCAGGCCATGAGCAGGAAAGCTGCTGGAGCCGGTGGGGGAGGCCAAGGAAAGACACCGTCCTTCCTGCCCTTCTCCGCTTTGTGCCTCCACATGCCCTCCCCCTTCTCGCTAGCTGCCTCCTGGCCTCACCAGGGGGGAAGAGAGGAAAAGAAGACACGATATGAGAGGCAGGGACGTTCTGACACCGCCGTTAAGATAGCATTATCACACTCACAGCTCAGCAGTGTTTAAAGCTCATTCTTTAAACACAGTTTCACGGCGTCTCAGACACCCCACATCTGCAGTTCCCTAGACAATAAGAATGCATTCTCCTCCAGCTTGTCACCTGCTGCTTCTGCAGCCCCTAGGAATCCCGAATTTCACTCTTGCCTCTTTCTGTTGAGTCTGTTCCCCCTCTAGGCAGCCACCCAGCAGCTCCCTCTCACCCCAGCCCACACTTAGTCCACGGGGAATACTTTTACATCCTTTACTCCAGCAAACCCCAGGGATGTAGCGTAAAGTCAGTAGATACCAGAAACCCAAGTAAATTGTAAGACACGACGCCCTAGAGGTCTTCATATTCATAATTTTAATAACTATGTGTATCTCCCAGTATTTATTCTCCTTTTCTTCCATAGTTAGAGTACCCAAATTTTTAGCTGGGCACATTGTTGTAATTAAATTTTTACCATTGAGATATAAACAAAGCGTTGTCTGAGAAAGTCTAAGATGTCTCCTTAAAGTGAGCGAGTACACACATCTTCACTCCTTCTTCCATTCTGTTCCTTGAAATACGGATGTGATGGCTGGTGCTCCAGCATTTATCTCGAATAATGAAGACAGGGGCCTCCCTTTCAGGATGACAGAGCAGAAAGCTGGAAAGGGGTTGTGACTATTGAGCCATCAAACCAATTTTGGACTACCTTCCCCCAGACTTCATTTATTGAGAGAAATCAGTTTCAATCTGGCTTAAATCACTATTTTAGGTATTTATTAAATCACTATTTTAGGTATTTCTTAAATCACTATTTTAGGTCTTTCCTAACTGAACCTAGTCCTAACAGTCCTAACAGCTAAACCACAGTTTACTTGATCATGATTCTAATGTTGTTTTTCTAGGTTTGTTTCCAATTCTCACTATTAGGAATAACACTGTAATGAACTTTTGCCCATATTCCTGGTTATTTTCTAAGGTAGAAAATAAAGCTCTTGATATGGATGTAGATATAGGCACATCTTCCTTTCCTATGTTGTACTCATTTATCTCAGAAGCAGCAGCGAGTAGGTCACACCCTTACATAGTTCACCTGCAGGTGACCTTTAGAACACAGTCCCCTGCATTTGTCAGTGCCTGTTACCATAATGCTGCATAACAAACACCCCAAAACAACAGCTTTCGCCAGCAAGCGTTTACTCTCCAATTACAAATCTGCAGACCAACTCTTGTTCAGCTGATCCAGGCTTGACTGGGCTGCGAAGCTCTGCTTCAGCCAGCAGGACAGCTGAGTTTGGAGAGACTGTGGCTGGGTCAGGTCTGCTCCACGTGTGTTTATTCTGGAGCCCAGGCTGAAAGGGCACCAGCTACCCAGGAGCGCACCCCTCATCAGGGGAGATAAATAATCCAGGGCACGAGTGATACAATTTGGGGAAGTCGCAACAGGAAATGCCACCTTGCAAAGATAGGAGGCAAGTGGCCAAGTCTCCTCTAGACATTTTCAAAGAATAGTGTGTGTGAAAGAGCTGATTAAGCAAGATTCGGATTCAAGGAGCAACATTCATTGAGCACTTACTCTGGCTAAGCCTATGCAGGATGTTTTGAGAAAAATATCAATTCTCGCAACAAAAAATCTATCCATACACGTTAAGGTTATAGAGGCTCAGTGCTAAAATAGAGCAGAGACAAGAAGGAATGCTTTGGAATTCTCCACCCTCTCCAGTCAGTGCTGAGGATCTGACAGTCGTCACACGACAGGAAGGTTCGAGTGTCCAAATCTGGGCAGGCAAAGGTCAAGGTAGATGGTTCTCACATCAGACTTCCTGGATTCAAGTCCTGGGTCTACCATTCCTAACTGTGCAACTTTGGCAAGGTATTCAACCTATCTGTGGCTCAGTTTCCCTATCTGTAAAGTGGGGCAATGAGAGTATATATTTCATAGGGTTATTGTGAAGTTTTAGTGAAACACCACCTAAATTTCTTAAAACAGCACCAGGGACAGAGAAAGTGCTTGTTAAATGTTAGAGTCATACCAGAGCACAACATTTACCTCCCATCAACACTCAGGCTGACCCAGAGTGTGTGGCTCCTTTGTTTAGTCTGTAACTTTTTTCCTCCTAACTAGCTGATTTTTTGGTGTTTTTTCCAATGTTTACTAATTTCAAAGAGGAAAGTATGGGATAGTTGTTTTAGTTTACATTTAGGCAGATAATTAATGAGGTTAACTTTTTTGTCATATAGTTATCAGTCAGAATATTTTTAGAAGCCTCTCAATAATGGCTAATCTTTGTCCTCTGAGAGTGGATTTGATTTTTGGAAATAGCCAAAAGCCATTCAAAAGGATGACCTGATTACTTCCACGTCTAATCAGGTTTGAACCATCATATAACGTAGGAATTTAAACAGTCCCTTCAAAGAACGTTTACTCTCTAGGGGGAAATAAAGGCTTAGTCTCTTAGACATATCTGTCTTCTGGTGCCTTCCTGGCTTCTCTCCAAGATGACATCTGGGTGTAAGGGGGGCAAGGTGGGGCTTAAATGATATCATGGAAGGTGAAGAGTCATTCCTCTGGCTGCTCTGGCTCTTCTCGCCCGGGTTGGGTGGGGGTCCCTGATCCACTTGCTGAGATTCACAGCTGAGGCTTGTGTCTGTACTAGAGTAACTTGTATCCAGGCTTTCCTCAGCTGGTCAGAGCCCAGGGGCCTGCCTGGCTGGCTCTGCCTCCCACCAGCTCTCCCTGGCTCCTCTGTTGGCTCTAGACTCCCTCCCATTTGCTTTGCCTCCAGTTTGGCCTGGCCCAGGTGACCCACTGTGCAGCCCTTGCTCCAGAACACCTTGACCCTGCCCAACCATGGCGACTCCCATTGGCAATGTTCCCCAGCCAAGTTCTTACCATGTTCTGGGTCCCTCTGTGCCTCGCTGGAAATAAGGACGGCTCAAGAAGCTAAAATTTGAGGCCTCCCTCTGCCTAGCCACACCACACTGCCACATGGATGTGGTCACACCCCAGGTGACAATCTATTCAACAGAGTCTCGAGTGGTGAGAAGGACAGGAGCCCCCTCTACCTTTGATGATAGCCCTACTTATCTAGTGTGCCTCCCTACTTTTTGGGCCAAAGCTGGGAGAACACACAATCTAAATTGATCTCTCACCACCTCATTCCTACTTTCTCTATCTCTTTTCACTGTCTCAGGGAACCCCAAAAGTCAGATATCTCCCCCATACATCATGCCCTCCATCTTTCACTCCAGCATCTTGGAGATGCCATGATGGAGCACAGGGGTATTTTTTGTACGCCCTGGGGGAATTCCATAAGCTGGGTCAATCGGGCTGCATTGAAGAAAAGCCAAAGGAGAGGATTAAAGGAATTTAGGAATCCTCTTTCAAGATAACACCTGGCTTGCAGGTTATTTTCTTCCTGAATAATTCTATTTTACATGTCAGAGAAGGAATATTAACTTGTTCTTTCTTTTTGCATTCTTTCTATTATAAATCATGATCTTTCCCCAGAATGATGGGTACCTCAAGCCAGATAAAGCAAAGGTCAAGAAAGGAAGAAAGCAAACTAGAAAAGCACATTAAAAGTTCTCGAAACATTACCTCCATTAAGCCATTATGATTAGCTATAATTACAATTATCCTTTCCTTTCTTCCTCTAATTTGGCTTAGAGCTTTTCAACTCTCTATTATGCATAGGAATTAGTGTGAATGTATGGGCCTTGTTGGAATTCTGATTCAAACAAACCAACTGTAAAAAGATAGTTCTTAGAAAATAGAAGAAATCTGGTATTAGATGATATCAATAAATTATTGTTAATTTTGGGGGGTATGATAACGACATTAAGGTTAGGTTAAAAATCTCCCCTATTTTTTAGTGTAGACTTAAATATTTATGGCGTGATGACACCATGACTATGATTTGCTTTAAAATATTGCAGCAAAACAAAAAGTGGGGAGGTTAGTTGATAGATGGACCAGATATGGCAAAATGTTGATGGTTGTTGAAGCTGAGTGATGGCTACAAAGAGATTTTTTCACACACAATGTATCTCTCTGTGTGATAGATATTTTCGAAATAAAAAGGTTTTCAGGTGAATTGGTGCGGTGAATTATAAGACACAAATCACGTTGCTGTATTTAAAGGTCAGTTCAAGGGTGATATTGATCACATGAAATTTTCACTTTACAGGCTCAGATCAACCCAGCCCTATGGCAACGCCATCACATCATCCCATTGTCAGCACTGGGTTTTATCAGTTTCCCAACGTTGACTAATTTCAAAAAAGAAAATAGGGTTGAGTTGTTTTAATTTACTTTTGGGAGGTTTTAATAAGGTTAAATTCTCTTTAGATATTCATTACTCAGCTCTGTCAAAATGGCTAATCTTTGTCCTCCAAGAGTAGATTTGATTTTTAGAAATCACCAAAAGCCATTCATGGCTACCTGGAGAATAAGCAGGTGACCAACAGGGAGAATAGTTAGACCTTATTTTTAACCCCCAAATCTTAGAAAGATCTAGGTCTGGTTTACTCCTAGGCCTTACAAACAGCCTCTGAAGCCCCTGTTCAACAAGAAGACGCAAGGATCTCCCATTAATGATGTCAGTTCACTAAAATAAGTGAACCACCTCTCAAATTTGGCGGTTGTAATACTCCTTCGGATGATACTAACAAAGTTGACGATTATCAGCTATAATGTAATGGGCACCAACTATGTGCCAGGCTCTATATAGACACAATGCCTCTCAAAATTTTCCAGAAAAGTGCCCCTTAATACACAGAATGAATATGAGAACCCAGCCATTGGAAAAATACAGCCCAAGGCTGACTGCAGCAAATGAGAAAAATCACTGAATTCTCCTGTTTTACCTTTTAAGTGAATGTGATTTTTACATTCTGTTCCACATCATAGTGCTAGCTAACATCTATTGAGCCCTTAAAAGAGATGCTGTTTTAAGCTTTTTACACATATTAATTCCTCAAGCCTTATGGTGTTCCTACGAAGCTGGCACTATTATTCCTCCATTCTGCAGGTGAGAAAACTGAGGCACAAAGAGGGTAAGTAACTTACCTGAGGCTGCACAGCCAGCAAGCGTCAGAGCCAGAATTTGGACCAGACAGTGTGGCTCCAGAGACCGTGTGCTTAACCCCTACAATATATTTCCTCCATAGTGGGTTCATGCTCGCTTTAAATTAAAAAATCAATTGTATCTTCTAATTTGCTGTGCATCCATAGTTAGAACATCACAGCCACCCTGCACCTTCTTAAGGCCCCGACATGCGTGACTATGTAATCAGAGTTATGACCCAGTCAGAGAAGCACAAGCATCAACTAGTGTCTCCAGCCCTCACAAGGACAGAGCAAAGTAAGTATTGTTATCCTGTTTCAGAGCTTTACAAAAATCAGGGAGGACTCCTTCTCCGGGACAGGCCTTACTTCGATTCTCTACAAAAATTAACGAAACGAAAAATGAATGAGGGGTCAAGCAAAGGTTTATTTCACTATCCCTCTGGTCTTCACCAATGACAAACCAACAATGTTGCTGCTTCTCAGATCTGACTCAAATGTCATGCACACATACATGTACACACATACACACACATACACATACACGGACACACACACATACACACACGTGCACACGCACGTGGAAGCACACACACACTAAGGCTAAGTCGGTTGGACCTCAGAGCAAGCCCCAGCCACATTCCCTGGAGACCAGCACAACTTCTGCAGGTGACAATTAATAAGTGGACACTGGATACATGAATGAGCCATGAGACCTAATGAGTCAGTTCTGCCCTAGATTTTCTCTTGAGTCTCTAATCACAGCTTTCAGCACTGAGAGTCCATTTTAGACCTTCTGAAGTCGAATCAGGAAATTCACAGAGAGCATTTTCCCAGTGAGCATTGAAGAGGCAGCATGAAGCAGCGAGTGCACCCCTCTGAGTCAGTCAGACCTGACTGGACTCCCAGCTCCTCCAGCCTTCAATTCCGTCGCTGAGGGCAATTGTATAGCTTCCATCCCCAAGCATCCCTCTCCTCATCTATACAACCGTCAAAGGAACAGACACCACACAATGGCGTTACAGGACTAAACGAGATAACACATGTGAAGGTCCCAGCATTGCGCTTGGTAAACCATAAGACCTCAATAAATATTAGCTAAATAGAATTAATTTGGAGTGCATAATAGTATGTATATTGTACACACACACATACATTCATACACACTTGTATATATATTTTTATATACTGTTTGAACGTTTAAAATATGCTTGTATTCCTTTCTCAATTAGAAATATGTTTTTTGAGGAAGATTGGCCCTGAGCTAACATCTGTTGCCAATCTTACTCTTTTTTTTGTTTTTCTTTTTTCTCCCCAAAGCCCCCAGTACATAGTTGTATAGCACAGTTGTAGGTCCTTACAGTTTTTCTGTGTGGGATGCCGCCTCAGCTTGGCTTGATGAGCAGTGAGCAGGTCCACACCCGGGATCCGAACCGGCAAACCCTGGGCTGCCAAAGCGGAGCGTGCACACTTAACCACTGCAGCACCAGGCCGGCCCCCTCAATTAGAAATATTTTTAATGTTTATTGTTGTTATTTGTTTACTAGGAGGCTTTTGGAAGCCCAGATTTTGTTCTCTGTGGCCTGGTTTCTTGAGCCTCTTTTGCCTCTGTCTTCTCACAAGCAGATCCATTGAAGGGCCAACTGTAGGATGAGCAGACCCACCTTGAAGGTATGACCACTGGCACATAAGGTAATAGACACGTAATAAAAGCTGACACTTATGCTACGCCTACTTAGCACAGCTCTAAGTGCCCAGCCAGGCTGAGTACTTTGCCTCGGGTTACAGAGTTGGGAAGTGATAAAGCTGTGATTTGAACCCTGGTAGTCTGGCTCCTGTCCCTGCACTTGATCGCTAGGCCATAGTGCTTCCAGCCACGCTCTGATGCTTCTCACCAAGTGTTAGCCTCAACTCCACAGTCTGACAGCCCCAGTAACCCAGCCTAGTCTCTGCTTTTAGACCGACACCTTTCCCGAGTCTGAGCCCATCAGCCGGAGCCAGGGCTCTTGCTCACCCTCCCAGGGGCCTGGAGGCAGTCCCCATGGCCCTGCTCCCTCCTGCTCCCCCCAAGCCTGGCCTGCTGCAAGTCCAGCCAGAGCTCCCCCTGGCAGCTCAGCCCACTGCCAGCTGCTGGTCTGCCCCAAGCCCACTGCAGCTGATTGGGATGCCTCCCTCACCCCAATAATTTCTAGAATCAAGACTGATACTATTATATCCCCCGGACCCTCAGCAGGCTGTAGGGACAGAGGGGTCACATTAACAATGCAGATGTTACTGGCTCAGAGCTCTCAACTGCCAGTGAAGGAATTTGCCCTTCCTGAACGTCTCCCCTGGGTTTTCCGAAACGTCTCACAACACTGGGCTCTGTGCTACCCTCAGTGACATCTGTGGCCTGCAGGCTTCTAGGGCAGGGCTCCTCCCTGCTGCCATTCCTGCCATCGAGAATGGGTTTCCTCTGCAGGGCTCCCGAGCTGCATGCCTTCACTCTTCACTCCGCACTGCAGCCTCGAGGCGTTCCGCTGGGGAGGGGCCTCCTCCCCCAAGCCTCCATCTCCCTTTACCTGCTGCGCTCCACAGCAGCCCTGCTTGGGACCCAAATCTCACAAGGGCTTTGTAAAAACCACATCTTTAGCCTCGGCCTTGGACCCCTCTATTCAGAAGACCAGGACCTAAACCTTGGATTGGACTAGAAAATAGAAATATCAGTACAGTTTGATCATCTTCTCCCTCCCACACCATTTTTTCGCCCTCCCATCATCTCCAACTCCAGAGATCTGTGCACATGACTTCCTCCTCAGCAGCTCCCCTTCCCCACAAGCACACCCTGGGGGACAGTGGCCAGAGGCTCTTCTGGCCCCGGTGCTCTAAGGCTCCCTGGGCTCCGTGAGATCCATCCATGACAATAGGTGTCTGATAAATAGCAGTCATTGTTAAGTGCTGGACACAGGGCTGGATAATTTACAGACAACCTGTCATTTAACCCCCATCTGCAAATTAGGTAACACTCTCCAATTACATATAAAATAACAGGCAAAGAGATTGGGTGATGGGGGGGCAGGGAGGTGGCGTCAGGGGCAAGAAACTCAGGCCAGGGCGGGAGCGTGGGTTTCCAGCTATGTGAAGTTTCAGTCCTGATTGTCGTGGGGAATTGTCCTTTTACTCTAGGAAGTGTGGAGGGGGAGGGGGCACACTTCTTGAACTGGTTTCTTAAGAAATTCAAAAATAGCCCCTCTCCCTAGGGACTGAGGAAGTCTTTGGATTTCAAGACTCCAAGGGGTCCCAGAGGAGCCATTGGTCCGTTTACGGGATGCTGAGTGAGTTTTGATGTGCAAGGTTTATTTCAGTCAAGGAGAGGAAAAGGGAGAGAGAAGTGTGGAGTGTCATATAAAACCCAATAGGGTTGGATTTCTTTGCGGGGAAGAATATTTTGGACCCTTGCCACCCCCTACAGTACCAGGCAGGCATCCCCTATGGAAGCTTTTGCCCATGAGAGAACGTGAAAGCAGAAACCACTGCTCTCCAACTCAGGCCTGCAGGCTGGAGCGAGCAGCCTGGGGTCAGCAAAGTCAGGCTCACAGGAAGGCTCAGTTTGAATTAGCCCACTCATCAAACATCGATCACGCATGTGCTGGGCATGTTGCTGGCATCGTTAATCGTATGGCCATAATCGTATAATTATACAGGGCATGGTTATCACTATTTTAAAAATGAGAAAACTAAGCTTTAGAAAAGTGAAGTACCAAGATCCCATAGCTTGGAAATGTCAACGCTGGGGTCCAAACCAGTTTTCCGTGGCTCTAAACCCAGTATCTCCCCATCATCCAGGGCCCTGCCCTCAGAGAGCTCACATTCTAGTGAGGACTCAGACCCATAAATGGACAAGTGTCCTACCACGTGATAAGGGGGCCAGGAAAGCAAAGCAGTTCAGAGAACAGACTTTGAACTTGGACAAACCTAGAGGCACCACCCAGCCCTGTGGCCTACCAGCTGAGTGGTTTGGTATTTAAGCTCTCCACATCTGAGTTTTCTCATCTGTAACATGGAGATATCAAGTCCTCCTTCACAGGGGAGGGTGACGATTAAACAAAATCTGAAAGTCACTTAGCCCTGTGCCTGGCATATAGGAGCAGCTCAGTAAACGGGAGATGCTGTGTCTCCACTGAAATAGGGCATGTGTAGAGGGATCATATAAGAGAGACACGCTGACCCCAAAGCCAGACCTGGCAGTCGTCAATCTTGTGCAGCTGGAGACCTAGCAGGATGGAGGCCCCTAGTCTGGGGGTTGGTGGAGGTATATAAAGACCTGAGACAAAAGATAACCATTGCTCTGTCTATCTCCCACCTTCTGGCTGGGAAGAGGAGACTCCAGGAGCCTAAGCCTCACCAGGGCCTGAGTGGGAGGAATGGAGTGAGTCTTCCCATCCAGGAGACTCTCACGCCCAGGGACATGGGGTTGTGTCCTCCTTCACTCCTTTCCTAGCCATGTGGCCTTAGGAAGGAACTTAGCCTGAGACTCAGTTTCCTCATCTTTAAATTGTGAAGGGTAACACCTATCTCATGATTAAAGAAAGAACACACAAACCACCCAGGGCAGGGCCTGGCACACAGAAGGGCTGCAGAGATGGCAGGTGTATTGAATGCCCCCTTCACACCCTTGTGGCAAGCTCTGACCTCCAGCCCCAAAGCCCTTCCAGCCCCAGACGAGGGAGGAAGTCCTCCAGCAGCCTCCACCCCTCTGTGTGCACAGGCACACACAAACACACATGCAGAAGGAAGGATCCAGTCTGAAACAATCTCCGCAGATTTCTAAGTTCTGCAAGCCAGTGGGAAAACCACGGCTCTAAAAGGAATGTTTGCCTAAGACCAGACCAGCTCAGCTCTACCTTCTGCATTGCTGCATAGAATCTTCACATTGTCCCCTCTTCCCCCATCCAATCCCCACCCCAGCCCCTAAAAGAAAACTCTTCCTCGTGGCCCTGGACACTGTCCAGACTGGATAACCATGAGAAATGTTTCCACATTGGCCAGTTAAAGCACTTCCTATGCAAGGTTCCGTCTAATCTGTGGGGGAGGCTGGGTTCCACAGCCCTCATGTGCTGGTGAGAGCCTGGGGGGGAAGGAGTCAGGAAGAGGGCTCAAGGTGTCAGACAAAAGGGGGTGACAGGGGGCAACTTAATCAGCAGACGGAGTAAAAGCCTTCCCACGCTCACCCAGCATCAAGAGATTGGTGACTTCCTCTCCCTTCCTGTGGTCATATGGCCCATGAGAGTGGGTCTCGCAAGTTTCCATCCCTCTTCTTGCCTTTGAGCCGGGTATTACGTTCCCCGTCTTACAGATAGAGGCACTAAGTTCAGAGAAGGGAAACCACTTGCCTCTGACCATATAAACAGTGAGAAACACAGTCAGACTCAAATCACCTGATTCCTAATCCGGGGCTCTTGTACCAAGATTTTTCCCTTATAATGTTACAACAAAATAATAATGATAATAATAATAATATCACAGGGATGGCACAAATTAAGAACTCAATAAAAATTAGCTAAGGGCTGTTAACTATCGTATTTACTCCTAGCAACAACCCAAGGAGGAAAGAATTATTATCTCCATTTGTGGATGAGGAAACTGAGGCTCAGAGTGTCAGGGATCAGCAAATTGGCCCATGACTTGTTTTTGTAAATAAAGTTTTATTGGAACACAGCCACACTCATTCGTCTATGTGTTATCTATGGCTGTTTTCATGCTACAACAGCAGAGGTGAGTGGTTGCAACAGGGAACATACGACCCAAAATATCTCAAATATTTACTATCTGGCTCTTTAAAGAAAAAAATGTGCCAACCTCTAGTCTAAGTGATTTGGAAAAGTCCTCAGAGTTGTAAGAGGCAGAACCAGGACTCCAAAGCCTTCAGTTTTAATTACATCGCCTCCCCACACCCCATCATTTGGTAACTCTCTATTCATTACCATTATGGGCTGAATTGTGTCCCCCCAAAATTCATATGCTGAAGTCTAACCCCTGTACCTCAGAATGTGACCGCAGAGGAGGAACTTCAAGATGGCGGCATAGGCAGGCTCTGAACTCACCTCCTCCAGCAGACACACCCAATTTACAACTACTCGTGAAAAAATTACCTCTGAGAGAGAACTGAAAACAGGATAAGAGGAACCCCTGCAACAAAGGACAATCCTAATTAAGGTGGAAGAGGCAGAAACTCCTTTCTGGAGAGGAAAAACGCCACCTTCACCAGCCGCCAGCTTCACAGCCACCCGGGAGCAGCCCAAAGGTCCGCAGCCCTCCCTGGAGGAGCAGGGCCTTGAGCCGGGGAGCGCTCCCGCTGTGGGCGTTTTGTGGACCCAGCACAATCGAGACAAGTGGCATAATATCTGACTTTGCCTGCTACTAAAACATTGGGGAGTACCCCCAGAAAAGCTGGTTCACAAAGAAATTAAAACCGGCTCTTAAAGGGCCCACACGCAAACTCACCCGCTTCAGATAGCAACCTAAAATCACCAGAAAGAAAGGTGCACAGTGCTTTGGTGAAAAGAGACTCACCTGATAGGATCTGAGTGCATCGCAGTGAGAGGTGAAACCTCTCCAGGGACTGGGACATTGGCGGCAGCCATTGTTGTGGCCTGGTGTGGGCTTGCTGACACAGACTCCTTGGAGTTCTCCCTGAGGCCTGCTAGCCCAGGGTCTGCCCCACCCACTAGAGCACTGATGTAATCCAGCTCAGCCAGGGCAGGCAGCCCACCCTAGAGACTGGCCCCACCCAACAACAAGCCCTCGGGCAACTTGTGGGCCTGCATAGATTCTTGACTGGATTCTCTGCAGCCTGGCAACTGAGCCCACTTCGGTGGGGCAGGGAGTGCCCAAGGAGCCGGTGGAGAGTGTGGGGCAGTGGTGGGGTATGCGGGGCTCCCGCCGTGGGGAGACTGAGTCCACTTCAGGAGGTCAGGGCGCGCACAGAGGGCAGGACTGTGTTGACTGTGTGTGTGGACCTGTGTGCAGCGGAGCTTGTCAGCTGCAGAGGACTTGTGCTTCTCAAAGACCCACATAGGAGGTTTGCCCCACCTTCCAAAGCCTGAAACAATTGGGTGCTCCCACGCCTGAGGCCAGTCCCACACAGCTGCAGTCCTCAGAGAGCTGACAAGAGACCTAAAGGCTGGACGCTTATAGCATTTGTAAGCCCCTCGGCCTAACAACCTGCCACCCTGGGGGCCTACTCACTTAAAAGAAATACTGAAACACAAATATGGTATTAGAACTTGCAGCCAACTGTGCTGGGGCTCCCCACACCTGATAAAGAGACTGAAGGGCCCACAACAACTACAAGCAGCTGAGCATTACAATAGCTGGCCAGGAGCATAATTCAGCCTCCCTTGGTGCCTACAGGGAGAGCAAACAGGCCACAACAGAAGGACACACGTAGTCCACATAGGGGTCCCCCCTGGAACATTGAGAACTGAGGGAAGCACACTGCAGGACTCCTAAGTCATCACTTTCACCTATCCAAGAGCAGGAGACGTAGCTGACCTACCTAATACATAGACACAAACACAAGAAAAGAGACAAAATGAGGAGGCAAAGGAATACATTCCAAACAAGGGAACAGGACAAAACCCCAGAAAAGGAACTAAGTGAAACAGAAATGAGCAACCTACCCAACAGAGAGTTCAAACAAAGAATGTTAAGGATGCTCACTGATCTGAGGAGAAGAATAGATGAACTCAGTGAGAATGTCAACAAAGAAATGGAGGATATAAAAAAGAACCAATCAGAAATGAAGAATACAATACTGGAAATGAAAAATTCACCAGAGGGACTCAAAAGCAGGGTAGAGGATACAGAAGAATGGATCTGTGAGCTGGACAAAAGACTAGAAGAAATTACCCAAGCTGAACAGGTAAAAGAAAAAAGAATTAAAAAGAGTGAGGACAGTCTAAGGGACATCTGGGACAACATCAAATGCACTAACATCCATGTTATAGGTGTCCTGGAAGGAGATGAGCGAGACAAAGAGGCAGAGAATCTATTTCAAGAAATAATAGATGAAAACTTCCCTAAACTAAGGAAGGAAACAGACATCCAGGTACAGGAAGCACAGAGAGCACCAAACAAGATAAACCCAAAGAGGCCCACACCAAGACACATCATAACCAAAATGTCCAGAATTAAAGATAAAGAGAGAATCCTAAAAGCTACAAGAGAAAGACAAGTTACATACAGAGGAAACCACATAAGGCTATCAGCTGACTTCTGAGCAGAAACCTTACAGGCTAGAAGAGAGTGGCACAATATATTTAAAGTGCTAAAAGGAAAAAACTTACAGCCAAGAATACTCTACCCAGCAAGATTATCATTCAGAATGGAAGGAGAGATCAAAAGTTTCCCAGACAAGCAAAAATTAAAGGAGTTTGCCACCAAAAAACCAGTGCTACAAGAAATGTTAAAGGGACTGATTTACGGGGAAAAAGGGAAGACCACAAATAGGAAATATTATCTATTTCCATGATAAGAGGGTAATGGATACAAATGCACAAAAAAGAGGTTAGATATGATATCAAAAACATAAAATGAGGGAGGAGAGGAGTTAAAGAGTAAAGCTTTCGGACAGAGGTGAAACTCAAGAGACCATCAATTCTGTATAGAAGGAGAAAGGAACAGAGAAGGACTACTAAAACGCTAAGAAAAAATAAAAAGTTAAAAAATGGCAGTAAGTACATACTTATCAATAGCTACTTTAAACGTCAATGGACTAAATGCTCCAATTAAAAGGCATAGGGTGGCTGATTGGATAAAAAAACAAGACCCATATATATGCTTCATACAGGAGACACACTTCAGACCTAAAGACACTCACAAACTGAAAGTGAAGGGATGAAAAAGATACGCCATGAAAATGGCAATGAAAAGAAAGCTGGGGTAGCAGTACTCATATCAGACAAAATAGACTTTAAAACAAAAACTGTAAAAAGAGACAAAGAAGGGCATTACATAATGATCAAGAGAAAAATCCAACAAGAGGATATAACACTTGTACATATCTACGCACTCAATGTAGGAGCACCTAAATATATAAAGCAATTATTAACAGACATAAAAAGAGAAATAGACAATAACACAATAATAGTAGGGGACTTTAACACTCCACTTACACCAACAGATAGATCATCCAAACAGAAGATCAATAAGGGAACATTGGCCTTAAATGACACACTAGAACAGATGAACCTAGTAGATATATACAGAACATTCCATCCAAAAACCGAAGAATACACGTTCTTTTCAAATGCACATGCAACATTCTTCAGGATTGATCACATATTAGGCCACAAAACAAGTCTACATAAATTTAAGAACATTGAAATAATACCAAGCATCTTCTCTGACCACAACAGTATGAAACTAGAAATCAACTATAGGAAGAAAATCAGAAAAGCCACAAATACGTGGAGACTAAACAAAATGCTACTGAACAATGATTGGGTCAACAAAGAAATCAAAGGAGAAATCAAAAAATACCTGGAGACAAATGAAAATGAAAATACGACATGCCAGAGTTTATGGGATACAGCAAAAGCGGCTCTAAGAGGGAAGTTTATAGCAATACAGGCCTATCTCAACAAACAAGAAAAATCTCAAATAAACAATCTAACAATGCACCTAAAGGAACTGGGAAAAGAAGAACAAACAAAGCCCAAAATCAGTAGAAGAAGAGAAATAATAAAAATCAGAGCAGAAATAAATGAAATAGAGACTAAAAAAAAATAGAAAAAATTAATAAAACCAAGAGCTGGTTCTTTGAAAAGATAAACAAAATTGACAAACCTTTAGCTAGACTCACCAAGAAAAAAAGAGAGAAGGCTCAAATAAGTAAAATCAGAAAAGAAAGAGGAGACATTACAACAGACACCTCAGAAATACCAAAGATTATAAGAGAATACTATGAAAAGCTATATGCCAACCAATTCAACAATCTGGAAGAAATGCATAAATTCTTAGAATCAGACAACCTTCCAAAACTGGATCAAGAAGAAATAGAGTATTTGAATAGACCAATCACCAGCAAGAAGATCAAAACAGTAATCAAAAACCTCCCAAAAACAAAAGTCCAGGACCAGACGGCTTCCCTGGTGAATTCTACCAAACATTCAAAGAAGACTTAATACCTATCCTTCTCAAACTCTTCCAAAAAATTGAGGAGGGGGGGAAGCTCCCTAAGTCATTCTACGAAGCTGACATTCTCCTGATACCAAAACCAGACAAGGACAACAGAAAAAAAGAAAATTATAGGCCAATATCACTGATGAACATCGATGCAAAAATCCTCAACAAAATACTAGCAAATCACATACAACAATACATTAAAAAGATTATACACCATGATCAAGTGGGATTTATTCCAGGTATGCAGGGATGGCTCAACATTTGCAAATCAATGAACGTGATACACCACATTAATAAAATGAAGAATAAAAATCACATGATCATCTCAATAGATGCAGAGAGAGCATTTGACAAGATACAGCATCCATTTATGATAAAAACTCTGAATAAAATGGGTATAGAAGGAAAGTACCTCAACATTATAAAGGCCATATATGACAAACCCACAGCTAATATCATCCTCAATGGTGAAAAACTGAAAGCTATCCCTCTGAGAACAGGAACCAGACAAGGGTGCCCACTCTCACCACTCCTATTTAACATAGTACTGGAAGTCCTAGCCAGAGCAATCAGGCAAGAAAAAGAAATAAAAGGGATCCAAGTTGGAAAGGAAGTAGTGAAACTTGCCCTATTTGCAGATGACATGATTTTATATATAGAAAACCCTAAAGAATCCACCAAAAAACTTTTAGAAGTAATAAATGAATACGGTAAAGTTGCAGGATACAAAATCAACATACAAAAATCAGTTGCATTTCTATACACTAACAACGAAGTAGCAGAAAGAGAAATTAAGAATACAATCCCATTTACAATTGTAACAAAAAGAATAAAATACCTAGGAATGAACTTAACCAAAGAGGTGAAAGATCCGTACACCGAAAACTATAAAACATTGCTGAAAGAAATTGAAGAAGACACAAAGAAATGGAAAGATATTCCGTGCTCTTGGATTGGAAGAACTAACATAGTTAAGATGTCCATACTTCCTAAAGCAATCTATAGATTCAATGCAATCCCTATCAAAGTTCCAACATTTTTCACAGAAATAGAACAAAGAATCCTAAAATTTATATAGAACAACAAAAGACCCCGAATAGCTAAAGGAATCCTGAGAAAAAAGAACAAAGCTGGAGGTATCACACTCCCTGATTTCAAAATACACTACAAAGCTATAGTAACCAAAACAGCATGGTACTGGCACAAAAACAGACACACAGATCAATGGCATAGAATCGAAAGCCCAGAAATAAACCCACACATCTATGGACAGCTAATCTTCGACAAAGGTGCCAAGAACATACAATGGAGAAAAGAAAGTCTCTTCAACAAACGGTGTTGGGAAAACTGGACAGCCACAGGCAAAAAAATTAAAGTAGACCCTTACCTTACACGATACACAAAAATTAACTCAAAATGGATTAAAGACTTGAATGTAAGACCTGAAACTATGAAACTTCTAGAAGAAAACATAGGCAGTACGCTCTTCGACATCAGTCTTAGCAACATATTTTCAAGAACCATGTCTTGACCAGGCAAGAGAAACAATAGAAAAAATAAACAAATGGGACTACAACAAACTAAAAAGCTTCTGCACAGCAAAGGAAACCATCAACAAGACGAAAAGACAACCCAACAATTGGAAGAAGATATTTGCAAACCATACATCTGATAAGGGCTTAATCTCCAAAATATATAAAGAACTCATGCATTTTAACAACAAAAAAACTAACAACCCAATTAAAAAATGAGCAAAAGACCTGAACAGACATTTCTCCAAAGAAGATATACAGATGGCCAACGGGCACATGAAAAGATGTTCAACATCATTAACTATCAGGGAAATGCAAATCAAAACTACAATAAGATATCACCTCACGCCTGTCAGAATGGCTATAATTAACAAGACAGGAAACAACATGTGTTGGAGAGGATGTGGAGAGAAGGGAACTTTCATACACTGCTGGTGGGAGTGCAAACTGGTGCAGCCACTACGGAAAACAGTATGGAGATTCCTCAAAAAATCAAGGATAGAACTACCATATGATCCAGCTATTACACTGCTGGGTATTTATCCAAAGAACTTGAAAACACCAATTTGTAAAGGTACGTGCACCCCTGTGTTCATTGCAGCGTTATTCACAATAGCCAAGACTTGGAAGCAACCTAAGTGCCCATCAAGGGACGAATGGATAAAGAAGATGTGGTATATATACACAATGGAATACTACTCAGCCATAAGAAACGATGAAATCCAGCCATTTGTGACAACATGGATGGACATTGAGGGTATTATGCAAGTGAAATAAGTCAGAGGGAGAAGGTCAAATACTGTATGATCTCCCTCATTAAGTAGTAGATAATAACAACAACAAATAAACACAAAGAGACAGAGATTGGATTGGTGGTTATCAGAGGGGAAGGGAGGAGGGAGGAGGGCAAAAGGGATAATTTGACACATGTGTGTGGTGATGGGCTGTAATTAGTATTTGGGTGTTGAACGTGATGTAATCTATGCAGAAATAGAAGTATAATGATGTACACCTGAAATTTATACAATGTTATAAACCAATGTTACTGCAATAAACAAAAAATTTTTAAAAATGACACACACACACATGCGCGCGCGCGCGCATACAAAAGAAAAAGAAACCTATTCTCATGACCCGGTAAAAATAAAGAGACTGAGCATAAGGTTTGGGAAAAAAAAAAAAAAAAAGAATGTGACTGCATTTGGAGCTAGGGTCTTTAACAGAGATAATTAAGTTTAAATGAAGTCATTAGGGTAGGCCCTAAACTAATATGACTGGTGTCTTTCTAAGAAGAGGAAATTTGGACTTGGACACATGCAGATGGAAGACCGTGTGAAGACAGGGAAAAGATGGCCATCTAAAAGCCAAGGAGAGAGGCCTCAGAAGGAGCCAACATCTTGGTCTTGGACTTCAGCCTCCAGAATTGTGAGAAAATACATTTCTCTTCCTTAAGCCACACCGTCTGTGGGACTTGGTTACAGCCGACCCAGCAAACTAATACCATTACCTACTCACGCCAGACATTGTTCTAGACATCAGGGAAAGAAAACAAGGCCTGGTATATTGACACTCAATAAACATTAGTTATTAACACAATTTTCTAAGACCTTGCTTGTTTTGAGACATTCAATCCTCACAGAATGTCTATTAGCTGAGGACTCTTTTACCCCCATTTTACTGATGAGGCATGTGAAGCCCAGAGAGGTTATGTACTTACCCAAGATCACACAGCTAAGAAGAGAGGAATAAGACACAGCCAGATTCCATAGGGTTAGGTGTACTAGACAGTAAATGAATGTCCAGCAGGGAAGTGTTAAAGGCCACTGGTGACAGCCACTGTCCCCTTGACTGGTTCGATGAAGCCTCACCGTGCAGCAGACAAACCAGGGGATGGAACCCATGAGAGGTGCCCTGTGCTCGAGCCCCTGCCATCGATACTCAGCCACACCCTCCCCACACTGGTTCTGCTGACATGAGGCCGACCTGACTGGGAGTTACCGGCTCCCCTGGGAAGGCTCTGGGTGCGGCTAAGCACCGTTATCACCCCATTGCCCATATGTGACACTGCCTCCTGGCTTCTAAGAAAAAAATAATGGAATTTAAAAACCTGCTTCCTGACTCTGTCTTCTTCTGCAGCCCCGCCAGGCTCTCGGGCTGCTAGAAGGTCCAGTGAGGTCATCTGTGACAATCACCCTGCTCAGTGCTCGGGGACTCCAAGTGGCACCACTTCCTACTCCCTTGTTCCTCGCTTTCCAAAGGGCACTTCTCAGCAAGCCTGAGGGAAGGAGCCTGGAGAAAACCCTGACACGCCCGAAGGACAGGGGTCAGGGCCGTGCAGCATTCAGTCCTTCAACACTACCTCCTGAGCGCCTCCTCCGCGGGGACAGAGCAGTGGACAAGGCAATGTGGCTCCTGCCCTCGAGGGCTCACAGTTTAACGGGAGAGACAAAGAAAGTGAACCAGCAATTGCAGCCCTGACGAGAGTGACCAAACGGGAAGCTTGAGTTTATAGAAGAGGGCTCATGCTGATGTGTGGGTGAGGGGGAGCAAGGAGGAAGGACTCTAAGGAAATGTCCCTTAAATGGGAAGGAGGAGTAGGAATGAGCCAAAGGAGCGGGGAAGCTGAGATGTACGCTGTGCTCCTCTCCCTACCCACAAACAGCAGTGTGACCCGGACACTTCCTCCCCAGTCTGGGCCTCTGCTTTCCCACCCATACATACAGGGGTAGCTTGGGACCTAGTAAGCTTCCTTACAGTTCTAAAAGCCTAGGGCATCTCTGGCATCCAATTCAGGCAAGAGAAAAATTGCACGCACCTCTCTTTCATGTCCTAGAAAAGTACACATTACTCTATCCAAAACTTAAACTGGGGATGTGTCTGTCCTTGGCGACACTCAGCTCCCTAACGTCAGGGATGGAGTCTGTCTGACACGTGAGCCTCCCATGCCCAGGACAGAGCCTAGCACACTCTGGGGACCAAAAGTCCTTCTGGTTTATGTCTTGTAGAGACTTTGAGGTCACCATGTAAAGTCAGAGGCATTCAAAAGGACCTTATGGGAATCCTAAGGAAATGAAATGATTTTTATTAAGACGCCCCATTCCCACGTTGTCACGTGTAGTTGTGAGCACAGTCTATGGGACATGGATTATCAGCCCCCCATTCACAGATGAGGAGGAGGAGTTACCATTTATGGAGGCGCAATTACGCACTCAGTGCTACGCTAAGTCATGTATAGTTATCATCTCATTCTATATTTACTGTTCACCCCAGCTGCCAAGTCGAGATTATTAACCCCATGTGGGAGATAAAGAAACTGGGAAAATGACTGGCCCTAGCTGCTAAGTAATAAGTAATCCCAATCCCCAAGCCGGGGTTCATCCCAAAGCCCATGCCCTTTATTCATTCACTTAAAGAGTAGTGCTAGCACATAACGGGTGCTGCTGTGCCGTCCCACCCCATGGCATCCCTAACCCTGAAAGATGCAGAAGCAGAAAAGCGAGAGTGAAAGAGGAGCGAAAGGGCAGATCCATCCCTCCCCCACTCCAGGTCCCTCAGGCCAAAGCCTGGCCTGAACATGGAGAAAATGAATTCCAAATTGGAAATGAGATTGAAGTTTGAAAGGACTAACTGGCCAGAAAATGCTCAGATCTGCCATAAAGGGACATTCCGCCCAACACGTCTGTCGGCAATGATTAGAAGAAAATAAAACTGTTTCATGCTTGTATCTCACCAAGACCTACCATTGGATGTACTAACTATAAAAGCATGGGGCCCCTTATAACAGGAGAGGCACGGGGTTCTAGACAGAGACAGAGCAGAGTCAGAACCCAGCCATGGGGGGTCAGAGACCTCCCCAAGGAGTCACACAGGATGAGCAGCCAGGGAGAGCCTTCCGGGCAGAGACCTGTGGAAACAGAGACACATCAACATGGCTGCAGCAACAAGAGAAGTGGATGTGAAAAGGCTGGAGAAGTGGGGTAAGGAAGAACCAGATCACAAAGGCCCTCATAGGTCAAGGTGGGGATTCCAGACTTTATTCCAAGGGTAAAAGAGAGCCTTTGCTGGGTGTTATGCAGGAGAATAACAATCTGATTTGATTTATAAAACATAGCCT
Source organism: Ceratotherium simum simum (assembly GCF_057802395.1). Lineage (NCBI taxonomy): Eukaryota > Metazoa > Chordata > Mammalia > Perissodactyla > Rhinocerotidae > Ceratotherium > Ceratotherium simum. The sequence goes on from NC_141921.1 coordinate 4,200,979, forward strand.
CGTTGTAGCATGGAGTAGAGATTGGACAAGTGGAGATGCCCATTCTAGAAGCTTATGAAGAAATCCAAGAGATGACGGTGGCTCGGCCCAGTGACAATGGAGATGGGAGAGGGGAGGTGTGGAAAGGATTTCAAAGAGCTCAGCAGTCAGCTATGGTGAAAGGTTTGATCATCTATAATTCCTCCAGAGGAACCTCAGAACATCAGGACAACTCTGTGCCACTCTTGCTCCAAAGACGTGCTCGACTAGGGGGACTCTGGGTAGGCAGCCAGGTCTTGCCCCTGACCAGTGACGCTGGAGGCTGTGGAACACCGAGCTGGAAGGGAAGTGGCCCAATGGCCAGCAAAAAGCGGCCTCTGGCATAGGCGAGATCAAGTGAGAGATGTATGAAAATGTAAAGACTGCTTAACCAAATCCCTCATTTTATAGCTGAGGATATTAGGACTAACGTGTAGTGGCTAGAGCACAGTCTCTATTATCCAACAGACCCGGGTTTCACCCTGACTTTGCCACTGGCTAGCTGGGGAAGCCACTTGACCACTGTGAGACTAGATTTTTCCATCTGTAAAGTGGGTATAATAAGGCCTCTTTCTCACGAGTCTTGCAGGGGACTTGCAAAAGTTAAGTAAATTACTGGTAAATCACCAAGCACGGTCCACGTAGTTAGGCATTGGAGATGAAGAGAAGTGGACAGACCTGGAAGATACTCAAAAGTTAGAAAGAAGAGGAATTGGTGATTGACTGGACATGGGGAGTAAGAGAAAAGGCAGAAGGCATGATGATGCTCAGATTTCAGATGCCAGATCCCTCCACAGGTAGCCCAGCCTGCCGGCCCCACGTGTAGGAAGTTGAGTAATACTCCACCCCTCCCTCCCTCACCACCAAGAAATTCCCTAGAAGACTGGGCGCCCATAAAAATGAAATAAGAAAAATGCACATTCATCAAGCATTTGCTCCCTGCCAGCTGAGGACTTAACATGCATGATGTCATTGAAACCTCATCACGACCTGTGAGGAAGCAAGTAGTATTATTCCACTTTACAAGTGAGGAAACTGAGGCTCAGAGAGGCGAAGCAGCTCACCCCAGGCCTCTTGGTGAAGAAGTCACAGATCCCGTCTCAAACCCAGGCCTGGCTCCGCCCACCTGAGCAGCCGAGGTTGCAGGCGCCCCTGGTAGGGTGGGGGGCCCTCACACACCGTGCTGGCGGGCGGTCTGAGCCAGTTCCGTCAGCTGACTGATTTAGTGGGGAGGCCCGTCAGAATCAGCCGGGTGCCTGAGTGAATGTGTGAGCCCACTGCCAGGTGTCCCAGCTGCCTGTCAACAGCACCTGGATTACGTGTGGCAGGAAGAGGAACAGGCCCCGGCCTTTCGACACCGAGTCCTGGCACCAACCTGCTCTGGCTCTCAGGACCTCCTGCTCTCAGAAGTTTGTGGTCCCCAACGGCCTTGCTCCTCAAAGGGTGGTCCAGACAGCAGCCCCGGCACCACCTGGGAGCTCGTTAGAAATGCAGGACCTCAGGCCCCACTGGACCTTCTGAATCAAACTCGGCATTTAAACAAGATCTGCAGGCAATTGACATCCACGTTGACACAGTAGAAAGAGCCTTGGCCTGCAAATCCAGAGAACTAGGAGAGGGTCCTGACCAGCCACAGAGAGGCTCTGAGACCTGGGGCAAGACCCTTCTCCTCTCTGGGCCTCAGTTTCCTCATCTGTAAAATGAGGTGCTTAGACCAAATACATCTCTGGATATCAGCCAATAGAGGGAACAGAGGTCAGACTCAAAGCTCCACAAATATTTTAACTAAGTCATTAACTCCACAGATTTTCACTGAGTACCAACCACGCAGCAGGCATTCTAGGCCCTGTTGATAACAGTGGTAAACAAGTCCTTGATCTAGTGCGTTTATACTAATTAATTCTCTAGTTAATGTAATGGGGCTAAAAACCCACCTCTACTCCCTAAAAGCGGTATGACTTTGGAAACATGGTTGAACCTCAGCAATATCGGGGTTTCTCCCCTGTAAAACAGCAACAATAATAATAAGAGTAGCTAACGTTCATTGAACACTGAGTGTTGTCAGGCACCGTTGTAAATACAAGGATTCCCTGGGAGGCAGTAGAGCATGAGTTCCAATCCTGGTTACAGCCTCCCCAAAACAAGGCTGTGTGCCTTTAGAGCAGTTACTTGACCCCTCTCTGCCTGAGCCCCTGTGGTGAATGCCCGGATGTCCCCGCTTCAAGGCGCTAAGAACCTAGTGCCCAGTGGCTGGGAGTGCTGGCCCGAGAAGCCCACAGCCGCCGGCCGTCTCTGGGGATGGCCTCGCCTGAAATAAATGGCCTCGCCCAAGTTCAGGCTCCACCCTGGGTCCAACCAACACGCCGGTACGAAGCCCCGTCTCTCACCCCAACGCGGACCAACCGAAGCACCATCCACGCTCCGGGGCCCCGTGGGGTCAGCCGAGGTCTTGGGGAGAGCGGTCACAGCTCGGCTTCTCCCGCGGGCCCCCGCCTCCTCCCCTCCGGCCGCAGGTGCTGGGCCCGGGCCCCCCTCACACAGCTGCGCGCCCCGCTCCATCTCAGAGCCGGCTTCCCGGGCAGCCCAGCCTGCTGGCGGCCCCGGGGAGGGCTCTCGTGCACGCTAAATGAGCTAACACGATGCGACGTGCGCTCAGCCAGGTTGCTGATATTATTATCAGCTATTATTGTTTCAGGTACCACCACTGCGGAGGGAACTGTCCCGGGCCCCAGTCTAAAGGGAGCGGCAGGTGCTGCGACGCTGACGCAGGTCAGGGCGTCGTGTGACCCAGGGAGGGAGAGAAGGGCGGCCCAGGCGCAGAGACAGGCTGAAGAAGAAGAGGCTGAACGGTGGGGTGTGGGGCAGGAGGCCAGCCCACGCAGGCCATGGTATGGGGCTTGGCCTTTCTCCTAAAGTCGTGGGAGGCCGCCGAAGGGTCTTCAGCAGGAATGACACGCTCACCCCTCAAAGCTGCCCAGCCCAGGGTGGGACCTTGCCAATGTCAGCGCCAACCCTTGACAGCTCCCTGCCTCTTGACAGCTCCCAGGCGTCTGTCTCTCCTCTCAGAGCAGCACAGAACGCCCCCCTGCCTGCCCCTTTACTTAGGGAAGGCCTCAGTCTGAACACAGATCTCTGGCTCCCCAAACCTCTTTTTCCGGACAGTAACCTCGACTTCCCCCAGTGGTGCCTCTACCAGACCTGTTTTTGGGTTCCCTTCCCTGGATGTCCAGCTTGTCTTCTTCTGCCTGAAGTGGGGCAGACTGGACTGGCCGCCCTGCTTCTGGTGAGGACAGCCCAGCACAAGGCAGAGCAACCACCCTGCACACAGCCCCTCCACCCCTGGCGGCGCACCTCTACACTCCCTTTCTGTGAACCCGGAATGAATGAATGAATGAATGAATGGTGAGTGGTTCATGTGACAGGACTGGAGTGTGCACAGGATGGCAAGGAGTCCATGGAGAACACAGCTCAAGATGTGATTAACTATGAGGGAGTCTCCCTCTGGGGGCTTCCAGAACGGCCCTGTGATGGAGAGAAGATGGCCTGCACCAAGCAAACAGTCCTGGATTGCAGCTGAATCATCTCCAGGTTCTCATCAGCTCATTCACGATGGAAAGAGCCATTCCACATGCATATCCATCCTACATCCACAATAAGTGTTTGTGAAACAAAGTGGTCAGATTGGCTCAGAATGATATTTGGAACAGGAATGGCAGGGGGTGGAGAAAAGAGGGAATTGGAAGTCTTTTTCCTTCGGGCCTGACTCAGTAATTAAGATTCAAGTGGGCTACCTTTTAGAATGCTATAAATGTGTATATCCTTTGTCCCGGCAATTCCACTCCTCAAATTTTTCCTACAGTTAAACCAGACTTATGATGAGGTTATTCATTACAACAGTGTTTGTAACAATAAAAGGTTAGAAAGAATCCAAAGGACAATCAATGAGGAACTGAGTAAATAAACAAATACAACCCACAATGAAATATCGTCTTACTATAAAAGAAAAAGACTAAGTTTACCATGTGCTGTTATGGGAAAATCTCAAGTCGTACTGCTGAGAGAAAAACTAAAGTGCAGAACAGTGGTAAACTGCTCTTTATATAAGAAAAAAAAAAAAAGTGGGAGATAGTGCTCTGTGGTTGTGTACTCTCTGCTTATGTGCATAAAACATCTCTAGGCAGAAAAACAAGAAACGAGCAATAGTGGTGGCTCGTTGGAAGTGCTGATGGGCAGGACAAAATAGCAGACGGGAGGAGGGGGTGGATAGGAAATTCTCACCTTACGTCGTTCTATACATTTTATTATTTCTTTAAAAATTTATTTCTGGTGAATAAACAATAATAATTATGTGACCAGATCAATAGAGTGAAGACATTATGACACGGGGCAGAGCTTAACTTCCCTGTTTGCTCCTGGATTTTGCATTTTGGTGAGAAGGCAGCTGAGTGAAACCCAGCCTCCCGCTTTGTGGAACTTCATTCTACAGTTTTTGATGTTTAAACTTATTAGCTGGGAGAAAAATAAAGGAGGAAGAGGAGAGAAGCATAAGCCACATCCAATGTTTTTATCCCATCCAATCTCCAAATGGGGACTAATGCTAACCCCTTCTTCCATGTGTAGAGCTCTGCCCGCATTCCAAGTAAATTCACTTCTTTTCCAAGATCAGCAATGTACAGATGTGCAGAGAGACTAGGTCTCTTTTTACAGATAAAGAAACTAAAGCTCAGCAAGCATGTCTTGCCCAAGAACACAGGCAGTAAACCAGCTAAAATGTTTTCAGCTAAAAGTAACAAATTGATTTAAAATAGCATAAAAAATAAAGGGCATATTAACCCACAAAGCAGAAGTCCAGAAATAAGGGGAAGTTCTGTTTGGTTAATTCAGGGGCAGGAAGATGCCGTCCAAGCTGAGATGTGGCCACCCTTGTGCTTTACATCCTCAGCACATTGCTGATGTCTCTCCTTGTGGTCACAAGATGGCTGCAGCAGGGGTCTCTTGAGGACACATTACCCAAAAAAGAGGATTTTTTTTTCCTGTGAATCTCTCTTATAAGCAATGAAATCCTCTCCCAGAAGCCCCGCAGTGAGTTTCCTCTCAGGTCCTATCGCCCAGCTGATTGGTCCCTACGTACATACAAAACCATCACTGACAAAGAGTTTGAAGGCTTCAACCCATCATGATTCATCCTCCTGGGCCTGAGAATAGTCCCATCCCCCCTAAGCACCTAATACCCCAAATTAGAGTGTCATTGGCAAGAGCGGAGTAACTTGTTATATGCGCACCCAACGATGTCTGCCCAGGTAGTAAATGATGTCATCTCAGTACAAAGCTGGACGTGACCTGGTTAACCAAGATCATTAACAAAACTCATCATTCGGTAAACCTTTGCTGAGTACCTACTATGTGCAAGGCAATATATATATATAAGTTACCAGGGATTCCGAAATGAAAGGCATGGTGGTTTAAGGTCCTTCCCACTGTAGTAAGGAATATAGACAAGTAAAGAAAGAAGTCCATCCCAGCAGGGCCACAACCATGAGGAAAGGAGGCTCAGGGGACTGTGGGAGAGGCAAGAGGCAACTGGCCAGTCTAGAAGGTTCAGGGCAGATTTTCAATAGAAGGGACACTTAAGCTGTGAACTAAAGGAACGGGAGTTAACCAGGTAGTGGTCAGGGGGTGTAGGCCAGGCACCGTGAACAGCCTGTGCAGAAGCCTGGAGCTGGGAACGAGCAGAATACGTTTGAGAAGCTACATGGCTGGGCACGGGTGGAGCGGAAAGTGCTTATGGGGACAGGGTTGGGAAGGGGACAAGAAGCAGATTCTGATAAGCCTTGTAAATCAAACCTTTATCCAAGAAGGTAGGAAAGTTAGACAATCTCAAGTAGATAACTGACATCATCAGGTTTATATTTTAGAAAAGAGGAAATGGGAACAAGAAAGAAGAGGAGGAAGCAATGAATGGAGGAGGCTGGATTAATTACAGTGACTGAATGCCAGAACCCGTCCCAGGCACGGGGAGACCAGCGTGATTTGGGCAGAAACGGCGCTATCCTCACGGTCCTGTTGGGAAAATGACATTGACAACGTGCTCAAAACCTGCAATCACTGGTAACTGCGGGAGTCAGGGGAGTCTCCAAGGGGGAAATGAGCTTTCGGCTGAGACCCAAAGGATGAGTACGAGTTAGCTAATGAGAAAAGGGATGGAGAGCTGTTCCAGGCATGGGAACAGCATGGGCCAAGTCCCTGAAGTGCAAAACTCTTGGCACAATCAAGGAGTTGAGGCCCCCAGAGTAGCTGGAGCTGAGACCAAGGACCACAATGGCAACAAGCAGAGATGGAAGGCAGCTCGGAGCCAAAAGCCGTGGCTGTGCTAAGGGGCTTACATTTTATCTAGAGAAAGGAATAGAAGAAACACAAAGAGGAAGCAGGAAAAGAGAGAAGTGGAAGGCAAATTTCCCGAGTTCAAACCGTTTGAGCTCATATTGGCAGTTGAAAACCCCAGGATGGGATTTCAGAGCATTAAATGGCCTCGGGCCATCCTACCCAGCCAAGGATGGTGTCACAGCCTCGCACCGCCCGCAGCCAGCTCATGGCCCTCCTCCTCATGGCAGGCTTCAGGCCTCAAGGGGCAGACCTTCAGAGGTGAGTGATTTGCCCCAAGGACCGGCAGCAAAGGGCTTGCCTCTCCCCCAGCTGCTTCCAGGAGACGCACTGCAGGTGGAGAGCATCAAAAAGAGATCAGCACGGGCTCTGAGACACCTGCAGGGGGAGCCCCCCCGGGCCCCCTTCCTGGGAACTCCTCCAGCTGATGCTGGGGAAGAAACCTGAGCTCTCTTTGGCAGGAGCCGGAGGGGCCCTGGAAACACATTTCCTCTTTGGGGGCTTTTGCAAAATCTTGGTGGACTTGGGACTTGCAGAATTTAGAATTTTCTAGCCAAAATGTGTCTTCAGCATCTTTGAATCCCACCCCCAACTTTAGAGACGAGAAAACCAAAGCCAAAGAGGGAGAGTGACTTATCCAAGGTCACAGAGCAGGTCACAGCAGAGCGAGTACTAATAATGAGTCTGAAGACTCTGTTCAGGCTTTTGCCAATAATAATAACAAAAGCAACTAACACGTACAGAGCACTTACTATGGAGTAAACTCTGTTCTAAGTGCTTTGACTGTTTTTACACATTTAATCTGTGCCACTACCCCATCAGACTGGTAATAGTATGATTCCCATTTTACAGATGAAGAAACTGAGGCACAGAGAGTTTAAGTAACTCTCCCAAGGTTGCCCAGCTGGCAGTTAGACTCAGGCAGCTGCACTTTTAAAGAGCACTCAGAACTGCAGATGGATAACCCAACCCCTCAGCTCCCCCGAAAACCAGAATCTATTCACTAATGTGGACTCCACTTTTTAAAATTTAGTTTGTTTTGGACCTGAATGGGCTCATGTATCTTCTTCCACCCACTGCCGTCTCTCAGTCTGGAACAGCGAGTGATCTGCACTGACAACACAGCAGGCAGCACACTAGCACTTTCCTCTCTGTGCTAAATAAATGCTCCCATCTCCAACGACCTCAGGCAGAAACAACAAGGTCACATGCCATTAGGTCACCGGAGCCCCATGCCCCTTCCACCACTACCACCTCTGTCCTCGGCTCTCCGTCCTTGCTGGCCGACTTGTATGGATTACATCACTGGGCATCCTCGCCCTCTGGCTAATGGAGATAATGGGAAATATGACCAGGAGATTAGAGGAAGGGAGAAAAGAGAGGGTGGGGTATTTATTCCCCGGCTCCCTCTCTTTGCGGTCACCACAGGCTGGCTGAATCCCTCCCCTGCAGGCCCTGCTGCTGTAGGGGGCCCTTCCATGCAGCCCCCCGCTCCTCGGGCTCAGTTACCACCCCGGCCCCTCACCGCTTCAGGGCTAGCGATGGTAGAGAAGCCTGTCTGTTACTTGCTCCAGGCTTCTGCACTACCCTTGTGATTTCCCTACACTCTGCCATTCTGCCATGAAGAGTTCCTTTATCAACTTCTCCATGGATCCTAATTGGAGTGTGCCCTCCATTTCCTGACTGATGCACAGGCTATCCTGACCTTCTGGATCATGCACTCTGCCATAATCCGGGTGAGCTGGGACAGACACAGTGCTGCTGGGTGCTCATGGGTGGTGTCCCTCCTAAAAAGCTAACCAGGATCTTCATGCCAGCCAGCTGACTTTGGGATCACCATTAGGGCTGATTCTAAAGTCTGAAGCCTAGTCTCCAGAGCCGTTAGCCTTGGTCACGGACAGTTTCTGCAAACATGGCCTGAGTGACCTCTCAGGCACCAGAGCTGGGTGCTGCACACATGTTCTCTAGTCCTGACAGCAACCCTGCAAGGTTTGTGGCCTGCCCCCCATTTTACAGGTGAGAAACTAGGGCCCACAGAGATGGAGATCAGAACTCTGGTTGGCGAGGCTCCTTCCCCTCCGGCCTGCTCCTCGCTAGCACACCTGCGCTGGTGGCTGACCACCCCCCTTCCTCCCGGCACTGCCTTCCTCCCCGTCTTTCTCACTGTGGCCTTTCATCTCCTCGTGTCTCTCACTAACCCACAGCTCGTGCCCTTCCTTCTTTTTGCTTTCATGTCCTTTAAGAACTCATTGATAACATCAATAAATGACCAGCACTTGCAGTAGCCCTTTGCGATTCAAAACTAGCTTCACATCGATTGCTTGGTTTATCCTGAGATTAATGGAAGCCTATAACGGCGTCGTCCTAACCCAAGACCTACCCTTCCCTATTGTAATTGTTGCACTGTCTTCCTTGTGAAGCGGAGTCTCCAGAAGTGTAGGCGCTGCTTCTCTCTTGCTCTCCACTCTAGCCCCGATGCTAAAACGCAGTGCCTGTTGTATGGTAGATTCAACCATAAACGTGTGCTGAACAAGCCAGTCCGGCCTGCAGCTGGTTGACTGCGGAGCTTGAGAGAGTAGGAGGAGTCCCGGGCGGTGGAGGATGCTCTCCTGGAGAATGGCGCCACTGCCCACCTGGTCACTTCAGGAGAAGCGGTCTTCGAGATGGGAAAGGAATCACGGTGGGTAAAGGACTCAACCGAGGATCACTGTGGCTCCTCCAAACTGGTGACAGGAAGAGCGATGCTTTCATGAGGGCTGGGAGAAGTCCTGTGGGTGATTTGTACTGAATCTGATCATTCTGCAGCCTAGAACACCAAATCAGATAGGTCTACAGTATTTTGTTATCAGAAAATGATCGGTGACCATTTAGGCAAGTTAGGGGAATATTTGGGCTTAGATCAACCTGAAAAAAAATTTTCATAGAAGTTTCAACAAGGAAACAAAAAATGAGCGCCATTGAAGCAAACGTTTCAGACGCAGGTCAGACTCGGTAAACAAAACCACACGAATGTTCAGACATATTGGTCAATTAGTTTAAAGGAACATTCACCACACCTTCCAAAAGCTTTTTTCTTTTGGGAGGACTTTAATTAAAAGGTCAGAGGAGCTCTGGCACAGAGGATGACAAATGTGACGAGATCACCTTAGAGAAGCCATTGGCACAGAAACAGAGAAATCTGGGCTGGCTAGGATGCTCAGCATTTATTAAAATTCCCAAAGTGTGAACTCACACCTGAGTCAGACTGTCAGTGGGCTTCCTGGGGCGGGGAGTGGGGCTCATAATGAATTCTGCAGCCAGAGGCCTTGCCACCAACTCCAATTCTAAGACTGGGGCTGAGGCACGGAAGGTAGAAAACCAAAGCTTAGATATGGAGCCTTAGGAGAGCAAGGTCCTAATGCAGAATACAATTTGCCTTGGTGGGCCCATCCTAGCTTAGGTGGGCTCAGAAAGGGGGCTTGTTTGGCCCTCAGCCAACAGCTAGTCTAAGGGGAATGAAGTGGAGGCTGAAGAAACCATCCAGGTATTGCTCGGTTGTGTCCTAAGCAAGAAGGAAGACTTGCTATGGGGAGCTGGGGGCACCTGAAGGACCTTCATAGGCCCTCCTTTGTCTGTCCGTCCCATAAATGTGGGTGCTCACCAGGATTCAGTATTGGCTCCCTTCTCCTCTTAGTTACTCCTCTTCAGCTCAAATCTCGCTCATGAGACCCGGACTCATGTTGCAATCTGCCTACTGGGCTGCTCTTTTTGGGTGTCTCAGAGACCCTTCAAACTCAAGATCCTCAAACCAGACCCATTTTCCTACCTACCCTACAACACTGCTCATCCCCTGAGTCCCCTCTATGAGTGAGGACAGAACCATCTACTCAGACACCTAAGCCAAAAACTTGTGTATTAGCGTCAACTTCTCTCTTCCCATTAGTCACCAATTCCAGTTCTGTCTCTTGAATGGATCTCAAACCCATCATCCCTCACCACTCCCTACCGAGAATACCTCAGATGCATGTGGGTGCTTCTGTGCAGATCCTGTGGTAGGTCCAGCCAACTTACCGTAACTCTGAGAATTTGGATGGGTCTGTTTGCTTCACCTCCTGTTGAATTGCAAATGCCCTTCCCCAGCCTTGAATCCTAAAACCAGCACTTATAGGACTCAAGATCTTAGCTCTTTGCCCTCAGGCTCCTTGTTTCTCCTTCAGCTGGGACTCCTGACTTGGTCTTGCCCAGGAACCCCAACCTCCTTCCACTTACTCGATCCCGGATTCCTCAGATACCTGCTTGCCTCTTACTCATCATCCTCACTATCTCCCACCTCCCACTCTGAGCTGCTCTGCAGAGCCTCTCCTGAATAAGCCTCCAAGCCTTCTCTATATCCTCTGTATGTCCCTATCACCACATTCATCTCACTGTATTGAATTTCCCTGGTCACTTGTATAATTGGCTCCTAGAGAAGGGCTGCTTAAAATGAGGTCGGTTTCTGTTACATCTAGAAAGGGAGGCAGCAAGTCACTTTGGAGAAAATCACTTGAGTGCCTAAATCAATGGTTTAACACATTAACATCTATTTCTCCCTTCGGCCATAACCAAGTGCAGATTGGTGGAGGCGGGGGAGGGCTTGCTCTGTGCATTATTCAGGAACTCAGACTCGTTCCATGTAGGTCCTCAGAGTCCTCTCCTCTCCAGGTGGGCAAGAAAAGAGAAAGATCACACATAGGCCAGTTCTAGAAGCAGTGCAGTCACTTCCACTCACATTCTCCTGGCCAGACCCCAGTTACATGGTCACACCTAGCCTCAAGGGAGTCTGGAAACGTAGTTGAGCTCCATGTCCAACTAGAAGAAAAGAATATTAGTGAGCACTAGCATTTTCTGCCATGCCTGGCAATGTTTACCAGGCAAGATTTTGTCCATTTGATTAGTTACCAAGTCTTACGTTGGGAAGGAGAATCATCCACCCTTGAAGAAACCTGGTCAGTAGCAGCAAGAAAAATAAAAGGAGAGGCCTCTTCAGATTCCCTTCTTTGCAGCTGCTACACCAGCTCCCCTCTCCAACCACCCCGGCAGCCACCAGACCATCCCATGGCAAGCCATCTCCAATGGAAGGTGGGCACCTCCTGCCTTAGAGGGTAGGGTTTGACTCCCAGTTTCTTGTGATGACCTAGGAACAGCAGGACCAGGCCTCTCCCTACATAGTAGAGAGGATCCAGGGAGTCTAACAGGGTTAGCAGAGGAGAAGGAATGGGCTTCTTTTATTAAGAGCAGGAGGGAGTTGGAGAGAACACCCACTGGGGAGATTGTATCTGCAGCCTAAACTGTCAAGTCAGACCGTTTAGTTTTATTACTTGGTCTTTTCTGCTAAACTCTGAGCTACTCAGAGGCAGAATCTCTGTCTTCTTTATCCTGTAGCCCCAGGGCTGGGAGCAGAATCTGGCATGGAGTGGCCATGAATCCATCTCCCCCCTGGACCACACCACCCCAGAACCTGCTCTGGGAAAACTGGCTCAGTTAGCTAGGACTACCAGGCCTCAAGGACAGGCCAACGGAACGTCCACTCAATACGTGGCTCCATTTTCCAGATGAGTCACTGGAAGACACAACTCTAAAGGTGTCACTAAATTCAGTTCCTTTGGTTATTGCCTGCTAGCATGTATAGAAACCAGAGTTATTAGCCAGAATACAAGTTGGAACATGATGAGGGATTACACATTTCTGGATGAAGGGGAGAGATATTTAGTAAGCCCCAGATTGGTTATGTTTCATTGATTAAGTCATTTAATGTCATAAGGACTATATTAAGTAGATATTTAGACGCCCATTTTGCAAGTTAGAAAACAGAGGCTCAACAAACATAAGTAATTTTCATGGCTTTTCTCATTTCTAGGCTTTGGCCAGGGGTTGCTATGATAATCATCACACCCACTTTACAAAGGTATCCACTTGTACAGAATTGAACAGGCTCTAAGTTAAACCTTCTTGCCAACCAGGAGCTCTGTTATGGCAGGAACAATCTGATGAGGGCCCAGCTGCTGCCACTTCTGGACCCTGGAAACCATCACTGGTGCCGCCATGGCCCGCACTGGACACGAGGCACAAAGCAGGCATTGCTGGCACCAGAATAAACTCTAACTTGCCCCTGAGTCACTCTCTCCAGATTCAGAGCATTTAAATTTCATTATCTGGAAATTTTACTAGGTGGAAAATTCCCGACTGGGCAGGAACTGGAGGAGAAAGAGGCTAACAGCGGAGATGATTCAAATCCTCCAATTAGTGCCAGGAGAGACATAGCCATCCTTACCCAAGCTGCAGATCAATAGCAGACATTTACACTCAATACCCTCTTTAATGCATGTGACAAACAACCTTTTCAAGTAGTGAACTGTACAAGTACACGAAATCTGTAATGGGGGTGGGGAGTGAATAAAGGGGCTCTTCTTAAAGATGTGAGCAGAGTTTAAGGAAATCAACAAGGGCTAGTGCAGTGCCCTGGAGTTAGCAGCAGCTAGGCTGCCTAGAACTTAGCCAACTCGTGGTCTCCTGGCTGGGAGATACCCTGCCAGGTCACTATCCTCCTACCGCAATCTCCTGCCGGTGCCAACCATTGGCTGAACCCAGCCAGAAGACAGAGGGCAACAGAACCCATAGAAGCAGTCTATTAGGGTCAACTTCCCAGGGCACAGAGCAGGGTAGAGAAGAGACTAGAGATGGAAGGACAACTGACAGATAACCAGCATACAGCCCCCTGCTAAACAGCACACCGTGGGGGGTTCCTCAAGATTGCTCCCTGTCACGCCTGACTTGGTAGTCTTTAAAATTCAATTTCACCTGATTACACATGTGTAGGGGGAACAAGGAGGTAGTACACTGAGATTTGTACAAGAGACATCCTCTCTGGCTCAGTGCTCTGACCGATAAATTTCAGGTAATCACTTTTATTTCCCAGGGTTGCTGTTTTGAAAATTCAATGAGCTCATGTGTGCATATGATCCTTGTAAAGTATAAAGCAATACACAGCTATGCTCCACTGTATCTGGTGGGGGTAGAAGGGCCATCAGTATGAAGCCACATCTCCAGCGAAGGACCCATCTGGGCACATTTCGACCATGCCACTCAAGTTCCCTCACAGCACGTCATAGTACGTCCCTCCTCAACTAAAGGTCCAGGCAAGCTCCAGAACCCCCTCACAGCCACCTCCACTCCGATGTGTGAAGCCAGCAAGGAGTCCAGGCCAGACCCCTGGAGCATCGGTGATGACCGCCTGTGCAGGCACTTGGGAAGTCGGCCCCTTGTCAGCATGACTAATGAGCTGGAGATGCGTGAACATCATCCAAGGTTTTGTTTCGGGAACGTCTTCTCTCCAGAGAGGCCGCATGGGAGCATTTAAATCTACAGCTTTATTTAGGGGCATATGAAGTAAGTTGGGGATGCCAAAGAGTAAGTTCCTCAGGGAATAGCCTTACAGAGGCCACTGGCCAGAGAGGGATGCAGGCGTCAAGCCAGCCAAAGGCTGTCCCTCCGCATTCTCACAGGATTCTTGCCAAGCTCTTCGCAAGAATAGCTGCAGAATTTATGAGGCCAAAAGAGGCTCTACAATGATTTTAATTTCATTTTTAAAAGAAATTGGAAGGCCCTGCCACCACCAACACAGGACTTTGTACTGAGTCCCAGTTCTTAGCGCTGAAATGCCCCAACCTGGGTGCACGTGCCATCGGCCATGACAGTGTGCCTCTGGTGGTGACGTCTTCCTCATCACGGGAGCAATAATTCATGATGTTACAGTTGACCCTCCAAGTGTTGGCTCTACAACTGATGACCAAGGGCATCAGAGACCAGGAGCTTTCCTGGCCTACCCAGTAAATGGACAGTATATCATGAAAGGACTTGCATCCAGCTTCCTGTTTACAATGCGAGGTTTCGGTTTCATAATCCTGGACCGATCCAATGCAACCAACATTCCAAAACTCAAGGGATTTCTTTTTCTATTCATTGGATTCATCAGTGTCCTATTGAGTTTTTCATGGCTAGAATATTCATAAGAATGAAGCTGCTGGGCTATCCAACGGGTTTGAGTCCTTTTTGGGAAGAAATCAGTGGATACTGGATTTGCTCCTGCTAATGAAGTTTTAAAGGCTGTTCCAATCCTCTGATATCAAATGTGGAAAAGGATGAAAAGCAGCAGATAAAGAAGCATCTAGTGAAAACATAGGAGCATGTTAAAGCTTGGACTGGAATGCCTCCTTGGCATCAAAGAGACAAGCTTATCACATATTTTTTCCTGCCGATCTATACTGACTTACCAACGATGTTAAGTGGCATTTTCTTCTTAGTTTTTCATTTCTTAAAGGAAATATACTCCATTTCTACAGTTATAATACTGAATGAAGTGATTATTTTTTACAACCCCATTAACATTTTTTGGAGCTGACATTCATGACTTTCAGAAATTAATGTAAAATCAGGAAGCGAGATCCCATAAGGTGAGAACTCTGGACTTCTGATCTGCTTTACCTAGACGCTCTGCCTTCAAGCAGAGTGTGTGGCAGTGCGTTATTTCGGATATGTTTCCTGATCAATAGGATGTATGAAAGGAGCAGAAATAAGTAACTTTTCTAATTAAAAAAAAAGAAACTGGGAGGATGTGGCTGGACAGCGATACCCTTTCGGAGGGGGTGACACAGCACGAGAGCCCACGGACATGGCACTGACGCAATTACCATGCGTGTGCCCACTTGACTTACAGGTAAAATTTCCATTTTACTTAGAAAGGAAGAGCAGACTTCTGCTCTTCTTTGCCACCTAGTGGCTCCCTGCTGCCCACAAGATTATGCGCAAAGCTTCTTAATCTGACCTCTCAGAGCCTCCCCAGCCAGCAGTAGCCTACT